>NC_041729.1:29147254-29805587 GCF_004115215.2 Ornithorhynchus anatinus | reverse complement strand
AAGTAAGGACGGTCCATGAGATGACGGCAGTGGTGTCAGTTGTGGTATTTGTTGTAATTGTTAGGCACCTACTTTGTGCCAAGCACTGTTTAAGGTTTAAGCGCAGGGGTAGGTACAGGTAATATTAAGTTGGACAATGTCCCTGTTCCATATGGGGCTCACAGTTTTAATCCCCGTTTTACAAGTGAGGCAGCTGCGCCATGGAAAAGTTAAGTGACCTGCCCAAGGTCACACAGCAGACATAATAATAATAATGTTGGTATTTGTTAAGCGCTTACTATGTGCAGAGCACTGTTCTAAGCACTGGGGAAGATCCAGGGTGATCAGGTTGTCCCACATGAGGCTCACAGTCTTAATCCCCATTTTCCAGATGAGGCAACTGAGGCCCAGAGAAGTGAAGTGACTTGCCCACAGTCACAAAGCTGACAGGTGGCGGAGCCGGGATTCGAACCCATGACCTCTGGCTCCCAAGCCCGGGCTCTCTCCACTGAGCCATGCTGATATGTGGCGGAGGCATCATTAGTATCCACATCCACTAACTCCCAGGCCCATGCTCTTTCCACTAGGCCATCCATCTCTAGAGCTTCATGATTCTTTTTGTCAGAACTGTTTCAACCCTTTGAGGGATCAGGGCTCATTAGCTATTCGCCTTCATTACGGAACTGCTGCCTTTAACAGTGCCCCATCCTAAGCCCACCGTCCAGGCATTCGATAAGAAACAGTAAAGCAAAAAAATGAAATAAAAGCTTCTTGCCTTTAGCAAGTTGCTACCATGTACAGGACTTCCTCCCCAACTTTTGGCTCCCAGGCATGTTGCCAGCTTTCTGCAACAAGGTGTAGTTCTCTTCGTCTATCATTCTCCAACAACCACTCTTTCCATCTGCTGAACTAGTTTTCTAACTCTATCCTGTGCACAGTCCTCCCACCTCCAACCCATCGGTCCCACGACAGTTGAAATGGAACCCCTAAATCTACCACATCCACAGCCTTCCATCCTTCTGAACCCACTAAAGACCCTCCTCCAAGAGCCACTTCCTGGCTAGTTCCCGACTTTTCTAGATGCGTCACAATCGGCCACCTTAGCGCCAGGCACGTATCTGTTTTCATGTTAAATTACTTGTGTTCATTTTTCCCACACGTATCTATGTTCAGATCATTATATCCCGTCGCTTCCCCTCTCTGTAAATCATCTTAATATGTTTTCCCCTGACTACATTATGTTCCTTTGAAGATAGGGATCGAGTCAACCTACTCGATCGTGGTGTGCTCGCCTAAGAATTTAGTACAGTGCTCTGCATACGGTAAGTGACCAATAAATATCACGATTGATTGGGGCCGTGTTGATTAGGAAAGTGCTTAGGAAGCATAGACCAAACACGCAGAAGGCAGGGAAAATAGGGTGGGGAGATGAGAGGTTAATCAGGAAAGGTTTCCTGGAGGAAACATAATTTTAGTAAGTCTTTGAAGACAAGGAAAGTGGTGGTCTGTCAGAGATGAAGGAGGAGAAGGTCCAATACAGGAGGAAGGGTGTGAGCAAGGGGTCGACTGAGAGACACAGAACCCGGGCACAGTAAGTAGGTTGTTATTAGAGGCACAAGGGTTGTAGTAGATTTGTAAGATTAGGTAGGAGTTTGCTGATTGAGTGTCTTGAAGCCAGTGAGGCATTTATATTTGATGAGCTGGGCAACCGTTGAAGGCTTTTGAACAACAGCAGACATGTGCTGAACTGTTTTTAGAAAAATGATTTGGCCAGCAGAACAAAATAGGGACTGGAGAGGAGAAAAGCTGGAGGCAGGAGGATCAGGGAGGAGGCTGATAGAGAAGCTGAGACAGGATATGAGAAATTCTTGGAAGAACGTAATTAGCTGTTTGGATGGAGAGGAAGGGGTGGATTCCGTCAGGTTGTCTGCCTTTATGCCACATTCGAAGTAGAACTTCAAATAATTTAAACCATTTTAAATCATTTAAGTTTAATTTTAATTTCAAATCATTTCTTCTGTCCACCCTTTCTATGGTTCCTTCCTTTCAGCTCACCCTTGAGCGCCCATCTGTTGTCCATTTGCTTCACATGTCCCACCCAGGGAAAGTGTGAAGTGATGAGCTTTGCTACAATGCTGGTGGTCTGGCTGCATTCCAGGACTTTATCTTTTATAATTCAGTCTTGCCAGTTGATTTGAAGTACAACACGAATTTGGCATTGGTGGAACTGCTCTAGAAGTCACATAAGGCAGCTGGGATATGTTCAGGCCTTCCAGTATTAAAGCACATTGGTCGCTCTAATAGCCCTGTGGACTTGGAGTTTATTTGGACTCTTAATGGCACCGGCGATCATCGGGTTTTCCCAGGGACACCCTAGCCTTCTTGATTTGGTTATCTGTCTTTAATCTAGCCTCGCATCAGTGAATAACGTGCCTCCTAAGTAACAGAATTCAGTGACAGAGTTCAACTTTATGTTGGTGATTAATCAGTAGTATTTATTGAGCAGGTACTGTTTGTGGAGCACTGAACTGATCTCTTGGTAGGTTCCAGCTGAAGGAGTAAACAAGAGCTCTGCTCTCGAAGAGTTTAATAATAACAATAATGTTCATAGTAATAATAACTATGGCATTTCTTAAGTGCTTACTATGCGCCAGACACTGTACTAAGAACTGGGATGGATACAAGCAAATAGGGTTGGACACAGTCCCTGTCCCACATGGGCCTCAGTCTTAATACCCATTTTACAGATGTGGTAACTGAGGCCCAGTGAAGTGACTTGTCCGAGGTCACACAGCAGACGGGTGGCAGGAATGGGATGAGAACTCCAGTCCTTCTGACTCCCAGTCCTGGGCTCTATCCACTAAGCTCTGTTGGTTCCAGTCTACCCGGGCAGAAGGACACTAAACATTGTAAATTCCAGATAGGAGGTAGAAAAAGAGGGATCTATGAATGAGTTCATGGCTAAATAATAAAATCTGTAAGGCATGTACAATTGCTACGGGCACTTAAATGCTTAGGTGGCACAGAATTGCCGAAGGAGCAGGGGGTATAAGTAGAGGAGATTAGAAATCGGTGAAGGCCACTTGGAGGCACAGCAAGTAGGTTAGCTTGAGAGAAATGAAGAGTGTAAGCTAGGGTGTAGAGGGAAATGAGAATTGGTAAGTAGGAGGGAGAGAGCCCTTGAGTGGCATAAGCAAGATGGTTAGAAGTTTCTGTTTGATGTGGAAAGACCTATTTGTGGAATGGAAAAACATGCATAATGACATTTTGGAAAAATGATCTGAGCAGCAGAGAAATGTATGGAATGGAGATGGGGAAGAGATTGGAATCAAGTAGAACAGTAATGAGGCTGATGGAATGAACAAACCCTTGTGTGATAAGGGCCTGGGTCAAGGTAGCCGATATAATGGAGAGTAAGAGGCTGATCCTGGAAGTGTTGGGGAAGAAGAATCATTAAGATTTCCCAAAAGTTTGAATATGGGGATTGAAGAAGAGGGAGAAGTCAAGGATAATGCAAAGGTTAAAAGCTTGAGAGACACAAGAGTGGCATTTTCAACTGTGATGGGAAAGAGAGGTGGAGGAGGAGATTGGAGACGGACAATAAGGTGTTCTGTTTCGGATTGAGGTGCCAGTATGATATAATAATAATTTTTATAATAATATTTGTTAAGCGCTTGCTATGCACCAAGCACTGGGGAAGATTTAAGTCGATAGGGTTGGACACAGTCCCTGTCCCACTTGGGGCTCATACTCTTAATCTCCATTGTACAGATCAGGTAACTGAGGCACAGAGAAGTGAAATGACTTCCCCAAGGACAATAACAGACAGCAGACAAGTGTCAGAGCCGGAAGTAAAAACCCAGGTCCTTCCGACTCCCAGGCCCAAAAGAGGAAATGTGAGGCTGTGGTCATGGGTTCGAATCCTGACTCTGCCACCTGTCAGCTGTGTGACTGTGGGCAAGTCACTTCACTTCTCTGGGCCTCAGTTACCTCATCTGGAAAATGCAGATTAAGACTGTGAGCCTCATGTGGGACAACCTGATCACCCTGGATCTACCCCAGTGCTTAGAACAGTGTTCTGCACATAGTAAGCGCAATTTTGTTCACTGGGTTTACCAAATGCTGGCTGCTAGTTATCAGTCCATAGCTCTTCACTCACTCTGAGAAGCGATTTTGTTAATGAGGTGTATGTCCCCTTGATTCTATCTATCGTGATTACGTTGTCTTGTTTCTGTCCGTCTGTCTGCCCTGCTTAGACCGTAAGCCCGTCACTGGGCAGGGATTGTCTCTAACTGTTGTCAAATTGTACATTCCAAGCACCTTGTACAGTGCTCTGCACATAGTGAGCGCTCGATAAATACTACTGAATGAATGAATGAATGATTTGTAAATCAGTAACATGTCTCCTCATGGGTGTGCTTCCAGAACGTAATTAACCGCTCGGTCCCCAAATCATGCTACCATTTCTGACTACTGTAGAACATAGCAAACACGATCTTTGCCGAAAGTCAGATCTAGGTAGAAATGTAGGAGACGGCATCAAGATTTTGTATGCCACAACCTCACATACACTTTTGACATCATCGGAAGACTTTGTCTCTGGCAATTACTGAAAATGTTTGACCACCATGAAATGTTTCTCAAGATCAGGAGACCTCTCTCTATTACAATCTGGATGGTTGCATTAGAATCAGAGCACTGTATCACTTGGTTTTCCCATCACCAAACAATTCAAGCAGGGCTAGATCCAGCCCTGTTCAATCTCTCCTATGCAGTTATCAATCAAGTAATGGTAGTTATTGAGCATCTACCCTTTGCAAATCAATCCTTCGATGGTATTTGAGCATCTACTGTGTGCAGAGCAATCAATCAATAGTATTTATTGAGTACTTATTCTGCGCAGAGCAGTGTACTAAGTCCTAGGAAGAGTACAATAGAGACACAGTCGTGACCTCCAAAGAGTGAGTTAGACACGTACTACAATCGATTTCTGAGAGGAGGAAATAATAGAGAATAGTAGAGTAATATTATGGGTAGAGGAGTGTACCAAAATTCTTAGAAGGGCACAAAAGTGGAAGTTGGAAGGTATTCTCAACAAATAATCTGGCAGGTAGTGCGAAAATGCAATTCTGGATTCTCTGGGGATGTTTTTACGTGAAAAGCCCTCAACAAATTCTGCGACTGATGCCGCTAACCATAATGATAACAACATAGAGCACAGTAGGTCTCCTAAACCTGAAGGGTTCAAATGGTTCCAAACCCTTTTCTTCCCTGACCTATCGACTTAAATATAAAATAAATAACAACAACCTGAACTTATTGATTTCCTTCAAAGGAAATCGACATTCTTTCTAGACGTTGCCTTATTTACTGTCATAACATTCCTGAGAGATAGAAAAATAACAGCTCCCTATTTTACAAGCAAGAAAAAGAAAGCACAAAGAGGTAGAGTAGCTCATCTAAGCGAGCAAAGAATGTTAGTGTGAGTAGATCCTGGGTTTCCTTATTAGTGATGGTATTTGTTAAATGCTTATTATGTGCCAAGCACAGTTCTAAGTGCTGGGGGAGTTACAAGGTAATCAGATTGTCCAACGTGGGACTAAAAGTGTTAATCCCCATTTTAAAGATGAGGTGACTAAGGCACAGAGAAGCTAAGTGAATTGCCCAAAGTGTCACAGCTGACAAGTGGCGGAGGCGGGATTAGAACCCACGACCTCTGACTCCCAAGCCCGCGCTCTTTCCACTGAGCAGGGCTGCTCGCCGTCCAGTAGTCTGATGGACATTTATTCATTCAGTTAATCCTTTTTACTGAGCGCTTACTGTGTGCAAAGCACTGTACTAAGCACTTGGGAGAATACAAGCACGGGCTTTGGAGTCAGGGCTCATAAGTTCGAATCCCAGCTCTGCCACTTGGCTGTGTGACTGTGGGCAAGTCACTTAACTTCTCTGTGCCTCAGTTCCCTCATCTGTAAAATGGGGATTAAGACTGTGAGCCCCACGTGGGACAACCTGATTCCCCTATGTCTATCCCAGCGCTTAGAACAGTGCTCGGCACATAGTAAGCGCTTAACAAATACCAACATTATTAATACAACAGACACATTCCCTGTCCACAACGAGCTCACGGTCTAGAGCTTAAGTCACTTCTTAAATCTAGCTTAAGTCATTTCTTTCAAACAGCATGTAAGTATCATGGGCTCATAGATCTAGGGATAAAATAATCTTCTTTTTACTTTGCTATCTGATCCTCTGCAGTTCTGCTACTGGTAAACAAAGTAGGGACTACTGAAAACTGATTGGGCTAGTTAAGCCTTTTTGCAGATTTTCAGAATTCATTCAATTCATTCATTCAATAGTATTTATTGAGCGTTTACTATGTGCAGAGCACTGTACTCAGCGCTTGGAATGTACAGTCTGGCAACAGATAGAGACAATCCCTGCCCATTGACGGGCTTACAGTCTAATCGGGGGAGACGGACAGACAAAAACAATAGCAATAAATAGAATCAAGGGGATGTACATCTCATTAACAAATAAATAGGGTAATAAAAATATATACAAATGAGCGGAAGAGCACAGTGCTGAGGGGAGGGGAAGGGAGAGGGGGAGGAGCAGAGGGAAAGGGGGAGAAAGGGGGTTTAGCTGAGGGGAGTTGAAGGGGGGGCAGAGAGGCAGCAGAGGGAACAGAGGGAAAAGGGGAAGCTCAGCCTGGGAAGGCCTCTTAGAGGAGGTGAGCTCTCAGTAGTAGAATGTCTAAGGAGACATTTGTTGAAACATACCTCAATCTTAAATGATGCTTAGCACTTATTAACAGTCATAATAATTGTAGTATTTCTTAAGGACTTACACTTTGTGTCAAGCACTTTACTAAATGCAGATTCAAGATAGGTTCTACATGGGGCTCGTGGCCTAAATAGGAGAGAGAACAGGCATTGAATCCCCATTACACAGATGAGGGAATTGAGGCACAGGACAGTTAAGTGACCTGCCTAAGGCAGAGCCGGGATTAGAACACAAGTCCTCTGACTCCCAGGCCCATGCTCTTTCCACTAGGCCTCGCTGCTTCTCAGTCCTCTGTACGTTCTAAGCATTCAATAAACATCACTGATTGATTAATGAAGCCGAGCTACAGACTGCATGGAAATAACCGTAGACAGACTAACCTGGCGCGCGGCAGTTGGAAATGGTTTGGACGGGCAAGGGGAGCTGTTTTTGATTATCCGGACAATGAGCCTCCACTGTAAGAGTTGAAAATAGCATAAAGAGTGGCAGTGGAAAAATTTTTACACACCACTGGAAAAATGTTCTGTGGTTATCACCTAATTTTGCAGACATCTTTTCAGCCTACTCTCAAATTCATTATCAATCAACCAATTACTGGTGTTTATTTAGCATTAACCTTGTGCAAATCACTATACTAAACAGTGGGGAAAGTACACTATGACAGATCTGTTAGACATGCTCCTTGCCCATAATGGGTTTACAGTCTAGCAGGAGAAACAGGTACAATGGTACCTGTAAAACTGAAGCCAATCGGTACTTATTCCTTGCGTGATTCTTGCTTGGCCTCTATAATTGCCCCCATTTTACAGATGGGAAAATGAGGCACACAAAAATAAGTGACTTTCCTAGTCGCCTTGGCAATTAATGAGTGAACCACGGATGGCCTCTCCAACACAACAGCTGATCAGTGTAAAAACCTGTACCTTCTTTTAATATTTAAAAGCCCTTATCGGCTACAGCAATCTTGGCAAAAAAAAAATAGAATTATGATACTTTCATTTATTTAACTATATCAGTATCTCCTAGAGGACAGTGGGTGCAGAATGTTGTTTTATATTTATTTTTATGAGTCGAAGCCCACCAGTAATTAAGGAATGAACTGTAGGTGGTTTGCGTCGAAACAACAAACTGGCAAAGCAACTAAAACTCACTTAACTCTGAAGCCATATCTCCTCTTAGGAACAGTAAGATCTCAGGAAGAAAACGTTTCATTTTTGCTGCTGTGATGTTCTCACAGCAGCTAGGTCAAATGGACAAATTAGCACCATTTAGGCGCTTAAAGTTCCCCAATCCTGCCCTAAACACTGGCTCAGGAATTTGCCGAGGTCAAACCAATCTTAGCAGAACTTGGTATCTGGGCCTTCCCTTGACTCTCCACCAGCAGCCATGGAATCAGTAATCAGTAATTAGTAAACATTCCTGCCGTTGAAAGGAGGACACATAAATTGAGAGAAAAAGAGGAAAAAAATCCATTTCAGCTGTAATCATCATTATAAATTAAGCAAATGTGAATAAACCATATACATATTGATAAAGCCCAGAAAGGCTGGTTGAAAGGATAAGATAGAGAATGCTATAAACATGAAAACTCTATCCCTTAAAACCATCAGCTGTGAATTGAATTGGCTCCAGACACTTCCAATACAAATCTCTAAGCCACAAATTGCATGGATCACCCGTTTGGTTTTGTAAACCGATACACGGAGGAATTATACAGCGTGTTACGGCTATTCCTATCCCACAGATTGGTCTTGGACTAGTTCTTAGTGTCTATTGAGAGCTAAATGACTTAAGGATCGCCTCAGTGGAATCAAACCAGCATGATCTACTCATTCACTCAGTGAATGAACCCTCAATGCACAGTGTTGACTCTAGACCGTGAGCCCGTTGTTTGGCAGGGATTGTCTCTATCTTTTGTCGAATTGTACTTTCCGAGAGCTTAGTACACTGCTCTGCACATAGTAAGTGCTCAATAAATATGAATGAATGACTGTAAGTTCCTTGTGGGCAGGGATTATGTATACCAACGCTACGATTTTCTTTTATGGCATTTGTTAAGCGCTTGATCTGTGTCTAAGATGCTGGTGTAGATTCAAGTTAGTTGTGTTGGACACAATCCCAGTCCCACATGTGGCTCACAGTCAAAGTTGGAAGAACAGATATTAAATCCCCATTTTACAGACAAGGAAACTGAGGTTCAGAGAAGTAAAGTGACTTTCCCAAATTCACATAGTAGGCAAATGACAGAGCTGGATTCAAACCCAGGTTCTCTGACACCCAGACCCATGCTCTTTCCACTAGGCTATTCTGTATTGCACTTTTCCACAAGCTAAGTACAGTGCTTTGCACACAGTAAAGCGTTCAATAAATAGCATTGATATATTGACTGAATCTGTCAAAACTAGAGCCAGTCAGTCTGGACTAAGCACAAAGCCTTATTCATTGGGCTCATTGATATTTTGCTAGTGTCTACTTGCCATCAGGACTGATTCTCTTACCTTTAGTCCTAATATCTTTTCCCATGTTCCAAGAACATGAAAAAAGCAAATCCCTTCTCCCCAAAGTTTGGTCATCAAGAAAACACACTCCATAGGCTGAAAATTCAAGGGAATGAGAGCTAGTTTCATAGTTAAGGCTTGCAATAGTCACAGAACAAGCCTGGCTTTGCAGTAGTATCCTTGAGAAGTTTCAGCCCCAAAGACGGTTTATCTTAAAACACTCAAATCCTCCAGTAAAGGGCTGCCATGGAATAAGGAATTCCAGTTGAGGCAATATGCTGACAGGAGATTAATCCCCAAAATAAAGCCATGTTGTTGCCCCATTTGAAATACAATGTAGTTCCAAACCTCCTGCAATCCCTTGGTCGTTGGAGTCTTCTAGTACCATCTACGTACCTCAGAAGCTGTTGTCAAAGGCATTTTCCACGTTTTTGTTGGGTTTTTTCTTCTCTTTGGTTTCGAAGCTGACATGAGGATTAGTCGAGTCCCACAGAGTTTGTCAGACTAGTGTGTTCCTTATTGTTTGAGAGGTTTGCATGAAATTTTTGGATTTACAAAGTAGTCATAGCACTTAATCCCCTCAATAATGAGGTTTGGGGATTTCTTTGCAGGCATTTTCATTTACTGCTTGTGCAATTAACCTTGGCTAACCTAGCCAGAAAACTTCACGATAAGTTTAACTTCCCCAATTATTAAAGCAAAGGATTGTTTTAAAGGGCGGTTCATGGCCTGTGGGGTAGTATGGCTGCCCATTCTATCAGCCTTCATCTGTGCAGACGCTCATCCAGAAGCCAAGTCCATTGACTGCAAATGGGTCCAGCTTCCCAAATCCCTTCCGCTTCTGTCTCCCTTCACCCTCTCCAAGATAATTCAGAGATTAAAGAAGAGCCACTCTGAGACCCGAGAGGAGCTCTGTATTATGCAGGGAACCTGTGACATTTGGGCTAAGAAGGAAGTGAAACTGTGGCTCTGTCTTCTCCCTTTTCTTCTGGGGAGATTAATCTGAGGAAATGCTGCTAAACAACTGAAATCTTCCCAGTTCTCCATCGAAATGATGGAGGCCAACATCCTCACTGGTATTTGTTGAACACTCACTAGGTGCCAGGCACTATATTAAGCGCTGTATTAATCCAGTTGGATAGAATCCTTATCCCACGTAAAGCTCATTGTCTTAATCCCCATTTTACTGATGAGGTAACAGAGGCACAGAGAAGCTAAATAATAATTATGGTATTTCTTAAGTGCTTACTATGTGTTAAGCACTGGGGTAGATGACTTGCCCAAGGTCACACAGCAGACAAGCAAGGTCATTGTGGTCAGGAATGTTTCTGTTTGTTGTTATATCGTGCTCTCCCAAGCACTTAGTACGGTGCTTTGCACACAGTAAGCGCTCAATAAATATGACTTAATGGATAAATGAAGAGACAGAGCTGGGTTTAGAACCCAGATCCTCTGACTCTCAGGCCTGTGCCGTTTCCACTAGGTAACACTGTTAAAGTCTTACTATGGGCCGAGCACTGTACTAACCAATGGGTAGAAGCAACATAAACAGATCAGACACAGTACTTGTCCCACAAGGGCCTAAGGAGTCTAAGGAGAAAGGAGAACAGCTATCTTATCCCAATTTTTACCTATTCTGTAATGGTATTCGTTAAGCACTTAATGTGTCAAATACTGATCTAAGTGCTGGAGTAGATATAAGATAATCAGGTTGGACACAGTTCTTGTCTCACTGTCTTAGTTGGAGGAAGGAGGATTTAATCTCTTAAATCTTACTTCTCTGTGCCTCAATTACCTTTTATAGATCAGGTAATTGAGGTACAGAGAAGTTAAGTGATTTGCCCAATGTCACACAGCAGACAAGAAGAGGAGCTGGGACTAGAACCCAGGTCCTCTGACTCCCAATCCAGTGCTCTTTCCACTAGGCCATGCTGGTTCTATGAAGAAACTGAAACCCGGAGAAGTTAGGTGACTGGCCCAAGGTTACCCCATCAGTCAGTCAACTGTATTTATTGAGCACTTACTGTGTGTAGAGCACTGTACTAAGCACTTGGGAGAGTACAGTATGACTATGGCAGACACATTCCCTACCCACAGCAAACTTACAACATTGGGGCAGGGGGGAACACAGACATTAATATAATATGATAAAATTACAGATCTGTAGATAAAGTGCTGTGGAGCTGGGGAAAGATGATGAATGAAGGGAGCAAGTCAGGGAGACCCAGAAGGGAGTGGGAAAAGATAATAATAATGTTGATATTTGTTAAGCACTTACTATGTGTAGAGCACTGTTCTAAGCCCTGGGGTAGATACAAGGTGATCAGGTTGTCCCACGTGAGGCTCACAGTCTTAATCCCCATTTTACAGATGAGGTAAGTGAGGCCCAGAGAGTTAAGTGACTTGCCCACAGTCACACAGCTGACAAGTGGCAGAGCCTGGATTTGAACCCATGACCTCTGACTAGGAGGACTTACTCAGGGAAGGCCTCTTGGAGGAGATGTGCCTTCATTAAGGCTTTGAAGGAGGGGAGAGTCAGTGTCTGTGGGATATGAAGAGGGAGGGCCTTTCACACCAAAGGCAGCACTTGGACGAGAGGCTGGTGGAGAGATACACGAGATCAAGGTACAATTAGAAGGTGGGCATTAGAGGAGTCAAGTGTGTGGGCTGGGTTGTAGTAGGAGAATGGTGAGGTAGGAGGAAGCAAGGGAATGGATGGGGCTGGGATTAGAACTTGGGTCTCCTAAATCCCACTGCTGCACTCTTTCCGCTAAGCCACACTGCTTCTCAATAACGCTCTCTTTTGATGCCCCCTTTTCGAACCCCATATTTTGCTTGTTTGTTTAATGGTATTTGTTAGGTGCTTACTGTGTGTCACGCAGTATACTAAGTGCTGGGTTGGATGCACACTAATCAGGTTGGACACAGCCCGTGTCCTACGGGGGGCTCACAGTCTTAATCCCTATTTTACAGGTGAGCTGAGGCACGGAGAAGTGAAGCAACTTGCCCAAGGTCTCATAGCAGAAAAATGGGAGAGTTGGAATTAGAGCCCAGATCCTTCTGGCTTCCAGGCCCGTGGTCTATCCACTAAGTCATGCTACTTCTTGACTAAAAACTCTAAAGTCATTTGTGGCTAATGCCTTTGGCTTCTTTGCTTTCCTTCCTTCTGTTCCAACACTGATTCATTCATTCATTGATTCACTCATATTTTTTGAGCACTTAATGTGTGCAGAGCACAGAGCTTGGGAGAGTACAACACAACAAAAACCAGACATATTCTCTGCCTTCAGCGAGTTTACTTTCTAGAGGAGGAACCTATTTTAGTCCCTTCTCCCCCAACCCCCCCACACACAGACACACACCTTTAACTTTGAGAAGCAGCATGGTTTAATAGTTAGAGCACAGGCCTGGGAGTCAGAAGGACTGGAGTTGTAATCCAAGCTCTGCCACTTGACTACTGTGTGACTTTGGCCAAGTCACTGCACTTCTCTGTGCCTCAGTTACCTCATTTGTAAAATGGGGATTAAGAGTGCGAGCCACGTTTGGGACAAGGAATATGTCCAGCCTGTTTACCTTGTATCTACCCAATGCTTAGAACAGCGTTTGGCACACAGTGTTTACCAAGAACCATAACTATTATTATTAGCTTTTCACACAGTTCCTTCCTTCCTTGTGATTCCGGGCAGCATGGATTCTAGTCTGTGGTTTATGTGCATTAAAACCTCTTGAACAGCGTGGCCTTTTTAAGTCCTATTTGAGGAGATACTTTAGTGGGTGGTATTTTGACAAATCCTAATCAAAGAGATACCAAGGAAATAGGGACCTGAGAAGGATAAGGAAAGAATGACAATACACATAAGGATTGAAAATTAGAAACAGTTGGCTTTGAGTTTTCGAATGACATCTTATCACTGGTGTAGCATGTTTGAATATATAGAGATGGAAAATGCCGAAACAGGGCTGAAAAATTATTTTCACTACCTTTGACCTCATCCTAGCAAGGAGGTTGAGGGGAGGGAGGAAGATCTGACCCGGAGAGGATAAAAGGATTCTTTCTTTGTAATTAAACCTCTGGAGGCAATTCTGTCTTATTCTTTGTTTAGAAGAGACCATTTTTATTCCCCTTAGTAATTGCTCTTTGCCTTACCATCCGGCTTCCACTGGGATCACCTATATTACTGGGGATCATGGGAAGAAGCCAAGGTCTCACCAAGTGGCTGAATTTGTCTCTAAGAACCCCCATGTTTATGATATTTGTTCAGCACTTATCACAGTCTCAATCCCCGTTTTACAGATGAGGTAACCTGAGGCACAGAGAAGTAAAGTGACTTCCCCAAGGTCACACAGCAGGCAAGTGCCAGAGCTGGGATTAAAACTCATGTCCTTCCGACTCCCAGGCCTGTGTTCTATCCACTGGACCACACTGCTTCCCCAACCCCTACCTCCCCACATCCCCTCACGCTGTGAATCAGATGATGATAACTAGAAAAGGTGAGATTCTTTCAATCTGTGTGACCTGTGTCTGTGTCTGCTGTGTGACCTTGGGAAAGTCACTTTATTTCTCTGTGCCTCAGGTTACCTCATCTGTAAAATGGGGATTGAGACTGTGAGCTCCACATGGGACAAGGGACTGTGTCCAACCCGATTTGCTTGCATTGACCCCAGTGCTTAGTACAGTGCCTGGCACGTAGTAAACGCTTAACAAATACATATAATTAGGTATCTCTCCTTTTTTTTTCCAGGAGGTGATCTAGCAAGAATTTCTAGTTCAGGTATTCTGGTATTTTTAATCACTCTAGCTTTCCGACTGTTCTTCGTGTCTAGCTCAAATCCTTCGTGCTGCCTTTAGCAGATCAGTTGGTCCCATCCACAAGCTAGATCTAGGTTGAGAATTTGAAACCTGAGGCTTAAAAAGTGGAATCTTGGACTCTGGCGAAAGCTCTTCTTGGCTCCAAAACCGGTAAGGGTTCATTGGCAGAGAGGGTAGATTTAGAGGGAAGCCGAGGTTGTCTGTAGGCTCGAGCTCTTACTGTTCTGGAACCGTTAGGGTCTGAGAGGAATGTCTTCAGTGTTTAGGAAGAGCAAAGAGAGAGGGCCACAGACTTGAATGTTTCCAGCAGGATCCAGGATAATTCCTCTTCAGTCAAAAGCAGAGGATTCCCTAAAGTAGGATTTCAGATGGAAAACCCTAGAGTGGAATCTTGTCTCCTGACCCACTGTGTGTGTGGAAGGTGAAGTTTCATTTGTGAGATTGATTTTCTTGTTCTTAGGTGCTCACATTTAGCTGGGTGAGACATTTACATTTTCTCACAATATTGAATAGGAGAAATGACAACCCTTTATTCTTTTATATACATGGAAATTAAAATTCGCATGGAAAAATTGACCTAAAATAGTTCCCAAAGTAACTCAGAGCCACTTTCTCCATCCTGGGTGTCATAGGCCAGCCCTGCCAAGCTGTCCAAAGTCTAATAATTTTCCAATAAATCAGTATGATGATTTTCCATTGAAATAAAGCTCAATAGTCCCATCGTTTTCTCTCCTAACCGGCATCTCGATCTCTCCACGCTCTTTATTACCTTTCAATGACTTAAGCCCCTGAACCGAATAACTTCATCAAGGTGTCAACCTAAACAGATTTTTCCCTATAATGGCCCGACTCTCACAGGTCCTTAATGAAAAATATTGATTCCCAAGGATTAGTTGCAGATTTATGTGTTGGATGCTGATCCCTCTGTCACCTGATACCTTATCAGTGGATGAAGGAACTGATCCTCTTTGTATGGTTTTAAAAAAGCAATCACCGACTATGTCAAGGGGAGGCTTATGCTCGGAGAAATGCATATAATTCTGTGTCTGAATCAGATAGGATACTTAACAGATAGCTAATAGCAGACGTGAGAAAGGACCACTGTCCACAGCCTCTCATCTGCACCCTCACTTGCCACAGCCTGGACTAAAAAGTTTTGTCGAGATGCGAGAAGAGTACAGTTACCCTCCTGGGTTGGAATAGCCCCTGGAGTATCAGCAGAAGCGAAATAGGAAGACCAATCCATGCGGTATTGTAGACCCTGATGTTCTGAGCGGCTTCTGACAACCTCTGCCTCAAGTGATGCTGGGTTAACGCAAACAAGAAGGTGTTCTTCCTTTGCATTCACTTCCTCTGGCTTCCTGAGAATGAAGCATTGGGTTTGGTTGCTGTAAATACTTTGTAACAAAAAAATATCCACAGTTGCCCGTAATGTTGTCTGTGATTGATCCATGCACGCTACACAAGATGATTTTTCAGAAACCAGTGTGGTGTCAACATGGCCTCACCAGTCTTAGAGTTTCAGGTGGGTGCTACAGATTTAATAATGTTGGTATTTGTTAAGCGCTTACTACGTGCAGAGCACTGTTCTAAGCGCTGAGGTAGATACAGGGTAATCAGGTTGTCCCACGTGAGGCTCACAGTTAATCCTCATTTTAAAGATGAGGTAACTGAGGCACAGAGAAGTTAAGTGACTTGCCCACAGTCACACAGCTGACAAGTGGCGGAGCAGGGATTCGAACCCATGACCTCTGACTCCCAAGCCCGGGCTCTTTCCACTGAGCCACGCTGAGCGCGTGCATGCTGACACTGTGTAGTGTGGCCTTGTGGAAAGAGTACGGGCCCAGGAGTCAGTTGACCTTATTGTCATTAGCAATGTCCAGTGGCCTCTAGCAATGCGTGTCCAATAAAGAAACACACCACCCTTCTTAGCCTCTTTTCCAGCCTCTTTTCTGGTACAGCGCCTGGCACATAGTTAAGCACTTAACAGATACCATAATTATTATTTTCTAACAGTGATACTGATACTGATCAGTGGGATTTGATATCTGGGACAAAGAGTAGTGGGGATGAGGTAGGATGAAGCAGGCTACACTCTTGCTTTCCTAATTCAACACCATAAACCCAACTATAGAAAATACATTTTGGTCATTGGGAAATTATATCTCTGCATAATGTTAGTGAGTGACTATAAAGAGAATGATAGAATGTAATCATAATAATAATAATTATAGTATTTATTAAGTGGTTACTTATGCCAGGTACTGCATTAAGGTGGATATGAGCAAATTGGGTTGGACACAGTCTCTGTCACACGTGGGGCTACCAATCTCGATCCCCATTTTACAGATGAGGGAACTGAGACACAGAGAAATGAAGTGACTTGCCCAAGATCAAATGGCAGATTAGTGGCAGAGTTGGATTTAAAACCCATGGTCTTCTGACTCCCAGGCCCAGGCCCTATCCAATATGCCGTGCAGACCCTTCTCTGAGCAGTTTATACCATGCAGTCTGACTTTCCTTTACTGGACGAAAATGAGAACTACCAAATCTGAGTTCTAAGGCATTCTATTAGCACCTTATTCTTGCCGTTATTATCTGTGTGTTACTGTGTTTCAAACTTCCCCCGCCCAAAAGAAATGAGTACAGAACTGTGGAGTAATAATGAAATTCTAGGGTTCATTCATTCATTCAATAGTATTTACTGAGCACTTACTATGTGCAGAGCACTGTACTAAGCGCTTGGAATGTACAATTTGGTAACAGATAGAGACAGTCCCTGCCCGGTGACGAGCTCACAGTCTAATTGGGGGATATTAGGTATTCAAGTATGTCTGGAAGTTCTGCTGGACAGATAATTTCCATAATAATAATAATAATAGCAGTATTTGTTAAGCGCTTACTGTGTGCCAAGCACTGTTCTAAGCTCTGGGGGAGGGTCAAGGTAATCAGGTTGTCCCACGTGGGGCTCCCAGTCTTAATCCCCATTTTACAGATGAGGTCACTGAGGCACAGAGAAGTTAAGCGACTTGCCCAAAGTCACACAGCTGACAAGTGACGGAGCTGGGATTAGAACCCACGACCTCTACTCCCAAGCTCGTGCTCTTTCCACTGAGCCATGCTGCCTCCCTGCTTTTATCAAGAGTCCAAATTCCAGTTCCTACCTGATGAGTTTAGTGAGTACAGAGCAGTGAAATTTTGAACCCAAACTTTTGGGTTCTTGGATTCTCTATGGTCTTGGGTGCATTATAATAAACTGGTCACTTGTAAGAGACCTGAAAGGGATGTGGAAATCAGGCTGCATGTATTTATTAAATATAAGTCTTAGGGTATGCAGTGCCCTTTTCCTGTATTAAGGAACTTACAGACTAACGGGAAATTGCAGGGTAGACTGCAGCAGGCACTGTGGAAGTCTACCTCAGAATTTTGGAATCCAACTAAGGTGGCCATCCTGGTGTTTTGCTTCACTCCCCAAACTCAGGACGGGACCTATCTGGTTAGGACATAGGAAACGTACCACACAATCAGTCAATCAATCCGTGATATTCATTGAGCAATTCTTGTGTGCAGAGCACTCTATTAAGCACCAACACCACTCAGCTGAGATGGTAGTGGCAGAGCAGCAAGGTGGATTTGGAGTGGAGTGGGGATATCCAGTCCCTTCACCGCCTTATTCTTTTGGCCGCCCTCACCATCACCGTCTCTGCCAGTAACATGGCCAAATGAGCCCTTATTACGGTCGTTCCTGGGAGTGTCCAACGTGGTGGAGAACCTGTCATCTAGTCACACCAGAAATTCCCAAGAATCATCCAGAAAGGCACAGTCAAGTGATGGTCACCAATTCCACTTATGTCATCTGATTCAGGCGGTGATCCTGGTGGTAACCCAGCTCCCAGCCCTGAACGAACTGACCCTTCCTGGGGTCAAACTCCAGATTAATACTCAGAAGGGCAGAAAGCTGGGAGGAAATGGACTGACTTGCAGTCTTGGAGCCTACTGACCTTAGGTTGAGCTGGGCCATGCTGGGGGTTGCTGCTGAGTGACGTTTGTGTCCATTACTAAGAGAGAAGGTGGAGTTGTTATCCATATAATTATCTCAATGGGAAATATGATCACCAACATCGGAGACACTCAAGCCAACTGTTGTACTTCTTCCAGAGCTTTGCAAAAATTATGTTCTAAGAAATCAAATCTCGCAGTTCCTTTCCAGCAGCATCAAACCATCAACATCACTGCCTAAGCTGGACATTCCACTACATAGTTTTAAAGTAAAACAATATTATCCACTGAATGAGATAAAATGTGTTTTCATGCATTTTATTTATCCTGGAAGGCTTATTTTTTTTTCTAGGTTGTAAATTCTGCTCCAACTCAATATTTCCGATGGGTACAAAGGGAAAGCAGTATTAATTGAGGTCCACTACAATTTTAAATGTTCAGTTGTAAATATAAATTGCGCACGTTGAAATCTCTCTCTCTCTATCTCTATCTCTGTTAGATAAATGTTTGTGGGATTTTGTAACTGGAACAGAGGGCAAGGCCTACAGGGATACTTATTTGCACATCAGCACAATCTAATATAGCTAAAGTGTTTATTGGCAGAGGATTCACTTATCAGCACTTTATCTCTGATGTGTTGTATAATCTTTCCTCCCCAAGATTGAAATGCATAAGCTTTCTCAGAGCAAATACTCTGAATTGCTCTGAGATGGTGTGTAACTTTTTCTGGCTTTTACTCTATAGCCAGCCCAATTATCTCCTATGTTTGAGATCATATTTCCCATTGAGGAAATTTAATGAAAACAGGTCCGTTTCCCACTACATTAATCTTAAGCACTTAGGGTCGGGGGAACAACAATCAATCAGTGGCATTTAATGAGTGCTTACTGTATGCAGCACACTGTATGAAGTGATAGGAAGAGTACGCTACAAAGTTCCTTGCCCACAATAAACTTCAAAGTCTAAAACCTCTGAAAAAAGAAGTGTTTTCCATCTAATCATTGTAAAGTTCCATTAATGATATTTCTAGAAATTGTAATCAGAGCTCCATCGCTTCAGTCATGAAATTACCACCAACCCGAATCATTAAACCACTCCTACAAGGATATTCTCCTCTCCAACTGCCTCTCTGACTCCCACCCTGTTCTCCCTTCACTAGTTCATTAGTTCCTCCTTCTACTCCCCTCTTCCTTACAGGATTCTCTGCTCCAGGCCTAGTATCCCTTGGGGCAGATGATTCCCAAATCTACTGTTCCAACTCCAACCTCTCTTCTTCCCTGAAGTCTCCCATTTTCTCTTGCCTTCAAGACTTCTTTCCTTGGATAATAATCATAATAAAGATGGCATCTGTTAAGCACTTACTATGTACCAAGCACTGTTCCGAGCACAGGGGTAGATACAAGGTAATCAGGTTGTCCCCGTGTGGGGCTCCCAGTCTTAATCTCCATTTTACAGATGAGGTAACTGAGGCACAGAGAAGTGAAGTGACTTGCCCGAGGTCACATAGACAAGTGGCGGAGAGGGGATTAGCTGGGATGTCCTGCCAGCACCTTCCAACTTCCACACTTCTCTCTTCTAACACCATCCTGCTTACTTTACCTTCATCCTGTTAATCATCTTCTCCCTCTATCCTGAAGCTCCCTGCCCCCGTCATATCCGACAGACCACCACTCTCCCCATCTTCAAAGGCACACTAAAATCACCGAATAACCCCATATTTTGCCACCTATTTGGCCTCCCTTTTGTGTAACCTACGCACTTGGGTCTGAATCCCCTAAGGACTTTGATTTTCTCCCCAGCCGAGCTCCACATCACCCCTTAAGCACTTTGATACTTAGAAACCTACCCCACCCCAGTCCCATAGCAGTTATGTACAAATCCTTATGCTCTGCTGTTTTCCCATTCAGTAATGCATTTTAGTCTGTCTCCTCCACTAGTTCCTTGGGGGCAGCAATCTCTTTTACCAAATCTCTCGCATTGTATTCTCCAAAGCATAGTACAATGCTCTGTACATAGTTAATGCTCGATAAATACCGCTGAGTGATCGAGGTGTGGCTCTTTGTTGACTTCTCCCCGTTAAAAAAAATGAATATTAAATGATATGTATTACAAATAGGAAAAAACTGTTTATCTTGTGGGTACAACTAGTGTTTTTCGAAACTTGATCCACTCTTGATAATATGAATGTTTTAGTTTGAAAACAAAGAAGATGCAAACACTTCCATGTTCTTCATGGAACAAACATCCCATTCCAAATGGTTGCTATAAAAACTTACATAAACATACAAAGGCTCTTTGTGTTTTAAGATAATAAATACCAGACATTAGCTTGTGCCTACCCCTAAACTTAGTACTGTACTTGTCACATACCACATAATGATGCCAGGTGCTATTCGATACAAGGGACAGACCAGCTGAAAACTGAATAGTCCAAAATAAAACCAAATGAATGTCAGGCTAAGTGGTTATTTATTGAGTGCTTGCTGTGTGCAGAGCCCTATACTAAGCACCTGGGAGTGTACAATAAGAGAAGCAGCATGGCCTAGTGGATAGAACCCAGGCCTGGGAGTCAGAAGGATCGAGGTTCTAATCTTGCCTCTGCCACTTGTCTGCTGTGTGACCTTGGGCAAGTCACTTTACTATTCTGCCTCAGTTACCTCATCTTTAAAATGGGGATTAAGATAGTGATGTGGGACATGGACTGTGTACAACCCTGTTAGCTGTATCTACTCCAGCACTTAGAATTTTGCTTGGCACATAGTAAGTGCTTAACAGATGCTATTGTTATTTTTATTACAGTACAACAGAGTTGACTGACAGAGACAGACATTAATATAAATTAGTTAGTTAATCACAACTATTTTTGGTCCTCTTCTTTCACTCCTTCCTTCTTTCATTCCCTTGATTCTGCCTTATAGAGAGGTGAGAAAAATCTGCCCCTCAGTGAAGTTTTCTCCAATAGCACACAACAAAGAAATAGCAACCCGCCAATCAACCTGAGCCTTTTAGACTCCTCGCAACACACCTCACACTGCCCACGGTGATAGAAAGAACTTCTTGGCTCCACCACTTGCTTGCTGTGTGACCTTGGGCAAGTCGCTTAACTTCTCTATGCCTAAATTTCCTCATCAGTAATATTGGGATAAAATACCTTCCCCTGAAACTGGAGGCCCAAATGGGAGAGAGACTGACTGATCGGATTGCATTGTTAGCTACTCTGACTCTTAATACAGTGCTTGGCCCTGAGTAAGCCCTTAACAAAATGCCACAGTGAAGGTGATATGGAAATTGATTCTGACACCTTCCATGGCTTTAATAATGTTGGTATTTGTTAAGCGCTTACTATGTGCAGAGCACTGTTCTAAGCGCTGGGATAGATACAGAGTGATCAGGTTGTCCCACGTGAGGCTCACAGGTAATCCCCATTTTCCAGATGAGGGAACTGAGGCACGGAGAAGTGAAGTGACTTGCCCACAGTCACACAGCTGACAAGTGGCAGAGCCGGGAATCTTAAAGAAAGGAGGACAGAAACGCAGAGCGAAATGAACAAGCTGTATTTAACAGTTTGCCCGTCACTGGGCAGGGATTGTCTCTCTCTGTTGCCAAATTGTACATTCCAAGCACTTAGTACAGTGCTCTGCACATAGTAAGTGCTCAGTAAATACTATTGAATGAATGAAACAACATCAGTTAAAAAAAGCACTGTTCTAAGTGCTGGGGTAGGTACAAGGCAATCAAGTTGTCCCATGTGGGCCTCACGGACTTAATCCCCAATTTACAGATGAGGTAACTGAGGCCCAGAGAAGTTAAATGGCTTGCCCCAGGTCACACAGCAGACAAGTGACAGAGGCTGGATTAGAACCCATGGCTTCTGACTCCCAAGCCCGGGCTCTTTCCACTAAGCCAATCTGCTTCTCTAATTCAGTCCAACTCTGGGCAGGAACTCCCTCTTCACATCTGACAGATAATTACTCTCTCCCTCTTCAAAACCTTACTGAAGGCACATCTCCAAAAGGCCTTCCCTTGTTGTGTTCTCTTTTTCTGTTCTTCAGCTCCCTTCGGCGTCATCCTGACTTGCTCCCTTTATTCATCCCCGCTCCCAGTCCCACAGCACTTATGGACATATCTGTCATTTATTTACTTATATTAATGTCTGTCTCCCCCTCTAGACCGTAAGCACACTGTGGGCGGGGAGAGTGTCTGTTATATTGTAATATCGCATTCTCCCTTAGGACAAGTCCTTAGTACAGTGCTCTGCACAAAGTAAGTACTCAATAAATACGATCGACTGCGTGGCTGACTGAATGTCCTAAGTGTTTAAGAGAGTGCAGTGCAACACAGTCGGTTGGTATGGTCTCTGTCAAGGAGATTATTTTCCAGCTGGGGAGACGGATACTAAAATAAGATCCAGCCCAAATTCTTTCAGATGTCTGTAGGCCAAGGCTCAATGGACTGACTTCAGGAAATTGTGATGAAAGGCCTGAACTAATAATTGGGTGTTTCAACACCAGAGGGTCAGGGAGGGGACTGAGATGATGTTGGGAGGCGGATCTACATCCACTTGCTAATCTTTTCTTCCCCCTGAAACTTGAAGCTGAAATTAAGACATAAATTATAACCACTGAGTGAGCTGTGATAAATAATAACAGAAGGGTTTTGATTATTTACATTTTTATGGAATCTGGACTGATCAAATATAGAGAACTCACCAGACACATGGGAGAATTATGTCTCGTTCAAAAATGATTTAATAGAGATGGAAAATAAAGCCGTCTGTGGGTCCTTGTAGAGCAGACTGGTAATTCTCTACCAGATGAACAATGGACACAGATAGTACAAAATAAACTCCAGCACTCCCAAAATTCAAAGAGATAAAGGAAAAGCAAAGACAGCATGCTGAATAAAACTCTTAAATACTTAAAGATTGGAATATTATTTTGTTACCATTTGCTCTAGGAAAAATTATCCTGAGCTTTATAGGCAATGTTCGAATTCAGGCAGTTCTCCTATGACCTAGGGGAAGAGAAGCAGCGTGGCGCAGTGGAAAGAGCATGGGCTTTGGAGTCAGGGCTCATGAGTTCGAATCCCAGCTCTGCCACTTGTCAGCTGTGTGACTGTGGGCAAGTCACTTAACTTCTCTGTGCCTCAGTTCCCTCATCTGTAAAATGGGGATTAAGACTGTGAGCCCCACGTGGGACAACCTGATTCCCCTATGTCTACCCCAGAGCTTAGAACAGTGCTCTGCACATAGTAAGCGCTCAACAAATACCAACATTATCATTATTATTAACCTCACATTTATAGAAAACTCACACGACAGTGTTATCGTGAATTATCTGATTATCTGATTATTTTGTACCTGATTATCTTGTATCTAGCCCAGCACTTAGTACAGTGCTTGGCACCTAGTAAGCACTTAACAAATACTACTGTTATTATTGTTATATAAACTCCCTTGATCAGTGCCTTGGACATGTGCAAAATTGTTTCTTCCAGGACCACATTACATCAGATGCAGAGACAGATATATTGTGGGCTGAATATAGAAGGTCATAGGTTCTAATCCCGGTTCTGCCATTTTCTGCCATGTGACCTTGGACAAGTCACTTAACTTCTCTGTGCCTCAGTTCCCTCAACTGTAAAATGAGGATTAAGACTGTGAGTCCTATGTGGGAAGGGACGGTGTCCCATCTGATTATTTTTTATCTACCCCAGCTTTTACAACAGTGCCTGGCACATAGTAAGCACTTAACAAATACCATCATTATCATTATTATTACTTCCTCAATAGCATCTACCCCAAACGAATATTGAAATCACACATTATGGCAGATCTGACTGTAGTTTCTAACATCAACAGTAAATCCATTACAGGTTTGGATTTGAGATTTGGGTTTTAAAGCAACCTACTGTATTCAATATGTGATCGACCAATCAATCAACTGTATTTATCAAGTTCTCAGTGTGTGCAGAACACTCTACTAAGCTCTTGGGAAAGTAGGATACAATAGAGTTGGTAGATGCGATCCCTGCTCACAAGAATGTTACATTTCACAGGAATTTGACTGGTCATAGGTCTAGATCATGGTTGTTTTTAATCTATATAATGAAAATGTGACTAACATAACCTGGACTAAAAACTGATTTTTATTGAGACTTTACCTGATTTTAGCATGATGGACTGATAACTATAAAACACATTAGGAAGCCCATGAGAAACCTTCACTTTCCAACTCACTTTGGCCTTTTTTATGTTATTAAACACTTAGTCTCCTCTGGGCACTGTAATAAGTGATTGGGTAGATACAGCTAATAAGGTTGGACACAGTCCAAAGCCGATACAGGGCTCACGGTCTTAATCCCCATTATACAGATAAGATAACTGAGACAGAGAGATGTGAAACGATGTGCCCAAGATCATACAACAGATAAGTGTCAGAGCTGAGACTAGAATCCAGGTCCTTCTAATAATGTTGGTATTTGTTAAGCGCTTACTTTGTGCCGAGCACTGTTCTAAGCGCTGGGGTAGACACAGGGGAATCAGGTTGTCCCACGTGGGGCTCACAGTCTTAACCCTCCTTTTACAGATGAGGTAACTGAGGCACCGAGAAGTTAAGTGACTTGCCCAAAGTCACACAGCTGACAAGTGGCCGAACCGGGGTTTGAACTCATGACCTCTGACTCCAAATCCCGTGCTCTTTCCACTGAGCCACGCTGCTTCTCTACTGACTCCCAGGTCCATGTTCTATCCACTAGGTCATGCTGCCTCTCTGGCTTACAGACACAGAGAAGTAGTAATTATGATAGTGATTAATTATGTACTAGTTGGTCAGCAATGGACTCTATATAATAACAATAAAATAGTAATTTGGTGTTCATTAAGCGCTTACTATGTGCCAGACATTGGACTAAATCCTGGGTTAGATGCGAAGTAATTGGGCTGAACACAGCCCCTTTCTCACACTGAGCTCACAGTCTTAATCCCCATTTTACAGATGAGGTAAGTGAGGCAAAGAGAAGTGACGTGACTTGCCCAAGGTCATATAGCAGACAAGTGGCTGAGCTGGAATTAAAACCTGGGTCCTTCTGACTCCCAGGCCTGTGCTCTACCCACTGGTCCATGCTGCAATCTGATCAGATCCAGTAATGATAATGATGGCATTTGTTAAGCGCTTACTATGTGCCAAGCACTGTTCTAAGCGCTGGGGGAGATACAAGGTCATCAGGTCATCCCAAATAACAATAATAATGATGGCATTTGTTAAGCGCTTACTATGTGTCAAGCACTGTTCTAAGCACTAGGGGAGATACAAAGTCATCAGGTTGTCCCAAGTAACAATAATAATAATAATAATGGCATGTATTAAGCGCTTACTATGTGCCAAGCACTGTTCTAAGCGCTGGGGGAGATACAAGGTCATCAGGTTATCCCAAGTAACAATAATAATAATGACGATGGCCTTTGTTAAGCGCTTACTATGTGCCAAGCACTGTTCTAAATGCTGGGGGAGATACAAGGTCATCAGGTTGTCCCAAGTAACAATAATAATGGCATGTATTAAGCGCTTACTATGTGCCAAGCATTGTTCTAAGCACTGGGGAAGATACAAGGTCATCAGGTTGTTCCAAGTAACAAGAATAATAATGATGATGGCCTTTGTTAAGCGCTTACTACGTGCCAAGCACTGTTCTAAGCGCTGGGGGAGATACAAGGGAATCAGGTTGTCCCAAGTAACAATAATAATAATGGCATGTGTTAAGCGCTTACTACGTGCCAAGCACTGTTCTAAGCGCTGGGGGAGATACAAGCTAATCAGATGGTCCCCCTCCCAGTCTCATCCCCATTTTCCAGATGAGGTCACTGAGGCCCAGAGAAGTGACTTGTCCAGAGTGAGGCAAGAGGGAGGGGCGGGATACTTATCCTACCACTGGCTCATAATCAAAGAGACCAGTTTGAGGCCAAAGAAATAAGGAAGTTCGGTAAAACATAATCTGCTAAAATTCCTTAAAGGGACAAAAAAGTATGAGAAACTTCTCAGCCACTGCAGACACCAAGCATAAATCCTCTTCAGAATAATGAGTTTCCCTGTCTCTTGCACAGAAGATTGAGGGGGCTGGGCAAGGCAATGCTGCCTTGGGCACTGGGCTTTGGCCTGAGTTAGTATGTAGTATAGAGATCCCTTCTGTATGTTATGATTATGAAGACTCCAAAAGACCTGGGACCTCATTGAAGTGCCCTGGTTATTATCCCTAATGGAATCACTAACTGGGGAACCATTTTGCCTCAGTGGCCTCATTCGATTGTCCGATTTTCAACGGGGGTAGCTGATCAACAGTCAGACTGCAGAAATCGGTTTCCCGGAGCAAGTTTAAAGGGGATTTCTTTCTCTTGGTTCCTGTCAAAGGGAATGAACATAATGATTTAGCAGTAGCCATTTACTTCAGATCAAATAGCAGTTGGCTGTAGAAATGCTAGATCATGCTCCAATCCCCAGAGGCCCTAAACTTTAAATGATGGACCTGGGAGAACAGATGATGTCAGCATCCCTTCTTCTAAGAGTTGTTTTAGGGTATCATTCTTGCTATTCATTGCTACAGCAGGAAGAGGTGGGAGAAGGTAGCCATATGTACTGGATGTGATCTAATCATATAAGTGCGTTCTTATATATTCAGATGTGGCTAAATTAATTTACTAATTATGCCATGTGTTAAGCACTTACTATGGACCACGGCACTGGGCTAAGCACTGGGGTAGATACAAGATCACCAGATGAGACACAATTCCTGTCCCCCAAGAAATTCACAGACAAAGAAGGAGGGAAAGCGGGTTCATTTAATTCCCATTTTACAGAAGAGGAGATTGAGACCCAAAGAGATTAAGTGACTTGCTTCAGGTCAATCAATAGGCCAGTGGCAGAGCTAGGCCAAGAAGCTTCCCTCCGATAGATTTGGAAAATATCACCTGATTCATCGTTTTATGGAACAAAAAAGATTTACTCACTTGTTTGAGTTTCCTCATATTCCCCATATTGCTTTAGAATTACTGGTCAACTTAAGTTCTTTTCCATTAGCTCCTCTATTGGTAAGTTGGCCATTAGTGCTATGCTGCATTATTTATCTTTTGAAATTAACCTTCTCCTATTTGAGCTTCCCAGTGTGAAATGGACCTGGAAATGGGATACTGAACTGCACTGGGAATTTTGGTCCATTTAGATTAGGGAAACCTCCGGATTCCATGTGCCTACTAGCCCTAAAGAGTTTTTGAAAATCCAGGTAAGCCTTGGAATACAATCAAAACCCCATCTTTCTTTGAAATGGAAATCTTTTCTAAAAATCACCCTAAAAGTCAAAGATGTCAACTCCATGGGGGTGATGACCTTACAGTATCATATGGCACGTTCTCGCTTCCCCCCAGATCTCTGATAGGATCAGAGAGTTTCCACTCTGTGCTGAAAAGACTCAAAATGGAGGCTTTCTGGCCTGTTTGCTCTTGGCAGTCTGTCTTCTCTCATTCCCCATTGCCCAAAAAATCCCAGGTTTTTTTCCACCCCTACACTCATGGGGCATAGTTGGAACTTGTATCCCAAGTAAGAAACCTCTAGAACAGAAAGAGAGACTGGGATTCTTCAAAGAAGGGAAGCTACTAAGGAACAGATTTTCATCCTCTATGGCAGGGAACCTGTCTATTTACTCTGTTGTAATATTAATAATAATAATGCTATTTGTTAAGCACTTACTGTGTGGCAGGCAGTGTTCTAAGCTCTGGGGTAGGTACAAGATAATTGGGTTGGACATAGTTCCTGTCCCAGGTGAGGCTTCCATTCACTCAATCGTATTGCATTCAATCGTATTTATTGAGCACTTACTATGTGCAGAGCACTGTACTGAGCTTACAACTCCTTATAGAGCATTCCACTCACAGTAAGCATTCAGTAAATACTAGGTGCTTAGTACAGTGCTCTGCACACAGTAAATACTCATAGAATACCATTGATCGATTGATTATTGATTGAATGATTGATGGGTTGACCACACCTGCCAAGTGATGGACAATTCAGAGAAACTGCAACATTAAATGTGGCAGATACCTTTGCAGCAATTCTCTGTGTATCAACAATTTGCTAAAATTATCAATCCTCCAATTTGGCTAAAATCGCTTAAAGGCAATATCTATTTTTCTAGACGTGACTAGAAGTGCTTTAGAAGGGTCTCTCCAGCTTTTACAATAGAATGCTCTTGAGCCACAGAGTGATTTGTCCTGGAACAATTAATCTGTTATCTGTTTTGTCAAGATTTCATCTATATTCCTAAATGTAATGGAATTACAATTGAGTTTCAGCATTTGTGTCTCCAGGGTTTTGATCCCTGGAGTAAAGAAGGGTTTCAAACCTGTTAGATTTCCACCAGAAGGAAAGCCTTTATCCCACAGACATTCACCCGTCTGCTGTAGATATGTAAGTGATTGTGTGATAAAATGGAGTCTAATAGAGTTAGATCCATATTACCTATATGGTATGTTATATGGTCAATACTTACTGAGTTTTGACTCTGAGCAGAGCACTAACTAAGCACTTGGGAGAGTACAGTACAATGGAGTTGGCAGAAACATTCCCTGCCCCCCACAAGATTACGGTGTAGAAGATGAGACAGACATTAATATAAAAAAAAAAAGAATTACGGATATGTACATAAGTGCTTTGGGGCTGAGGGACGGGTTAATAAAGAGGGCAAGGGTAACACAGAAGGGAATGCGAGAAGAGAAAATGAGCATATCGTGATTAATACCATTAATAAAAGCGGTAACTGTTAAGCACTTATTTTATACCAAGCACCAAAATAAGCACAGAGCTAGATATAAGATAATCAGATTGTATACCATCCCTGTCCCACCTGGGGCCCACGGTCTAAGTAGGAGGGAGAATGGATATTGGATTCCCATTTTGCAGAGGAGAATCCTGAGGCACAGAGACATTAATTGACTTAACCAACGTCACCCAGTAGGCAATTGGCAGAGTCAGGATTAGAAAACAATTAGGTCCATGCCCTTTCCACTAGGCCAGGCTGCTTCTCTATATTGTAGTTGCTGATTTAAAACCAGCTGTGGAATGTACTGGATATAGCAATTAAAGATCTATGTAGCTTCATGAATGAGGGCACTGAAGAACAGAGAGGGTGAGTGACTAAACTAATGTCACCGAGGGAACCTGGAGACACAATCAGGGAAAAGAATCCAGTCCAGATGTTGCATCTTTCTCTTCTTACTGCCCTAAAGCTTCCCTACGTCGGGTAAGCCACGAAGCTGATCTCTACTTGATCCAATTGCAAGATCCTTCTGGATAAGAACCGGAAAGACGCAATTGATTTAAAGTCTAACTCCTTCCTCTTCAACCCACATCCCAAATGTATGACTAGCTGCTTTCATCTGTTATCTTAGTTGAGGTGGTGGTTTCCTCTAGTAATAGTAGAAGTAGTTTTTTAGTAGTCGAGTAATGGCACCAGCAACAGTAGCCATATTGATAGTATTATTGAGTTCTTTCTTTGTGCAAAGCACTGTACGAAGCAGAGGGGAGAAAGCAATGCCTGTACCTGTTCCACAAGGAGTCTCCATGATGGAAGATCTTGTCTTGTCTTATGCTGTCGAGTCATCTCCGACCCATAGTGACACCACGGACACCTCTCTCCCAGGGCAATCGTTCTGGTTGCCCTACTGAGAGCTCACCTCCTCCTCACCACCTCCCCCATCCTTCTGCTCCCCCTTCCCTTCCCTCTCCCCCACCCTCTACTGTTCCCCCTTCCCCTCCCCTCAGCACTGTGCTCATGCGTATATATTATCACCCTATTTATTTTGTTAATGAGGTATATATCTCCTTGATTCTATTTATCTTGATGATGTCGTCTTGTTTTTGTTTTGTTCTGTTTTGCTTTGCTGTCTGTCTCCCCCGTTTAGACTGGGAGCCCGTCACTGGGCAGGGATTGTCTTTATCTGTTTCCCGAATTGTACATTCCAAGTGCTTAGTACAGTGCTCTGCATATGGTAAGCGCTCAATAAATACCAGTGAATGAATGAATGAATGGATGAATGGTAGTGCATCCGTAGAATTTTTTTGGTAAAAACACAGAAGTGGTTTACCACTGTCGTCTTCCGTGCGGTAAACTCGAGTCCCCGCCCTCAACTCTCTCCCATGCCACTGCTGCTCAGCACGGGTGAGTTTTGAGTTGTAGTGGAATGCCTTCCACTCGCTAGCCATTGCCCAAGCTAGGAATCGAACGGATAAGCCTCTGCTTGATTCTCCCTCCCATAGCCGAGACTGGTAGAGTACTGGAAATTTTCCAGGTGCGACCCTGAGAGAGGAATGAAAGATCTACACTTTGAAAAGTGAAGAAAGGCACAGACAATAGGAATGCTTAGAAAACAAGAATCAAAAGCAAAGGAAAATCGAGAGTTACTCCAACAGCCTATGAGTCAAATTTACTCTTTTGTTGCAGACACCACAGAACCAACATTAAGTTCTGGAATAACGGAAATTAGCTAAGAGAAATCACCAAATGGAGAAAGGAGGAGTGTTAAAGGTGGTGTGATTTTTGTATGCTTTTTTAGAAGCTGTATTTAAAGGTTTCAGTACCAATATTTCCTCACAAAGGTTATTTTGGCTTAATTAGGGAGTGAGTTTATTCACTCCTGCTCCTTTAGTCCCCTATCCTAAATCTACTAACATCCCCTGACTCTCTTCTGATGAAACCTTATGCTTCTTGGCCACAAAATGGTTCAAAATGCCAATTTTGGTTTCCTGCATAGGAAAAGGTCTTCAGCAGTTGCCTAAGTGTTCACTTTATATTCACAGATAAATGAGAATACATGTTAATTATTTCTAATCGTGTCCCCCCAGTTCAGACAATTTCCAAATTAAACCTAATTAACACGGTGCATCCTTGAGTCCCCATAAAATTTAATTAAACCTTTTATAAAGAAACTTGCGAAATGGCTGTCTATAGATTATACCAGCAGCCCCACTGGGCATCCACAGTGCAGTACTCCAAATAGAATGTATATTTATAAAACCACTTCAAGAAAGTCTTTATACAGTATCCTTTGGACTAAAACTCAGGGAAGGATCACAGAAAGCAACCAGTCTTTAATTCTATTGACCTATCATCCAATTGTAGAGAAAGTGCAGTGGTGTGGGGCTAGAGTGGTTTCTGAGGAGCAGTCGATTTATTTGTAACAAATTTGGTTGCTCTGACTCTAGGCAAAAATGCGGTGACCCCAACTTTTTCATGAGAGAGAGAGCCAACCCCCTCTGCTGGAATTGATGCTGCAGGGATTCGCTCTCCCAGCTTCGTGGTATTTTGCTTACCAACAGCAGGTAGGTTCCCTTATTCGAATACAAAGATATCCCCACTTCCATAAAGCCAATAAAATGGAGTCTTAGCAGGTTTCTTTTTCAAAAAGACAGAGAAAGGAGAGCAGAGTCAATATCTGTGAAGTAGTAAGAACTCAAGGCCACAAGTTATAAACAAAAATTCCCACCTTCCCGAATGTATCTTGTAGGGAGCAAAAGCCAAACTCAATGCATTCATTCTGCCAGATTTGAAAGGTAGAATCAGATAAGAATCATAAATATAGAGTGAATTTCACTAGCATATTTTCCTGCATTTAACAATTATCTCTTTGAGGTGTCGCTTTTTCTTTGGCACTTGAAAATTATTTTAAGGGACTTGGCAATATTGCACTTACAATGAGAGTTTTGCTAAGGAATTTTCTCAATTCTCTAAATCACAGTGAGGAGGCTTATTTCACTACCTTATTTCCTTCTCCTCCCTCCACCACACTCTAAAGATAAAAGAATTAGACTGAGAAGCTGTTATCATGTTTATAATAGGAGAATTTCACAGTAGTCTGGAAAAAAAAAAAAACCTAAAGGGATTTGAGCAGCTACCTCCTACTGATTAATGGCTGTTATGGTTTCAGGCTTGTTTTCAATCTAGTGAAAGGGGGATTGTAACTAGTATTTTGGACCACTGGGTTGAGTTTGTGGAACAAGGCAACAGGCCCGAAGTGTTGTGCTTCTTAAGAAAACCTCATCAGTGACAGCCAGGGATGTTGGCAATTCTTACCTCATTGCTCACCTGCCTGGATTCTAAGACCTTACCTGAAAGCCTCCTGGGATCTCAGCAGGATGAGATGGGGGGGTGAGCAGAGAGGCAGTCAGAGGAAGGGTGGCACCGTCTGAAAAAACAAACTTTTTGTTGCCAGGGTAACATGGTATCTTAGGGTTCCTGAGGTAAGCTTGGAGGCTGCCTCTATCAGAGCTCCTCTTCTCCCTCTACTCCCTCTACCACCCCCCCCCTTCACCTCTCCGCAGCTTAACCCTCTTTTCCCCCCATCTCCCTCCGCTCCTCCCCCCCTCCCTTCCCATCCCCTCAGCCCCGTACTCGTCCGCTCGACTGTATATGTTTTCATCACCCTATTTATTTTGTTAATGAAATGTACATCGCCTCGATCCTATTTAGTCGCCATTGTTTTTACGAGATGTTCTTCCCCTCGACTCTATTTATCGCCATCGTCCTCGTCTGTCCGTCTCCCCCGATTAGACCGTAAGCCCGTCAAACGGCAGGGACCGTCTCTATCTGTTGCCGACTTGTGCATTCCAAGCGCTTAGTACAGTGCTCTGCACATAGTGAGCGCTCAGTAAATACTATTGAATGAATATCAGGGATTGCATCCTGACTGAGACCAAATGCTGCGAGCGTTATGTGGGGCTCAGACATCAGAATGGCTTGCTAAAAATCTGTGGCTAAACCAGATGCTTCTAGTGGAAAATGCTGTTTGAGCAAACTATCGGTGTCTGAAGTCAGAAGGGGTTTCTCAGTGCATCATAAAATAAGAATTTGGCACTCTGGAGAGGGACATGATTCGATTTGATATGAAAGAATATTTCACAAGGGAGTTGGAGTCACCTCTTAAAACCCTTTTAGTGCCCACATTAGGAAGTTATATTATTCCAGCTGAATTTTTCTAGTAGAAATGTAGGCTTCAAATATCGCTAAAATCCACCCTTTCCTAACGTCGCTAAAATCTGCCCTTTCCTCTGCAGCCAAACTGCTACCATATGAATCCAAGCCCTTATCCTTTCTCACATTGATTACAGGATCTGTCTCCTTCTGACCTCCCTGTCTCCTCTCTCTCTCCCCACTCCAGTCCATACTTCACTCTGCTGCCCAAATCATTTTTCTACAAAAATGTTCAGACCATGTTTCCCCACTCCTCAAGAACCTCCAGCGGTTACCCAACCACCTCTACATCGAACAGAAACTCCTCACCATCAGCTGTAAACACTCGGTTAACTTACCCCCTACTATCTCACCACCAGCCCTCACACTTTGCTCCTCTAATGCTAACTTTCTCTCTGTACCTCGATCTCGTCTATCCTGCCACCGAACTCTTGGCCACATCCTGCCTCTAGCGTGAGATGCCTTCCCTCTTCAAATCTGACAGACAGTTGCTTCCCCTCCCATCCCCCATTTAAAGCCTTATTGAAGGCACATCTCCTCCTGGAGGCCTTCCTCTTTTCCTTTATTTCCACTCCCTTCTGCGTCATCCTGACTTGCTCCTTTTATTCATCCCCTCTCCCAGCCCCACAGCACTTAGGTACATAACTGAAATTTATTTATTTATATTCATGTCTGTCTCCCCCTCTAGACTCTAAGCTTGTTGTGGGCAGGGAAAGTTTCTGTTATATTGTTATATTGTAATTTAAGAGAAGCATGCGAGAATGCTAGAGAAGCAGCATGCTTCTAGAGAAGCAGCATGGCTCAGTGGAAAGAGCACGGGCTTTGGAGTCAGAGGTCATGGGTTCGAATCCCGGCTCGGCCACTTGTCAGCTGTGTGACTTTGGGCAAGTCACTTCACTTCTCGGTGCCTCAGTTACCTCATCTGTAAAATGGGGATTAAGACTGTGAGCCCCACGTGGGACAACCTGATTCCCCTGTGTCTACCCCAGCGCTTAGAACAGTGCTTGGCACATAGTAAGCGCTTAACAAATACCAACATTATTATTAACATTATTAATTTCCCAAGTGCTTAGTACACTGCTCTGCACACAATAAGTGCTCGATAAATAGGATGGGCTGACTTGACCTAAACCTCCATTATATTCAGGGAAAGTGACAAACCTAGTGCCTCTTTCATGCTGATGGTCTTTGGACTATGTAAGCAATCCTTCCTTTAGGGAGGAAAACAACATTTATGTCTTCTTTGAGGGATCCTGACATCATTATCATCAATAGAATTCATTGAGTGCTTGCTGTGTTTAGGGAACTGTAGTAAGCGCTTGGGAGAGTACAGTATAACAGAGCTGGTAGGCAAATTCCCTTCCCACAAGGAGCTTAGAGTCTGGAGGACCAATAGATTCCCCACTCCAGCACCCCATTCACCAACACATCTTAGATTTTCCACCCCTCCTTCCTCCATTCCTGTCCTGTGACCCCACTGTGAGCCCAGATCTCAGAGCAGTTCCCAGAGTCCAGGCAGGTTATGCAGGGCAGGGGGTGAGGCAGATGTCCTGCTAGACCAGGCCACAGCTGTCAATCACCAGCACAATCAGGAGGCTTCATGGACCTGCAGCCTTGTCTCCTTGTGCCCAACTTGGTATTTTCAGTGCAAAGCTTGAATAAATTGTCATAAAAATACTAATTACTAATCCTCCTTGCAGCCCAACAAGGCTGGGTTTGAAATGAATGGAAAACAGCTTGGTGAATCTACTCAGATTCTTTTTTTGTGGTTTAACAATTTTTGTCAGATACAACACATGCACATACTAGGAAGCGGGAGAAATAGGCTCTGGTAGTGTATTTTCAGTTTACTGTCTGAGCTTCGGTTAGTCACTTACTCTCTCTGACCTCACAGTCCTGATGACTTGTCAGGGGATGCCCTAAATTGGAAGCTTCCTCTAGACTGTACACTGACTGTGAGCGGGGAACATGTCTACCACCTCTGTCATACTGTACTCTCCCAAGCGCTTAGTCCAGGGCTCTGCACCCAGCAAACACTCCATAGATATGATTAACCGAATGATAGATGGGAAGGTATGGAAAATACATACAGAATAATTAAATAGATCAAGCCAAAAAAAAAAAAAGGACGTTAGTATCAATTGTATGAATTCTTCTGGTCAAAACGTTTGGGACCTTAAATGATGGAAAGACCACACGATGGGAGTTAGGAGACAAGTGTTCGCATCCCAGTTCCACCCCTTGCTTGCTGTGTGATCTCAGGCAAGTCACAACTTTCTCTACCTCAGTTTCCTCAGATGAAAAATTAGATTTAAATACCTGCCCCCCCCTCCTCCTTAGACGCTGAGCTCCTTGTGGATTAGGGATTGTGTCTTGAATGGATTTTACTGTGATCTACTACCGCATTTAGCACAGTGCTTGACATAAAGTGAGCACTTAACAAATACCGTAGCTATTGTTATTTAGATAATTTCCTATTTCCTTTTTTCAGAGAGTTAGTTTAAGTGTACTTTCTGGAACTAGGTATTTGGCTTCTCCTTTCTCTCCAGGCTGTCCATCACCTTGCCCCCTCCTACATCTCCTCCCTTCTCTCTTTCCACTGGCCACCCCACACGCTCCGCTCTTCTGCCGCCCACCTCCTCACCGTCCCCGTTCTCACCTATCCCGCCATCGACCCCCAGGCCATGCCCTCCCGCGGTCCTGGAATGCCGTTCCTCCTCACCTCCGCCAAACTCATTCTCTTCCCCTCTTCAAAACCCTATTTACAGCTCACCTCCTCCAAGAGGCCTTCCCAGACTGAGTTCCCCTTCTCCGTCTACTCCCTCTACCGTCCCCCCTTCACCTCTTTGCAGCTAAACCCTCTTTTCCCCCCATTTCCCTCTGCTCCTCCCCCTCTCCCTTCCCATCCCCTCGGCACTGTACTCGTCTGCTCAACTGTATATATTTTCATTACCTTATTTATTTTGTTAATGAAATGTACATCGCCTTGATTCTATTTATTTGTTATTGTTTTAATGAGATGTTCATCCCCTCGATTCTATTTATTGCTATTGTTCTTGTCTGGCCATCTCCCTCGATTAGAATGTAAGCCCGTCAAAGGGCGGGGACCGTCTCTGTTACCGATTTGTACATTCTAAGCGCTTAGTGCAGTGCTCTGCACATAGTAAGCCCTCAAATACTATTGAAGGAAAATAAAAATACTATTGAATAAATAACAAGGCCAAGAGGAGATGAGTATATTGGAAGTAGAAGAGGAAGCAGAGGTGATTTTGGGTGGCCATTAGGTGATTTTTAACCATTATTTGCAAGGATAGTGTATTTCCTGAGAACTCTTAATGCTACTCCTATTACTCCTTTTCCCTTTCTGCTCCTTATTCCTGGACCACCCATCAAGCTTACTTCATTGCATCTTCCAAAGAATTCAGAACCTGCAGGCTCCTTCCAGAACAAAACAAAATCCCACCAGAATGGAAAGAGTCTCTGAGTGACAGATCTTATAACCCTGTAACTGCCTTAGTGCTTAGTAAATACCATAATAGTAATTATCTGCCTTTGAACTCCCACTCACCTAGAGCTGTTGAATAACAATGAAAATAATAACAATGGTGTTTATTAAGCATTTATTATGTGCCAGTCAATCAATAGTATTTATTTATTGAGCGCTTACTATGTGCAGAGCACTGTACTAAGCGCTTGGAATGAACAAGTCGGCAACAGATAGAGACAGTCCCTGCCGTTTGACGGGCTTGCAGCCTAAAATTGATTGATTCGAATCAATCAAATCAGTGGTATTTATTAAGTGCCTCCTGTATACAAAACACTTGTAACTGTATCTTGGGAGAGTACAATGCAACAGTTAGACATGCTCCCTGCCCACAGTGAGCTTACAATTTAGAGTGGGAGATAGATATTAAAATAAATTATAGATCTATGCATTAGTACTGTGGGTCTGAGGTTGGGATGGATAAGCGTGGCTCAGTGGAAAGAGCACGGGCTTGGGAGTCAGATGTCATGTGTTCGAATCCCGGCTCTGCCACTTGTCAGCTGTGTGATCTTGGGCAAGTCACTGAACTTCTTTGTGCCTCAGTTACCTCATCTGTAAAATGGGGATTAAGACTGTGAGCCTTACATGGGACAACCTGATTACCTTGTATCTACCCCAGCACTTAGTACAGTGGTCTGCACGTAGTAAGCGCTTAACAGATACCAACATTATTACTATCAATTGCTTAAAGAGTACAAATCAGTGTAAGGGTAACGCAGATGGAAGAGGGAGTAGGGGATATTAGGGTTTAGTGGGGAAGGCCTTTTGGAGGATATGTGATTTCAGTAAGGCTTTGAAGATGGAGAGAACGGTGGTCTGTCATGTATGGAGGGAAGGGAGTTCCAGGCCAGAGTGAGGATGTGGACAAGGAGTCAGTGGCAAGATAGATGTGATTGAGGTATAGTGAGTAGACTGGCATTAGAGGATTGAAGCGTGTGGGGCTGGATTGTGGTAGGAAATCACTGAGGTAAAGTGGGATGGGGAGAGCTGAATGAGTGCATTCAAGTCAATGGTAATGAGTTTCTCTTTGTTAAAGAGGGGAATGAATAACCACTGGAGGTTTTTGAGGATTGGGGAAACATGGACCGAACTACTGTTTTAAAAAAAGATCCAGGCAGCTGAGTGAAGTGTGGACTGAAATTGGAAGAGACAGGAGGCAGGGAGGTCAACAAGGAGGCTGATGCAGTAAGTCAAGGTGGGATATGATAAGTGACCGGATGAACATGGAAGCAGTTAGGATGGAGAGGAAAGAGCAGATTTCAGTAACATCGTGAAGGTAGAACCTGCGTGATTTGGTGACACACTGAATAAGTAGATTGAATGAGACAGGTGAGTTTAGGATAATGCCAAGGTTACAAGCTTCTGAGAGAGGGAGTAAGGTAGTGCTGTCTACAGTGATGGGAAAGTCAGGAGGACAGGGTTGGGCTGGGAATGTTAATGATAATGGTATTATTAGATTAATAATTACATGAAGATTAATAATTATTATAATGGTATTTGTAAAGGGCTTACTATGTCCCAGGCACTGGGGGAGATATGAGGTAATCAGGTTGTCCCACGTGGAGCTCACAGTCTTAATCCCCATTTTACAGGTGAAGTAACTGAGGAACAAAGAAGTTAAGTGACTTGCCCAAAGTCACTCAGCTGATAAGTGGCGGAGTTGGGATTAGAACCCACCACCTCTGACACCCAAGCCAGGGGTCTTTCCACAAAGCCACACTGCTTCTCTAATAATAATAATAAAGGGCTTTAAATTATGCATTATAATGTATATTAAAATGTCTGTCTCCCCCTGTAGGCTGTAAACCTGTTGTGGGAAGAGAATGTCTGCCAACTCGGTTGTATTTTACTCTCCCAAGTGCTTAGGAGAATGCTCTGCACACAATAAGCACTCAATAAAAAACCATTGACGACGATGATGATGATGTTTTTGACCGCAGAGATGTAGAACAGTAGAGGTGGTATTTGAAGCTATGGGGGCTTATGAGTTCTCCAAGGGAGTGGGGGTAGATGGAGAATAGAAGGGGACCCACAAATGAACCTTGAGGGTCCCCCACAGTTAGCGGGTGCGAGGCAGAGGAGGAGCCTTTGAAAAATGCTAAAGATGGGCTCTATACTAAGGGGTGGGGAAGATATAGGTAAATCAGGTCAGACATAATCCTTGTCTCACATGAGGACCACAGTCTAAGCACTGCGGAGAGCAGGAATTTGAACCTTAATTTACAAAGAAGTTGAGGTTCAGACAGTTAAGTGACCCACCTAAAAGTTATGCACCAGGAGCTAGTGTTGGAGCCTGGAGGTTTGGACTACCAGGCTCTTTCCACAAGGCCATGCTGCTGCTTACCTCCGCTCTCCTTTTCTCCGCTCTTTCGGACTGTTGGACTGAATTAAATACAGAAAGATGTGGGGGAGATAATGGAGTTTAGGATTTTGAGATTTCTGATTTATTTAAGAATAAGACCTGATATTTTGGACAGCAGGCATTACAAAGTAGCTTTTGCCTTAAAAATAGATTAAAGAAGAAATCTTTTTAAATAAAAAACTGGATCGGCAGATGTCTGATCCACAAAACAGTGTCAGTAAAAGCATACTATCAAAGGAATACTGGCCTGAGAAATGGGATCAGCACCATGCATGCAACCCCCACTTATTTTCAAATCCAGGGGGTGGGCCCTGATTGCTTTGTTGAGCATTAACACATTCTCCACTGGACACTGAACATTTCCCTCTCCCTGTTCACGCTTTGTTGCTCCTATTCCTGGAATACTCACCATTCCCAGGAAACCAAAACAGCAGAGAGGGGGTTAAGCTGAATCTACTCCTTGACAGTCTTTTTAAAGTCTTAGAAGTTATTCCCAGTCCATAATCACAAATGGAGTTTTTAAAGCAGCATTTTTTGGTATGAAAAAATGTAATGCATTCATTTCCCCAAAATACTAGAGAAAATTGCTACCGGGGAAAGCTTGGCATTTGAAACCTTGAGGGGGATTTCTGCACAGATGGTTTTGTACCATAAAGCTTTTAAGCATCTCAGGCTGATGGAAAAAATATATTTTCCTATATATGTGTGTGTGTATATATATATATATATTGCTATTGATAGATCTAGATGTGCATATACATTCACTTCTAAGTCTATATCTCCTTATATTTACTTTATACATACACACACATTAGTTTCACTGCCAAACTGTAGCCATCAGTGGCAAGCAAGGGAAGGCAAAGAGGGTAAGCAAAATTGAGGTGAAAAAAATATGGTCAAAGGAAATCAATCCCTATTTGAGGTCTGCAGGCTAGATTGCCCTGTAGAATGTAGGGTGATTGGAGTCTCACAATTCAGAGCGTGGTTAGGGAGCATTGATGTATTATCAACTTTGCGAATCCTTCTCTCCTGTTGGCTTTTTGGACTCTCCTCTGCTAATATCACCACTCGATGTTTAGAAACTTAGCTGGGGTCCTGGACCATCCGTCTCCCAGCATTGCATTTGAGAAAGACTTTAAACTCAATGTGCCACATGAAATGTGTCTATCAAGTCACCTCAGAAACTGGCTCCCAGGCGTTCTCTCTTCCTGAGGAAAGGAAAGGGACTATTTCTCATGAGGTCAACCAGCCATCCACTTCCACCACTGCACAATTAATCTTTGGATTGAATTGTTTTGTTTAGGAATGATAACTTTCACTCATAGGGAAAGCTGTGTCTCCCACTTTAGGCAATGATAACTGCAATATTTATTAAGGGCTTACTCTTTGCCGAACACTATTCTAAGTGCTGGGGTAAATACAAAATGATTACACTGGACAAAATCCCTGCCCCATATGAGGCTCACAGCAGAACTAGGAGGAGAAAAGGCATTTAATTCCCGTTTTGCAAATGAAGAAACCGAAGGCACAAAGAAAACAAGGGATTTGCCCCAAGTCACACAGCAGGCATGTGGTGGAGCCGAGATTAGATCCCAGGTCCTTTGACTCCCATGCCACTGCTCTTTGTACTAGTTCCTGCTGCAGAATTCTAACAGGGATTTGTGCAATTCTAGCCAATCCATCCAGAGGTCAATATCAGTAGATAATGTTATCGACCAATCGATTAATCAACTAGTCCCCTCAATTCCCCTTATCTGGTTTCAAAACAAAATCTGAAAATTTCCTGAAAAATCCACATGGAAAACTTTTTAGACCCAAGATACCATATTGTTTATGTTATATATTGCTTAAATTGTATTACATATATCATGTATTGTTATACAGATTGTTAACTGTAATAGTGTACTCTCCCAAATGCTTAGTACAGTGCTCTGAACACAGGAAGCGCTCAGTAAATATGATTGAATGAGTGAATATCATGATTTGCTTTTGATGATCTGGATTTGTAATAAGAATAATAATAATAATGATGGTATTTGTTAAGCGCTTACTCTGTGCCGAGCACCGTTCTAAGCATTCGTTCATTCAGTTGTACTTATTGAGTGCTTACTGTGTGCGGAGCATTGCACTAAGCGCTTGGAGTGTACAATTTGGCAACAATCCCTGCCCAACAACGGGCTTACAGTCTAAAAGTGGGAGACAGACAGCAAAACAAAACAAGTAGTCAGGCATCAATACCATCAAGTTAAATAGAATCATGGCTATATACACATCATTAATAAAATAGATTAATAAATAATATATACAAATATGCTCAAGTGCTCTGGGGAGGAGAAGGAGAAAGAGCAGAGGGAGAGAGTAAGGGGAATGGGGAGGGGAGGAGGAGCAGAGGGAAAGGGAGGGCTGAGTCTGGGAAGGCCTCTTGGAGGAGGTGAGCTCTCAGTAGGGCTTGGAAGAGGGGAAGAGAGTTAGTTTGACGGAAGTGAGGAGGGAGGGCATTCCAGGTCAGTGTAGGACGTGGGCCAGGGGTTGACAGGGGGACAGGCGAGAACGAGGCATCATGAGGAGGTTAGCGGCAGAGGAGCGGAGTGTACGGAGTGGGCTGTAGAAGAAGAGAAGGGAGGTGAGGTAGGAGGGGCCCAGGTGATGGAGAGCTTTGAAGCCAAGAGTGAGGAGTTTTTGTTTCATATGAAGGTTGATAGGTAACCACTGGTGGTTTTTGAGGAGGGGAGTGACACACCCAGAGCGTTTCTGTAGAAAGATAATCTGGGTAGTGGAATGATGTATAGACTGGAGCGGGGAGAGACAGGAGGATGAGAGAGGCTGGTGCGGTAATCCAGTCGGGATATTATGAGAGCTTGTACTAAGCAAGGTAGTTTGGATGGAGAGGAAAGGGTGGAGATACAAGGTTATCAGATTGTCCCACTCGGGACTCACAGTCTTAATCCCCATTTTACAGATGAGACACAGGGAAGTTAAGTGATTTGCCCAAAGTCACACAGCTGATAAGTGGTGGAGCCGGGCATAGAACCAAGAACCTCTGACTCCCAAGCCCATGCTCTGTCAATGTGAGCCACGTTGCTTCTCTAAGGTAGGTAGGGGACTAGGCCGGTAGGCTTAATTAAATGGAACCCTCCTAAACTCTGGTCACCCAGCCCACCACCCCTAAAACAGGATAATGCCACATTATTCCACCCTGCGTTGGCAATACCCAGCAACAGCCAAGGAACCAAGGGCCAGGGCAAGCAGTGGTCTAAACATTCACAATGGCTGATCTCATTTGGTTTCCCCTAGTCACATTTTAAGTCCTTGATGCAGTACAAGTCGATTGGCTAAGCCAGTGATAAGTTCAATAATGAGGAGTTATTAAACCCTAGGAGAGACTCAGTGGATATATTATGCCCATTAGTAAGGAGAAAAAAAGAGTGATTTTAATTGGTGAAGTCCTGGGTTGGTGAGAAAAGTATGATAAGGAGTAAGATAATGAGGAATAAAAACCGAAGTGATTATACAGTAGAACTCACATTATTTAAAATTATCATCATCCTGAAATGAAGTTAGATCTCTGCTTCTGACAATATCTCACTAACAGGAGCATTATCCCTACAGGGTATTTACATCTTAAATCAGGTTTTACAGACCGAGGCGAAAGGAATTCCAGGGTAGAAATGTACAATATGATGTAACTTTTATTTCCTGTGGGGACTGTACAAGCTGCACAGAATATCTGGATATATAACGCCACAGGGAAGACTTTTATCTGCCTAATGTATACTGCTGAATTTTACATCGATGCCAAGAGAACACTACAGGATACTAAAAAGTGATGAACTGGCCAGATTTAATTTGGACATTCTGCAGCCGAGGGGTATCCATCGAAGAGTTTCAGAAAATGTGGACAGTTATCAGAGGCCACTGATGACATTTCAAACTTTGATTTGTGAGCCAGGGAGACCAGTAGTGGGCAGGTTGCCAATTCACGAAGGAGTCTTCCCTGAAAATTCTCATTCATTATAGATCCTCACTAGCTCTGACACAGCATAAGCCGATTAGAAGAGATGGAGCCACCCAGATCGTAGCTTGGAAAATAAACATCTGCTCGGAGTTGGATAAATAATGCCTGAAAACTTGAGTTTTTTGTGCTTGTCTCAATGATAGATCAAAACCACGTATAATTCATTATGTACAACTCCCTACAAAAAATCACATTTCTTATCCCTACCCTAGATCTCAGAGAAAATCCAGCTGTGAAAATCATATTTCACACTTACCAACATAGAAAAATATTTTCCTAGAGAACCAGGAGGAATATTTTTCAGGGTGTGGAGAGGTGTAAGAAGCCCATGGTATGGGCAGAGCAGAGAGGCAGGGTATTTTCAGGGAGCAGGCTTCTTGCTCTCTGCTATTTTGGCAGCACTGTTGCAAGAGAGACTTGGGTTAATTTTGGAGAACGATCAGAAAGTCAGTGTCCTTATTCTTTCCTTGCAAACAGCAAGTCTCTCAGGGGAAGTAATCACTTATGCACAGTGAGAAGCGGAGATGTTTAAATTCATTCATTTTTCAATTAGCATACCTCCTAAAGGGATGATGAGACCAGTCTTTTCTTTGGTTGAGGAATTTGCCTTGGGCTTGCAGTGAACCCTGATAGGCAGCAACCGAAGCCTAGAAGACATACTATTAAGTGAAGTTTTGGCTTCAAGGAGCCTTTATAGACAGTATCTAGCTGTATCAACATCCTTGAGAAGCAGAAACCAGGAATGCTTATTTTCATTTTACACATGAAAATCCTGGAGGGGGCATTGAGGTGTCCAGACCCATGAAGGAGTCACAGGCAAATCTCAGAGTGGAAACCAAGCCTCCTGGAAACCCAACCTTGGCTCTTTCCACCCACATACTTCTCTGATGTCCTCAGTAGCTCACACGTCCACAATATGGGCTCTGTTGCTTTACCTTGATTCCCGAACAGGAGGAAAGGAAACGCAGGTTAAGACGTATGATTTTCATGGGGAAAGCTCCATCTTAGGGAATAGAAGCTGAATCCACCAGCACAGGGAGTAGACTGGACCATCTTGGCTTGGGAAGGGGGCATTAGCGTGTCTAAAACAGCTGTCTTTGAGCAATCGAATCTATAATCCCTGGAAAAATAGAACTCTTCCCACCACTGCTCCGAACGCGGTCAGTCAGTCAATCATATTTCTTGAGCACTTACTCTGTGCAGAGCACTGTAATAAGGACTTGGGAGAGTTCAATATAGTGATATAACAGACACATTCCCTGCCCACAACAATCTTGCGAGGCACGACCATTACACTGCACCGAAGCAACCAATTATTTCTGCACATTTATGTCTTTCTGATCTTGGACTCCGGAACATAGTTCTATTCCATTTGTCCTCATACTCCTTCCTCTCTGCTCATTTATGCTCTCCTCTTTCAACAAATACAACTCACTGAGCACTTACTTCTGTTCAGAGCACTGTACTGAATGTAGAGAAGAGTTTGCAGAAACAATTCATGTTCCTTTAGCTGCTCTTCTTCACCTTGCCTATTTTTGTATGGATGTTTTTTGTTTTTAATGGTATTTGTTTTTAAGCACTTACTATGGGCCAGGCACTGTAGTAAGCTCTGGGGTAAATACAGGAAAAGCAGGTTGGACACAGTCCCTGGCCCCCATAGGGCTAGTCTTAATTCCTATTTTACAGATGAGATAACTGAGGCACAGAGAAGTTAAGTAACTTTCCCAAGATCACACAGCAGACCAGTGGCAGACCTCTGGCTCCCAGGCCTGTGTTCTATCTACTAGGCCTTGCTGCTTCTTATATTAAGGCAGTGTCCCCAATAGTTTGCTCTTATTCATTCATTCATTCATTCAATCATATTTATTGAGCACTTACTGTGTGCAGACCACTGTACTAAGCTCTTGGAAAGTACAACTAGACAACAGAGACAAGCCCTACCCAACAACGGGCTCCTATTTGACTCACTGTTGGGGGCTCAATCACAACTTTCCTCTCTCTGCTGTTGTCAGAACAAAATAACGGATTTTGATCTCATACCATGTAGTAAAACTATGGGGAAGTAAAGTGAAAGGTATGCTTAAGGAGAGTGGTGTGCGTCAGTTTCAGTCAACACCACACTACGTTTCCAAAATGATCACCTCCTTAGATGTACATATAAAGTAGGACAATTCTTGTATTTCATTCTGCACAAGAAATTCCCCCAGTAGTCACTGCTAGAAACCAAATAATGGTAATTGTGATAATTCTTAAGCACTTACTTGGTGCCAGGCACGGTACTAAGCACTGGGGTGGATACAAGCAAATCGGTTTGGACACAGTCCCTGTCCCCACCTAGGGCTCACACTCTTAATTCCCATTTTACAGATGAGGTAACTGAGGCACAGAGAAGTTAAGTGACTTGTCCGAGGTCACACAGCAGACAAGTGGCAGAGCTGGGGTTAGAACTCAGGGCCTTCTGCCTCGCAGTCCTGCGCTCTATCCACTAGGCCAGTTTAAATACTACGAACGATGTCTCTACCATTAGCCCAGGTGGAAAATTCTTCCCCTTCCACTGACAGTTTGAAGATCTGTAAACTCTAGACCGTAAACTCATTGTGGGCAAGGAATGTGTCTACCAACACTGTTGTATTGTAGTCTCCCAAGCACCTAGTACAGTGCTCTGTACCCAGTAAAGGCTCAATAAATATGCCCAACAAGAAAGCCATTAAGATGTGGGCATTTTAGAGACAATACCAAGACTAGTTTCAGGAGATTCATAATGAGATCAGAGAACAACTCGGAGCAAAGCAAGCGTTGAATCACCGGGATCTTACATATTCTTATGATCCTGTCAAAAGGGACACTCATTAAAGCCTATGTGAAGCATTAAAACTAAGTCAGAGAGCACGCTTGATAATTCTGTGAAGAGAATTAGAGAGAAGCAGCACGGCATACAGGAAAGAGTGCAGGCATAGGTCCAAGTTGATCGGGTTAGATATAGTCCCGATCCCATCTGGAGTTCATGGTCTAAGTTTGAAACTGGTGGAGGATTTGGGCCCTGTGTCTTAAAGCATTTTTGAAATGATGGGAAAGGTATAAACTTTGGGTATGGTGTTAGGACCGAGCTGGAAGGAAGTGGTGGAGGGAGAGAAATTAGATGAGGATCAATTAATACTAGCCCGGCCCCTGTAAGGCAGAGATTTGGGTGTTTCTTCCTTGGAAGCACTAGAATTAGTACAGGACATTAGAGGTGCCTCGTTGGTTTTAATTATATGGTTTAAGCCACTATCTCTAAATACATTTTGGATGATTCCTTTGGATCTGTGTCTCTCAGCACTAGCCCTCTGCACACAGCCCTCTTCAGAAACTAATCTCCTCTACCAACTGTGATTTGGTTTCTTTTTGCTTCTCTCCTCCGTTTCAACTCTCCCTTGATCTCTTTACCCTTTAGCCGTGCAATTCAGACAGCCATGGATTCTGGGAAACAACGTGCATAAAACATCGATAGGTAATGAATTATAAATCTGTGCAACCATTACGTGACTGTTAAGTTGATTTCTCTTTCGACAGCCCATTGGCCTCCAGTGTACACCAGGCGCACGGTAGGGGATAAACACTGAAAAAACAAGATATCGATGTAATATTAAAGTTCCCAATTATCATGCAAACCTGGAGAGGAAAGGAGTAAATAAAAGCATAAAGAAAAAGGGTAGGACACTGGAGACAAAATGAATAGTTCTTTGCCATCTGCAAGTAATAAGGATAATTTATAACTTAGATTAGAAAAGAACTTCCGAGCTCATTTATAATGAAAACATTTAATGCTAATGACAGTAATAAGTTTTAAATTGAAATCCATTTACCTATTGGGGATTCTTGCATATTTTCCATCCCTAAGTTGATTGGTTTTAGATGGGCAGACGTGTTCTGCTCAACTTCTGTCCAACTTCCATAAAATAGTCAGAGAACGGCAGGAAGAGTGATGTAAACACAACTATACAGTATCACCCAGGCTCTATTTCCTAGTCACTAGATTCCTTTTCCGCTTTTCTATCTGTAATCTCTATTTTAGTGTCTGGGTCCCTTGCTCGGATTTAAGGGATCTTGCTTACTAATTCTGTGGTATTCCTCACAAGGGCAGAGTACATTGTTCTGCACGCTGTAAGTGCCCAGTGAATGCCATGCTTGACTGACCGACTGATGAAAAACTCTCTCTGTATTTGGTTGACTCCACTTTCAAATGCACGTCATAACTCCGGGACTGACAGAAGACTAAAGCAGGCCAGGGACAGAGGAATTCTTACCAGGAAGTAATAATAATAATAATCATGGAATTGATTAAGTACTTACTATATGCCAGGAACTATACCAAGTGCTGGGGTAGATACAAACAAATCGTGTTGGACGCAGTCCCTGTTCCACGTAGGGCTCACAGGAAGAACACACAATGGTCAAACATTCAGGGAGGAGAAGGGGGCTTTTTCCATTATGCCCAATTGGCCAAACCTCCTGGTGTCTCCTAAGGTTATCAGGTGTTGGGCCCTTTTCTATCAATTTTATTTCAGAGGGATCCCAGTGGTAGGTATTTGCTGAGTGTTCACAGTGCATCAGGGTGTACCCAGAACAAAGATATGATATGTCCCTACCTCAATCACTGGCATGTCCTTTATGTTCTGTGCTTCAAGAAAAGGGCAAGCTTCAGAAGCAGCGTGACGTAGTGGAAAGAGCATGGGCCTGGAAGTCAGAAGGACCTGGGTGCTAATCCTGCCTGTGACACGTCTGCTGTGTGACCTTGGGCAACTCATTTAACTTCTCTCTGTTCCTTACTTACCTCATTTGTAAAATGAGGATTAATCCTCTGAGCCCCAGGTGGGACATGGACTGTTTCCAACCTGAAAAACTTGTATCTACCGCAGTGTTTAGTACAGTACCTGGTATACAGTAAACACTTACAGGTGTCATATGGAAAAAAAAAGTGGGCAACTAACTTCTGAATGGCAGGGCCAACTAGCACAATCTACATAATATTCAGGTCCCAAGTACAGTAGAAGCGTTCCCTAGATGTATCAGCTAGCTAACCAATCAACGTTAGAATGTAAGCTTCTTGAGGCTAGGATCCTGCCTATCAAATGTACTGTACTCTGTCACTTGTTTAGTACAGTGCTCTGCACTAGGTAAGCACTTTATAAATACCGTCAATTGATTGAGTCAACTAAAATAATGTGAAACAAAGAAATGCTTCCAAGTAGGGATGAGGCATAAAATCTATAGTAAAGGAAAAATGGAAAAGTTTTTTTTGTTTGTTTGTTTGTTCCTTGGAGGAGATATTATCACTTCTCCCTTAGGAGTTGATGGGAGTGTTTGACCTGTGATAAGAGCGTTCACATTTGGGAGTTGGATTCAATTCTAGCCCAATAATGTCCCATTAGTGGCAGGTTAGCGGCAAAGCCTTGAAGACCTCATACATCACTGCTGCTCCTTGAGATGGAGAAGCTTAACCCAACTCAATAATCACCCTGCATTCCCTACTTTGGACCATTAGTGGTAAAATAAAAAAATCATTTGAGGGGCTGATTTATTATTTTCAATTTTTATGATAGTATAAAAGAAATCTGAGACTGTCCTGGGCACTCACCTTCTCCTGACCTCTGAGGTTCACCGCACAATTCTTTCCTCTCTTATGAGGAAAGAGAAGCACCATGACTTAGTGGAAAGAGCACGGATCTGGGAATCAGAAGGACATGGGTTCTAATCCTGGTTCTGCCACGTCTGCTGTGTGACCTTGGGCAAGTCACTTAACTTCTCTGGGCCTCAGTTACCTCATCTGGAAACTGGGGATTAAAAGTGTGAGCCCCATGTGGGACAGGGACTGCATCCAACCCAATATGCTTGTATCCCCCCCGCCAGCACTTACAACAGCGCTTGGCACATAGTAATCGCTTAATAAGTACAATTATTAATTATTGTCATTATTGTGATCTCTAACTTTCCCTGAGGTCCGCTCAAAACATTCCCAGGGGAATGGCGTGCCGGTCGTATTCCTGGAGCTAGTTTCCCGTTCCAATCATACTTTCCACATGCAGACCTTACTTACAAATACAGACTCATCCCCAATCATATTTTCATCTGGATTGAATGAATTTCAAAATAACACCTTTTAAAAAGCACAACCCCTTCTTCCTACCACATGGATTCCTGAAGGCGGTGAACTTTTGTTTTGACTTCTGTTTCACGTAGCACCACAACCCAAGACTGAGGAAATCCAAACCTTACATCCACAACTGCGGGGAGAGCACACATCTGGAATGAGGCCTTTGGGGCCTGAACCCCAACAATTTCACATCTGATCCTCCTCTGTGATTTACATGAGTCTGTGTGTGGGCCAGCTTTGTGTTACTTCTCCAAAACCAACACATCAGGAATTTGGTAGTCAAGGTCTCAGCCTTCCACATGACTTTTTTTTTTCCTCTAATGGCATTTGTTAAAGTGTTTACAATGGGCCAAGCACTCTACTAAGTGCTGTGGTACATACAAGTTCATCGGATTAGACACAGTCTTTGTCCTAATCCCCGTTTTAAAGATGACGTAACTAAGGTGCAGAGAGGTTAACCCACTTGCCCTAGGTTGCACAACAAACAAGTGGCGTGGCCTAGTGAATAGAGCATGAGCCTGGAACCGAAAGGACTTGGGTTCTAATCCCAGGCCTGCCATTTGTCTGCTGTATCATCTTGGGCAAGTCACTTCCTTTCTCTGTGCCTCAGTTACCTCGCCTGTAAAATGAAGGTTAAGGATATAAGCCCCACGTGGGACATGGATTGTGTGGGACATGGATTGTGTCCAACCTGGTTACCTAATATCTATCCGAGCATTTAGTACAGTAACTGATACATAGTAAGCACTTAATAAAATGCCACACACAGAAAAAAAATCCCTTTAGCCCTATCATGGGTGTGGTTTTAATTCCTGCAACTTTGAGCTGATGCAGAGTTTCTCAAGGTGATTCCATATCTAGCCTTCCTGGTCTCTCCTTTATATTGTTCTCGTCTCTTAAATGCTGTTGCATTTTGGAGACTAGCATTAAAAGTTAAAACTAGAAACGATTAGTGTTTAATTTTTTTTTTTCTGAATTGCACTCCTGCTAATTAGCCCTTTAAAAGTGTCTGGAGATCTTGTTAAGATATCCGAGGAGGTATCTCTGTAATTGATAATTACTTGGTGTAAGAACATGAGCATCACCTTTGAAAAATATAATTGTTCCTTATCAACAGTCGTTTTATTTAAAGAGAGTTGGTGCCAAATACCTAATCTGAAAGAATTCCATTACATTTAGGAATTAAAGACCAGGAAAAGCTTTTCAGAGATGCTTTGCTCTCTGCCTGGTGAGTGTGAAAATCATTTGCAAATTTTTATGGTCATAGTGAAACAGATATTTTCATAATCATAGGTATTCCCTGTGAAATACTAATTGTGCTATTGGTTAAGCACTTATTATGTGCTAGGAACTGTACTAAGTGTTGGGGTAGATACAAAATAATCAGATTGAACTCAGTCTCTGTCCCATATGAGGTTTAGATTGAAGAGAGGATAAGTATGGGATTGGAGAAGACATACGAATGAAGTGGGGCTGTCATCCAGTGCTTAGAAGAGTGCTTTGCACATATTAAGCGCTTAACAAATACCATCATTATTATTATGAATCAGACCGAAAGCTAATCCGGCCCAATGCTCTGAGTTTGACAGTGGCATCAAAGGACAGGGAAGAAGGTACATACAAATGAAGAGCAGATAGTTTGTGAAGATTTCTCTACTTCAATCTGTCTACAACTCGTCCATATTCATTTAGCTTATATAATTTCCACTCTTTTTCATTTTCTACATCCTGTGTCTTCCCTCCCAACTTTCTCATGCTTAGAAAGGGAACAGTTATTATATATAAGCTTGTCTCTAGACTGTAACCGCACTGCAGGCAGGGAAAGTGTCTATCTACTCAGTTGCACTCTCCCAAGGGCTTAGTTCAGTGCTCTGCACCCAGTAAACCTTCAGTGAAAACACTGATGATGATAAGAGAAAGTAGCACAACATAAATGCAGAGAAGTCCAAAAGCCAATACCTCTAGCAGTTTGAGAAGCAGCAGGATCTAGTGGATAGAGCACGGGCCTAATAGTCAGAAGGACCTGGTTTCGAATCCTGGCTCTGCCATTTATCTACTGTGTGACCTTGGGCAAGTCACTTCACTTCTCTGTGCCTCAGTTACCTCAACTGTAAAATGGGAATTAAGACTGTGAGCCCCAAGTGGGACAGGGACTGTGTCCAACATCATTAACATGTACCTACCCTAGTGCGTAGTACATTATCTGACACATATAAGAACTTAACAAATCCCACAAAAATGTAGATATGCATTTTAAGTGGGATAAGGTAAGAAAATTTCTTAGATTGCACAAGGAGAACAATCACTGTGGAGTGAGGCAGAGAAGATATGAGCTAGATTATTCTCTGTAGGTAAGGTTGCTTCCAGTTCCGTAATACTGCCAAAAGATATGGCAATTTCAGAGTGTGACAGCATTGTGGAATGGTAGGGAAAGACTGATTCATGACACAAGATTTGAAAGACGAAAATCTTGTAAAAGAGAATCCAAGACATAATTTATGGCTGAATTACTAACTAAAGCAAGAACTGCGCTCTTGGGTTTTCCTATCTAACGATTATTCTGAGAACCCTAAGGCATGTATAGTGGTAGCGTCTTCTCACAACATAGTAGTGAGCTACCTTGAGCTGCTGATTATTCACTGAAAAAGATTGATGAGATGTGGAATGTTGAATTTATGTATCACTTTATGAAAGAGACTTTATGAAAAGTGCCTGTTTTCGTCTTCAGTCAATCTTTTATTGTCTTAACTACTTTTCTGGGGTGCATACTCTATGTTTTGTTCTCTAATGACGTATATACAAACCAACAAATAGGTAACTTTGTTTCAGTGCCCAAAATTCCCCACACAACGCCAGTGGATTTAATTAAACCAGAAGCTGAGATTCTTTTAATCAGTCAATCAGTAGTATTTATTGAGTGCTTATTGTGTGCAGAATACTGTGCTAAATGCTGGGGTGAGTACAACACAACAGAGTTGGTAAACACACTCTCTGCTCACAAGGAGCTCACAGTTTAGAGAGGGAGACAGACAGTAAAAGAAATTCTGGGTTGGTACATAATTACTGTGGGGCTGAAAGTGGGGTAAATATCAAGTGTTTAAAGGGTACAGATCCAAGCACATAGGTGATAAAGAATGGAGAGGGAGTAGGGGGAATAAAGGCTTAGTCAGGGAAGGCTTCCTAGAGGAGGTGGATTTTAATAAGGCTCTGAGGATGGGGAGAGATGTGGTTTGTCGTATACGAAGTAGGAGGGAGTTCCAGGATAGAGGGAAGACATGGACACAGGGTTGGCGGCTAGATAATAATAAATAAATAATGATGATATTTAAGTCCTTATTATGTGTCAAGCACTGTTCTAAGTGTTGGTTTAGGTACAAGCTAACAAGGTTGGACACAGTACCTGACTCACATGGGGCTCGCAGTCTTAATTCCTATTTCTCAGATGAGGTAACTGAGGCACAGAGAAGTTAAGTGAGTTGTCCAAGGTCACTCAGCAGACAAGTGGCAGAGCTGGGGTTAGAACCCAGGCCCTTCTGACTCCCAGGTCTGTGCTCTCTCCACTTGGCCGTGCTCCTTGAAAGAGGTTGAGTAGATTAGCAACAGAGGAATGAAGTGTGCGGGCTGGGTTGTAATAGGAAATCAATGAGGTAAGATAGGAGGGAGAGAACTGATTGAGAGTTTTAAAGCCAATGGTAAGAAGTTTCTGTATGATATAGAGGAAGACCTGCAACTATAGGAGGTTCTTGAGTAGTTGGGAAGGAGACTGAACAGTTCTGTAGAAAAATGATCTGGGCAGCAGAGTGATGTAGGGAGTGGAGTGGAGAGAGGCAGGGAGGTTGGCGAGGAGGCAGTGACAGTAGTCAAGGTGGGATCCGATAAGCGATTGGATCAGGGTAGTAGCAGTTTGGGATGGAGAGGAAAGGAAGGAGTTTAATGATATTGGGAAGGTAGAAATGACACGATTGAATACGTGGGCTGAATGAGACCGGTGAGTCATTTATATTGCCAAGGTTATGGGCCTTTGAGACATGGAGGTTTGTGTTGTCCACAGTGATGGGAAAGACAGAGTGAGGACAGGGTTTGGGTGGGAAGATGAGGATTTTAGATTGGACAGATTAGGTGTGCGGTGTTGGTGGGACATCCAACTAGAGATGATCCGAAAGCAGGAGGAAATGCAGAGGAGAAAGGGGAGAGAGGTCGAGGTTGCCCAGGTAGATTTGGGAATCCTCTGTGTAGAGGGAGTGAGTGAGTTCTCCAAGGGAGCAGGTGTAGTTGGAGAATAGAAGAGGACCCAGGACTGTAACTTGAGGGTCACCCACAATTAGGAGACAGGTGGGAGAGAGAGGAAGAGCCTGCTAAAGGCAATGAGAAGGAGAGGCCAGTGAGATGGGAGGAGAACCAGGAGAGGACAGTGTCAGTGGACATTACCCAAGTTTGAATAATGTTTCAAGGAGAAATGTGTGTTCACAGTTTTGAAAGCAGCTCAGAGGTCAAGGAAAATTATGATTTGGCAAGAAGGAGATCAGTAGTGATCCTAGAGGGCAGTTTCTGTGAAGTGAAGGGGCAGAAGCCCAATTAGAAGAGGTCAAGGAGAGAATTAGAGGAAAGGAAGTGGTGTAATTTTTCTCTATTCCACTCAGAGTGTCAGTCATATTTATTGAGTGATTACTGTGTGCAGAGCACTGTCCTAAGTGCTTGGGAGAATACAATATAACAACGTACCAGACACATTCCCTGCCCACAATGACCTTGCAGTCTAGAGGGTGAGTTTACAGTCCATCAGAAAGTTTTGTGACAAATTATCACCTGGGGTCTAGTGACCCCGGAATGGCTCCATTCTCCAGTTAGTATTCTACAGCTGCAGCCTAGGAAAGGAGCTGAACTTCCCCCTACCTGTGCCCCTAAAAGCGTGATAGGCTTAGCCTGTTGTAATCCCCAAAAATCTGATTCCTGAGGGGATTCTGTAGCTGTAAACAGGCAGCTATTTTGCATGTCGGTTGGTGTCTGGGTTCTGAAGTGGTTGTCCATATATCTATCAAGTGAACTCTCTCCAAGTGTGGATGGCCTACCCCTCTGCAGAGAACATGACATAGTAGGTCTGGCCTCCAAGGGGTTTCTAAATTGTACGTCCTTCCTGGAGTCCACTGGGCTTGTGATCACCCCCACCCCGGGATTTTGCATGACACAGGTTTTGCTAATCCAAGTGGCTTACCTGTTCCTCAGCTTTTCACTTTCCTTCTCCACTAAGGAAACATTCTGGGATAAATGTGTTCATGGCATTGCTATGGGTTGGAGGCGACTCAACAGCATGCAAGACAAGCCCGACGTTTGATGTCAGCCCAGATTTTTCCCTGAGGGAATTTTTCTACCCTGTGCTCAATCACGAAAAAGGGGCATGGACATAATAATAATAATGTTGGTATTTGTTAAGCGCTTACTATGTGCCGAGCACTGTTCTAAGCGCTGGGGTAGACACAGGGGAATCAGGTTGTCCCACGTGGGGCTCACAGTCTTAATCCCCATTTTACAGATGAGGCAACTGAAGCACTGAGAAGTTAAGTGACTTGCCCAAAGTCTGACAAGTGGCAGAGCCGGGGTTCGAACCCAGGACCTCTGACTCCAAAGCCCGTGCTCTTTCCAGTGAGCCACGTCCCTAGTACCCACGCATATTTCTTTTTTTAAAAAAATATATAAAAGTACTTTATGGGGAGCCAAAGAATGGTGGAAACAAAACAAGATTATAGTCTTTAACAGAGCTCTCCGGGAGTCCTACTAGGTACCAATAAAGGAACAAAAGGGTAGAAGATAAAATAATAGCTCCCCAAATTGCTCTTAGATACTAACTGCTCTGGAATATGATGCATGAGATTGAGTGAACTAGCAAATTTAATATTATTATGGCATTTGATCACGATTAGGCCATTAAGATCATTATGCCGCTTTGGCATGAAAATTTTACAGAAATTTGACGTACTTTATTAGGAATTCAGGATTAATATCTTCATGTTACCATTGTCCTTTTACACCTTTTTTAGAATGTTCTCTTCATTTATATATTTGCTTTATTTTTGTATCTTGGTGAAAAAATTGAAAACAGACCAAAGAAATGGCCAAAGCCAACCTAAGAACTCCAAGGGCAAAATGGGATTCAATACCTGTTCTCTCTCCTCCTTGGACTGTGGGACAGAGAGCATATTCAGCCCGATTATTTCATATCTACCCCAGCGCTTACAACCGCGTTTGACACATAATAAGCATTTAACAATTACTATACTTTGATTTTTCAAAAGTGCCCAGAGCTTAATAGACACCCATCAATGACCCAAGCCCTGTCCCCTGGCCTGAACTCTTTTCAGCTGCTCCTCATACCTTCAACCAATGAATCCTACTGGGGTCTATTTGGCTAAATGAACATGAAAGGTGAAGATGAAGTGCTCTCATTGCTTCAGCCGGGCCAGGGATATCAAGGTTAAGAAGACAAAGTAGACTAGAAATTAGAATGCAGCAAGGGGTGAATAGGATGCAAAGCAGGTAAGGATATTAAAAATATAGGAAATATGCTTTGCCAGCAAAGGATACGATGTCAATTCAGATTTATTTTTGCAACCAATGTATTGTTCCCATTCAGATCGGTGTGCACAATTTAAACCCCTTCAAAAATGCCAACAAAAGCCTTAGGTTGAATGTCAAGAAAATCATAATAATAATAATAATAATAATGTTGGTATTTGTTAAGTGCTTACTATGTGTCAAGCTCTGTTCTAAGCACTGGGGTAGATACAAGGTAATCAGGTTGTCCCACGTGGGGCTCACAGTCTTCATCTCCATTTTACGGATGGGGGAACTGAGGCGCAAAGAAGTTAAATGACTTGCCAAAAGTCACACAGCTGACAATCGGTGGATCTGGGATTAGAACCCATGGCCTCTGACTCCCAAGCCCGGGCTCTTGCCACTGAGCCATGCTGCTGCTCTATCTGGGATCTTGGTAAATGCTGGAAATATTTATAACTAGATGGCCAGAGCCCTTCCTTATAAGGAGGAAAGATACTCAAGCAGAAAGAGTATGAATCTGGGAGTTAGGGGGCCTGGGTTTTAGTCCCAGCTCTGCCATTGGCCTGGCCTGTGTGACCTTGGGCAAGATACTTAACCTTTCTCTGTCTCAGTTTTCTCATTTGTAGAATGGGGATAATCATTCCTGCTTTAGTCTTTTTCACAGGGATATTGTGAAGATGAAAATGAGAAAGGTGGTATTGTTATTAATAATGATAATAATTGTGTTAACTGTTAAGTGCTTATATCATATGCCAGGCACTATGCTAAACGCTGGAGTAGATACAGTATCAGATCAGGAACAGGAAAGAGACTGTTCCTGAACTGTTAATATACCTATGCCCAATCTATGGGGCTCTTACTAAGGGGGAGGAAGGACAGGCATTTAATCCACATTTTACAGATAAGGAAACTGAGGCACAGAGACATCAAGGAACCTGCTGAAGATTTCACAGCAGGCAAGGTGTAGAGCCAGGATTAGAACCAAGTCCCCTGACTCCCAGCCCTGCCTTCTTTCCACTAGGCCCCACTACTCTTCAAGTCATGTGAAAGTACTTCGGCAAATAAAAGCTCAATGCAAATTTTAATGTACTATTGTACTTGCTTTGCACTACGGAAGGGGCAGGTATTCTAACAGATTATCAAAAATCTGTGACTGACTACAGAGCCTTGACAACCCCTCACCAAATGGTATCAACACACCTTTACACAAACTCATTATTTACAGGATCTGGAAAAGGTCATGATAAATCACTACCCAATTAGATCGAGACCATCCATTCAGATATAATCTCCTGAGTTGGGATGGAAGAAATGCAGTGCCCAAGCTAGTAGAAGAAAACAGGTCAAACCCAAGCACACCAGGAGCCCTCTTTGTGACAGAAAATCTCTTGGTCAAACAAGGGGACTTTAATGTAACCAAAAGTAGGGCTCTAAAATTTTAAAACAGAGCTCAGGTTGAATGAGAAGGGCAAGAACTAGTTGGAGAGGATAGGACAGAAACCTATAAAGAAAATCAATCAATCAATCAGTAGTATTTATTGAGCACTTCCTATGTGCATCACACCATACTAAACATTTGGTAGAGTACAATACAACAGAATTTACAGACACATTCCCTACCCATACGAAGCTTACACTAAAGAGAAAGAAAGGCAAGAAGAAGCAAAAATGGTGACTATAAAAAAGAGAGTCCTGAACATTAGAAAACTGTATTCATCAGAGCCAAGAAAGGTGAGATTAAGTGAGAAAAAAACCCAAAATAAGCAAAAATAGAATTCAGAATATCAAAAAGGTGAGATATAGTAAAAAAAAAAAGGTGAAACAAAAATAGATAATGGGAATAAGGGGACAGAACACCTTATTTATGTGATAACTAACTGAATAAACCCAAAGAGAAATGGAAAATGTGACTGAAGAATAGAAGAGTCTATAAATGGGGTGCAGGACGGTCAAGAAAAAGCAGACTTAGAAGATGTGTAGCAGACGAGAGGCTGAAAAAGAGGTTCATGACTGCTAGGAAAGTTAAGCTTAATAAAGGAAAACAGACCTGCCTGGGACCCAGTGAAGTAAGTCCTATCAACTAATCGATGCTATTTTTTGAGTGCAGAGTTCTGTTCTAAATGCTTGGGAAAATACAGTGCAGTTGGTAAACAATCCCTGCCCACAAGAAGCTTACAGTCTATCTGGCCTAAGAAAGATAAACAGAGACCCCAGATAAGGCAGGGCTGCAAACAACTTTGGGAACTGGCAGAGGGGCAGACCAAGCCTGAAAAGGGAATTCAAGGGTGATCAGGAAAGGCAAAAAATACTGGTGAAAAAGTTGGAGTGAAGCCAAGAACTGAAACAAGCAGAGTAGTGTGAGAGCTAGCTGAAGAAAGCGGAGCCTAGAGTGAAAGTTAGGCTGAGGAAGGTCTTTGAACATTTGTATTGTGACAGCTGTGAAAGCAGAGAACTAGGTGAAAAAGCCAGAAGGAGACTCAGAGTGGATGGGAAATGCAAAGGCCAAGGGAAAGAAACCTGAATAGAGGCCAGAAACAGTAACGGAGTGACTGAGAAATGCTGGAACTGGGAGGAACCCAGAGATTGAAATGTGATAAAGAAGGCAAACCATCTGAAAGCAGGATAAAGCAAGGATGAGAAAGGAGAGAACTGGAGAAAGGAAAATCATAGAGAATACAAAATGAGGCCCACCATTGTAGAAGATTTATAAGCTGTCTAGACTAAAGTAGAGCAGAAGCTGAAAATGGGTTTCTGTGCAAGCAGGAAGTAAAGTAGGAAAACAGATTTATATTAATAATAATTATGGTTTTAGCTAAGCACTTACTACTTGCCAGGCACTGTACTAAGCACTGGGTAGATAGAAGCAAATCGAGTTGGACACAGTCGCTGTTTTGCAGAGAGCTCACAGTCTTAATCCTTATTTTCCAGATGAGGTAAATGAGGCAGAGAGAAGTGAAGTGACTTGTTCAAGGCCACAGAAGTGACAACTGACAGAGCTGGGATTAGAACCCATGACCTTCTGACTCCCAGGCCCATGCTCTACCCACTACAACATGCTGCTTCTAATATTAATAATAGTAACAATAGCAATAGAGATTGTTATGTGCTTATTAATAATAATAATAGCTTGGTATTTATTAAGTGCTTACTATGTTCTAAGCGCTGGGTAGATACAAGGTAATCAGATTGTCCCACATGGGGCTCACAGTCTTTAATCCCCATTTTACAGATGAGGTAACTGAGGCACAGAGAAGTGAAGTGACTTGCCCCAAGTCACACGGGTGATAAGTGGCTGATAAGTGCATTAGGTGATAAGTGCATTAGAATCCACGACCTCTGACTCCCAAGCCCGAGCTCTTTCCACTGAGCCAAGCTGCTTGCATGACATGCTCTGTAGTAAGAGCTGGGGTAGGTACAGTATAAACAGATCAGATAACCTCCCATTACCACATAGCACTCACAGTTTAAGTGGGTGGCAGAATAGATATTTAGTCCCCATTTTACAGATGAGCCAATTAAATGCCCGGAATGAAGCTAAAATAGAGCAAAGGCAGAAATCGGGGCTCAGATTGATCAAGAACTAGCATAAAAACACTTGAAGGGATTCAATAAAGGTGAGTCAGGATGAAAGATAAAAGGAGGGAGAAAAGAACAGGATTCAGAAAATATGGTCAGGGTGAGACGAAACATGTACAGAGACTTGAAAATAGAACACCTGTGGAAGAAGAACAAATGAACAAATTGGAAAAAAAATCTGAAAAGAGAATTAACTGAAGAAATCTTCCACTTGAAAATAGGGATGAAGAAAGAGCAACAGAACTAGAAAATCCCCATAGAACATATATAAGTATTTTAACACTTTGGTATTTCCCCTACCTGTATTTTTTTATTGTCCATATTCCTCACTAGATTGTAAACTCCTTGTGGGCAGGTATCATGCTTGCAATGCTTTGCATCCAGTAAGTGCTCAATAAATACCTCCAATAATGAGATCAGGGCAACAGGGCATGGTGAGAACTTGCCAAAAGAATAAGTGACACAGACCAGAACAGATAAGCAGTTGAAGAAAGCAGAAGAGATGCCAAAACAGAACTGTGGAAATCTAGCAGCTGAAAAGGAGAAAACAGAATGAAACAGAATGAAAAGGGGCCCACCATAACCATCAGGCAGTGAAGAGATCCAAAAACAAAAAGAAACCCAACAGCAGCCTGAATATGGGTCTCAGGGTGGCTGAGAAAGATGCAAATTGACTAAAGAAAGCCAAAGAAATGATGAAAATGAGATGGAGCAGCCAGGAAACACAAGATAATACAAAAAACTAAAGACAGAAGAAAACTGGGATGAAATCAAATGAGGAAAAATTAAAATGAGACAAAGACTTTCCAGGGAAATGAAGATTTGGCTGAAGGAAGGCAAAGAGAAAGGAAACATTGGTCTCATCGTGGTCAAGAAAGGAGAAAAGGAACAGGAGAAAGCTGAGTAGGGATCAAAAATGGGATTCAGACTAATGGAGAAACGGGAGAATGATCTTAAGAATGCTAAACAGAGAGGCTCATCACTGCACTTGGGGCAGTTTTCAAAAGAGAGAACAAATAAATTTTATTATGACATTTATCAAGTGTTTTCTAGGTGGCAATACCTGGGCTAAGTCCTGGGGCAGTTAAAATACTATCAGATCAGACCCATTCTCTGTCCGTGATAAGGCTCACAGACTGAGAACAGGTATTCGTTTTATGATATTTGTTAGATGCTTACTATGTGCCTATGAATCGACACCTTATCGTGGCAGGAAACTTTGTGTATGTGATGAACCTTAGAGCTACGCCACTGAGAGATACTCTCTCACTAAGGTTACCCATAATGGGAAGATCTAAGCCAAAGCATCAGATCAAGTCAATTCACCTGTGCTGGGAAGCAGCGGCATGGGAAAGACTCATAGATACTCAAGTTATTACCGTCTGGAAGAAGGCAACGGTAAACCACCTCCATATTTTCACCAAGAAAACTCCATGGATATACATACTAGAATGACTACAGACATAATGAAGATAGGACATTGTAGAGAAAATATATCCATGGAGTCGCTATGAATTGGAAACGGCTCGATGGCATTTGATAACAATGTGTCAAGCATTGTTCTAAGCTCTGGGTAGATACAAGCTAATCAAGTTGGAAACGGGCCATGTCCCAAATGGGGCTCACGGTCTTAAACCCCATTTTACAGATGAGGTAATTGGGACACAGAGAAGTTAAGTGACTTGCCCAAGGTCACAGAGCAGTTGAGTGGCCGAACTGGGATTAGAACCCAGGTCTTTCTGATTCCCAAACCTTGGCTCTATCAACTAGGCCACCCTTTACAGACAAGGGAACTGAGGCATAGAAAAATCAAGCGACTCACCCAAAATCCCTCAGTGGGCAAATGGTAAAGCTAGCATAGAACCTCGATCTCTTAAATATCGTTCATTCATTCGATTCATTCAATCGTATTTATTAAGTACTTACTGTGTGCAGAGCACCGTCCTAAGCGTTTGGGAAAGTACAATACAACAATAAAGACTGACTGTAACTGCTCACAACAAGCTCACAGTCTAGAGCTGGGGAGACAGACATCAATACAAATAAACGCACATCAATACAAATCAATAAAATTACATATATATACCTAAATGTTGTGGGTAAGAGCAAAGGCAGCACGTCAGGGTGACACAGAAGGGAGTAGGAGATGAGGAAAAGTGAGGCTTAGTCTGGGAAGGTCTCTTAGAGGAAATGTGCCTTCAGTAAGGCTTTGAAGGCGCGGGAGAGTAATTGTCTGGCGGATTGGAGGAGGGAGGGCATTGCAAGCCAGAGGTAGGACATTGGCCAGGCGTTGGCAGCGAGACAGGTGAGATGGAGGCACAGTGAAAGGTTAGTACCAGAGGAGGAAAGTATGTGGGCTGGGTTGTAGAAGGTGAGAAAGCAAGGTGACGTAAGAGTGGGCAAGGTGATGGAGTGCTTTAAAGTCAATAGTGAGGAGTTTTTGTTTGATACGGAGGTGGAAAGGCAACCACTGGAGATTTTTGAGGATCGGGGGTAGGGGGTGACAAGTGTTGAACATTTCTATAGAAAGATGATCCGAGCAGCGGAGTGAAGTAAGGACTGGAGTGAAGAGAGGCAGAAGGTTGGGAGGTCAGCAAGAAGGCTGATGCAGTAAGCTAGACAGGATAGGATAAGTAATTGTATCAATAATAATAATAATAATTGTGGTATTTGTTAAGCGCTTACTATGTGCAAAGCACTGTTCTAAGCACTGGGGGGATACAAGGTGATCAGGTTGTCCCACGTGGGGCTCACAGTTTTAATCCCCATTTTACAGATGAGGTAACTGAGGCACAGAGAAGTTGTGACAAGCCCAAAGTCACACAGCTGGCAAGTGGGGGAGCAGGGATTAGAACCCATGACCTCTGACTCCCAAGCCTGGGCTCTTTTCTCTTCTTCTCTTAACATGATAGCAGTTTGGATGGAGAGAAAAAGGTGGATTTCAATTCCTGTGCTGTAGCCATTAGGTTATACTGCCTTCTCAGAGTAACCTAGTTACAGGAAGATGAACGGAAATCAAAAATAAGGCTCAGGGAGGCCTAGGGAGTGGAGAACTAGCTGGAGAAAGCTGAAAGTCGGGAGCCGGGCCACAACCGAGGGTGAGAACAGCGAGAGGGAAGGCAGCCAACAGAGGCTAAAAACGCAATTCCTCAAGGGAGCCAAGTAAAGAAGGAAGAAGCTGACGGAAGCCAACCGAGTCCCAAAGAGGGCCTCTGTTATGCCAAGAAAACAAGAACATCCAGTCAAAAAGCTTACTAGAAGCCGGAAGTAGCCACAGGTTGGTCGAGGTATGTGAGAATTAGCTGAAGTGACCCCAACAGAGACTGAAAATGAACCTGAAGAGAGCCTAATGGACACCCTAAAGGGAGCTGAAGTCAACGACCAGAACTAACTGATAAAAAACAGAAAGAAAATGTAGCATGGCTGAAGAAAGACAGGAGAGAAAAGGTGGTAAAAACTGAAAGCCCGAAATAGGTTCAGGGAAATAAATGTGACAGCGGGCAGAAAAACCTAAACTAGGACTGAAGAAAGCCAACAGCTCTGAGCCCAGCTCAAGGCGGCTTGCGGAAGGAAGGTAAGCAGACATTGAAAGTCTGGCACAGGAAGGGAAAGTAAAACATAAGTTGAAAAAACCCTCAGAGGCCTAAACCAGGCTCAGGGTAGCTGCGAAAGTCAACATCCTACGGTGGAAGGATAAAATTGACGGGATGGGAAACAGGGCTTTAAGAAACCCTGAACAAACTAACCAAAGAATAGATCATTTTTCTGGAGTCAGAAGGCAAAAATTAGCTGAAAAAGCCTGAACAGAAACTGGAATCAAAATTTCGGTTGGGGGACAAGGTCAAAAACTAACCCTAAAATAAAGTGCCAAGACTGAATGCAGACTATGGGGTGAAGATGAAGGGAAATACTACAATAGTGTGCATAAAAGGGTGCTCTACCTTAAGAGGGCTCAACAGAGACAAAAATAGGGCTCACGGAAGCCAAGATGGCCAGAACAAGGTCAAGAAATCTCAAAGCGTATTGACAAGAGGGATGTGAAAGCTGAAGAGGAACCCGAAAACTTGCATCAGGGCACCATAAAATAGGGACAGCTATTTGGAGCATGCCAAAGAGATATCAAGAAAGGGATTCAAGGTCCAGAAACCCAGGACCTAGCAGCTGAAAAGCCAAGCAGGAAATGAAAAGAGGAGGCAGGGGAAATTAATCAATGAAGGCTTCCTGGTAGAGGTGATAATTCAGTAAGGTTCGGAAACAGGAGGATCTGCAGTCTGGAATATCTGAAGAGGGAGTTTCAGTAGTATTAAAAGGCATGAAGAAGGGGTGAGAAGCAGTAGTATAGAGAGTGAAGAATTGTTTTAAGGGATCTTGGGAGAAGGGAATTTAGAAAAGAGTGAGTTACAGTTAGGAGGGAGCAAGAATATGAGTTGGCAAGGAGGTAAAGCCAGCAGATAGGTAAGAAGGAGATCAAGCCCTCCTTTCCTCTTCTCCCACTCTCTTCTGCATCATCCCGACATAGTCCCTTTATTCATGCCCCCCTCCCAGCCCCATAGCACTTACGTACATATCTGTAATTGATTTATTTATATTGATATCTGTCTTCTCCTGTAAAACTGTAATCTCATTGTGGGTAGGGAATGTGTCTGTTTATATCTGTATTGTCCTCTCCCAAGCACCTAGTACAGTGCTCTGCACCCAGTAAGCGCTCAGTAAATACAACTGACTGACTGAATGACTGGGCTGGTGGGAAGGGCCTGAGTTAGGAGGGGAGAAGGGGAAACACAAACTGGTATCTTCCGAGAGAAAATTATTTTTTCAACTGGACTTTTAACCCACAGGACTGTGTCTTTTTTCTTACCATTTTTGTCTCTCTCACAAAGATATAGGAGGGGAACATCATGTCAGATATGCGGTATACTTTCCCAAGTGCTTAGTTTACTGTACTGCGCCCACTCGCAGCTTAATAAATATTGTTCCTAATACTATTACTTCTACTCCGGATCAGGAGGAGTCTGAAATTCTCCTCCTCTAACCACAGGGCTCCAATAACTTTCGTTTTTATTGTGTGTATTGGGTATTTGCCCTTGTCCATTATGCTGTTTCAGTGATTTCTTTCATTACTCTGGAGGTGTCTGTCTCCAGTCTTCCCCTCAACTTACATTCATAGTTTGTGAGCCCCTCATAGTATGGGGTCCCCGTCTAATTTCCACCTGTGTATTCTTTCCCAGTGCTTAGTACAGTGCTCTGCACACAGTAACTGCTTAATAAACACAATTAGTACTACTCTTGACTAAGAGCCCCTTGTCTGTCCCGGAATATGTCTTATCTGCTTATATTATATCTAACCCATTGGTTAGTAGAGTGCTTAGCATATTGCAAGCACTTAGCAAATATCACAGTTTTTAAAAAGTATTTTTATTAGAGTCTGTGGGTAAGAGACAGAGAGCTGATGTACTGCTTGGAGCCAAAGAGCAGGAGTTTTTGCTTGCTCGGTAACCACTGAACATTTTTGGGAAATGGGAAGACGTGCACAGAAGGATCATTTCAGGAAAATAATTCATTCAATCGTATTTATTGAGCGCTTACTGTGTGCAGAGCACTGTACTAAGGGCTTGGAAAGTACAATTTGGCAACAGATAGAGACAATCCCTACCCAACAATGGGCTCATCTCGGCAGTAGGATGAAGTATGGACTGGAGAGTGAAGAGGCTGGAGGCAGGGAGAGGAATGAGGAGGCTGATATATAAGTCAAAATGGGATATGACCACTGCCTGGACCAGGACCTAGAAAGTGTTCTCTTTCTACATGTCTCTCTTGAGGGACTCATGTACTCACTTGGATTTATCCACCTCCTCTCTGCGGATGACTCCCAAATCTACTTCATTTGCCCTGAGCTTTGAATTATGTACATATCTACAAATTATATATTCTAAATTGCTTACCATTCGTATTAATGTCTATCTCCCCCTCTAGACTGTAAGCTCGTTACGGATCGGGAATATATCTGCTAATTCTGTTGTAAGTGTTCCAAGCACTTAGTACAATGTTAGATGACAACCCATCACCCCTTTCCACACAGACAGCCTCTGGTTCAAAGTCACATCATTCATAATTCGACTCCTTCATCGGCTGCCCATTGGTCTCCCAGACTCTTACCTCTCCTCTCTTTAGTCAATAATAAGGACTACAGCCCAGTTCATCTTGCTAAAATGTTATTAGGCACACGTCCTTCCTTTCTCCAAAAATCTTCCATGGCTATCTGTTCCCCTCCACACCCAAAAGAAACTTCTCACCATTGGCCACAAGTTTCTCTCTATCTGTAAATTATTTTGTGTCCACCTTTCCTGATAGACTGCAAGCTCCTCAAGGTCAGGAATCATGTCTCCTCTTTGGTTCTCTCCCAAGTGCACTGCACAAAGGTGTTCAAGAATTATTACTGATTGATTGAAGAGTAGGGGGCCCAAACAGAATGATCACTTATTCCAAAAGTGGGAAAGCAGTATTGAAAAGGGAACATGAAAATGGGGATCGGGGAAGTAAAAAAAAAAAAAACAAGAAGTAGATGAACAAAGCCAAAAAAAGACCAAAGAAAGAACAGAAATAGAGACACCAGGGAAGTATCTTTTCTAGTTGTAGAAAAAACCGAGAAAGCTATATCTGCACAATTTTCCCAGAAAGACTAGGTCTTAGTAAAATCTGGTCTGAAGCTGCCCCAACAAGGTCTGTAGTGCTGATCTGGGGATAATTCTACGGAGGACTTCTGCCAACTTGTATATGATACCTGTAGATTGGCTGAGCAACTTTTTCAGCTACTACCATATATAAACATTATATATATATATAAATATATTTCCCATATATATATATATGGGGAAACAGCGTGGCTCGGTGGAAAGAGCTTGGGCTTCGGAGTCAGAGGTCATGGGTTCGACTCCCGGTTCTGCCACTTGTCAGCTGTGTGACTGTGGGCAAGTCACTTCACTTCTCTGTGCCTCAGCTACTTCATCTGTAAATTGGGGATTAACTGTGAACCTCATGTGGGACAACCTGATGACCCTGTATCACCCCCAGAACTTAGAACAGTACTCTGCACATAGTAAGCCCTTAACAAATACCAACATTATTATATATATAATAATATATATATGCCACATTATATATATAATATAATAAATATATATATATGCCACATATATGCCTTAAATGGCCAAAACCTGCAGAAAAGGGAGAGGTAAGTTGACCTGAAAATGTGTTTTAATGGAACTCACTAAGGATGAGAAATCGTCTTGGATGACAAGAATTAGTGGTGGGGGAATTCTACTCAGGGAGGGCTCAGACTGAAAGAATGGAGAACTAGTTGAAGGAAGCAGAACAGAAGCCAAAAAGGTGGCTCAGGGTAGCTGGGAAAAGCAGAAATCTGGAGAAAGATGAACAGAGTTCCAAAATGGGGTGATGGCTGATCTAAACAGGAGAAAGCAACTGAGAAACCTGAGAATCCTGGAGGTGAAAGTGAACAGGGACTACAAATAGCTTCCAGAGATTGGCCAAGATTGGTGAGAACTAAAGGAAAGAATGCTGATTTAGGAGGAAAATTGACTATATGCAGTTGAAAGAGGTGAGTACTAGTGGAAGAAGGTGGAGGGAAGCAACATGGCCTAGTAGATAGAGCACTGGCCTGGATTTTAATCCCAGCTCTACCACTGGTCTGCTGTGTGACCTTGGGGAAGTTAATTAACTTCTCTGTGCCTCAGTTCCCTCATCTGTAAAATGGGGAAGAAGACTGTAAGCAAGATGTGGGACATGGACTATGCTCAACCTATTAGCTTGTATCTACCCCTGTGAATAGAACAGAGTTTGCCACATAAGTGCTTTACAAATAAAATAAAAAGCACACAGAAAAGCAGAAACATTCTCTTGACTGTAAGTTCACCCCTAGACTATAAACTCATTGTGGGCAGGGAACATGTCTACCAACTCCGTTGTACTCTGCTCTCACAAATGCTTAGTACAATGTTCTGCATGTAATAAGTGCTCAAAAATTCCCATCAATGTTGATAATGAAGGGTTTCTGATCAATCTGAGAACTAATTGAAGAAATTAGAAACTCAGATCTCAAGTTACCCAAGGAAGATATAATATTGATAATAATTGCGGTATTTGTTAAGTGTTTACAAAGTTCCAGGCACTGTACTAAACACAGGGGTAGATACAAGCGAATCAGGTCCCACATGGGACTGACAGTCTGAGTAGGAGGCAGAACAGCTATAGATTACCCATTTTTCAGATGTAATTGAGGTACAGAGAAGTTAAGTGACTTGTCCAAAGCCACACAGCAGGTAAGTGGCAGAGCTGGGATTAGAACCCAGGTCTGCTGACTCTCAGGCCTGTGCTCTGTCCACTAGACAACACTGCTTCTCTATCAATCAAGGTGTCAATAATAATAATAATAATGGAATTTGCCAAGTGTTTACTATGTGCCAGGCACTGTACTAATCACTGGGGTAGATAAAAGTAAATCGGGTTGGACACAGTCCCTGTCCCACATGGGGCTCACAGTCTCAATCCCCATTTTACAGATGAGGTAACTGATGCACAGAGAAGTGAAGTGTCTTGCCCAAGATCACACAGTTGAGAAATGGTGGAGCCGGAATTAAAACCCATGACTTTCTGACTTCCAGGCCTATACACGCTGCTTCTCAAGTACGTGTGCTTAGTATGGGAAGAGTCCTGGATTAAGAGGACTGTACTGTACTGTGTACCCCTTAAGTACTTTGATACTCCAGTTCCTCAGCACTTATGTACACATCCTTAAAGTCTACTATTTCCCCTATCCCTAGTCCACTTTAATGTCTGTCGTCTACTATTTCCCCTATCCCTAGTCCACTTTAATGTCTGTCTCCCCATTTAGACTCTAAACTCCTTGTGGGCAGTGTTCATCTCTACCAACTCTCTTGCCTTGTACTTTCCCAAACGCTTAGTACAGTGCTCTGTACGCAGCAAGAACTCAATAAATATCACTGATAGATTGAAAGGTATAGAAAGTCAAACTGAAACTCAAAAAGGTGACTGAAAAAAACTGAGGGTAGAAGGAGGCACAGAACCACAGATTGAGATCCAAAATCGGGATTTGGGGTAAAGCAGTCAAGAATTAGAAGAGAAACCAAAGCAAAGGCAAGAATGGAAATATTTCTCAGCAGAGGAGGACATGGAGGAAAAATTGCTGAACACACAAATGGGGCTCAATCACTTCTGAAGGGTGAAGAATTTGTTGAAGCAGCCCCAAGAATGAATGAATATTGGGCTCAAGTGGGTGATCAAGAAATATAGTACCTACATCAGAGATAGAAAACAGATTGCCTGAGAAAAAATGAATAGAGATTGATCAAGAAAACCAGAGAACAAAAATGGTCCCAGGGAGAACCAATATGGTGAGGAAAAACCATCTGCTTCCAGCAGCCCCCACAACAACAGTGATTTCAGAAGGGGCAAAAATATAGCCCATAAAGACAAGAACTAGCTGAAGAAAGCCAGAAAGGGACCAAACCTCGTCCTCCAAGCACTCAGAAGTAATGGGAAACTAGTAGGAAAAAATTTGAATGAGTAGGAAAATAATGTGACCCTAGATGTGAAAACTAGACTTGAGTGAAAACTCACTAGAGAAAAGAGAGCTGATAATGAAAATGAGAACAAAGAAGGAAGTATCCAGCCACAATGAGAGGTGTCAGGAGCATGTCAAGGGCATTTAGGTTAAAAGGAAGAGCAGAAGAAGCTAAAACCACCCTCTGAAAAGTCAAGAATGCCAAGACCAACTGGTAAAAGCAGCTGAATCAATAATTAAATTGGTCTAGAATGGAGCCAAGATAGTGAGAACTGGTTTTTGGGAACCAAACTGAGACCCAAACCAGGATTTAAAGCAGTCATAAAGGGAAGGGCCAGGTTCAGGAAACCAAAATAGAACCTGTGATATCTACCCGAGGTGAGAGCTAGCAGGGCAAAAATCTGAATAAAGATGAAAAACAAAAATAGCTGGAGAAGCAGAAAATGGGTCAAAGAGGAGAAGTCAAGAACTTTCTCAAATGAGCTGAACATAGTAATGAAACTAGGGATAATAATCTTGGCCTAGGAGTCGGGCTCAGGAGACTCAGGTTCCTATGCTTGCTCTACTATTTGCCCACTGTGCGACCTTGGGAAAGTCATTTAATGTCTTTGGGCCTGAGTCTCCTCATCTGTAAAATGGGGATACAGTACCTATTCTCCCTCCCTCTTAGACTCTGAGCCCTGAGTGGGATTCTTCTTGATTATTCCAAATCTATCCCAGTGCTTTAAACAGTGCTTGGCACATAGCTAACACTTAATAAATACCAACATTATTAACTTTACTAAAGTCAAACTCCAAAAGGATGAGAAGACACCAAAAAGAGGATGCAAGCCCGATGAAAAAGATGATTCATCTAAATAAGCTACTTGCCGAGAGCATATATTGATATGGTCACATAATAACATGCAGCCTGGAATAAGGAATTCAGTGCAATTAATAATCTTCAAATGTTTTTGAAGACAGACCAATTGGTTTGGGGGCTCAATGAATTTATTCCCGGTCATTTCAGGTGTGTCTTGTGTGTCAGAAACTGAAAGCGTTACTTTTCTGCTGGTTATTCACCTGTCATGCACCCTAGATAGCAGGTTATTAGCTAATGAATTCAGGGCTGCTCAAGAGCCATCATCTTTTCCAGGTTTGGCAAGTAAATAAAGCTCTAAAGTGATAGATAAAAGCTCGAGATGTAAAGAATGTGAACCAATTCTCCAACTTCCTCCTCTGCCCTGACCTCTTCTCGCAGCACGATCGACAGGGAAGGCTCAGGCTGGTTGAATATTTCATCTGTGAGCAGTGTTCAAAAGAGGGCCCGAGACCAGTCCTATATTCTAATTCTCCACGAGTTGGTTTTTTTTTTTTTTTTTTACCATGGAAACACTGCAGATATGTTCTTTGACACAAACAGTCCTTAGGAAGTAAAGACAATATCTGCCTTACAGAAATTCTCAAGGGTCAGTACAGCCTGCTAGACATTTTTGTTGCATTCTGTCTTAGAGGCCCCAGTGGAAGATTGCTTCACTGAAGAGTTTTCCTTCTACTTGGTAAAGTGGGCATAAATTTAGAGGGGAATGCCTCTTTCCCCATTTTTCTGCATGTGATTTTTTAGAGTGAGGGTTTCCTCCAGTTTCAAATTCTCAGTTCAAATACGTAAGAGTGTCTCATCTCTATAAAGCTCTCGATGTGCTCAGAATTTCTGACCCCAGCTTCCTGAACAGGGCTGGCGAACGCTGGTAACCTTTGCATTTTAGTTTAAGATAACACACCTTGGCTTTGCCAAAAATGCCTTTATTTTCAGCTTATCATACAGTGGTAATTGAATAAGTAAATCATTGGTCTAAAAATATGGAGCACTTGGGAGCAATTATTTTGAGCTTCTTTAAAGGTCACTATACGTGGAAGGAAACATTAAGGATTCGAGATCAACCAAGGATGTTAGATAGTGTGTTGGCAAATCAGGACAAATTTAGGATGGAAAGATAATAAATTCCATTGACACTCATAACGGAGATGTTTGCCTGTAAGAATGTTGTTTTTTTAATCAGAGATCTTCAAGGGGAGGGACTGCATATACTTCTCAAAAAAAGTGCCGTCATAATAGCGATACCGTTCGCATAAATCACTGGACTGATATGTCTCTTGAGGGTAGTTTGTGTGTGTCTTTATGTCTGTGCGTGTCTGTGTGTGAGGTGGGGCGGGAGGCATTATTTTTCTTGGAATGCATCTGAATGCAAAGGATGTTGGGTAAGCAAGAAGCAGAGAATTCTGGGATAGTGGATCACAAAAAAGATCTCCCTAAGAAGCTAGACAGCTGGGACTTAGGATGGCTCCAAGAAGCTTGTATTTGTAAGTCCACCAGAATTTTCCATTGTTTGCTCCTCCCCTCCTCCCTCCTTCCCTTTTTCCCTCCTTCCCTCCTTTGCTACTCCTTCTCCTTCCCCTTTATTGATTTCTAGTCTTGTTGTAAGATCATTAAATTACAACTTCTCTGAATAGCATTTTGAATTCTTTAGAGGAAAAACTTCCTTGAAAACTAAAAAATAAGACAATACAAATGACATCCCCTTACTTCCCTGAAAAGATGACAGCTGGTTTCTCTCAATCATGTCTGGGGCATGGCAGTTGCCAGAGTTAACTGACAGGGCTTTTTTGATTAATTCATTCAGTCACATTTATTGAGTGCTTACTGTAGGCAGAGCACTGTACTAAGCACTTGGGAGAGTACAGTATAACAGTATAATAATAATTGTGGTTTTTGTCAAGCACTTAGTGCGTGTCAGGCTCTGTACTAAACGTTGAGGGGGGAATACAAGCAAATTGGGCTGGACATAGTTCCTGTCCCACATATGACTCAGAGTCTTAATCACCATTTTACAGATGAGGTAACTGAGGCACAGAGAAGTGAGGTGACCTGCCCAAAACCACACAGCAGACAAGTGGCGGGGCTGGGATTAGAACCCATGACCTTCTGACTCCCAGGCCCAGGCTCTATCCACTATTCCACGCTACTTCCCTCACATGCTTTTTCCACGCTGCTTCCCCCACGTAGAACAGACACATTCCCTGACTACAGTGACCTTACAAGTCTAGAAGGGGAGACAAACAATATGAATCAATACATTTACAGATATGTACGTAAGCGTGTGGGGCTGGGAAGGATGATGAATAAAGGGAACAACTCAGAGTGTTGCAGAAGAGAGTGGGAGAAAAGGAAAAGAAGGCTTAGGGGAAGTCTCAATACTATTACTACTACTAAGCAGCGTGGCTCAGTGGAAAGAGCCTGGGCTTCGGAGTCGGAGGTCATGGGTTCGACTCCCGGCTCTGCCCCTTGTCAGCTGTGTGACTGTGGCCAAGTCACTTCACTTCTCTGTGCCTGTTACCTCATCTGTAAAATGGGGATTAACTGTGAACCTCACGTGGGACGACCTGTTTACCCTGTATCTACCCCAGCGCTTAGAACCGTTCTCAGCACATAGTAAGCGCTTAACGGATACCAACATCATTAATAATAATTGTGATATTTGTTCAGCTCTTACTATGTGCCTGGCATTCTACTAAGTCTGGGGTAGATACATGTAAACTGATTTGGACAGACTCTCTGTCCCATGTGGGGCTCAGTCTCAATCCCTATTTTACAGGGATAATAAAATAAAATGAAGTAACTGAGGCACAGAGAAGTGCAGTAATTTATCTAAGGCCAGAGAGCAGACAAGTAGTAGAGCTGGGATTAAAACCCCTGTGGAGACGATGTGCCATCAATAAGGCTTTGAAAGTGGGGCGAGTAATTGACTGGTGGATATGAAGAGGGAGGGCGTTCCAGGCCAGAGGCAGGATGTGGGCGAGGTAGACAAGATAGAGGTACAGTGAGAAGGTTGGCATTAGAGGAGCGAATTGTGTGAGCTGAGTTGCCGTAGGAGGTAGGAGGGGGCAAGGTGACGGAGTGCTTTAAAGTCAATGATGAGAAGTTTTTATTTGATCTTAAGGGATTGCTGACTTTTGAAGGTTTGAGAAATGAGAACCTCTAGACGTGACTTAGCACAACATGTTCTGAGCTATATTGCTGTGTAACTTAGGAAGCTTGTTTCACTAGTCCTCCTATTCCACCCCACCTCAACCTAACCTGGGCACCCTCCGGATCTCATCGTAAATCACCATCTTTCCCCCCTCATCAACTCCAAAATGCCACTTTCTAACCCCATACTCCTTTGAAACTAAGATCTTTTTTACCTAGACCTGGGCAATCAGATCTCTCATCTCGAAAATGTGTTATTTTACTGGTCTTGACATTACCCTTTAATTTCTTGACTAGCAGCAGAGTAACCTAGTGGAAAGTTCACAAGCTTGGTAGTCAGAGGACCTGGATTCTAATCCTGGTTCCACCACCTGCCTGGTGTGTGACCTTGGGTGAGTCACTTAACTTCTCTGCGCCTCAGATTCCTCATCTGTAAAATGGTTAAATACTCAATTTCTCTCCCCGTTAGACTCTGATCCCCTTATGGGATAGGAATGGTGTCCTCGCTGCTTATCTTGTATCTTCCCCAGCACTTAGTACATTCTTTTTCCCATAGTAAGTGCTTAACGAATGTCACAATCATTATTATTATTATTATCATTGCTGCTTCTTGTTGTTGCCTCTGCTTTATCTTTCTATCCGCACCTACTTTATGAGACCCAAGTGGGACGGGAGCTATGTCTGATCTGTTAGGTTTGTAAGTACTGCCGCGCTTAGCCTAGTATTCTCAGCATATAGTAAATCCGTAATAACTACAAAATACATAAAATAAATTCCAATTACAAGGGCCGGGACTCATTCGGATACATTCCCACTGGTTATTGGTGGGGCCCATGTTTATTGTCTAGAATGCACACTGCTAAGAGGATAGATGGATGCATCACCCTCCGCAATGTGGTGTTTCGTTGTCTTAACCCCTCTGGGCTGTCAAAGAACTATTACTTATCTAGATGGTGCAGCAGGACTAAGTAAATTCCATTCCAATTCTATCCCACTTTAATCCTCACTCTGCTCTGATGACAGCAGATATCTTTGTTCATTAAGGAGGTTAAATTGATCTTCATCTGTCATCTCCTTTACCTCAGAAGGCATAGAGAGTAACAGGAATAGAAGGGATAGAATTAGTGTTCAATTATTATTAATTCTATTTGATATTCATGGAAATAATAACATTTACTGTATCATGTTGAACTAATGGGATGTTAATGGGTTGTAATTTTATCTCCAAGAACATTTTCATTTACTGTCTCAGAGGAATGTGCCCATTCTGGTTGGTTTTGTTTTTGGCATTACCATAAAGAAGAGAGAGGGAATTTCATCTTCCTTTTGTTCTGCAGTTAGTCTATCAACCGGTCATCTTTATTGAGCATTTACTATGTGCAGAGCACTGTACTAAGTGCTTGGGAGAATACGATACCACGGAATTAGCGGACATGCTATCTATAACCAGTTTTTGGTCTAGAGGGGGAGATAGACAGTAATATGAATAAATAATTTTGTAATATATAATGTCAAGATATGTACAGGGAGGTTGGGTGGGGGGAGCGAATATCAAATGTCCAAAAGCCATAGTTTGAAGTGCACAGATAACGGAGAAGCAGCGTGGCTCAGTGGAAAGAGCACGGGCTTTGGAGTCAGAGGTCATGAGTTCGAATCCCAGCTCTGCCACTTGTCAGCCCGGTGGCTGTGGGCAAGTCACTTCACTTCTCTGTGCCTCAGTTACCTCATCTGTAAAATGGGGATTAAGACTGTGAGCCCCACAACAACCTGATTCCCCTGTGTCTACCCCAGCGCTTAGAACAGTGCCCTGCACATAGTAAGCGCTTAACAAATGCCAACACTATTATTAAAGAAGGAAGAGCAAACTGGGAAAAGAGGGCTTAATCTGGGAATGTCTCTCGGAGATGTGACCTTAGCGGTGTTTTGAAGGTGGAGTGGCGGTCTGGCATATATGGCGCAGGAGGGAGTTCTAGGCGAGGGGGACGATGTGGGAAAGGGGTCGACGGCGCGATAGATGAGATCAGGGCACGGTGAGTAAACCGGTGCTAGGGGAGCAGAGCGTGTGAGCTGGACTGTAGGAGGAGATTAGTGAGTTGAGGTAGGAGGGGGCAAGCTGACTGAGTTCTTTAAAGCCAAGGGTAAGGAGTTTCTGTTTGATGCGGAGCTGACTGGGCAGCCACTGGAGGTTCTTGCTGTCCTCTCTAAGGGGTTTGGATTGAAGAGACTTTGCTGGTGAGCTCCTGTGGTACTCTCCATTGGCCCGAGAGCCATCTTTGAGTTGGCTACCCTGCTGAGGAATGGCTGGAAGGTGCAGGAAGAGAAAGGAGAAGCCGCCCATCCAGGGTCTTCAGCCTTGCCGTAGAATTGGTCGCTCAGGAAAGAGCTCTAGAAATCTAGAAAGAGGAAATCTGCTCTAGATAGCGAGAGATTTGGGTTCTCTCCTGGTTCTGCTTGTAACTGGACAACATGGGCATACATCACACAAACATTTCACACTCCTGCCTACCCACATATTCCCACGTTGCATCCCTGGAACCAAAGGGAATATGATCACTGGGGATGAGGGAATGTTCTCTTACACAAGCCACTGGTACTATAATCAATTCCTCTGTGAAGATCCTTGGTCTAAGAATGGAGGCTCTTCTGTGCTTCCCGATGGGAGACGCCATCATCTCCATCATTGGCACCTCCAACCGGGAGCTAAGGAGAGAAAGAGAGAAGAGAGTTTGAATTCCAGGGCAAGTTTGCATTCAAGATCCAGGAGGAAATGGATGTTAGGATGTGGGGACAGAGGGTTCCCAGGATTACATAGTAAGAATACAAAATCTCTAATTGCAAAGTTTGGAGAGCCAATTATCTGAATATTGCTTTCAAGACTGTCTCTGGGGTATATAAAGCAAAAACCTTCCTGAACAAACTCCTTCCTAACAACGAACTTCTTACATTAAAGTGGGGTTTTCTATTCACATATGGGAGTTAATAGCTTATTAAATTACCCAGAAGTTATCGGGACCAAGGGAAACTTGCGTTTAAGGGAGTTTTTTTTTAATAAAGAAGTTTGTTGGTAGAGGTTTTATTTTAACAGAGACAGGTAAAAGCTTTTTAAGAAGGAAGTGTGTTTTCTTTTTTGTTTTTAACAAAGAGATTTGTAGGGAGGATCTTTTCTGATACAAATGGTCAAAATGAGATCCCTTCAATTTTGCTATGCAGGTGATACCTCGGTGTGAAAGCTTACCAATACTAAATCATTCTTGTAGTTTTTCAGAAACTTTCCAATAAAGCAGCTGCATTAACTATATTAAAATAAATGTACTGTTTTATTTTTTTTCCTGATTATTTCTCTACCATTCCCTGTCTTCTGAGCTTCCCCTCAAATGCCTTGCCATTACGTGTGCTCTCAATGACTAGTATCCTTTAACAGCAGTTCTTGATTTTTGGCTTTAAAAGCAGCACAAAATGTTCTACCCAACTATTCTGAGACACTTACCTATGGTGCTCATAACCTTCCTATCTACTTTGACCCAGAGTTTTTCGGTGGGCTGCCAGCCATATCATGGCTTCCGTTGCTGCGCAAGTTTAACTTTCTCAAATTAGGCCAAGTTTCTTCGGTTTCCTGTTCTGTCCATTCTTCCCACTGGATCTGATAAAATTCCTTTATATCGAAGTCTCCTTTCTTTTCATTCGAGATTAGTCTTTATTATTTCCCACTGAATTATTTACTTGTTCTAATGAGTAATGACTTTATCTGAAGATCATCACATGGAAACACATCACAGAATTGTCTTTGTTTCTCCTTACTGTGTGCAGAGCACTATATTAAGTATTTGGAAGAGTACAATATAACAATAAACAGACATATTCCCTGCCCACAGAGATCTTAACTTTCTAGAGGGGGGCTCACGTTAGGCTTGCAGTGTAAGAAGGAGGGAGAAGAGGTATTTAATTTTTACAAAGAAGGAAACTGAGGTACAGAGAAATTAAATGACTTAACCAAGGTCAATACCTGACCAGTGAGGGAGTCAAGATTAGAACCCAAGTCCCCCCGACTCTCAGGGCCGTGCCCTTTCCACTAAGCCTCGTCGCTTCTAACTGCCCCACAGTTCCCACCTTCATTCTGAAATTTGGACACTCGGGCCCTGGAATGGCAGAGAGAAAGTAGGTACTCCTTTGCCTCTTTGCACTATTCCAATTGATATGTAAATTCATAAATTCACGCTTAGAGAAGCAGCGTGGCTCAGAGGAAAGAGCACGGGCTGAGGAGTCAGAGGTCATGGGTTCTAATCCCGGCTCTGCCGCTTGTCAGCTGTGTGACTTTGGGCAAGTCACTCAACTTCTCTGTGCCTCAGTTCCCTCCTCTGTAAAATGGGGATCAAGACTGTGAGCCCCACATGGGACAACCTGATCACCTTGTATCCTCCCCAGCGCTTGGAACAGGGCTTTCCACATAGTAAGTGCTTAACAAATGCCATTGTTATTATTATTATAAAGCGTTCCATATTTTTGGCACATTTCCTCCAAGAGGCTTTCCCTGAATAAGCCCGGTTTTCTTCTCCCATCCCTTCTGCATTGCCCTGACTTGCTCTCTTTATCCATCCCTCAGCCCCAAAGCATTTATGTCCATATCTATAATTTATTTATATTAATGTCTGTCTCTCCCTCTAGGCTGTAAACTCCCTGTGGGCCGGGAATGTATCTGTTATATTGTTTTAGCGTACTTTCCCAAGCGCTCAGTACAGTGCTCCGTACACAGCACTCAATAAATGCGATAAATACGATTGACCTTGACTTTCCCCTGCCTTTGCTGACCCCTCACTCCCTCGCAGCCAAGTGGGAGCTTAGTTTCCTCTAAGTGCCTTGGGGATCCTCTATTCTGACCTGGCTGTAGCCACTTCTTCCCACTGCAGGAGCTTTCCAGGCTGTGAGCCAGAGAGAGGGAGAAAATGAGGGCCCACTCAAGTCCTAAAAGTGAGGCCGGACCTGAAGTTAACAGAAACCGGGGTAATTGCTCCTTCAGCAGCCTTGGCTAAGAGTGTCCTCTACTGGGCAGGATCAGGACTGGGATCCCACAGGGAGATGGAGATCCCGGGTCCGAGAATAGAGGATTTTCTCCTTCCTGGGAGAACATGGGAATTCTTGTCTCGGGGGAAAAGTTGGACGCTGTCTCTCAGGACTCCCTGATGCAGCTCTCCGGTTTGGGTTCTTCCTCTGTGGGGTCTGGATAGGGTGATATGCTCCCTCCAGACTGTAAGCTCATCGTGGGCAGGAAATATGTCCACCAACTCTGTTATCCTGTACTCTCCCAGGAGTTTAGTACAGTACTCTGTACATAGTAAATGCTCAATAAGCATGATTGATCGATTCAATAGCGTAGGTAGGCTGTGGGCATGGCTTAGTGGACAGAGCATGGGCTTGGGAGTCAAGAGGTCCTGGGTTCTAATGCCAGTTCCACCACTTAACCTCTTCTTTGTAAGCTTTGGGAAGTCATTTCACTTCTCTGTGCTTCAGTTGTCTCATCTGTAAAATGGGGTTTGAGACTGGAAACCCTATGTGGGACAGGGACTGTGTCCAATCCAATTAGCCTGTATTCACCCCAGTGCTTAGTACAGTGCCTTTCACACAGCAATTGCTTAATAAATACCATAATTATTATTATTATCACATTCCTTCATTCTCTAATTCTACTAATAAGTATTATTATTATGAGAGTGAGTGACAGCCCGGCGATGAGCCGTACTTGAGACATTTGTGCTGTTGCTGTATTTTGGAGCAGCATTAGAGCACAATACTTCTTCTTTTTTATGCTATTCGTTAAGCGGCAACTATAAGCCAGGCACTGTACTAAGTGATGGGGTAGATGCAAGTAGCGTGGCTCAGTGGAAAGAGCCTGGGCTTTGGAGTCAGAGGTCATGGGTTCGACTCCCAGCTCTGCCACTTGTCAGCTGTGTGACTGTGGGCAGGTCACTTCACTTCTCTGTGCCTCGGTTACCTCATCTGTAAAATGGGGATTAACCGTGAGCCTCACGTGGGACAACCTGATGACCCTGTATCTCCCCCAGCGCTTAGAACAGTGCTCTGCACATAGTAAGCGCTTAACAAATACCAACATTATTATTATTACAAGTCAGTCAAGTTGGACAAAGTCCATGTCCCACACGGGGTTCACAGTTTTAATTCCCAGTTTACAGATGAGGTAATTGAGGCACAGAGAAGTTGAATTTCCCTAGGTCACACAGCGGGTAAGTGATGAAGCTGGGATTAGAATCCGGATCCTCTGATTCCCAGGGCCGTGCTCTTCTCACTAGGCCACACCGCTTCTTGAGGATCCCTGTTAGATTACAGAAGGAAGCAAACCAACAGCCCTCCAAAATTCTCTAGATTTTCTTGCTCATATGCCTGTATTCGATTTTAGACACAGAGAACTTTTTGTTCCCATGTAGGATTTCAGGCATAGAAATGACTAGGCGTTTTCCTTGTCAGATATGTATGTGGATTCCAGAAAGTCGTCTCGAATTCCTCAGCCAAGGAGAATATGTGAAGTCACTGAAACTCTTGCGAATGTGTCTATCGTACTCTCCTAAGTGCTTAGTACAGTGCTATGGACACGATAAGCACTCAGTATATACTGTTGATTGATACCGGCCTTGAGATGTCATCAACATTATCCTAGAATCATACATTCTGCTGACCTGGGTAGCTCCTAAGAAGGGAAAGGCTTCCAACCTTAAAACAAGAATGCTGTTTCCCCTTCCTAAACTTTGGTGAGACTACTTTTGTGATGTCACATGATTCCATCTCTCTCATCCTATCCTGCCTGGATCACTATTATTAGCCTCCTTGCTGAACTCCCGGCCTCCTGCCTCTCCCCACTCCATTCCATATTTTACTCAGCTTTCTGGATCACCTTTCTACGAAAATGTTCGGGACATGTTACCTTCAAATAACTCCCATTCACCTCTCCATCAAACAGAAACTCCTCACCGCTGACGTTAAAGCACTCCATCACCTTGCCCCCTCCTACCTCACCTCACTAGTGTGGCTTAGTGGAAAAAGCACGGGCTTGGGAGTCATAGGTCGCGGGTTCTAATCCCGACTCCGCCACTTGATGACGCTGGTGTTTGTTAAGCGCTTACTATGTGCAGAGCACTGTTCTAAGCACTGGGGTAGATACAGGGTAATCAGGTTGTCCCACGTGAGGCTCACAGTGAATCACTTGTCAGCTGTGTGACTTTGGGCACGTCACTTAACTTCTCTGTGCCTCAGTTACATCATCTGTAAAATGGGGATTAGGACTGTGAGCCCCACATGGGACAACCTGATTACCTTGTATCTACCCCAGCGCTTACAGCAGTGCTTGGCACATAGTAAGCGCTTAACAAATACCAACATCATCATCATCATCATTACTACAACACAGCCTGCACTCTTAGCTCCTCCAATGCTAACATTCTTTCTTTGCCTCTATTCCCCCATCTCACCCCTGACCCCTCACCCACATCCTACCTCTGGCCTGGATGCCCCGCTCTTCAAACCCGACGGACAGTTACTCTCCCCTGTTCGAAACCTTACTGAAGGCACATCTCTTCCAGGAGGCCTTCCCTGACTATTTCCTCCCTTTCCTCTTCTCCCACTCCTTCTGCATTGCCCTGACCTGCTCCTTCTCTTCTCCCCCATTCCCAGCGCCACAGCACCTATGTACGTATCTGTAATTTTTTTTTTACATTAATGTCTGTCTCCCCCACTCTAGACTGTAAGCCCACTGTTGGCAGGGAATGCATCTGTTTATTGTTGCAATGTACTCTCCCAGACACTTAATACAGTGCTCTGCACACAGTAAGTGCTCAATAAATACAATTGATTGAATGAATGAATGAACTCTCCCCTCTTCCAAAACCTCCACTGACTTCCCATTTCTTTCCACATAAAGCAAATCAAGTTATCAATTACCTTCAAGCATTTCCACCAACTCCCCCAATGTTATGCCTCTGCTCTCCTCACACTTTTCTCTCAACTCTCCCACTTCCAAACTGGTTCACACAATTCCTTCCAATCGGAAATCTGTCCCCTTGTACTCCCCCACACTCAGAACCCCTTGAAAATCCCACCTCCTCCAGAAATCCTTGTCTGAGAAATTTTTAAATGTTATTTGTTAAGCGTTTATCATATGCCAGGCACTGTGCTGAGCTCTGGGATAAGTATAAACGAATCAGATTGAATACAGTCCGTGTCCCATATGAGGCTCACAGTCGTAATCCCCATTTTACGGATGAGAGAACTGAGAACTGAGGCACAGGGAAGTTAAGTGACTTGTCCAGGGTCATGAGCAAGCCGCTCCCATCTTTTGTGTCATAACAGCTTGGCAGCCACCTCAAGCATTGTCAATCAGTCAATAATATTTATTGAGAGCTTACTCTACCTAGAGCATTGCATCAAGAGTTGCTTGGAAGAGAACTGTAGGTTTAGTAATCGCAATCCCTGCTCTTAAAGGGCTTACATTTTAGCAGTAAAGTCAGACACTGCAATAAATTACGGGGAAGGGAAAGCAACAGAATTCAAAGAGGTGGGCATAAGTGCTATGGGATTGGTTCTTGCCCCTCCCACGTGTGTATATGTGTGTGTAGAAAGCAGCTGTGCAAATGTTTACTGTGATTGTTCTGTGTGTAAATGTTTTTGTGCCTGTCCCCTTGTTAATGTGAGCTACTTGCCGATCTGAAACGCATCTTATTCTTTTGTAGTTCTTTCCCAAGTAGAACTGTACATTGCACTCAATGCATCCTCTTTAGATACTGTAACTACCACTGCCTCCAGGTTGGCAAATAGATTTGACTACTGTAGAATTGACAGTGCTCTGGGGGGTTGTTACAGTGTCCCATCTACTTGCTGACTTGATAAAGAACCATTGTGGTACTTTTTAGTCCGAATTATACTGTGGAGGGAAAAAAAAAACCACCCACTAATTCTGATTTTCCTAGTGAGATGATTTCTCTGAATCACTGTTCATTTTCATGCAATCTCTTCCTTAATAATAATGGCACTGAGTGATTCACACTATTTTATCAAAGTAAGTTTCTGAGATAGTGAGGTGAGGAAAACTGGGAAAAACACAGATGTGTATATGCAGGTATACAAACGTACATCATATAAAAAATATATATATATATATATATATATATAACATTATATATACATGTGTATATGCTTCTATATGATGTACCTGCATATACATGTGTAAATTAAATGATTAATTTATACCTATTTCACAAATTATGGTATATAACAATATATAATAATATAATGGTATATAATAATATTACAAAATATAGTCCTCAGTTTAATCTCCTGCTTATAACATCTCCTTTTGTCTCTCTGATCTCTCTTTTTCTCTCTCTACCTGGAACAGGTTTTTTCTCCTCATCTGTCATCTTTGATATCCCAATGTAGAATTTTATTACACCCAAATCCCTGCAACAAGACTACGGCATATTCTTCCATAGCAGATTTGGTTGAGGGCATGCCAGGAAAAGGTAAAAGGAGTTAAGGGCCGGGCATTTCTTGTGGTCTGCCAGTGTCTCCTTTAGGTTGGGAACCCAATAATCATGTTTATAATTGTGATATTTGTTAGAGAAGCAGTGTGGCTTAGTGGAAAGAGCACGGGCTTGGGAGTCAGACGATGTGGGTTCTAATCCCGGCTCTGCCACTTGTCTGCTGTGTGACCTTGGGCAAGTCACATAAATTCTCTGTGCCTCAATTACCTCATCTGTAAAATGGGGATTAGAAGTGTGAGCCCGAAGTGGGAAAACCTGATTATCCTGTATGTACCCCAGCACTTAGAACAGTGCCTGGCATATAGTAAGCACTTAATAAATACCATGATTATTATTATTTTTAAGTGCTTAGTATTTGCCAAACACTGTGTTAAGCACTGGGGTAGATATAAGGCAATAAGACATAGTCCCTCTCCCAAATGGGGCCCCAATAATAGTAGAAGGGAGGAAGAAAAGATATTTAATCCCTATTTTACAAATAAGGAAACTAAGGCACAGAGAAGTGAAGTGATTTGACCAAGGCCATACAGCAAGCATGTGGCAGAACTGGGATTAGGACTCAAGTCCCCTGATTACCGGCCCTGTGCTTTTTCCACTAGGCACAGTGGTAATTTCATGTGGGAGGATTCAGGCACACTGGCAGTCTGTTCAATGTGAAGTATAGATTCTTCCTTTCCTATCCACTCATCAATCTGCTCTATGATTAAATAGCCATATGGTTCCTTACTGTCTGCTATGAGATGTCCCTGAGTGAACAAAAATGGCCAGAAAGGGGTGTTCTGTACACCCCATCCCTGGATCTTCCTCTTGGCTATAGACCAGCCAGCCCAACTTTGGACAGAGGCATAACTTGGCCAACGAAGCTCAGTGTCTCTCACCCCATCGGAAAGACTTGAAGGGTTATCTGAGTGATGACCAGAAATGGTAGCGAGGTTGGTATGATGGAGCAAGTGCAGGACAGAGCCCGATGCAAGTTCATTTCTGAGCAAGTTGGGAGATTTCCTGTTAGAGAGAAATCCATCCACAGTGTTGATCAGGGCTGAGGAATAATTTGCATGTGAAGAACAAGTGTTCAGAAGTGTAAGGTCCCGCAACCACTACTGAATCTCACTGTGAAAAGCGATGGGTTGCATTATCTAGTGTGGGGATCAGGATTCTTTTCCCTTATTATGTATTACTAAATCATCTTAACACTGCTAAATCCCTTTCATTCTAGTAGGGTGGGGAGATCTAAATAGCTGAGATAGCAGATATACTAACATATATGTATATATATATATATATATACACACAAACATATGCTTTACACCAAGCCTGAATCTCCCTTAAATATCTGCTAAATAGCTCACTTCTCCCTCTCTAGGCTCTAAGTTCCTCATGAACAGGGAAAGTGTCCACCTACTCTGTTATGTTGTACTCTCTTAAGTGTTTAATACAGTACTCAGTACACAGTAAGCGCTCAATAAATATGATTAATTAATCGACTCCACCCCAGGATGTTGTATACTAGGGAAAAAACCCTATCTGTTTATTTTGTTTAATGAGATGTACATCACCCTGATTCTATTTGCCATTGTTTTTATGAGTTGTTCTTCCCCTTGACTCTATTTATTGCCATTGTTCCTGTCTGCCTGTCTCCCCCGATTAGACTGTAAGCCCGTCAAACGGCGGGGACTGTCTCTATCTGTTGCCAACTGGTACATTCCAAGCGCTTAGTACAGTGCTCTGCACATAGTAAGCGCTCAATAAATACTACTGAATGAAAGGGCAGAAGTGAAGTTTGCTAAGTTGAGAGGATAATAAGTACCAGCCCAGAGAGATCACATGAACTAAGGAGAATTATAATCGAAAAAGGACCCTTATCACGGGTTCTGTTCTTCTCTGCAATTCTACTGATCCATTAGTCGGTCTATCTTTTGAGCATTTACTCCGTAAAGAGCACTGAACTAAGCACTGAAGGCTGTACAATGAGAGTAAGTAGACTCAATCCCTGCCTTCAAGGATCTGACTTTCTAAGGGGGGACAAATATTAAAATGAATTACAAGTAAATAAAGCAACCAAATACAAGAATATCTACACAAGTGCTTTGGGTGTGAGTAGAGTAACTAAGCTCTTAGAGGAAAGGGGACTAGGTGCATAGGTGAGGCACTAAGGAGGGAAAGTATGGTGGGGGAATGAGAGCTTATTCAGGGACAAACATGAACTCTGTGCCAAGCACTGTATTGAACACTGAGGTGCATACAAGGTAATCCAGTCGAACACAGTCGTCGTCTCACGTGGAGCCTACAGTCTAAGAACAGGTATTGAATCCCCATTTTTCAGGTGAGGAAATTGAGGCACAGAAAAGCTAAGTGAAGCCTAGGTCACACAGCAGGCAAGGGAAAGAGTTGAGATTAGAACTCAGGTCCTCAGACTCCCAGGTCCATGCTCTTTCCATGAAGGTAGACACCAGATAAATACTTAAGATGCATCCTGGCTTTCAAAGGATTTGTCATCTGAAAGGGAAAGGGGCAGGTGCAAATAAAATAGGGATATGCTGATAACAATTCAAAATAATAAAAGCAAATCTAAATAAACAATTAAAATTTAGCAGCATCAAAATAAGCCACAAGAGCTGTTTTGGAGAGAGCAGTCACCATTCCATACAGACAATCTTTGGTTAAAAAGTGCAGCAATTTTCCCAATGCGGAAAGGTAGGAATGGCGAGACTTCATCCACTCTTGGGGTTTCAGGTGAGAGTAGAGGGGCGACACAAGATAACCATGTAGAGGGGTCCTGGAGGCAGAAGGAAATGAGAGATTTAAAAGAAAGGGAGTGGTCAGGATGAGTGATATAGATTTGGGAATCATCCCTTACACTGTAAACTCCTCCTCTAGACTGTAAGCTTCTTGTGGACAGGGGATGTGTCTATCGACTCTGTTATATTGTACTCTCATAATGCTTAGTACACAGTGTGCACAGTGTACACAATGAGCACTCAGTAAATATGACTGATTGACTGATCCTCATAGAGGAGGAAGTTGAAGCTTTGGGAGTGGATGAGATTCCCAAAGAAGAAAATGGGAATTGAGAAGAGAAAGGGACCCAGAAAAGAGTCTTGAGAGATAGGGATGGGAAGCAGAGAGAGAAAGGTGAAGGAGTCTGCTATGGATTGGCCAAGAGAGGTAAAAGGAAAACTTTGAGAGAACTGTGGGAGAAAAACCAATTTTAATAAAGAGTGGTCCACTGAGTTTAAGATGAGAGGTCTTGGAAGATTAAGCCAGTGTAGGCTTGCTACAGAGTAATAATAATAACAGTGATGGTGATGGTATTTGTTGTGATTACTATCTACCAAGCATTGCACATTATTACATTTGGAAAGAAGGAAGTTGTTGGTGACATGGGAGAGAGAGGTCAGAGTGGAGTAAATGGGACAAAGAAGTGATTGTAGAGGGTCAAGGAGGGAATTAGAGGTGAGGAAGTGTGTGTATGACACCGGCTCAAGGATTTTGGACAGGAAGGGAAGGAGAGAGATGAGATTTGAAGAAATCACTGGATGGTGAAATGGGGTCTAGAAAATGAATTAGTATTTCTTTTTTAGCATAGGGGAAATATACCCTTTCAAGTAAGAAAGGTTTACTGAATGATGGCATAATTCTGCCTTGTTTGGGAGTTGAACAAAGGTGGATGCACATGGATATATACATGTGAATGTAATGGATGCTTTTCAAAACCTTTAATTTTGAATTTGCTTTTTTTCATTCTCTGATGCCAAGACTGAAGCGACCTGACCAGCAGACTACAAGCAGGGGAAACATCTGCCAAGCAGATGTTTGAGCTTAATAATAATAATAATGTTGGTATTTGTTAAGCGCTTACTATGTGCAGAGCACTGTTCTAAGCGCTGGGGTAGACAGAGGGGAATCAGGTTGTCCCACGTGGGGCTCACAGTCTTAATCCCCATTTTACAGATGAGGGAACTGAGGCACAGAGAAGTTAAGTGACTTGCCCACAGTCACACAGCTGACAAGTGGCAGAGCTGGGATTCGAACTCATGAGCCCTGACTCCAAAGCCCGTGCTCTTTCCACTGCGCCACGCTGCTTCTCGAGCTCGTATTTGCTCACCAGCTAGCCTGGAGTCAAGATGTGTTGGAGGCTCAACCACTGCCCCTTCCTTAGAAAGAACGGTCAGCCATTGTGACTAAATGATGTGCTACTTGTTGACTCTTGGCACAGCTGGTCCTCTGAGCTCCAAGGTTAATGGGGCAGAGAGAGGAGATAGGGTGTTTGCTAGTTTCATCCCTCAAAGGCCAATTTATCACCAGCTGCCTAGAGCAATGCTCTTTTGTCTGTTGAATTTTTAGTGTTGTTTCAGTTAAGGAAATGCCAGTTGAGGCCACATGGAGATGAGTCCACTGAAGATCAATTCTTCCTATTATCAATTAATCAATCAACAGTATTCATTAAGTGTTTATTGGGTGCAGAGTGCCGTATTAAGTGCTTGGAAGAGTAGAATAGAGCAGAACTGGTAGACATTGTCCAGAGTCACAACAAGCTTAAGGTCTAAGGGGGGAGACACCTATCCATATGAATTAATTACGGATATGTACTTAAGAAGGGGGTAAGGGGGACTGAGGGTGGGGTCACTAAAGGATGCAATTCAAGTTCAAGGTTCCTCAGAAAGGAGTGGGACAAGAGGAAATAGGAGATTAGTCAGGGAAACTTTTTGGAGATGTGCTTTTAATAAGGCTTTGGGGATGGGAAGAGTAATGATCTGTCCAGATAGGAAGGGGATGGAGTTCCAGGCCAGGGGTAGGACATGTGTGAGGGGTCAGAGGCAAGATAGATGAGGTTGGGCTGCATTGAGGAAGTTGGCATTAGAGAAGCAAAGTGTGCAGTCTTGGTTATAATATGAAATCAGAGAGGTAAGGTAGGAGGGGGCAAAGTCTGTCAGTCCTTCAAACTGATTTACTGAGCACTCACTGAGTGCAGGACGATAAACTAAGCATTTGGGAAAGTACAATTTAACTATGAACAGACACATTCACTGCCCACAAAGAGCTACAGTCTAGAGGGGGAGACAGATGTTAATGGAGAAGCAGAGTGGCTTAATGAAAAGAGCACGGGCTTGGGAGTCAGAGGTCGTAAACTCAAATCCCGGCACCGCCACTTATCAGCTGTGTGACTTGGGGTGAGTCACAACTTCTCTGTGCCTCAGTTACCTCATCTGTAAAATGGGGATTAAGACTGTGAGCCCCACATGGTACAACCTGATTATCTTGTATCTACCTCAGCGCTTAGAACAATGCTTGGCACATAGTAAGTGCTTTAATGCTATTATTATATATATATAAATAAATAAATTACAGATATTTAAATAAATGCTATGGGGCTGGGAGGGGGAATAATCAACAAAAGGAGAAGAGGAAAGGCAAAATGCAAAGGGCAAAGTGATTCAGAGCTTTAAAGCCAATGTTAAGGAGTTTCTGTTTGATGCGTGGCTCAGTGGAAGAGCACGGGCTTTGGAGTCAGAGGTCATGGGTTCAAATCCCGGCTCGGCCATTTGTCAGCTGTGTGACTTTGGGCAAGTCACTTAACTTCTCGGTGCCTCAGTTACCTCATCTGTAAAATGGGGATGAAGACTGTGAGCCCCACGTGGGACAACCTGATTCCCCTGTGTCTACCCCAGCGCTTAGAACAGTGCTCGGCACATAGTAAGCGCTTAACAAATACCAACATTATTATGATGTGGAAGTGGATGGCCAACCATTAAGTTGAGTTTTCTGTTGCGAATGCAGTAACAGATAATCCTTATTCGTTCAATAGTATTTATTGAGTGCTTATTATGGGCAGAACACTGTACTAAGCACTTATGCCACCCCATGTTTTTTCTGTATTCCTTCACTGATTTAATAGCCCATTTCACATCTAAAAAGCCTAAACTATCATCCCATCACCCTGCTCCCATTCCTGCCCAAACTCCGTGAATGGGCTCACTGCTCTTCCAGGTCACTTCTTGACCTACTACAATTCCACCCAACATCACTGTTCCCTTCTCCACAACTAAATCTTGTCGACTCTACTTTGTCCAAATCCTCCTTAATCTCTTGAACACCATTGACACTAAGGATCATCCCTCTCCTCATTCTCAGCCCTTAATTTCCCCAAAACTCAACCGGTCCTGGGAATTATGACAGGGGAACCAATTTTATCAAAAGCAGTCAGCATCTTGGGCTAATTTACTAATATTCCAACATTTTACAGAGTGATTATTAGGGGGTTGTTCAATTACATGCTCTGAAGCTGTGCTGGACCTTTTTCATTTCTTTCCTTGGATCTCGAATTGAAGTAATATGGTATTTATTGAGCATTCACTGGCTTCGCTTGGGAAAGTACAACAGAAGCACAGAGACACATTCCATTCTGACAGGAAACAGACTGATGTGTCTCTCTGTACTATTAGACTACGAGTCTCTCTCAGAGGCAGGAACCATATCTAATTCCCACGTGTGTATTCTCACCAAGCACATAGTCTAGTGTTTTGCATCCAGGAAACGCTTAATAAATACTATCACTACTACTATTCTATGTTTAAGGATATAGAAGTATATTTTCATTTACTGATCCATTTACATGTCCAATTATTTACTCAACAATTTCATCCTAATATATATATGTCATGCTTCTTACTCTACCCTTTTTCTTCCTCCAGTTTTCACTATTTGTAAGCAATTTTCTTCCATCTCCTCCCCTGGATCGTGTGATCCTTGTGATCGAGGAACATTTGCCTTGCTTCTGTTTTAATCTCACAAGAGTTTACTACAGTGCCTAGCACGCAGACTATACTAACTCAATACCACAGATTGATCAGTTGATTGATCAAATTTCTTGAGCAGTCTAATCAATGCGATCTGTACAGTTCTTTACTTCAACCAACCAGTGGTATATTTATCAAGCATTTAGTCTGATCGGGGAACTGTACCAGATGCTTTGGGAGAGCATTCATTCAGTCATATTTACTGAGTTCAAAAGCAGTATCACAAACCTGTTTTTAGCGTGCGATAATTCTATCCGTATCGAAGTAATGAGAAGCAGCTTGGCCTAGTGGAAAGAGATCTGGGAGCCAGAGGACGTGAGTTGTAATACTGGCTCTGCCAATTCTGTGCACTATGACCTTGCACTTAATTTCTCTGTGCCTCAGTTGCCTCATCTGTAAAATGCATACTAAATCTTACTCCTTTCTACTTAGCGAGCCCCATTTAATAATGTTGGTATTTGTTAAGCGCTTACTATGTGCCGAGCACTGTTCTAAGCGCTGGGGTAGACACAGGGGAATCAGGTTGTCCCACGTGGGGCTCACAGTCTTAATCCCCATTTTACAGATGAGGGAACTGAGGCACAGAGAAGTGAAGTGACTTGCCCACAGTCACACAGCCGACAAGTGGCAGAGCTGGGATTCGAACTCATGAGTCCTGACTCCAAAGCCCATGCTCTTTCCACTGAGCCACGCTGCTTCTCATTTGGGAAGGGGACTATGGCCAACCCATCTTGTATCTACCACAGCAGTTAGTACAGTGCCTGGCACCAAGTGCTTAACGAATATAAAAAAAATGCATTTCACAACATAGTTTCACTAGGTGAGGTCGATGAAGAGATTATCCAACAGGATACCCAACAACTTCTGAATAGTGCACTGAAAGTGCAGGAATCCCAAGGGAGAACAAAAACATTTGCAAGCTACATACAGTGCAGCAAAACTTCAAATAAAGAGTTAGAGGCAGTTAAATGTGGAAAACAAAGCAGCCTGATGGATGATAATCAGAAATGGTGTGCTTCTTTTAGAGCAGATGTTTCAGAGCGTCACGATCGAAAGGATACAGAAGCGGAAACAATAACAACCGATGAAAACAGCAAATGCATCAGCCCAGCTGTAGTGTGGTAACCATGTGGCCAGAACTGGCGATCCCTTCTCCCCATCTTTTCAGCTGCATTCACAGAGTTGGGCAAAATCCCCCTGTCTGTGTTATTTTCAAACACGAAGGACAACTTTCTATGTAAAATGCTTGATAGCAAAGAAAAAACTTCCTAAAAAGTAACCCGAGGTCTCGTTAGAATTAATGTAACTTCATAAGCTGTCTAACCTGGAAATGGATAGTTTCATAAACAGAAAAATCTGGTGTGTGGCTAAAGCAGACTAAATGACCCTAGTGAGGTTAAAATGGAGAGCCAGGTCATATGACCAAATTAACAGGGGATCGGTTCATGGAGGAAAGGGGAGGAGTTAGCAGATTTTAGACTATGATTACTAAAACAAATTCCTGCAGCTATTCTGTCAGGTCACGCCATGAGCAATTCAGATTTTATTTGAACATTTGCAGTGTTCGTGTCAAATAATCATTTAAAATCCATGGGGGCATAAATAGTTATGTACATGGGGGAAGTAAATCTCTTATCTGTGAAAGGTCCTGCATAATACTACATCTTTGGGATTGTCTGTAAACCTTCTGAGGCCCCACAGTGAAAGGATTGATCTGCTCAGGAAATAAGCCATCAATTTTGTAACCCACAAACAGATTTTTCCCCCAGACTGGGGGACAATTTAAGAAAATAGACCACACTCGTCAATGACAAAAACAAAGTAAACTCTCATTATTCGTTAAGCAATCAGTGAAGTACAATAGTGCCATCAAGAGCCATCATCCTTGATCTGCAAAACTTATTTTCCTCTTCATTAAAATATTTTCAGTCAACATCACCACAGCTCATTGGGAAACAACGTGATTCCCTCTAATCCTCATTATCGCAAGGCGGAAACGATCCAGCTCGCTCTTTTCTCCTGTGCCTCCTGAATTCTACTAGGCAGATGGGAGAGAGAAATTCCTTTGGGTCATGAGGTCTGACAGCAGCTTCGAAAAATATTTTCCTTGGCAAAAACACAGAGGTGTATTTTTTCCCGAGCGGGGATGGGGGAGAGACGTGCCTGGGTGGTTTGGTGGACTGAGGTCCGGCCCATATTTTTCAAACTAATTGTGGTACTAAACAAATAATTCAGCTGGCGGTGAGCCCCTTCCCTCCTACCCCCGCCACCACTTTCCCGAACACTAACTTGAAGCTGCACTCTTTAGCCCAGGGTGTGCTGTGATTAAAGAATGATTCATGTTTTGCACAGAGGGTCTTTCCAGCAATTCGTCTCGTGAATTAGTTTCTCCTGAGAAGAGGTAGCTAAATCAAGCCTGCTGGCGAGGTGCCGGCCTGGGTGGACGATGTCGCTGGCGTTTCCCTCTCCTAAAGGCTAGTGATTAAATGTTATAATCACGACCACGGAGGGCAGCCTTTTTTTGGGTTGATGGGGATTTATCACAAGAATGTCACTGACACAAATGCAGCTAAGGGAGTACAGTGGCAATGTAATTATTCTGCAAATATAATTAGGTACAGATGTACTGAATAAGTAATACCAAAATATATTTGTTTCTCACTATTCTCCTGACTCCTGCAGCCCATTAAAATGCATTATTATGATAATTTGTCAGGAAAATGACAACATTTATTAATGCATTAAAGTAAATTCCTAGTAAATTAGTAAACGGCTAAACAATGCTATGTAGATTACTTCATCAGAGCTTTTAGTCCTGGAGGAAAGAGAAGAGGAAAAATTGTTTGTTTTTTAATGATTTTCCCCTGTTCAAACCTATACACCATAGATTCTCAAAAGGAGGCAGACAGTTTACTTTCACATCGCTCCTTCAAGTGGTCATCCGGGGAGCACATCCCCCGTTCCACTTAGAGTGATTGCCTCGGAGTGATGCAGTCTGATTTTAGAGGACAGCAATGTCTCAACCGTTCTCAATTCTTTCCTTTCTCACCCCAGTCATTACTCCTCTGGGACTCCCCTGGCAGCTGATGGTTGGGCTGCTCAAACGGGGAATGGTCCATTAAACCCTTCAGGGAGAGCGTGGGGGGCAACTAGCTAACTATCACTCAGCCACGGGTTCCCCACCATGACCCAAAGCAAGGTCTGTTTCTACCCTAGGTGGCAATTCGAATGGGCCAAGACCTACTTCAGTGACACTGGTCAGTGTTGGGCATCTCAGCCCTCTAGGAATGTGGGCCGCTCTTCTGAGACCTTGGGAGAGGTCCTGACTCAAGTCACTAGAAGTCAGAGAAGCAGCGTGGCTCAGTGGAAAGAGCACGGGCTTGGGAGTCAGAGGTCAGGGGTTTGAATCCCAGCTCTGCCGCTGTGAGCTGTGTGATTGTGGGCAAGTCACTTAAATTCTCTGTGCCTCAGTTCCCTCATCTGTAAAATGGGGATTAAGACTGTGAGCCTCATGTGGGACATCCTGATTACCCTGTATTTACCCCAGCACTTAGAACAGTGCTCTGCACGTAGTAAGCGCTCAACAAATACCAACATCATCATCATTAGATTGGTGAGATGGTGAAGTAGAGAGAGGGAAAGGTAAAAGTAAAAAGAAGGGGAAAGAAGTAGGTCAGAGAGAGGGGAAAAGGGAAACAGGCAGGGTAATGGGGAAAATGGAAGAGAGGGAGAAGAGGAAAAAGGAAAGATGAAAAGGAGAAAAGAGGGAGAAGGAAAAACAGAAAGAGGGAGAGAGAATATAATACTAATTATGGTGTGTGTTAAGTACTTACTGTGTGCCAGGGATTGTTTAAAATGCTGTTTTAGATGCAAGATAATTGAGTTGGACGGAGTCCCTATCCCACATAGGCCTCACGTAATCAATTCCCATTTTACAGATGAGGGAACTGAGAGTCAGGGAAGTTAAATGACTTGACCAAGGTCACCCAGCAGACAAGTGGCAGAGTCTGGATTAGAATCCAGGTCAGAACCCAGGCTAATGCTCTGTCCATTAAGCCATGCTGCTTCTCCTATGGGTACTTACCCTTTGCTATTGCCAAGTTCCTCAGAAAACTCCAATGGCCACCCATCTACCTCCACGTTAAAAAAAAATCCTCTCCATCGGCTTTAAAGCACTCCACTATCTTGCCCCCTTCTACTTCACCTTGCTTCTTCTCTTCTTCTACAACCCAGGCCACATACTTTACTCTTCTTGAGCTAACCTGCTCACTGTGCCTCAATCTCGCTTATCTCTGCACTGACCCTTAGCCCACATCCTGCCTCTGGCCTGGAAAGTCCTCCTTCCTCAAATCCTACAGGCATTTACTCTCTCCCACTTCAAAGCCTTATTGAAGGCGTTTCTCCTCCAAGAGGTCTTCCCAGACTAACCCCCACCTTTCCTTATCTCCACTCTCTCCTACGGCACCCTGACTTACTCTCTTTGCTTTTTCTCCCTCCCAACCCCACAACACTTAGGTATGTATCTGTAATTTCATTTATTTGTACCGATGTCTGTCTCCCCCTCCAATAAGCTCACTGTGGGGAGGGAATGTGTCTGTTTAGTGTTGTATTGTACTCTCCCAAACCCATAATATAGTGCTCTGCACACAGTTAACGCAAAGAACTATGATTGAATGAGTGAATAAATGAATGAACTGCTGATACAGCTGCCCAGCTAAGACAGAACAGTTGGGCCAGAGCAGCTGCTGGGCCTGCTGCCCTTTCCATCTAAGTGACAAGAGTGATGGGGGTCAGTGGAGCCGCGATCACGGATTTAAAGGGCGGCGTTCTTGCCACCCAGGCCAGGATGGGGCGGTTGAACTGGGCCCCGGGGGCAATGCTACCATTACCACCTGTGGGGGAGAAGCAGTGTCCACCCAAGTTTATCAGGCTCTAGGACGGGGTAGGAAAGAGAGTTTCCAATGGCTTTAAAAGCCTATCATTCCGGCCGCTCTGCTTATGTAAGATCCAGGATGGGCCAGAACAGTAACAGAGTCTTCCCCTGCCCCTCTAGGCCAAGGGCCCCCCGAAAGGTGGACAACTAAACTCTGAGAAGAGAGATGAGGGAGAAGAGAGAGGCAGAGGGAGTTAGACAAGAGAGAGAGAAAGGGAAAGAGAAGACAGGTAAGGGAGTTGAGTGATTAAGCACCGTTCCACCAGGCCCACCACTGCTAGCTATCTTCTCCATCACCGCCACTGCAAAAGCAGTAGAAGCCATAGTGGCCCTAACTGAACTGGTCCATCCTTTGCTGTTACATAACCCAAACCCCTCGTGCTACTAATGTTACCACCTCCACTGGGTAGAAGTGGAGGTAGCAACAGAATCGTCTAGGATCACAAAGTTCATCCAGGGCCACTAGCCATTTTCTCCTGAGCTGAGGTCGTGACACCTTCATTGACCACCCTGACTGAATCATCCTGTGCTACTGAATGTTTTTTGGTTTTTTGTTGGTATTTAAGCGCTTACTATGTGCCGAGCACTGTTCTAAGCGCTGGGGTAGACACAGGGGAATCAGGTTGTCCCACGTGGGGCTCACAGTCTTAATCCCCATTTTACAGATGAGGGAACTGAGGCACCGAGAGGTTGAGTGACTTGCCCAAAGTCACACAGCTGACATGTGGCCGAGTTATCATTCCTCCTGCACCAAAATCTCCCAGGAATGACCCAGGTTGCGCCAGTCGAGTCACGAAGGCAGTGGTGGTAGAGGCAGCAGAAATGAATGTTTTTGCATCATCAAATGGGAAAATGAGAATGAAGAGGCTGGGAAGTTTCACCTCTATTCTTTCTCTTCTCTTCCACTGCCACAGCGATTGGATACCCGTCCTAAAACGTGGCTCAAAGCCGGACACCAATGGGACCTGCTATGGGTTTTCCAGGTGTTGGAATAGAACCCTCAAAAGTATGACTAGCCAACCTTTTGGGTGACATCTGATCACCTAAATCCATCAACGATATTTGTAATCTAATATGAAGGGCCACCACTGAAGACTAACTCAATCAAAGATGTTTTGACAATTGGAACGATTGGACGAAGTGCAATTCATTCAGTAGTATTTATTGAATGCTCGCTTGTTGGGTACGTTCATGAGTTATTAGAGGGAATGGAAACACTGCTGTCTAACTGGAAGACCACAGGCCTGGGAGTCAGAGGGTTTAGGTGCTAATCCAGTCTTCATCACTTGTCTGCTGGGTGACCTTGGGCAAGTCACTTAACTTCTCTGTGCCTCAGTTACCTCATCGGTGAAATGGGGATTAAGACTCAGAGTCCCATGAGGGATATGGCCTGTGTCCAACATGATTCTCTTGTATTTACCCCATCACTATGTCCCTGACACAAAGTAAGCATTTAATAATACCATTTAAAAAATAGCTAGGAATTTCAGAATGCTCACTTAGTGGAAGCAAGTAGAGCATCTATCTCACTGTTCCTCCGAACTTGTTTTGATGCATCCAATTGCCCACTTGGACTGTAAACCCTGTGTGGAACACTGACTCGATCCAATCTAATTGTCTTTTTATCCTTTTGCTTAACACAGTGCTTAGGACATAGCAAGCTTTTAGTCAGTACCGTAACTATCATTACCGGACCATTGAGCTGGTTTAGAATTTGTTAGGTCCTTTTGTTTTGGTCCCAGTTTTATTTAAGACTCTCCATTTTGACTGGCTTGGACTGGAGGAAAAATGAAGAGCAGCGAGTTAATTCTTATCAGAATGGGTTCTTACACACCAATCCTCCATTGGGAAGATTGCCATCCTAGGCTCTCTGAGCTTCTGTTCTATGACTGCACTTGGAGACCAATTCCTCTTTGAAATCCATCATTCTACCACTTTTTCGGTCGATGCAGGCGTTGACCCGAGGGCCCCGTGGCGGAGTTTCCATCTGGCCTGTGAGCACTCGGAGCTGCCGTCCTGAAGCCGTTGAAATGATACATTTGTTGACATCTTGATTTCACTGGAGCGTTTCCTCTGGTGCAAATGACTTGAAAGCTGCCTGACAGGGCTTTGTGAACCGCAGGTCTTCATCTGAACTGAAGATTTTATTTTCAAACCGGCACACCTAAATGTAGTTCCAATTAATTGAATCCTAGGATGACATCCTCATCTCCAATGCAGGCTAATAGGTCAGTGATTCCCTGAAGAAACAGATGGACAAAATTGGAGGGCCTGGATGTTTGGTAGATGGAAGCAGTTAGATTTTGACAACCTAAGAGACCATTTAGATGCACGATTGGCTCTTTGGTTTTCCAGCCTTTCATAGGTCTCCTTCTGCATCCCTGTCCATAGAGAGTCCTGGATAAGGCCTGTTAGTCTGTGAGGCTGGATCTTTATGTTGTCTTCTTGAAGATGGATCGACCTCCGCTCCAAACAAAAACTCCTCACTCTAGGCTTCAAGGCTCTCCATCACCTTGCCCCTTCCTACCTCTCCTCCCTTCTCTCTTTCTACCGCCCACCCCGCACGCTCCGCTCCTCTGCCGCCCACCTCCTCGCCGTCCCTCGGTCTCGCCTATCCCGCCGTCGACCCCCGGGTCACGTCCTCCCGCGGTCCCGGAACGCCCTCCCTCCTCACCTCCGCCAAACTGATTCTCTTTCCCTCTTCAAAACCTTACTTAAAAATCACCTCCTCCAAGAGGCCTTCCCAGACTGAGCTCCTCTTCCCCCTCTACTCCCTCTGCCATCCCCCCTTTACCTCTCCGCAGCTAAAGCCTCATTTTCCCCTTTTCCCTCTGCTCCTCCACCTCTCCCTTCCCATCCCCACAGCACTGTACCCGTCCGCTCAACTGTATATATTTTCGTTACCCTATTTATTTTGTTAATGAATTGTACATCGCCTTGATTCTATTTAGTTGCCATTGTTTTTATGAGATGTTCTTCCCCTTGACGCTGTTTAGTGCCATTGTTCTCGTCTGTCCGTCTCCCCCGATTAGACTGTAAGCCCGTCAAACGGCAGGGACTGTCTCTATCTGTTGCCGACTTGTTCATCCCAAGCGCTTAGTACAGTGCTCTGCACATAGTAGGCGCTCAATAAATACTATTGAATGAATGAATGAATGAATTTGCAGCATGAAATCTCCTCTTCATCCTCTCAGTCCAGTGGAAAGAAGCTAACTGGCTGGTCTCTCTGAAGGGTTGTTAAGATTTTGAGTCATCCTCTTAAGTGGAACTGAATCGGTAGGTTTAGAAGTGGGACTTGGTCAGATAGGACAGGAACAAGGCCAGTTCTCTCTGATAAGGAGGACTCACTACATGCTAGTCTTTATTTGCTTATCGTACACACACCTCATGACAACGCATGACCCCAGGTTCTCCCTCTCCACCACCTGAGCCTCCAGGTCTGCAGGAGGCTACCTGTTAATTCCTTCCAGAGCTTAGCAGGGTCCTGTGCACCTAGTGAGTGTTTTCATAAATCTGTGAGATGATGATCATATGTCAAAATTATTGTCATTTCTCATTTATAAATGGCAGGGTGTACTGATCTCTAAAATCATTAATCTCTGCATCCACTTCTCTTATCTCTAAAATGATAGCACACCTTCTCGGTAGGAGGGAGAGTGGTGGAGACCCAATAAACCAAAATACAATATTTTAAAATGTTATCCCTCATGGATTCCTCTTTGGTGGCTTCAGTGTATCTTTTGATGGCAAACTTCTAAGATTATTTTGTCAAAAGCTCTAATGTGTTCCAAGGACAAACTTCAGAACTACTTTCAAATTACCAAGTACCTAATATAGCAACCACCTTGAGGACAGTAATCATGTCTCTCAAATTCTCAATACAGTGCTCTGCATCAAGTAAGCTTGCTTAATAAATATCATAGATTGATATGGTGCTCTGAAAACAGTAAGAACTCAGTAAGTGCTACTGCGGCTACCGATGATGATAAAATTATTCTTTGGGTTGAGAAGTAACACTTCTAAGTAGCAAAATTTGACATTTGGTAGTGGCTTTGTTGCTGATAAATCAAATGCTAGTTCCAAGGCCCTTCCACATTATTTGCTCGTAAATATTGTCCCTCCTTGCCTGATTGCCTTGGTAACACAAAGATCCTGAAGCTGATTTTGTTTCTCATTCTGTGCAGCGATCTTCTGGAACCTTCTCTGTTGCAAGCCAGTTACCCCATTTCCAATTGTGGTACACCGAGCTGATCTATTTTCTACTGCTCTCAAACACAGTGTGGAGTAAAGGGAGCTGATATAATCCATAGGAAATATAATGGACATGTGGACTAACACTGAAAGAAGACTCAAATTAAATAATTGAATATTGATTCTACTTAGATCTTCACTCTCCTTAAAATACAGGGAGAATGGACTGACTTTCATTCATTCAATAGTATTTATTGAGCGCTTATTATGTGCAGAGCACTGTACTAAACGCTTGGAATGAACAAGTCGGCAACAGATAGAGACGGTCCCTGCCGTTTGACGGGCTTACGGTCTAATCGGGGGAGACGGACAGACGAGAACGATGGCGATAAATAGAGTCGAGGGGAAGAACATCTCGTAAAAACGATGGCAACTAAATAGAATCGAGGCGATGTACAATTCATTAACAAAATAAATAGGGTAACGGAAATATATACAGTCGAGCGGACGAGTACGGTGCTGTGGGGATGGGAAGGGAGAGGTGGAGGAGCAGAGGGAAAAGGGGAAAAAGAGGGTTTAGCTGCAGAGAGGTGAAGGGGGGATGGCAGAGGGAGTAGAGGGAGAAGAGGAGCTCAGTCTGGGAACGCCTCTTGGAGGAGGTGAGTTTTAAGTAGGGATTTGAAGAGTGAAAGAGAATCGGTTTGGCGGAGGTGAGGAGGGAGGGCGTTCCGGGACCGCGGAAGGACGTGACTCGGGGGTCGACGGCTGGATGGGCGAGACCGAGGGACGGCGAGGAGGTGGGCGGCGGAGGAGCGGAGCGTGCGGGGTGGGCGGTAGAAAGAGAGAAGGGAAGAGAAGTAGGAAGGGGCAAGGCGATGGAGAGCCTCGAAGCCTAGAGTGAGGAGTTTTTGTTTGGAGCGGAGGTCGATAGGCAACCACTGGAGTTGTTTAAGAAGGGGAGTGACATGCCCAGATCGTTTCTGCAGGAAGATGAGCCGGGCAGCGGAGTGAAGAATAGACCGGAGCGGGGCGAGAGAGGAGGAAGGGAGGTCAGAGAGAAGGCTGACACAGTAGTCTAGCCGGGATATAACGAGAGCCTTCTGTATGCGTAGTAACTCTATCATGAATATAAACCCTGACGGTAGGTGCATCTACCTTTCCCAAAGTGTAAGGCTTTTATGCTATGTTCTTGAGGTTGCCCTATGAGGGTGTTGCAACACTTCCCCCTCCCTACCCCCAGCATTCCTTTTTTCAATTTGGAACCCCTTCGGGACAGGGAACATGCCTACACCTCCTCCATATATCTCTTTCATGACACTTAGAATAGTGCTTTGCATACAGAAAGTGCTTAATCATTATGACTACACAATAATAATAATAATAACTGTGACATTTTTTAGAAGCTCTTACTAAGTGTCAGGCACCAAGTCCTGGGGAAGATACGAGATGATCAGTTTGGACACGGTCTCTGTGCCCTGCTCTTCTTCTACTTCTACTATTATTTTTTATGGTATTTATTAAGTCCCTACTATGTGCCAGGCACTGTACTAAGCACTGGGAAAGATACAATATAATCAAGTTGGACAGAGTCCCTGTTCCACATGGGGCTCACGGTCTTAATCCCCATTTTATGAAGTAACTGAGGCACAGAGAAATAAAGTGACCTGTCCAAGATCAGAGAACAGATACGTGGTGGAGCTGGGATTAGAACCCAGATCCTTATGACTACCAAGCCTGTACTCTTCACTAGGCCATGCTGCTTCTATTAGTGATACTTCTGTGAGTACAGCCACCTCTGTTCTTCTCCCCTCCAACATCTCCTTAAAACAGTTATGGGCCTACATTAAGAGGATATAATAAGAGTAATAGAATTTACCATGTACTATGTATAGGTAGAAGGCTCTGGGAAAGAATACCTGCAGAGCTGGGAATTAGACAAAGTCCCTGTCCCTCCAGAAGCTCAAAATCTAAAAAATGGATGCTATGTATGGCAGTATGGTATTTTGCTACCTGGGGAGTGATTCTCTATTTTTAAAAGTTGTAATGGCTAAGGGACAAAAGAGTTTTTTCTCCCCTCCAAGCATCTAGAGGGTGAGTTGATCTTCCCTCAGGAGGAGTTGATCTTCCCTCAGGCACCTCCAAAAGGAAAGTCATAAATGGCATGAACAAGACAAGGCTTTTGTGGACTGTGGGGTTGGGGGTGAGGGAAGGGATTTACAGTGAGTTTGGAACAGATGTTTCAACAACCAAATGGTTTATCAGGACATGGCAGAGTCCTAAAACCCAGATGTATTTTTTTAAGCTCCTTATTTACAAATACAGAAAAGCTAAGATGATACAGGTAGAGATGAGTTGTGCTCGTCCAGATTCTCTTTGGAAAAATTCATTTGGAATGGGGAATGTGTGCCAGGTGTCAGTGCCAAATTCTAATCGAGCATATACAAATTGCATTTTTTTTCACCAGGGTTACCATATATAATTCATCACACTTTTATTGTGACTGGAGGCAAATGAAAGTTTGATTTTCCAAACAAGACTGAAATGAAAAGTCCCGAGAACTGCTCCACCAGTCCACTCCCTGCCCTCGCAAACTCCTGCTCTCCACATAATCCCCACAAGGAGGACATTTCTTGCTTCCTTCCACTTTCTCTCAGAAACCGACACAACTAATTGTAAAAAAGAAAAATTACAGGACACGGGAAAATCATTTTTAGAGCTATAATCACAGATGGACACTTGATAAACTGCCCTATTCCTCTGAAATCCATTATTGATGCAGCTGCCTCAAACCAGTCTGTTTCTTCATTAGATGCAAGGGACTAACCTGGCCATTTTTTACACCTACAAAGAGAGAAGGGGAATTGCTTCATTCTCTCTGATTCAGGGAATGGCAGTTCTGTTTTCATTACTCCAGTTTCAAATATTATCAGCAAGCGTCCCCATCTGACTGAGAGACGAGGCAATTAAATGACCAGTTACCCATCAGCTGAATGAAGCTGACATATTATCCAGCAGTAAATTATACTAATATTACATTTTTTTATTGCTCTTATCAGAATCACTTTTGCATAATCATGTTATACATTCCTGTCCTAAGCATCTTCCCTTCACGTCTCTCGATATTATAAACCACCTACTTATGTCCACATGAAGTCTGGAGCAAGCCCCAGGAGAATGATGGAGTCACAAAGGTCATAAGGGGAAAATAACAACATGGATATGTTATTGAGCTCCAGATGTTCAATTCTACAAGGAATTGTTGAGATGAAAATCACTCACTGGGAGCGAAGTATGGAGTTCTTTTGTGGTGGTGCGAAGATTTCTTCTGCTTCTGGAGCATACTAATTCTCCAGAATAGTTCTGGAGAATGAGCTTTGAAGAAATAACGATACTATTCCTTCTGCTTTACCTTCCTATAGTTTTTTTTTTGGTGGTGCTGAGGAGTTTCAATATTTTATGAAATGGCAAAAATTGCTGGGTCCATTTGAAAGAAGAAGGAAACCAAAGTGTAAAAAGTTTTGTTATTATTTTTATTCTGACAATAATAACAGTAACCTTTAAGTGCTTATGATATGTCCAGCACTGTTCTAAGTGCTGGGGTATTTGCAAGTTAATCAAGTTGGACGTTGTCCCTGCCCCACAAGGGGCTGACAGTCTGCTGTGCGACCTTGGGCAAGTCACTTCACTTCCCTGGGCCTCAGATACCTCATCTGTAAAATGGGGATTGAGATTGTCAGCCTCAGGAAGAACAAGGACTGTGTCTAACCCGATTTGCTTGTATCCACCCCATCACTTAACACAGTGACTGGCACATAGTAAGCATTTAACAAATACTACAATTATTATTATTATTATTACTACTCAAAAGTAGATCAGTTCCAGATCTGGGACTTCTCTTTCCATGTCCTGGCTGGTTAGGAATCTCATTTCCTCCTTGATGACTGTCTGGCTGGTCCTTTGTTGCTCTAACAGCATATATCAGGGAAGCAACGTGGCTCAGTGGAAAGAACATGGGCTTGGGAGTCAGAGGTTGTGGGTTCTAATCCTGGCTCTGCCACTTGTCAGCTGTGTGATTTGGGGCAAGTCACTTAACTTCTCTGTGCCTCAGTTAACTCATCTGTAAAATGAGGATTAAGACTGTGAGTCCCATGTGGGACAACCTGATCACCTTGTATCCCCCCCAGTGCTTAGAACAGTGCTTGGCACCTAGTAAGCGCTTAACAAATGCCATCATCATCATCATCATTATTATTATTATTATTATTAATTAGATCAGATCCCAGCCCTCTCCTTTAAGGGTGTTGATGGACCAGGGAAGAGTTTGCTTACCCATGCCCTTCCAAGAGGCATGCCCCCATAGCCCTTGTCTCAGTGGACCCTACTTTCATCCCGACCCCAATACGACCCTTGAGCATCTGATGACCATTTAATTGCCTAATATTATTAAACTGGACTTTTTTCCTAGGCTCAATTCAATGTGCCACCGTTCCAGGTGCCTTTTTGGCTCTCCTAATCTACTAACTGAATTATATGCACTTCCTAGCCTCAGCAAGACTCCAAAACAACAACAAAAAAAGCTCACTATCTTGCAAAGTCCCTAAAATTCCCAAGAAGATCCATAAACCCAAGAGCGGGCATGAATTTGGGGTAAAATTTCCAACTTCCTGTGGTCTGCCTGCATCTCATAGAAGTTGTCTGTCTACAAGGGTCAAGGAGAAGAACGCTGCAGCACAGGTAAATATTAGGAGGTCAGTCTGGTAATCCTCAACCACAGGTTTGAATTCCCCTACGTGGCTACTCCTCTGAGGTCTTTCTCTTTAACTTGCCAGCTGCAGTCGTCAACAACCGCTGGGGCTAGTGAGGATTGTGCAAGCAAGCTGCAAAGGAGAGGTACAACGGGTCGGACCCAGTGGCCAGAAAAAGGCTACTGACCGAGAGAGCAGAAAGTTGGGCAGTGTCCCAAAACCATTTGGCATTTGAAACTCTAATGCCTTTCTTCCCCCTCTCCTCATCCTTACCCAACTCAATCTGGAGGTGTGACTTCAACTTCTTATGGGGAATTCGTTCCATTCCTTAATGTGGAAGAAAGGCAAATTAGAGGTTAACCCAAAAGGAAAGACAGAATGGGGAAATCTAAAAGTCATTCATTCATTCAATTGTATTTATTGAGCACTTACTATGTGACGAGCATCGTACTAATTCATTCATTCAATAGTATTTATTGAGCGCTTACTATGTGCAGAACACTGTCCTAAGCGCTTGGAATGAACAAGTCGGCAACACTAAGCACTCGGGAGAGTACAGTATAACAATAAACCGACAGGGAAGCTAAGGGGCCGTGAAAGAAATATTAAGCTGATGAAGCAGCACACATTAAACACAAAAACCTCCCTACCCTCACACCAACAAGAAGAGAGCCAAGGGGGAAGATCAGAGGAACAGGAATATCTGGTAGGATTGATAGCAATCATTTCCACCTTACTTCCAGCCAGGCTTGATAAGTTGAAAGAAAAATAGTGTCTTGAATGAATGACAAAAATTGAAAGGGTAACAAATTAGTGTGACTTCAGAGAGGTATAATGTCCTCTGTCTTCTAAAGGCAGATCAGAAAGCTGAACTGTAACCTCGTTAAGGACAGGGAATGTGCCTGCTAATTCTGTTGTGTTGTACTTTTCCAAGTACTCAGTACAGTGCTCCGCACATAGTAAGTGCTCAGTAAATGTGACTGATTGATTGATTGAACCATTTGTCCTCACCCTCCCTTTTTGTTGGACGTCAGAGTTTTTAGAAGGACCCAGGGCTCTAGTCACAGTAGCCGTGCATACCAGCCAGTGGGAGTATATGCTTATTTTAATAATAATAATAATTGTGGTATTTGTTAAGCAGTTACTGTGTTGCAAGCAATGTTCTAAGCACTGGGATAGATACAAGGTAACCAGGTTGTCCCACGTGGGGCTCACAGTCTTAAGCACTGTTTTACAGATGAGGTAACTGAGGCACAGAGAAGCTGAGTGGTTTGCCCAAGGTCACACAGCAGACAAGTGGCAGGACTGGGATTAGATCCCACGTCCTCGGACTTCCAAGTCCGTGTTCTTTGCACTGAGCCATGCTGCTTGTACTTAGGGAGAGCACAATACAGAGGCAGTAGACATGTTCCCCACCTACAGTGAGCTTATAGCCTAGAGGGGGAGACAGACATTATTAGAAATAAATATATTTCAACTCCATATATTCATTCAGTCATATTTATTGAGCACTTATTGTGTGCAGAACACTGTAACAAGCACTTCGGACAGTACGATATAACAATAAACAGAGCTATTCCCTGCCCATAATGAGCCTACAGTCTAGCTAAAGTCCACTGAGTCCTCTCCTTTTAACCTTTCTGGGATCCTCCAGCAATAACAATGTTGGTATTTGTTAAGCGCTTAAATATGTGCAGAGCACTGTTCTAAGCGCTGGGGTAGATTCAGGGTAATCCCACTTCACATAAGGGAATCCAGAGCTTAGGTTTCAGCCACCTGCACTCATTCATTGCTCTGTTTCTCAGGTCTTTAATGACCAATAGCCGGGGCCCGGAATAGGAAGTGCTGCAGATTTCAGTGTGGGCCATCCCAGGGATAGGCAGAGAACTACTGAAGTGGGAAGAGGAACCAGCTCAGGCGAGGCAAACAGTCCTATACGCCCCTTCCTCTACCCCGGAGACGTAAAAGGTGCCTCTGATCATCTACCTACCTCCTCAGGGAGAAAGCCTAGTGTTTATGGCAATGGACTTGAGATCTGGAGATCTGTTTTCTTGTTTTGGCTGGGTGACCTTGATTCTGTGCATCATAACCTCTAGATCTGTTAACCCTTTTAGGTTCTCAGTTTCCCCAAACTCAAAATGCAGTGGCTGCTCTTGACTTCCTAGCTGCCTCACAAGGAAGTATAAGGAGAGCAACTAAAGTGCTCTGAGGTCCATCAATCAATCAATTGTATTTATTAAGTGCTTACTCTTTTCAGAGCGTTGTACCGATATTGCAGAATTGGTAGATGTATTCATTCCCTGCTCACAAGTAGCTTACAGTCTCCATGAGTTCACTGGAGAAAGGTAACTGTTGAGTGATGTTTTATAGATGACATAATTCCGGGGCCCATAAACTTCTGTTTTTCAGTTGTCGTATTTAATACATTAAAGAGTCTAAAGAGGGGAAGTTAGCCCTCATATTGCCTTCAGAGAAGAATAAAGCCTTTCACCCTAAAGCTGGAAAAATATGAAGCAGTTAGTGATTTATTACTGCTATAACAAAATAATTATTAGTGAGAGATAAGCATTAATTATTCCCCCCTGCAATAAACCTCATTACCCAGCATTAGCAACAAATAACTTTAAGTCTCAAATATGTCAAAGAGTGAATGGCTGAGTTTAATAAATAATCTTGATTTGGGTAATTATTTACGTAAAGGAAGAATTTGCTGAAAAGCCTGACATATTTACTACCCGTTCCTCATCATGAAGTTAACATGTCATTAGTAATTTATTACTTACAAGAGTGATGGTGTGTGGGGTTTTTTTTCTGAATTTTTCACTCAGTAGCCTAGTGAAAAGGTACTGAATCACAAACTAGCATTTGTGTTGGTCTCGAGATAGGTGGGCTTCAGTTCCAGGACACTGGATGGCTGCTTTGGGCTGGTGGTTCTACCAAGGGTCGGTGATAGTTCTCGAGTTGATCCCCTGGGGGGAGAAACAAGACGACATGATTATTGATTGCATGGCACATGAGCTAAATGCAAGAGCCCTTCGGGGTTGATATCAGTTTGGCCATTATTACATGTAAAGTCACATAATATCGTGTTACCTGAGACACATTCCATGTTCATGACAAGGAGGACTAACTTCTGCTTCTTTTCTATATGCTGCCCAATATTCGTCTCCACAATAATGGAAGGTTTGTCAACACTCAAATGTGAATATTTAAGGGATCAACAATTTGTTCTCTCTGGAAAGTCAGTGTCCTCGGCAGGGTCATCTTTAGCAGTTTGGATGGCAGCCTAGCCTAGTGGAAAGAGCACAGGCTTTGGAGTCCAAGGACCTAGTTTCTAATCCCAGCTCTGCCACCTGTGTGCTGTGTGACTGTAGACAAGTCACCTCACTCCTCTGTGCCACATTTATATCATCTGGAAAATGGGGATTAAGATGGTGAGCCTCATGTGGGATAGGTACTGTGCTGATTTGCTTGTATACACTCCAGCGCTTAGTACAGTGGCCTGCACATAGTAAGCATTTAACAAATATTCATTCATTCATTCAATAGTATTTATTGAGCGCTTACTATGTGCAGAGCACTGTACTAAACGCTTGGAATGAACAAGTCGGCAACAGATAGAGACGGTCCCTGCCTTTTGACGGGCTTACGGTCTAATCGGGGGAGACGGACGGACGAGAACGATGGCGATAAATAGAGTCGAGGGGAAGAACATCTCGTAAAAACAATGGCAACTAAATAGAATCGAGGCGATGTACAATTCATTAACAAAATAAATAGTGTAACGGAAATATATACAGTCGAGCGGACGAGTACGGTGCTGTGGGGATGGGAAGGGAGAGGTGGAGGAGCAGAGGGAAAAGGGGAAAAAGAGGGTTTAGCTGCGGAGTGGTGAAGGGGGGGTGGCAGAGGGAGTAGAGGGAGAAGAGGAGCTCAGTCTGGGAAGGCCTCTTGGAGGAGGTGAGTTTTAAGTAGGGTTTTGAAGAGGGGAAGAGAATCGGTTTGGCGGAGGTGAGGAGGGAGGGCGTTCCGGGACCGCGGGAGGACGCGGCCCGGGGGTCGATGGCGGGACGGGCGAGACCGAGGGACGGCGAGGAGGTGGGCGGCGGAGGAGCGGAGCGTGCGGGGTGGGCGGTAGAAAGAGAGAAGGGAGGAGAAGTAGGAAGGGGCAAGGTGATGGAGAGCCTCGAAGCCTAGAGTGAGGAGTTTCTGTTTGGAGCGGAGGTCGATAGGCAACCACTGGAGTTGTTTAAGAAGGGGAGTGACAGGCCCAGATCGTTTCTGCGGGAAGATGAGCCGGGCAGCGGAGTGAAGAATAGACAGGAGCGGGGCGAGAGAGGAGGAAGGGAGGTCAGAGAGAAGGCCGACACGGTAGTCTAGCCGGGATATAACGAGAGCCCGTAGCAGTAAGGTAGCCGTTTGGATGGAGAGGAAAGGGCGGATCTTGGGGATATTGTAAACAAATACCACAGTTACACTAAAGGCCCGGATTCTGCCTTCCACGAGAATTAGTCAGTAGTAACTACTGACATCTTGTTCTGCACGATAGAGATAGGAGACATGATCCCTGTGCTAAAAGAGCTGACAATCTAGTGGGAAGGTAGACACTGAAGTACATCACAGGTAGGAGGAAGCAACAGTTTAAAAGTATACATAAATACTTTGATGAGGTGAGGTGGTGTCTAATCAGATTAATTTGTATCTATCCCAGCTCCTCATGCATAGTAATCATCTGGCACATAGCACTTAAGAAATACTATTTTAAAAACAACAAAAAAACCTCCTGTGGGTATGAGTTTCCTTGGGTGACAATGGGAATGGAGTCAACCGGAGTTCATCGTAGTTGACCCTCTGCCTTCTATAGCCTTTAACCAACACCAGAACCTCTATTACAGCTCTCAACCTCCCCACACCCTGACCAAAGCTAGGGGAAGGGGAGGGGCCTCCTCTAAGGGTGTCATCACCACAGAGTTATACCACTATAGACACCGATCGATCGTTGGAGAATGATTGTCAGGGAATCGGTAGGATGTGTATTTTTTCCTGCTCTTCTCGCAATTCATATTGGATATGGAGTTATGGGACATTATCTAGCCTCAGTAGTGGCACATTGTGCTATAAGCTGCTTCACCAGCTGCTGTGTCTTTATCCTCAGGTGACGGTATCTCGAGGGTAGCAATGACTCATTATTCTGAACCATCCAGCCCTCCCCATCAAAGATCATACAAGAGGAATAATCTTCATCTGCTACTGTGAAACAGTGAAGTCATACAGCAGGCAATTGGCAGAGCCAGAATTAGAACCAAGGGTCTCCAGACTCTCAGAAGAACCAAGCAGCCATTTCAGGAGCAAACGTGCTCACCGGTAATCAGAAAAAGACAGACTGCTCTCTCTCCCCTGCTCTCTCTGCCTTTAATGGGAAGGGCCGGATAGATCTGGGACTCACCCCTGCTCGCTCACACAAGGTCTTTTGGTAATTTGTACAACAAAGCCGCACAACCCCATGCTTCCATTTACCTCCGAGCCAGGTGCGGGAACAGGCACAATGGCCATCAGTCACTTAAATTGTCGGTTGTCACCCTCAGAACTGCGTTCAGCCGAGAGGAGAGGGAATGTTAGTCCACATGAATGATTCGCAGGCCGAGTTCTCACTTTCAAAACACTTCCCCTCGCTTCCCCTGAAGACTGGGCACCAGTTTGCGGCTGAATTGCCACAGACCCAGAAAGCTGTCAACGTGCCCTCTTACCTTCCCCAGGAGGTGGAGGTAGATGGGGGAACCCCACCACCACCACCTCCAAAGTATCCCCATCAGCTGGACTCACTGGGAAATATCTTGACCGATTCTGGACAGAATTCTCCTTCCCCTCTGCCTCCAGAATTCTATAGCCATTTCTGACAAAAGAAGAATAAGGACAGTACTTCCTGACTTCTTCTCTAGAATCCATTTCCACTGTGGCCAACGAAAGAATCTTCTCTTAAGTGCAAGTTTAGCCATAGTAACAACTGGGGCGGCAGCCATGAAAGCTTTTGCCACTGTAAGAAAAAGGGAGAAGGAGCAGCAGCGGAGAGATGGAAGAATAGTCTTCTTGGCCTTGATTTCCTTCTTGTCCTCTTCATCATCTTAGGTATAATAAATAGCAATTGTACCTAGTTGGATGCTTACTGTGTCCCAACCACTTTTTTAAGCACTAAGGTATATACAAGTTAACCAGGTTGGACCCAATCTCTGTTCTACTTGGGGCTCATACTCTTTATCTCCATTTTACAGTTGAGGGAACTGAGACCCAGAGAAGTTAAGTGACTTGGCCTAGATCACACAGCAGGCGTGTGGCAGAGTCGGGATTAGACTACTGACTTCCAGGCCCGTGCTTTATCCATTAAACTACACTGCTTCATAATAATAGCATTTATTGAACATCCACTCTGGGCAGGGCACTGTATTAAACACTTGGAAAAGTAGAAAGTACAACCCAAATGAGTGACATGTTCCATGACCTTAAGGAGTTTACACTCCGAGAGAAACAGGCAAACCATTATTCATGACATAGAGAAACTGGGTGATCCAAAGGGAAGATCACAGGCCTGGGTTTCAGGAAGCCTTACGTTTTAATTCTGGCTCTGCCAGGTGCTTGCTGTATGACTTCAGACAAATTGCTCAACTTCTCTTTGCCTCAGTTTACTCATTGTAAAACAGAGATGAAATACCTGCTCTCCCTCTCCCTTAGTCTGTAGGCCTCATATGGAGCAGGGACACTCTGATCTGATTGTATTATGTTCCCCTAAATTCAGCACAATGTTTGGCACATAGAGCTCAATGAACACGTGTTGTTATTACTGTTATTATTTACAGTAATTTCCATTCCTCCTTCTCCTCTTCCTCTTTCTCTTTCTCCTCCCTGCTGCCCCACCTCCCCCAGTGCTTTTCTTGCTGAGGGATTCTCTCCTTCCCTGCAGACCAGAAACAGGACCTATGTCTTTCAGGTAGAAGAACAGAGCCCCCCAAAACATTCCTGTCCCACCTAATTAGGCACAACCGGTTCCTTGAAGTTAGGCTGTGGTGAGGTCAGAGAGGAAATAGCCACCTCAGGGGATCTAGTGATTGCCCTAGAGCCCAGGAGCAATTCTGACCCTTGCACTTTCTAGTGAAGAGCCAGAGACTAATGAAAAGGGAAAATGAGTTAACAGGAATTGGCTGGGATGGAAATGGCCTCAGTGAGTGGAGGAATGTGATAAATGTGACAGGGTCAGTAAAACACCTGCAATTGCTATATTGCCTGGCCTACTGTGAGTGTCACACTGTTACCTCAGCTCATTCTCCGCCCCTCCCCTGCTTCGAAACCGGTATTCAAAGTCAGATCCCTGGTTTGCCCTTTTACCCAGAGGACCCAGACAGAATGTTGCTGCTGAAAGTCTCCCTATTGAGCTGACCACATTCTGCAAAAGCAAGCACGCTGCCCTTGTCCACTGTTAGACCAATGAGCTGGCTTCAACCAGGAAGGCCCCAAGTCCTCCCAAGTCATGGAACCGGGCCCCCCAGAGCTCGGAGCAGAACGCTCGCATGGAAGCAGGAGTCATGTGGAAACAGGAGTGAGTAGCCTGCGACGCAGATTAGAAAGGAAGAACTAACTTGGTTCAGTTTTTCCCATGAATGGTGGGAAGGCAAAATTTCATGCCTTTCCAGTTCCCGGAAGGGAAAAGCCCTCCAAATTCTCTTCTGTGGCCTTGGTCCTGGCCTCCTGAGGTCACGGGGTCACGGTGAGCCTGATGAAAGCTGATTACAATTCCAGGGAAGTGTGCTCACTGCTTCCATACTTATCCTGCCCCTTATTTAGCCATAGTGGAAACAACCTAAGTCTCAATCTCAGATCTGGAGTTTTAGTCCCAGCTCTGCCACTTGTTTGCTGCGTGACTTTGGAAAGTTGCTGAACCTTCCTGTACTTCAATTTTCTCATCTATTAAATGGGGACTCAATTCCTCTTCTCCCATCCTTTTAGACTGTGAGCCCCATGTGGGACCCCGACTGTGTTTGATCTGCCTCTCTTCTGTTCATCCCAGAGTTTAGCACAGTGCTTGCCACATAGCAAGCACTTAATTCATTACTATTTGATCATTATTTGTGTGTTTATTATTATGACTGCAGCTATACTGGGGACAGGGCTGGTGTGTACAGCAGATGGTCTGAGGTCATAAGGTGACTGGGGAAGCAGCGTAGCCCAGTGGAAAAAGCATGGACTTGGGAGTCAGAGGACCTGAATTCCAATACCATTACTTGCTATGTGACCTCAGGCAAGCAAAACCAGGTTTAGTGAGCCTCACGCTTTTGTCTGCCACGATACTCAGTATGAATTCACATTTCTGTTTCAGACTGCCATTTGGTCACTAGTTGTGTTTCGTCATTGAGATATGGGTAAAGCTGCGATCCTCCACTCTTATCCTCCACTCACTAAGGTTAGATTTCAGAGTGGAGGGGAGGATGCAGGGATAGGGCCATACAGAAAACCATGCCCAGAGGAGAGATTCCCCCTCTGTTGCTCAAAAGGTATCAGTCACATTTTGTTGAAATCACACTGTGTAAATTTACTTTAAGTAAGGGTGTATATTGGATGAAAGGAGGATACCCCAGTAATATGGTCTGCTACCTCTTAGACATAAAATTGCAGCTCACTCTACTTCCAGCTTAGTCGTTCAAAAGAAGTCTCAAAGATGAGTAATCTAAAAATCTAAATCTGTCCAGGCCAGGTTCATTCTTAGAGAAAAACTTCTTCCTTGAAAATAAAGATAAAGCAATAAAAATGATAATAATTATACTACTACTAATAATGGTATATTTTTTAAGTGCCTAATATGCATCAGGTACTGTTCTAAGCACTGGGGTAAATACAAAGTAATCAGGTTGGACTCAGTTCCTGTCCCCTGTGAGGCTCACAGTCTTAATCCCCATTTTACAGATGAGGGAACTGAGGCACAGAGAAGTGAAGTAACTTGCTCAAGTCACAGAGCAGACAAGTGGCAGACCGGGGATTAGAACCCAAGTCCTTCTGACTCCCAGACCCATGGTCTATCCACTAGGCTATACTGCTTCTCTTGAAAATATAATTTACTTGAATTTGATAGGACAAAGTCCTTATGGGCAAGGAACATGTCTTGGTTTCTATTATACTTTCCCAAGCACTTAGCACAGTGCCTTGCCTCAGTAGTGCTCAATAAATACCATTATTACTATTAATAATAATAATGTTGGTATTTGTTAAGCGCTTACTATGTGCAGAGCACTGTTCTAAGCGCTGAGGTAGATACAGGGTAATCAGGTCGTCCCACGTGAGGCTCACAGTTAATCCCCATTTTACAGATGAGGTAACTGAGGCACAGAGAAGTTAAGTGACTCGCCCACAGTCACACAGCTGACAAGCGGCAGAGCCGGGAGTCGAACTCATGACCTCTGACTCTGAAGCCCAGGCTCTTTCCTCTGAGCCACGCTGCTTCCCAGTTAATCCCCATTTTACAGATGAGGTAACTGAGGCACAGAGAAGTGAAGTGACTTACCCACAGTCGCACAGCTGACACGTGGCAGAGCCGGGAGTCGAACCCATGACCTCTGACTCCGAAGCCCAGGCTCTTTCCACTGAGCCACGCTGCTTATGAATACTCCTACTACTGACATAAATCATCTACCAAATTGGCATACAGGGTATTTGGTCAGGGACACAGGATCTATGTTTTGGCAGCCGTGAACCACCTCTCAGCCCAGGCAGGAACCTCACTTCCAGCCCATATCCCTGATGGACAAACTGCCAATTTTCAGGCCATTCTACCCACCATCTTGCCCCTGCTGCCCCAGGGAGCCTGTAGGCAGACTGCAGAGTCACTTTGGCATCTCAAAGCAATCTCAAGGAGCAGAAATGGCAGAGTGAGAAGCAGCATGGTGTAACGGAGAGACCACGGACCTGGCAGTCAGAAAGTCATGGGTTCTAATCCCAGCTCGTCCACTTGTTTGCTTTGTGACCTTCGGCAAGTCACTTCACTTCGCTGTTCCTCAGTTACCTCATCTGTAAAAATGGCATATAAGACTGTGAGCCCCATGTGGGACAGGGACTGTGTCCATCTCAATTTGCTTGTACCCGCACTGGTGCTTAGTACAGTGCCTGACACATAATAAGCACTTAACAAGTACCACATTTATTATGAATTATTGTTATTATTATTAGAAATGAATGGTATGGGCCAGGGGTCATTGATGCATGAGGGTGCTATCTCTTGGGGAAAATGCCGTACCTACACAATTTCAATGTAGCACATTTCATTCCTACAGGGCTGAATTTTGACAAAAAGAACCAGTGGCAAATACCTGTAATGTTAACTAGTTAAGGGATCATCTATTGTGGCTGCCTATAAGACATTGTAGGTTCTGAATGATTTTCCAAGTGCCAGTAGGTTTGTCCAGTGCAGATACAAGCTATATTCATTTTATTAATTGTGAAAAGTAGATTATAAATTCCTCAAGGACAGGGACTCTCTCTAATGTATATTGTCCAAGTGCCCAAGATGATGCTCTGCATACAGTAGAAGCTTAATAAATACTGTTGATCCTGAACTTAATCCATACTCTATAAATATCTATGACGTGTTGAAGAATAAGCAGTAGTTTGTGTGTATTCAATAACTATTTATTGATGATTCCGAAGGAACACAATTCCTTCTTGAATCTGACAGCAATCAACCAGTATTCAGAAGTAAGGCATTTTCTCTCTTCTATCTTCATTGCGCTGATCACTATAAAGAGTGGGGCTGTAAATAACATTGGCTAGCCCCTCCTTTCAATTCCAAAGCAGAATTCAACTTTCATTTCTCCTGCACCAGTGAATTATATTGATTTATGCTTCACTTTGCCAGTGTTTAAGCAGGCTATTATTTGCAAACACTCTCGAGAATACAGTGCATTCTACGGCGATGTGTTTACAAAGACGCCAGTACATTATCTGCAAAATGCCCTCTCCTAGCTGAGTTAAACACTTGCTTTCTCTGGGTTTTTTTTTTTTAAATAATATGCTTCAGTCTCTCAGTCTGAGAGCAGATGTTTTGTCCTCTGATTGGGAATGAATTTCCAGGTTGCTCGTTTTTTGTGGGTGGTTTTTTTTAAGGTATTCATTAAGCATTTACGGTATGGCAGGAACTGTTCTAAGCACTAAGGGAGATAGAAACTAATCAATTAGGACAGAGTCCATATCTCTTATGGGGGTCACAGTCTTAATCCCCATTTTACACATGAGGTGACTGAGGCACAGAGAACTTAAGTGACTTGCCCAAAGTCACACAACAGGCAAGTTGCAGAGCTGGAATTAGAACCCAGGTCTTGCTGACTCCCAGGCCCATGTTCTATACACTAGGCCATGCTGCTTCCCTATGATTTCTGTTTTCCATGATTTTCCATGATTTACCTGTTTTCTATGATTTATCTTTTGTTTTTTACAAGGATTTTTACAAGGATTCTTTTTTAATAAGATTTACAAGGATTTTTACAAGGATTCTTTTTTAATAAGACAAACTTACCCTCCTGATTCTCCTTTCAGATGTTGTGAGGGGTGATGGAGGGATTAGGTTTTTTTGGAGTCAGAAAGCCTGGAATCTAATTCTGTCACTTACCGGCTGTGGGGCCTGGGCAAGTCACTTAATGACTTCATCTGTAAAATGGGAATTCAATTGCTGTTCTCCCTTCTACTTAAACTATGAGCCCCATGTGGGACAGGGACTGTATCCAACCTGATTATCTTGTACTTATTCCAGTGCTTTGTAAGAACTTAACAAATACTATTATCATTATTATTGTCATCTTTATAATTATTATTATTATTTCCTCTAGCTCAGGCAGAGGCAGATGGAGGGTAGGAAGTTCAGGGCCCCTTAGACTATAGACCTCCAGTCCTTTAAGATTTTCCCACCACAGTCACTATCAATGCGATTTGGTAACTCAGTGACTTTGAGATAAGGTTGACAGACCCCTTAAATGACTGTCACTATGGTTGAACAGGCAGCCCCGGTCATACCAGAGAGGGGGCTTAGACACCCTTAGAAAACCTCTACAGTGACCAGTGTAGAAATTACTAGCCAAGATTATCATCATTTTCATTCTCCCCTTCTGTTAAACTCTCATCTTACGTTGTTGAGTCGCCTCCGACCCATAGCGACGCTATGGACGCATCTGTCCCAGAATGGCCCACCTCCATCTGCAGTCATTCTCGTACTGTATCCATAGAGTTTTCTTGGTAAAAGTAGAGAAGTGGTTTACCATTGTCTCCTTCTACGCAGGAAACTTGAGTCTCCACCCTCAACCATGCCGCTGCTGCCCAGCACAGATGAGTTTTGACTTGTAGGAGATTGCCTTCCACTCCTTAGCTACTGCTCAACCTAGGAATGGAATGGATATGCCTCTGCTTGACACTCACTCCCATAGTAGAGACTGGTAGAGGACTGGAAATTCTCCAGGTGCTACCCTGAGAGGGGTGATAGACTCTAATATCAATCAAATCAATTAATGGTATTTAGGGAATGCTTACTGTGTGCAGAACATTGTACCAAGCGCTTGGGAGAGTACAATGCCCCGAAATTGGTAGAAATGTTCCCCACCCACAGCGAGTTTAGTATTAATGTTCCAGTTTGCACAGAGGCAACTAGAAGAATATGGTATTTAATGAATGATTCCCAGTACATTGCACTACAGTAGGATGCTACTGTAAATTGCTGAGCTGTAAGAGGTTGTTTTAGTACTTTTATGGCTTTATCTTTCCTTATTGTCTGTTACTTACCTGTTCTTTCCCAGTGCTTAATATAGTTGTTTGCATGTCGTGTGTGCTCAGTAAATATTATTACTACTACCAACTCCCTTATTCTCAGATTGATATCCCTTTGGAGTCCAGAAAAAAAGGTCTAATTCTCAGTGTGTGCATTTTTCCCAGTATTTAATACAGTGCAGAGCACTTAAAAATGCACTTACTATATGTCTTGGCCATTGCTTCAAGACCAAGGGTCTCCAAACTCCCTCCTTTCTACCTGCCTATTCTGACAAGTGAAATTGTGCTTTTTGAAAATGTACATTCTTGGGTATAAAGGCGAGGACCAAACAGCTTAAGTGTCTTCCTGAGGAAACAGACCATTCTAAGAGCACAAAAGGTTAAGTGTATTTATACTTTAGAGAGCCCCCTACCCTCAAGACTTCCCAGCCAGAGAAAACTATACACCCTTCCAGGCATGCTGCCTCTCCTGTTAGCTGGGCTGACTGGGCTCAGGCTGTTGGAGGTCCCTGCTTTTCTCCTCCCTGACTGGCAGTCAGAAAGTCATGGGTTCTAATCCCAGCTCGGGGTGGGGAGCTTTCCATGGTGCAGAACAGAGGGCATTCAAAGAGGAGTCTATCTCCCTTCCCTGAGGTGGGCAGGGAGTGTGAAGACAGTAATAGAATCCAGGATTGGCAATAGCGGGTCCCCAACCCCAAGACAAAAATTTTTGGCACTTTTTAATATATTCTCTGATTTCCTGATGATATCTCCACCCAAAGTTCCAGTTGAAACAACTCGTCCTCGACCAGAAAACTTTCAGACAATTGCTGGAAATTGAGTCAGGGAATTCGGATCCCTGCAATGATATTCCTGACCAACTGCCCCCTTAGGAAAAAATGAGGTCTCGTTTGGTCTTCCCTGGGCTGGGGGCAGGTCAGAAAGAACCAGTCTGTGATTTGATTCTAAATAGGAAGTTGTTTCTCTGAGCTTTTCCCCATGGAAACCCTATTCAGTGGGAAAAATTGTCAAGAAGCCACTCCAGTGGGGAAAATTCCCCTAGATTCATTTTAAATTCAGAAACCAACACGGAGGAGAGCTAGACATCTTGTCCTCCCAAACTTCTTTCTCCACCAGGTAACACTCATCAGTCAATCAATCAATCGTATTTATTGACTGCTTACTATGTGTAGAGAACTGTACTGAGCGCTTAGGAGAGCACAATACAACAAAATTGACATGTTCCTGCCCACAATAGCTTACAGTCTAGTGGGGGAGACAGACCTTAATATGAATAAATGAATGATTTCTAATATATAAGTTAAACATATGTACATAAACGCCATGGGGTTGGAGTATCAAGCGTCCAAAGGTCACAGATCAAAGTGCATCGATGACACAGAAGGGAGAGTGAGCTGGGAAAAAGAGGACTTAAATGAGGAAGTCCTCTTGGAGGAGATGTGACATTAGTAATGTTTCAAATGTTGGGAGAGTGTTGGTCTGGCATATATGGAGGGGGAGGGAGTTGCAGGTTACGGGGACGATGTGGGAAAGGGATCAGCTGCAAGATAGTTGAGAACGGAGTACAGTAAGTTGGTGCTAGAGGAGCAGAGTTTGCGGACTGGTCTGTGGCAGATTAGTGAGGTGAGGTATGAGGGGGCAAGCTGATCGAGTGCTTTAAAGCCAATGGTAAGGAGTTTCTGTTATCTGGTACCCACCAGATAGCAAATTTTTGAAGGCCAATTCAGTGGACTCTGAAATGGGAAGAGATGACTGCGGCTCTACCCTTCAATGGCACCGTATTAGCTGATGTGTTAACATAGTTAACTTTTACCTAAATTGTTAGCAATTAGGGTTCTTTAAGTCGGCAACATCTTCTGAGAGACATTTGGGAACAACCTTCTAAGGAGAAATAACAATGAAAGTAGTTTTCATTCTATTATCAGTGTTTTTGATGCAACTGGTGAATGAGACAAGTGGCAATTTTCTCCTTTAATAATTCTCCGAAAACCTCTCCGTAAATACCATTTATGAAGCCAGATAGGAATTGTAGATAATGCAGTGGGGCCTAAAAAGTATTCTTTGTGTGGAGTGCTTTGTCATAAAGCTAGTGGGGACACCATTAGTGTTAACAGTTTGTGGAGTCTAGCAGTCCAAGGGCTCACCATGTCATAGTAATTTGGAGTTTACTGAAATTGGAGAAAATGCACTCTTCTGGCAGAATTGTAGGACATATAATGAGGCAGATTTTGTTCTTTCCTCCCTCATACAAGGAGCCCAAACTTCATTAAAAGCTGATAAGGACATCTCAGGTACCTTTCCTACAGAAGGTGAAATTTTTTGTTTCTTTCTCAGCACCATGCCCAGCGACTGTTGTTGTGCTTACCAATGTTTATTGGCCCCACAGGAGATGCATTACTTGGGATGAGGGAAGGTATAACCTGGATCTGTGGGGATTTTGCCATCTATGTTGCTGGGCAGATTCATGCCTCAGGATGAGAGAAACATTTCCCTCATTTCAGCAGGCTTTAACCTGGGCTCAGGTGTCTGCTGGCAGTCATGTATGGGAGTGTGATCTGTGTTTAGCTGCAGACCAAAGAGTAGCCACAGTATATGGGCCTGAAAGTCAGAAGGACCTGGGTTCTAATCCCAACTCCACCACTTGTCTGTTGTGTGACCTCGGGCAAGTCATTTCACTTCTTTGTGCCTCAGTTAACCCATCTGTTAAATGGGGAGTAAGACTGTGAGCCCCATGTGGAACAGTGTTTGTGTCCAACTCAGTTTGCTTGTATCCATCCCAGCGCATAGTATAATAATAATAACAATAATGTTGGTATTTGTTAAGCGCTTACTATGTGCCGAGCACTGTTCTAAGTGCTGGGGTAGATACAAGGTAATCAGGTTGGCCCACGTAGGGCTCACAGTCTTCATCCCCATTTTACAGATGAGGTAACTGAGGCACAGAGAGGTTAAGTGACTTGCCCAAGGTCACACAGCTGACAAGCGGCAGAGCTGGAATTGGAACCCATGACCTCTGACTTCCAAACCCACACTCTTTCCAGTGAGCCAAGTGTCTGGCTCAAAGTCAGTGCTTATCAAATACGATAATTACACAAATACGATAATTCCATGAGGATCAATCAACTGTGAGAATCAATCAATTAATAGTAATTATTGTAATAATAATAATAATAATGTTGGTATTTGTTAAGCACTTACTATGTGCCGAGCACTGTTCTAAGCGCTGGGGTAGACACAAGGGAATCAGGTTGTCCCACGTGGGGCTCACAGTCTTAATCCCCATTTTACAGGTGAGGTAACTGAGGCACAGAGAAGTTAAGTGACTTGCCCACAGTCACACAGCTGACAAGTGGCGGAGCTGGGATTCGAACTCATGACCTCTGACTCCAAAGCCCGTGCTCTTTCCACTGAGCCACACTGTTTCTCTAATTCCTTTTACTCTGTACAGTAGAGTAGGAAACATGATCCCTGCTCATAAGGGAGCTGATAAGCTAGTGGGGAGGCAGACACTGAAGTAAACTGCAGGGGGAAGGAAGCAACAGTGGGGTTAGGTGGATGAGAATTTAAGTGTTTATTATTGTCGTTAGTATTAATAACAATGATAATAATTGTGGTATTTGTTCATCATCATCATCAGTGTCATTTATTGCTTACTGTGTGCTAAGCACTGAGGAAAGCGCTTGGGAAAGTACAATAAAGCAGTGCTGGCAGACAAGTTTCCTGCCTACAACAGGCCTACAATCTAGAGGGGGAGGCAGACATAACACATAATTCGTTATTTATAATTTATAATGTGAAGATACGTACATAAGAGCCGTGGGATTGAGGATGGGGAAAATGTCAAATGCCCGAAGGTCAGACATCCAAGTTCATAGGTGACACAGATGGAGAGGGAGCCAGGGAAAAGAGGGCTTAATTGGGTTCGGCCTCTTGGAGGAGATGTGACCTTAATAATGCTTTGAATCTGGGGGGAGTGGTGATCTGGCATATATGGAAGGGAAGTTCCAGGCCAGGGGGAGGAAATGAGAAAGGGACCGGTGGTAGAGAGGTGAGATAAGGACACACTAAGTAAGCTGGTGCTAGAGGAGTGCACTGCGCTGTAATGGGAGATGAGTAAGGTAGAGTAAGTGGGGGTGAGCTGACTAAGTGCTTTATAGCCAATGTTTGATGCGATGGTGGATGGGCATTCATTGGATGGACAGTTCTTGAGGAGTGGAGAGACATAATCTGAACTTTTTTGAGGAAAATGTTCCTTGCAGCCGAGTGAAGTATAACTGGAGTAGGGAGAGACAGATAGCCAGGAGGTCAGCGAGGAGATTTAGTAGTTATGGTGGGATAGGATAAGTGCTTGGATCAGCACGGTAGCAGTTTGGATGGATAGGAAAGAGTGGATTTATGAGCTGTACTAAGTGCTGGGGTACAGCAATCTAATTAGCCCCTGTCCCACATTGGGCTCACAGTCTAAGGGGAGGGAGACCAGGTATTGAATCCTTATTTTACAGATGAAGAAACTAAGGCACAGAGACTTGCCCAAGGTCACACAGCAGGCAAGTGGATTACAGGAGCTGTGATGTTAGAAGGGCTTTGAATATGGGGATCTGTCTTAGAAACTCTGAGCAGAAAGAGAAGGTAGTCAGGATTCTTGGCTACTGATCCCAGATCCCTGTAGTCTGTGAAAGAACAAAGGCCGATTTCTTAGCTACCTTTCTCCAAAGGAAATGTATTCAAGCCAGAGGATCAAGGATTGTGCAAGGGTGGGCTTGGACATCCAGCTCTTCTTTAATATCAACTGGGATTGCTACCTGTAAAGCGCCACTCTACTCTCTACCCTCGTTTCTCACTACTGAAGTCAAGAGAATGGATGTGGACCTTTTTTTATTATTATTAAATGGAATTAGTTAAGTGCTTACTAGGATCCAGGCACTGTACTGAGCACTGGGGTAAGTACAAGCTAATTAGGTTGGACACAGTCCATGTCCAATGTGGGGCTCACAATCTTAATCCCCCTTTTATAGTTGAAGGAACTGAGGCACAGAGAATTTAAGAGATTTTACGATGATGACCACAACAATGATGATGATGGGTGGTGATGATGATGATAAAGGTATTTGTTAAGCTCTTACTATGTGTCAAGCACTATTCTAAGCACTGAGGTAGACACAAGCTAATTAGGTGGAACACAGTCCCTGTCCCACATGGGGTTCACGGTCTTAATCCCCATTTTACAGATGAGGGCCTAAGGACAGAGAAGTTATGGGACTTGACCAAGCTCTCATAGCAGACAAATAGCGGAGCAAGGATGAGAACTCCCAGGCCCATGTTCTATCCGTTGCTTCCCTTCCCTCTTCCCTATGGAACTTAGAATAATAATGGTGGTATTTGTTAAGCGCTTACTATGTGCAGAGCACTGTTCTAAGCGCTGGGGTAAACACAGGGGAATCAGGTTGTCCGTCAGAGACTGCAACTAAAACCCAGCTCACAGCTCTGCCACTACCTGGGCTTCCAATGATGAATATATGCAGTTGTAAGGATTCTCTGACTCCACCGAAACCCCTTTAGCCAGTGATAGCCTATAACCTATGACCCTACGCTTGTGTGGCAATACGGTGACACCACTGGCAAGCAACTCACCCGACAGGCATCTTTTCTGGTCTTTCTAGCCAAGGAGGGAAAAGGAGGACATAATAATAACAATGATATAATTACGGTATTTGTTCAGCGCTTTCTATGTGCCAGTCACCGTACTAAGTGCTGGGGTGGATACAAGCCATTCAGAGTGGACACAGTCTCAATCCCCATTTTACAGATGAGGTAACTGGGGCCCAGAGAAGTGACTTGCACAAGGTGACACAGCAGACACGTGCTGGAGGCAGGATTAGAACCCATGACCTTCTGACTCTCAAGCCTTTGCTCTCTCCACTATGTCATGATGCTTCTCTGGTGGGAAAAGCAGGGGGGAGGAGAAGGAGAGACCCCCATCTCTATTTCATATCCCTTTTCCCCTTCAGATCAGATTCAGTTACTCTGATGCTTTCTTGTTTACTCTGGCCAAACGATACCACCTATCCTTTGGCTGTCCAGCCCTGTCAGCTCACCTCTCTGATGAATTCGGGCAACTGTCTCATGCTTTTCTTCATCAATTTTCCATTCAATACAAAGCACTCATTGCTGCCATAAGTAATAATAATAATAATGTTGGTATTTGTTCAGCGCTTACTATGTGCCGAGCACTGTTCTAAGCACTGGGGTAGATACAGGGTAATCAGGTTGTCCCACGTGGGGCTCACAGTCTTCATCCCCATTTTACAGATGAGGGAACTGAAAAGAAAGAAAAGGGAACTGAAAAGAAAAGGCACAAAGAAGTTAAGTGACTTGCCCACAGTCACACAGCTGACAAATGGCAGAGCTGGGGTTCAAACTCATGACCTCTGACTCCCAAGCCCGGGCTCTTTCCACTGAGCCACGCTCCTTCTCTATCCCATTGGCCCCTGATTGCTCAAGCCCTGTGCATCATGGAGGGCAAGAAGACAAGGACCTGAAGATACCATTAATGCCGTTGCCCAGAGTTTCCATTTCCAAACATCTGGCCGGAGTGGTCTCGGTAATGATGATAATGATGGTGGTATTTGTTAAGTGCTTACTCTCTGCCGAGCACTGTTCTAAGCGCTGGGGTAGATACAAGGTAATGAGGTTGTCCCACGTGGAGCTCACTGTCTTAATCCTCATTTTACAGATGAGGTAACCGAGGCACAGAGAAGTGAAGTGACTTGCCCAGGGTCACACAAATCTGCCAGTTGTCAGCCGTGTGACTGTGGGCAAGTCACTTCACTTCTCTATGCCTCAGTTACCTCATCTGTAAAATAGGGATCAACTGTGAGCCTCACGTAGAACAACCTGATTACCCTGTATCTACCCCAGCGCTTAGAACAGTGCTCTGCACATAGTAAGCGCTTAACAAATAGCAACATTATTATTATAAGTGGCGGAGGCGGGATTAGAACCCATGACCTCCGAGGCCCAAGCCCGGGCTCTTTCTACTAAGCCACGCTGCTTCGGTAGATAGCCCTATGATAAATACTGCTCAGCTGTCTCACCGCAAATGAGATTTTTGGAGAAACAGTTGCTCCTAACATGTGTAAGAGGGTTGGAGGCAAGCGATAAACGGTCATCATTTCCAGCTAGCCAAAAAAGTCCATTATATCAGTCCTTGGCAAAGGTGTGAGCTTTTCTTTCTGCTGTCCAGTGGCCTTTCCATTATCAGATCATTTCCAGCTCCTTGGAATTAGGCTCGTCTAAATGCTGAGGCTTCATTGGCTGCTGAAGGAACGGTGAGTGCTCCTCAAATCCCAAGATGGGTTTGAGAACTCAGCTGTGGTTGCATCCAGTTGGTCACCTTTTTTTCATGGCTACAGTTTTCCTACACTAAGAGCGAGTTTGTTCAGCGTTTTAGGTTGGGTGCATGCAAACAACAGCTTCTCGAGTTCAATTTGTCAAGCAATAAGAGCAGACAACCACTCCCCCTAACCAATGTGGGTTGCCTCTGACATCTGTTGGATCCTCAACCAGCAGGAAATAAATGGGGCGTGATTCCTTTCCCATAAAAAAATGCATTACATCTTACTAGAAACAAAGAGAGAGAATGAGAGTTCAAAACAAAATCAAACTAACCAATTTAATGAGAAGCAGGTATATGAATAAAAACGGTGGGCCTCATGGCGAAGGACGTTCAGGGTGTGAGAATGGGAACGGGAGACTGGATAGATATTGTTCAGTTGTTCTTCCCTTTTAAGTGGCTTTGAAGAGCTTTCTATTTCAACCCTGCAATACAGGTTGGGTGGGAACAGTCTAGGAATTTTCTGGGAACATGTTCCTCTGTTGGTAATGGGGAGAGGAAGATCTGAACACCAGGATGCTCTCTCAAACTATAGGACCCTGTGGAGATGAAGTCAGTTACATGTCCATCCAGAGAGGTTGAATGGCATTTTGTGGGTTTGAGGTTTCCCCCATGGTGTATCAGCCTCTTCTTTGGTCTCTGCATCCAGCCTGTTCCCCCTTCAGTCCATAACCCACACTTTTTCCTAATCCTCTTCCTAAAATATTACGGAGCCGTGTTCCTGAGGCTGTAGCCACACTGGACAGTTGTATTGGAAAGCTTATTACGAGTCTCTGCAAACATTTTGCCTGGAGCTTCTTATGCTTCTTTCCATACATTTTACATTAACTGAAAGGTAGTGGAAAATTTCAAGCACATCCTGAAAAGACTCAAAAGATAGAACCATACAAAATGATGTAATTTTTCACTTATCAAACTAGTGATAGTCACACAAGTGATGCCGCTAATGAGCACTGCTACTATGGACAGCTCGTAGCAGCCCGAGGCTCTTTCCCCTGCAGGAAAATGTAATTTTAATAATAATAATAATAATGTTGGTATTTGTTAAGCGCTTACTATGTGCCAAGCACTGTTCTTAGCGCTGGGGTAGACACAGGGGAATCAGGTTGTCCCACGTGGGGCTCACAGTCTTCATCCCCATTTTACAGATGAGGGAACTGAGGCACCGAGAAGTTAAGTGACTTGCCCAAAGTCACACAGCTGACAAGTGGCCGAGCCGGGATTCGAACCCGTGACCTCTGACTCCAAAGCCCGTGCTCTTAGCCGGGTTGCTTGGGATTTAAATGTTGATGTCATTTCTTTTTGGATGCAAAGGGCCTCAGCTATTTGTTCAGTCCAGCTTCCCCAGTCCTAACATTCCGTCTTATTTATTATCCCGAAAAATAACTGTGAGGTATGAGTCATCGTCTCTCTTCAATTACAACTCTCCGTAAAATATTCGCAGATAAAGCAAACTCAAATTCGTAGAAACCTTCGTGGAGTACAGCTTCTGGAAAAAGCAGCACGGCCACTAGATTACTAAGAATTCTAGTCACAAGGACCCTGGCATGCAGCTGTAGTTAATGAATCCCTGAGTCCAAAATGCTTTGTCTACATTTTGGTTTTTCATAAAACTGAAGCAGTCGTGGGTTACAATATTGAACTGAACATTAAAGTGGTGTTTTTAAAGTGTCAATCCTAGTTTGCCATCAACCTTTATTGGCGAAGTAGCAGAGAAGTATGAGAAAGTCCCCATTTCAAACAGGCGTAGGGAAATATACACTGATATACCATCTTACACCTCACCCCACTGCACAAGCACGCACAATAGGACAGTGTGAGCCAGAGAAACCGTGATTACGGTATCTCAAAACAATCATCTGGACAAGTGCCTATGAACTCCACAAGGAAAAAGGGATTTGCTCTCAGAAGTGCTGCCCTAACCTGAATGAGGCAATTAATTGCAGAACATTTCAGGAAATCAGACATTTCTCCTACATGAATGGAAAGCATTCATTTCTAAGAAGTTTCTAAAGCCTGTGAAGTGTCCTGCTATTCATCATCATTTTGTGTCATCTGTTTTTCCAATCTATCTTGAAAGTAAGTCCAGTCGTTGGTCCAAAAGAAAGAGCCTTATTCTGGACATCAAGAGACAGAGGCTCTAGTCCCATTTCTGCCTGCTTAGACTATGCCATCAGTGGGTTATAATCCTGGCCTTTGCCTGCTGTGTGACGTTGGGCAAGTCACTAAACACCTCTGGGCCTCAGTTTCATCACTGATAAAATGGGGATTGAATATTTATTTTCCCTCCCACTTTAACTGTGAGGCTCATGGTGGATAGGGACTCTGTGTCTGACCTGATTATCTTGTATCTATCTCAGTATTTAGTACAGGTTTGGAACGTAAATGTTCAACAAAAACCACACTTAGTGGTTTTTGACGGATGAACCATCCAGAACATTCTGTTTATCTTGTATCTACCCCAGCGCTTTGTTCCGTGCTTGGCACCTAGTAAATGCTCTACAAAGATCACACTTAATTAGTAGTTTTTGAAGGAAGAACTCTCCAGGACATTCTGGGAGGTGGAAAGGCCCAGCGGGAATACTAAAAAAGAGCCGGCTAATGTGGACGGCTAAGATTTAAGATGACTATCTTCTGAGTCATGGCACCATGGCATAGCAGTTACGTTATGCTGCGAGCATTCTGCCAGAAGCAGTATGGCCTAATGGATAGAGCACAGGCCTGGGAGTCAGAAGGACCTGGGTTCTAATCCCAGCTCCTCCACTTGTCTTCTTTGTGACCTTGGACAAGTCACTCATTTTCTCCATGCCTCAGTTACCTCATTTGCAAAATGGGGACTAAGACTGTGAGCCCCCTATGGACATGGACTGTGCCGACCTGATACCTTCTACCTACCAGGGCTTAGAATAGTGTTCCGCACAAAGTAAGTGCTTAACAAGTCCCATAAAAACCTGGCATGTAAATATTGATGTCATTTCTGTTTGGATGCAGAGGGCCTCAGCTATTTGTTCAGCCCAGTTTCCCCAACCCTAACATTCCATCTTATTTATTATCCCGAAAAATAATTGTGATGTATTTGTTAAACCCTTACTATGTGCCAGGCACAGTACTAACCGCTGAGTAGATACAAGATAATCAGGGTGGACACAGTCCCTGTCTACATGGGGCTCACAGTCTAAATCCCCATTTACGGATGAGGCACAGAGGCAGAGAGAAGTTAAGTGACTTAGCCAAGGTCACACAGCAGAAAGAGGAGTAAGGATTAAAAGTCTAACCAATTGTAAACTCCTGGAGGGCAGGAAATGTTTGAGACTTGACTTTCACCAGTTCAGAACATGATCAAAACAATTACTGCGACAGGACAGTGGTCCATTCAGCTGAGGATTTTGTCGTCCAACTGTGACAAGAGGATGCTGGGGGGAACCCTGTGACATATTATTTAATTTTATATTATTTTATTTTGTTTAATGAGATGTACATCACCCTGATTCTCTTTAGTTGCCATTGTTTTTATGAGATGTTCTTCCCCTTGACTCTATTTATTGCCATTGTTCTCGTCTGTCCGTCTCCCCCGATTAGACCGTAAGCCCATCAAAGGGCAGGGACTGTCTCTATCTGTTGCCGACTTGTACATTCCAAGCGCTTAGTACAGTGGTCTGCACATAGTAAGCGCTCAATAAATACTATTGAATGAATGAATGAATTTCCTCTCCTTGGCATCCATCCTAATGGTTAGGGATACTCCATCTAAGACCCTGAACTTTTCCCTCTAGTTATGCATTATAGGCTACTCATCCATACAATTATCCAAACTCCTCTTGAACTGACTGCCTTGTTTTTTTCTTTTTGCCTGCATTTCTGTTGTGGCACATTCAATATGTTTACCACCCACAGGGTGAAGAGGTATTTCTGCATCAGTGCAATTGGAACATGCTTTTTCTGTATTTCTGCAATTAACAGGGTGGCCTAGAGGAAAGAACATAGGTGCATAGGTGTGGGAGTCAGAGACCTGGGTTCTAATCTCATTTCTATCACTTGGCTGCTATGTGATCTTGGACAAATTGCTTAAGTTCTCTGTGACTTAGTGTCCTCATCTGTAAAATGGGGATTGAGACCGTGAGTCCCATGTGGACAGGGACTGTGTCCAACCTGATTACGTTGTAACTACCTAACACTTAGTACAGTGCCTGGCACATAGTAAGGGCTTAACAATTACCGAGAAAAGAACAAATAATAATAATAACAATAATTGTGATATTTATTAAGGGCTTACTATGTGCCAGGTACTGTTCTAAGCACTGGGGTGGATACAAGCAAAATAGGGTTGGACACAGTCCCTTTACCCCATGGGGCTCACAGTCTTAATACCCATTTCACGAGGAGGGAATTGAGGCACAGAGAAGTGAAGTGACTTGCCCACAGTCACACAGCAGACTCGTGGTGGAGCCGGGATTGAACCCAAGACCCTCTGATTCTCAAAACTGTGCTCTATCCACTAGGTCTTGCTATGGCTCAAAGCAAAAAAAAAAAACAAAAAACACAAGCAAACAAAAGTAAAACAAAAAATCTTCCACAACTTTCTACATTTCAGAACTCTTTTGTGGATCATCATTGTCCTCAACAGTATTTACTAAGTGCTTGGTAACAAACAATAGAAGAAAATGACGTGGCTCCTGCTCTCAAGAAATTTAGCAGTCTGATGAGGGGAGATGATCCAGCTCTGGTGATTTGCATTTAGCAGGTTCTCAAAGTGGTATAAAATATCCTGTGAGAGTATTGCAGTTTAATTCAGTTCTTCCAACTTGTCTGTTACAAAAGTCGATATGGTTGTAAGAATCTCTCTAACATCTTACTTTGTAAAAACCAAAATATATAATGTATTCACCTTTTGGCTACTTCCTCTCTATCCCTGACTGCATCTTTGACTTCCAATCATCAAGGAACACTACTGTCTACCATCCAATCAATCAATCCATAGTATTTATTGAGTGCTTACTTTGTGCAGAGCACTGTACTAAGTGCTTGGGAGAGTATAGCAGAGTTGGTAGGCACATTCCCTGCCCACAGTGAGCTCCAGTCTAATTTTATTGTATTTGATGACTCTTTTATTATAGTCTTTAGTCTCCTTTTTAAGGGGATTTTCAAGCAGCACTTTGGCCCATTTAATTTCTTATTTGCATCTAATTAACCACTCTGTGGGCTTTCTTGTTTGCCCTGTTCAGGCAAGCTTTCTCTTTTTTAAAAAAAAGATTTACTCTCTCTCTGAGGGCCTCTTTTATTGAGCCTGTTAGCCATGCAGGGTTTTCATTTCAGTGTCCATTTTTTTCCTGTGGAACACATTTAAAGTGATCCTCTACTAATGCTTTTTTAAAATGATGCAATGCCTTTTATAAGTTGCTTTTTTTTAGCTACTTCTTTCAGGTGTTTTTTTTTTTCCTCAAGGTTAGCATTTCAGCATAAATTCACTTTTGAATCTGTAATATCCTTGTGTTGTGGTTGAATTTTTTTGCAATACTGCTCCAGCAAGAATGTTAAACTTAATCACATTGTAATCACTACCCTAGAGTGGCTCTCCCATAATACACTTTTGGCACCCAAGTTTCGTTCATTACTCAAAATGAAATATAGCATATTATCTTTCCTTGTGAGTTTTAGGAGTGGTTCCAAGCAAGTCATTTATTCTATCCAGAAATCTACCTGCAATAGTTTTACTGATAATTTAGATCTAGTTTATCTTCACACTCGTGGAGCCAATTGTCTACATCCAAGGCCCTACACTTTCTCTCCTCCAATTCTCTCCTTGACCCCCTCTAATCTGACTTCTGTCCCCTTCACTCCACCAAAACTGTCAACTCAGAGTTCACCAATGATCTCCTTCTTTCCAAATCCAACCACCTCTATTCCATCCTAATCCTCCTTGACCTCTCAGCTGCCTTCGACACTGGCTCAGTGGAAAGAGCCCGGGCTTGGGAATCTGGGTCATGGGTTCTAATTCCGACTCTGCCACCTGTCTGCGGTGTGATCTTGGGTAAGCTACTTAACTTCTCTGTGCCTCAGTTACCTCATCTGTAAAATGGGGATTAAGACTGTCAGCCCCATGTGGGAACAATCTGATTACCTGGTATCTACCCCAGTGCTTAGAACAGTGCTTGGCTCATAGTAAGTGCTTAACAAAGTAAGCAGCAAAGTAAGTGAAGAAGCAGCGTGGCTCAGTGGAAAGAGCGTGGGCTTTGGAGTCAGGGCTCATGAGTTCGAATCCCAGCTCTGCCACTTGTCGGCTATGTGACTGTGGACAAGTCACTTAACTTCTCTGCGCCTCAGTTCCCTCATCTGTAAAATGGGGATGAAAACTGTGAGCCCCACGTGGGACAACCTGATTCCCCTATGTCTACCCCAGCGCTTAGAACAGTGCTCGGCACATAGTAAGCGCTTAACAAATACCAACATAACAAATACCGTAATTATTATTAGTAGTAGTAGTAATAAGCATTTAACAAATACCATTATTACTATTATAATTAATATTAAACATTATCCAACCCTGGGTTCATTCATTCATTCAAAAGTATTTATTGAGCACTTACTATGTGCAGAGCACTGTACTGAGCGCTTGGAATACACAATTCGGCAATAGATAGAGACCATCCCTGGCCAATAATGGGCTGGGTTCACTGACACTGTCCTCTCCTGGTTCTCCTTTCATCTCTCTGGCCACTCATTCTCTGTCTCTTTTGTGGGCTCCTCGTCTGTGTTCCAACCTTTAAGTGAGAGAGTCCCTCAGAGTTCAGTTACGTTCCCCTTCTATGCTCCATTTACACCTACTCCCTTGGAGAACTCATTTGCTCCCATGACTTTAACCACCATCTCTACGCATATGATTCCCAAAATTTACAACTTCAGTCCTGTTCTCTCTGCTTCTATGCAGTCTTGTATTTCCCTCAGCCTTCAGGACGTCTCTACTTGCGTGTCCCGCCAACAGCTCGAACTTGACGTATCCAAAACAGCACCCTTCATATTCCCACCTAAACCATGTCCTCCCCCTGACTTTCCCATCACTGTAGATAGTACTATTATCCTCCCTTTCTCACAAGCCCGTAACCTCGGCATTATTCTCGACTCATCTCTCTCAGTCAACCCACATAATCTATCACCAAATCCTGTCAGTCCAACCTTCACCATATCTCAAATCTGCCCTCTCCTCTCCATCCAAACTGCCACCATGTTAATCCAAGCATTTATCCGGTCCCGCCTTGATTACCGCATCAGCCTCCTTGCTGACCTCTCTGTCTCCTATGTCTCCCCACTTTAAGTCCATACTTCACCCTGCTACCCAGATGATTATTTTACAAAACCATTCAGTACAGGTTTCTCCACTTCTCAAGAACTGCCAGCCGTTCATACAGAAACTCGCTGTCTTTAAAGCACTTAATCACTTCCTACCTTGCCTCCCTGATTTCCTCCTACAATCCCCATTCACACTTTGCTCTTCTAATGCCAGTCTACTCACTGTACCTCAACCTCATCTATCTTACCTCCGACCCTTTCCTCATATTCCTTACCTCTGGCCTGGAATGCCCTGCTTCCTCATATCTGACAGATGTTCACTATCCCCACCTTCAAACCCTTATTAAAAACACATCTTCTCCAAGAGGTCTTCCCCAACTAAGCCCTTATTTCCACTTCTCACACTCCCTTCTGCCTAATCTTTGCAGTAGGATTTGCGCACTTTAATCGCCCCTCCCTCAGCCCGTAGCACTTGTATACATATTCATAATTTAATTGATTTACATTAATATATGTCTCCCCCTCTAGACTCTAATATCACTGTGAGTAGGGAAGCTGACTACCAGTTCTGTTATACTGTATTCTCCCAAACAGTTAGTACAGTGCTGTGTACACGCTAAGTCCCCAGTAAATATGAATGAGTGATTGATTATCATATTCTTTGATCACGGGCCCCTTGGGGACCAGGGACCATATCTAATTATCATATCTAATTATCATCCATGCATTTCATTCCCAGAACTAGAAACAGCGTGGCTTAGTGGAAAGAGCATGGGCTTGGGAGTCAGAGGTCATGGTTGCGAATCCTGGCTCTGCCACTGTGTCAGCTGTGTGACTTTGAGCCAATCACTTAACTTCTCTGTGCCTCAGTTACCTCATCTGTAAATTGGGGATGAAAACTGTGAGCCCCATGTGGGACAACCTCATGACCTTGCATCTACCCCAGTGCTTAGAACAGTGCTTGGCACATAGTAAGCGCTAAACAAATACCATAATTATTATTACAGTGAGTCCCTAAGAAATACTGCTATTACTACTACTAATGATAATATTACTACTGCCGTATCTTATTATTATGGAATTAGTAATCATTTGCAATGTGTATAGTCAAGAATTCTGTTACTGCTAGGGCTGACATGCAAACATTATAAATGCTTAATAATGATAATACTAATGATAGACTGTGAGTCCCATGTGAGACAGGGACTGTGTATAACCTGATTATCTTGTATTATTTTATATCTAGACAGTAAACTCATTATGGGCAGGGAATGTGTCTGCTAATTCTTTTGTACCGTCCCAAGCACTTAGTATAGTGCTTTGCACATAGTAAGTGCTCAATAAATACAATTGATTGACTGTATCTTCCTCAGCACTGAGCAAAATGCTTGGCACAAAGCCAACACTCCCAAGCACCATAATTATTATTATTATTTATGATATTTATGCTAAATGCCATGCTATGACAAAGACAGTAGTATAGTATTTCTTAAGCACCCACTGTGAGTAAAATACTGTTCTAAGAGCTGGGATACAGTACATGATGAGAATTAGATATGGTACCTGGTCCCCACCCCTCTCAGGGTCGCACCTGGAGAGTTTCTAGTACTCTACCAGTCTCAACTAGGGGAGTAAGAGTCAAGCAGAGGTCTATCCATTCCATTCCTAGCTTGGGCATTGGCTAGCGAATGGAAGGCAATCTGCTACAAGTCACAACTCATCAGTGCTGGGCGACAGCGGCTTGGGAGAGTCCAAGGCGGAGACTCAAGTTTACTGCACGGAAGGAGGCAACGGTAAACCACTTCTGTATTTTTACCAAGAAAACTCTATGGATACACTACCAAAAAGATCGCAGATGGAGGTGGGGCGTTCTGGGAGAGATGTGTCACTGGCGTCCCTGTGAGACAGAGACGACTTGACAATAAGACAAGATAAGAGCTGGTCCCCAAGGAGCTCACTATCAAAGAAAAAGTAAGGGAGAGCTGGTGACGGACCAAGAAGGAAAGGTGAAGAAAAAAATTCAGAAAAATAACATGAAAAAACAAAGCTAAGAATCAATCCTATAGGAGCTATATTTCGATGCTCCTCACCGCCCAGCCAACAGTACAAGGGTAGAGTGAGTAACCACAGTCATAATCACCTTGACCCCGACTTTCCAAGCCCGTTGTGGGCAGGGAATGAGTCTACCAAGTCTGTTGAACTGTACTCTCCCAAGGGCTTAATACAGAGCTAGTCACACAGTAAGCGCTCAATAAATACCATTGATGATGAGGAGGAGGAGGATGCTCTCTCACTAGTCTTTCCCTGACTATAAAGGAGAGGACTGGCCAGGACTCCATATCACGAGCGAATGGCTTAGAGCATTACAGATGCATATGGGCAAAGGGCAGAAACATGTCACAAGCTACAAAGAGAGAAATGCTGGTCCTGAAAAGAGTTGGTGTAATCTGAGTGAACTGAGTGGGAAGTTCTCCGAAAGGTATGCACTGTGAACTTGACTGTATGCGCTTACCTGCAAGTTAATATGTAAAGCACTGACTTGATAATAAAAGTCCGTGTCAGTCTATTTAGGACTGGAGGCATCTCTAGATTTTGACAGAACACACACCTACCTGTTCTGAATGATGCTGGTTGGAGGTATATTTGAAAGGAACACCTACATTCCTATTTTTTATGGGGTATTTCAGAAGTTTAGTTCAGTGTTTTCACAAGCCGCTGTTGCTTGGTATTTAAATAAAGGAGGTTTTAGGTAAGACGGGGTGAAGGTGAAGGGTCAATCGGGAAAATCGGATCATAGCAAGAGAGCTTGAGGGGCTTTTTTAAAATGGTATTTGCTAAGTGCTTTCTGTGTGCCAAGTACAGTACTAAGCACGATATTAATCAGGTTGGAACAGTCAATGTACCGATGGGGCTCACAGTCTTAATTCCCATTTTACAGATGAAGTAACTGAGGCACAGAAAAGTAAAGTGATTTGCCCATAGTCACATAGCAGAGAAGCGATAGAGTCGCAGGTCCTTCTGACTCCCAGGTCCATGCTTTATCCGCTTGGGCCAAATGATTCTCACCTTTCAGAGAGGATATCTAGATCTCATAGATAAGTCTCTCATACTGCTAAAAACTTTCCTCAGAGGGAGACCAAGCTTCTGCCTTGTGACTTAAGCTTCAGCAAGATCCAATCTTAATAGCAAATAAGAATCCCTACGTCTCAAGGGGATAGTGTAATTGAAACCGTGAAGGAATTCTTACAGGAAACTCTGTTGATCCCAATAATTATCCAAGTTGTTATACATAGCTACACATGGGGCCAAAATTCTCCTTTAGTTAACTAGAAAAAGAAATCATCAAATGAGAGTGTCACAGCTTGAGAAGTGAACAATTAATTATGCTGCTGTTGTTGTGGAACAGTTTTTTTTTTTTCTCCATTGGTTCTGTTTTTTTCTTTGAGGGGGTAGAGTGAAGGGAGAAAAATGAAGGTACCCTGATTGGTATTTCATGTCTGGTTCTTGCGATCTGATTGGGGACAACATTTGGCTCTGCCACATAATAAAAGTTTACACTTGTGACCTTTTCTACATTTATTCTACACACTGTAAGATTTCACTCCAAAAGGTCACTAGCAATCTTTAATCACTGGCTGTGGGTCATAGGTGCCCTATTTATCATACGGGAACTGCTCTCTGGATTCAGCTAGTGCATATCTTCACAGGGATGAAACATACAAATTGCCAAGTGACTTGGAGAACAAGATCCATCCCTTTCTGCAAATAGCACTCAGAATGACTTGCACTTGCTGTTGGATAAATCCACACATCACAGATATTCTATAAAAAAAAAAGGGCCATAAAAGAAATGAAACACTATTTTAATTCCTCATTTATATTTTCATTTTCCTGATGGATGCATTCATAATTATTTTCTACAAGCGCCCATCTAAACAGTAGGAGGGTGGTGAGGTCTGCTAGTGCACCTTTAATGGGCTGGGGCTAGGTTGCATTTGGTCTGAAATATCCACACCATGAAGCTTCTAGGTGGGGGTTGGGAAATGAGAGAGAGAAGAGAGGCTTGAGAAGGGAAAACTTCTCCATTCCTGGTTACCACTCCCACGCTGCTCCTTGGAGCCTCTGAAGCTTTATTGAATCTACAGATCTGGGTCTCAACTTGTCCTCATGGATGCTTTTGCAGCCAACATCAGTCCTCAAAGATGCTGATCCCCTGGGAGTCCCAACATTGTGAGTTAGTGGCTCAGCCCTCAAGCAGCGTCATCTAGCAAAAAGAGCACAGGCCTAGGAGTCAGAAGGACTTGGGTTTTAATCCTTGTTCTCCCACATGTCTGCTGTACAATCTTGGCAAGTCACTTGAACTTCTCTGAACCTGGGTTTATTCATCTTTGAAATGGTGGTCCAATACCTGTTCTCCCTCCTACTTAGAGTGGGACCCTTATGTGGTGACAGGGAACATGTCCAACATGATTATCTTGTATCTACCCCAAAGCTTAGAACAGTGCTTAACAAATATAATGATAACAATACTAATAATAATGGATTCTATGACATGCTATAGCCTGGTTGTTCCTTGTGTTCAAGGATCATAATAATAATAATAATATTGGTATTTGTTAAGCGCTTACTATGTGCAGAGCACTGTTCTAAGTGCTGGGGTAGATACAGGGTAATGACTACCTAGTCTATTGCACTGTACCCTCCCAAATGGGTAATGCAGCACACAGTAAGCGCTCAGTAAATACCACTGATTGATCCAGCAGCTGGTTTTGTTTTTTATCCTTGACTCTTAAACAATGGAGAAGGAAGAAGAGGAAAACAAGTGTCTTAATAATAATAATGTTGGTATTTGTTAAGCGCTTACTATGTGCAGAGCACTGTTCTAAGCGCTGGGGTAGACACAGGGGAATCAGGTTGTCCCACGTGGGGCTCACAGTCTTAATCCCCATTATACAGATGAGGGAACTGAGGCACAGAGAAGTTAAGTGACTTGCCCACAGTCACACAGCTGATAAGTGGCAGAGCTGTCTTGTCTTCTGATTAATTAATTGCCAATTTCATTCTTGTTTTGGGAGATACGTCTGAGTTCCAGTACTCTCTATTAAGGACACTTTACAATGTTCTTCATTTTCTCCTTAGTAATAATAATAATAATAGTATTTGTTAAGTGCTTACTGTGCACCAACTACTGTCCTAAGCACTGGGGTGGATGGAAGCAAATCAGGTTGGACGCATTTTCTTTCCCATGTAGGACTCACAGTCTCAATCCTTATTTTACAGATGAGGTGACTGAGGCACGAGTGAAGTGACTTGCCCAAGGTCACACAGCAGACATGTGGCAGATCCAGGATTAGAACCCATGATCTGACTTCCAGGCCCATGCTCTACCCACTACACCATGCAGTAAGGGGTTACTCCTTGAAGAGTGGGGCTACTTTGGAGCTCAGTGGCCCTAACCAATGACATGAGCCCCATGGAGCCCCAGAAAATGGGTTGGGGTAAATTCCCACCTTAAGGCACTCTATTCTTCCTGCTGGGTTGAGGATCATCTTTAGGCCTTCCTCTTCTGAGCAAAAAGTGGGGGCTGTTTTTATTGGATTCTCCCCACTTCGTATCCATTGAGATTCTGTGCTGTTTGGGAATTACTGGTTCAAATTCTGTGGTATAAACCTAGCTCCTCATTTCTGCTTTGTGATCTTGGGCAAGTCACTTACCTTATCTGTGCCTCAGTTCCCTCATATGTAAAATGAGGATTAAGACTATGAGCCCTATGTAGGACATGGACATGTACCTACTCCACCAGTAAATTAAATTTACTCTTAAATTTAATATACAGTGCCTGGCACATAGTAAGTATTTAACACATACCACTAAAAAAAAAACAAACCCTTTGTTTTAGGAGATGCAAAGAAATGAAAAATTTCCAGATTGATTTTGCAACCTTTCTTCCATCTTCTCCCTCCAATCAATCAACAGTATTTATTAGGTGCTTTCTGTGTGCGGGGCACTGTGCTAAATGCTTGGGAGAGATAATATAACAGAATTGATAGAAATGTTCCCTGTCCACAATGAGCTTAGTCTCCTATACTTGCAAGTACCTTTTCTCTAGCTATGATGCTTATGGTGGTCATGGGATCCAGTTGGAAGGAATATATTTTAGTAGCTTTTATAATAGTAATTATTAAACATTCTTTACGTGCAGACTGTGGGGGGCATTCGACACAGTCCCTGGTCCTCAAGAAGCTCACCAACGATGAATATGTCAGAGAGAGGGAAGTGGAGAGACAAGCATCAGAAATGATGAAACAGTAAAAGATAATAAAAGACAAGAACAGGATATACAAAATAAAAATAAAAATCAGTCGGATTCTGTGGCAATAAAAGAATTTCGGGCTCCTTGTGACCCAGAGCCCAAGGCAAACTTAGAGCCGTAGCTATGGACTCATCTGTCGCCTGATTTCTTTTTAATCCAGCCTAATTTCCTTCAGGGCCCAAGCCTAAGTACCTAAACTTATTGCATGGCAATGTTAACATTAACATCATGAGAGTGAGGGAAAATGGGGATTTTTTTGGTAAAATTCTACTTCTTTCTTTAAAATAATTCATAGTCTCTGACCCTAGGAAGGAAGAGAAGTATGCAAGGTTTTAAAGCCACCAAATCATGGCAGATGATTCTAATGTTTGAAATTAAACATATATCTTCCCAAAAACACTTTTCCTCATTTCCCAAGAAGAAGCATATGAGACCCAAAATTCTTTAGTACTTGACTACAGTCAATTGTAACCTCCTTTTGGCAGCCAGTTGTGTGCAAAGCTGCTATCTCTGTCTCTTTTTCTGCCCAGTCCTAATTGAGATTGGAGATTTGAGTTCTAATTCCAGCTCTGCTATTGGCCTGCTGTAGAATTTGGGGTAAGCCACTTAAACTCTGTGTCTAGGTTTCCTCCACTTTAAAATGGAGATATCTTACCCCTTCTTCCTCCCTCTTAGATTGTGATCCTTGGATGGGAAAGGGACTGTGTCCAATCTGAATATCTGAATATTTTAACTACACCAACTCTTAACCCAGTGATTAATAATAATAATGACACTAATGGTGGTATTTGTTAAACACTTGCTGTGTGCCAGGCACTGTTCTAAGTGCCGGGGTAGACACGAGGTAATTGGGTCGGACACAGCCGCTAACTGACATGGCGCTCACAGTCCTAATCTCCATTTGACAGATGAGGTAATGAGGGGCAGAGAAGTGAAATGATTTACCCAAGGTCCCACAGCAGACGAGGGGCAGAGTTGGGAATAGAGCCCAGGTCCTTCTGACTCCCAGGCCCATGCTCAATCCACTAGGCCACAATGCTTCCCTTGGTCCCTTGGACCAGAGTAAGCACTCGGTAAAAATCAATATTATTATAAAGAGTGAAGTTGTGAAATGAACTCCGAAATTCATCTGCCTATGTTTCCAGAGCTACTGGCAGATGAGTTAGACTATAAGCTCATTATGGGCAGGGAACGTGTCTGTTTATTATTGTATTGTATAATCCCAAAAGCTTAGTGCAGTGCTCTGCACGCACACAGTGCTCAATAAATATGAGTGAATGAACGAAGTTTTCAGTGGTCTTTGGGCAGCATCTAGTGGTCACTTCTGAGTCAGGTTAAGACAGCTGATATTTTTCCTCCATCCCAGAAATTTAAATACAGTCTTAAAAACCACAAAGAAAAAATTCATGTTCCATGAATTATGCAGAAGGTAGGACCCTTGTTTTTCTTCTATCATTCTCTACTTTAATTTAGGAGTAAATGAGGAAATAAATCCAGGCTTAGGTTAGCTCCTTAAAAAAATCTTGTTTACAGCATTCTCACACATAACATAGAGTAAAGAGTAATTAACTTAAATGACTTTGAATAGTTAATTTCTCTTAATAAAATTTTCAGTCAAAGGAGGTCTAATTTGGGATTATCTAACTGCCTTCCTACCTCTCTTCCTTACTTCTATTCCAATTCTAGAGCTCTTAATTGGAAAGACATTAGTTAAACATGTTTCACAGGGTTTGACATGGAAATTACCTTGTGCAAATCAAGAGTGATGAGCCAGACGATACATCCTGCTTTCCCAACCGAACCACCTCCTAATTCTTAGACGGTGCGTATTATTAGACAGACTTCCCTGCTTATCAAATACCTGTGCAGTTGAATGCATGCAACTTGCTTTGAGCTGCCCTCAAAGTCACAGATTACTGAGCTCTTTAAATATCAATCTTGTGAAATTCAGGTAGACTTAGAAAGGACATTTTTCGAAGATTAACGTCTAGAAAAATAAGCGTGAACTCCTCTCCCTCCTCCCCTCAGTAAGACGTTGAATGGAAACTTTGGGACAGAAACAGGAACTGATTTGTATACCTTTTTATTTTTACATGATGAGAACAGCATTTGTGTTCCTTTGAGGATAGTCCCCGATAATGAATAGAAGATAGAAAGGTAGAAAGCTGAAAACAGGCTCAGCCTCTATTATTTGGTATGCCATATTAGGTGGACATTTATGTTTCCTCAGCTATCCCCAAGCCTTCACTCCGGGGAGTCCAGTTAATAAAAACATATTATATTTTTCCTCACGGTGGCATGATAGAAAGTATTGTCCCAGAGAATTGGGATCTGCTTCCGGTTTTCTCTAAGATGTTATCTACTTTTACAAAAGTGGACAGCTGATCAAAAAGAAGTATATTTTTCAAAATAACTAACTAAACCAGATTCTTACTGCAAAAATGTTTTGATGTGTAGGGGAGACCGGATTCACTCAACAAAAAGACCTGTAGATCAACAGACTATATCATTTTCAAGAATAAACTGTTAATAATATTGCAGTGTCTACCCTTTGGGCCAAAAGGTGGGTCAGCTTTCACTCCATGTTCAGAGACAGCCTCTTCAATGGCCACATAATCTCATATGACCCAAATGATGTGTCACTGCTGTTATAGCCAAGTGGGCAAATGTACAGTAGGAAATATTGATCTGCTCGCTCTCTGCTGGGTTTTTTTAATTTCATAACCATACACTAAGAGTCACAATTAGACATCTTCCTCTTCCTCACTACTGCTACCTGCGCTCTAGGCATAAAAGACACAAGTTTGGCTGAGTTCTATTTGAAAAAAGCTCCAAATTCCTAATAATAGTGATAATGATATTTGTTAAGTGCTTACTATGTGTCAAGCACTGTTCTAAGATTAGATATAAGCTAATCAGGTTGGACACAGTCCTTGCCCTGCGCATGGGACTTACAGTGTTCTCCCCCATTTTACAAATGAGGGAACTGAGGCCCAGAGAATTTAAGTGACTTGCCCAAGTTCCCACATCAGGTAAGTGGTGGAGTCGGGATTAGAACGCAGATCCATCTGACTCCCAGCCCTGTGCTCTATGCACTGGGCCACGCTGTCCCTACCTAGGTTCCTCACAACGTCCTTGCAATAAAACAGCTACCAGTTTGATTGCTGGACTTTTCCACTTTGTAAGGTGGAAACGGTGGTGGGAATGAAGCTGAAAAATGGCAGGATGCAACAGCTTCCTCTCTCCATCACTCCCAGTGGAAAGAAGCTTCCAAGTTCCTCTCATGCGGTAGCCTGAAGAAAATGTCCCCTGGACAGAAAGTATGAGTGTTACAGTTCCTGATATCTCAGCAAGAAGATACCTGAGGGGATGATGTGTTGATGAACTGGATTCATATCTAACTCAAAGACTTTACCCTACTAGAAGACTAACAACGCTCCCCATTTTCTGCTGTTTCCTTTTACAGTGATTGACATCCAGTCCTTTTTTTTTTTGCCAGGGGTTAGGTCTGGAACCTAACTACCCTTTTATATTGTCAAACTGTGTTCACGCAACCTGGTTACCCTTTCCCCCCTCTAGAATGTAAACTGCTTGGAAGTAGGAGTTGTGTCTGGAAACATCATGGTATAGTGGATAGACTACGGGCCTGGAAGTCTGAAGGTCATGAGTTCTAATCCCAGCTCCACCACTTGTCTACTGTGGGGCCTTGGGCAAATTACTTAACTTCTCTGTGCTTCAGTTACCTCATCTGTAAAATGGGATTGAGACTGTGAGCCCCAAGCAGGACAGGGACTGTGTTCAACCTGCTTTGCTAGTATCCATCCCAGTGCTTAGTACAGTGCCTGGCACCTAGAAAGTGCTTAACAAATACTACCATTATTAATATTATTATTACCTACTATTGTATTGCACTTTTCCAGTCACTTAGTACAGTGCTCCCTACACACGTAGATTGATGAATTGACTGGTTGGTTTTGTCAGAAAGCTCTCTCAGTGTGAAGGCAGGCAGAATTCCAAAAGACTAAGGCTGGACTTTACAAACACTGCCCTTAAAAGGCCTCTTCAAAGTGGAGCATATATTAATTTGAGGACACAAGATTAATATTTTTTTGTCCATAACTCCTGATCTGAACTGCCTTGTAAACTCTTAGGACATTGGTTTCAGTACAAAAAACATGAATTAGATGCTCACAATTTTCAGAATGCTTCTCCAGTAGAGAGAAAAGGATGTTTTTCAACCACATACAAAAGTTTGCTGTCGAGTCAATGGAAAGATGAAAAATCACTGGCTACAAGTGTTGCTCTCCTTAATAGCTGGTGTAAGGAGCTAAGAATGACATGTTTCTTGCCCTTCTTCCTTCCTTCCTTTCTTATTTTTGGAATGGGGAAACTCTACAGGGTTGTTCACAACAATATTGTCTGGTCTTGTTTTTTTGTTTTTCCATCTTTCCTTGAAGCGTGTCAACAACGGGGAGCCTAGGTCTTTCCAGTTGAAACTGTCACAACAGCCTAGTTTCTCTTTCTAAAAACTGATTTAACCCAATGATTGGCTGACATTTTCCTGGGTTCCTTCTCTTCCCGTTACTTCTTGTTATAATCTTTTCGCCGATGCTAACTAAGCCCTCGATGTTCTGGGCACTTAACTCCCCGAAAGACTCAAAGGGACCTTCATCCCCTCTCAATTTAATTTCCATCATTCTCAAGGGCCTTTGTCTTCAAAATTTCGGTAAGAGAGAAGCAGGAAAAAGACAAAAAGGGCAAAATGAAGATTGATTGAAGGAAGGGGGAAACTGCATGGCCTAGCGAGAAGAGCACAGACCTGGGATTCAGAGGACCGGAATTCTAATCCCAACTTTTCCGTGTACTTGCTCTGTGACCTTGGGAAAGTCACTTCATTTCTCCGTGCCGCTATTTCCTCCTCTGTAAAATGGGGATGCAAAACCTGTTTCCCCTCCTACTTGGTCTGTGTGTCCCATGTGGGACCTAACTATCTTGTACCTACCCCAGCACTTATAGTAAACTTGACTCATAGTAAGCACTTAACAAAGACCGCTATTATTAAAACAAAGTAAACCACCAGCCCAAACTGAACTGAACGATAAACCTATTCTACCCAGCCAGAGGGAATCCTATTGACAGGTGTTTGATCTCCTGCACAGTAAACTCTTTGAACATGTACTCCACATTGGTTTAAGCAAAGTTACTCTGCACTGTTTTCTATAGCAGAGGTCAAAAGCACACAGAGGTGACTTCTGAAACTTCTGTAAGAAATAGAAAAGCAAGAGGGATAGCTTAATGGGGTGACCACACTACTTTAGCAAGATTGAAAGGCCTCTTTTGGGACCCTACCACACAGAGTATGTAACGGAGAAAATAAAAGAAATGGAAGGAAAAGCTGTGAAGGGAAACTGGAAGGTGGAGGGACAGACTGTAAGCTTGTGATTTATCATGCCATTGTCAGGGCAAAATCAGGTCCTAGGAAACTGCCTCTGTTGCTTTTATTTTACAAAATGAAGGAAAATAACTGGGTGTGGCTAACATGGGGTGCTTAAAAGAGTGAATGCTACCTGCTTAACGTTCTGAAGCGGGATAGTACTTCTACTGAGGAAACTGTTTCTGGATGCTGTAAGTTCTGAATTCCTGGAAATAGCCAAAATACCACAGTTAGTGCTGGGCCCAGAGACCATAGGGTAAAGAAACGGGCCCTGTGCCTTTGCTGTACTTCCCTGAAGTGCATATTACGCATTGTACCCAGAGGGTGTTCAACAAATGCAATTCCAACTACTGGACCCTAGAACCAGCCAGATCTCTGGCAGGAACAAACAGAGCTAGAAAGAAGACTCCAGACTACTTTGCCATGGACTGACAGATCTGAGCATCTGCTCTGTTATGCTGGACCCGAGAAAATGTGAAAAAATCCTTAGGGGCTGTGGATCAGAAGAGATCCTAGACAGCAGGAGTCGGTCCATAGCATATTGCCCGTTATCTTTCAAACCTCTGTATTTGGAAATGAACTCCCTTTGCTAACGTTTATTGTTATTATTATTATTAGTTGTATTTACTGAGTGCTTACTGTATGCAGACACAATCTCTGCCCACATCGAGTTCACAGTTTAGAGAGGGAGACAGACATTAATATAAATAAGTAAATAGATAAATTATATATATGCATGCGCTGTGGGAAGGGAGGGAGGATGAATGAAGGAGCAAGTATGAACGGTGCAGAAGGGAGTGGGAAAAGAGGAGAGGCGGGCTCAGTCCTTTTCCTCAGTTGAGTGTGCAAACGGGTAAATTTGACCCCAGGAGAAGACATTTAAAGTGGGGGGTGGTTTAGTTGAAAAGATGAACTTACCTGTAAGACTGCATCCTTCCCGCATGGAGTTACCTTCTAACTGCAGATCCTGAAGTTTGGGATGATCGATACTACATGAATATGATCATTTTCTTCACAAAGAGGAGTTTGGGAAAATTGGGGCATGGTTTCAGCCTAGTTGTCTGATAAGATATGGCCCTGAAGAGGCTCTAAGGTAGAAATGAAATAAAGGTGCTTCATGGGGAAGGAAAGCAATCCAGAATTCTGTGCACTGTAGAAAGGATCAATGGAGGCCCAGTGGGTGGGCAAATCATTTAGCTTTTCTTGCTAGGTTCCTCGCTGAAATCCGGTATGACAAGTGTAAATCATGTGGAGCACTTTATGTAATGGTCAAGCTGTGTCTGCTAAAATGCATTCCACTCCTGACTTTTGAGGCTAGCCAACTTCTGGTCCAGCCCCCCGCCTAGGATACCCGATATGGTTCCAAATGACATCCAAGAACCTGGCCCAGTTCTGGGATCATCCCAAGGAAAAGAACCCCATTCCCCCTTTTCCTCTCCACCAATTCAGAAACCTATTTCTGGGGCCAACTCTTGTTTTGTCCAGGCTACTTCTAATCCTCAAAGGGCTAATTTAGAATCAGAAAAGTCTGAGGACATAAGTTGAGGTGACATTTGTCTGTGTATTTGGCCAGGATTGTTCATCTCACAGAGATTTCCAAGGTGTCAGAATGAGGTGTCTCAGAAAGACCATATCTATTTCAGTGGTTAGAGCTCTGAGTAAAGAATCAGGGAATGTGATATCTAGACCTGGTTCTGAATCTTACAGTATGACTTTGAATAAATACCTTCAGAATAGTTGTGGCTTTCCCCATCTGTAAATTGGGAAAAATTCAATCCTGCCAGAGGAAGCAAAACCCAATAGAAAGTGCATGCAACTGGGAGTCAAAAGACCCAAGATCTAGTTCCACTTCTGCCATTAACCTGCTAGCGACCTCAAACCAATCATGAGACTCTCTGAGTCTCAGTTCTCTCTTTTGTAAAATGGGGATAAAATATCCTTTCTCCCACCTCTTCGACTGTGAGCCCTTTATGGGTCAGAAACTGGGTCCCAGGGCTTAGCCTTTAACAAACACTACAATTAGTTTTTACATTCCAGAGAGGATCTGTGCATTTGGAAATCCCATTGAACACTTCAGAAGGAAGACATTATGTAATCAAACTGTGGTGAGGTTCCTGTATTGCTATTTTTTAAAAACGCTATTTGTTAAGCGCTTACTTTGGGCCAGGCAGTGTAATAAGCAGTGAGGTAAATACAAGCTAATGAGGTTGGACACAGTCTCAGGGTTGGACACAGTCCTTGTCCCACAAGGGGCTGACAATCTTAGCCCTCATTTTTTTTTACAGATGAGGGAATTGAGGAACAGAGAAGTTAAGTGACTTGCCCAAGGTCATTCAGCAGACAAGTGGCAGAGCCAGGATTATAACCCAGGTCCTTCTGACTCCCAAGCCCATTCTTAGTCCATGAGGTGAAGTTGCTTCTCTACTTTTTTTACTTCTCTACTTCTACCTTGGTCCCATTCGTGTCAGATTGCATATGAGATTGAAGTACCTGAAACATTTGAAGAAACTGTGCCTCCTTCCATCCTAACCAGGCTCTCCGAGGACACTATAGCACAGCCTGCATCATTCTCCTCCAGTTATTTCACATGAAACAGGCAGTTTGAGGGTGAGGCAATAAAGGAAGCCACAAGGTGGATTTGCTACGAGAGGGTAGTAGACAAGGAAATCTCTTCCTATCCCTCCCCCTGAATCAGTAAACCTGTAAAGTGCAAAATGTTAAGCAAACCAAATCTTTCTCCATGAGTGTCACATCAAGCATGGGCCTGGCTTGTTGAAAAATGAATCACTCTTGTGGATGAAAGAGAGCGCAGAAGGAGTGATGAGACGGAAGTTCTAAAAAGCCCCAATGGACAGATTAGAGATAATCATAATCAGAAGAAGCGCCTCTATAAAATCGGGTTCTGACTGATGGGGATTCAAAGCTGTTCAAAAGAAAAAAAAATCGCCAATTTCCTCACTTAATATTATCCTAAAAAGGCTCTTTTTGCCCTTAATCAAATGAAAGATCTGTGTTCTGTGACTCGGCTACACTCAAGGTACAGTTGTAATTGCCCTTTTGATTAGAAGACTGAAGGGACCAGGGGCACTTCAGGACACCAGGACCTAAAACCTTAGGGTCATCAATCTATATAGAGTAATATAGACTATAGTATAGAGACTATAGCATAATCAGTCAGTCAGTGGAATTTATTGAACACTTCTGTGTGCAGAGCACTGTATTAAGTGCTTGGGAGAGTACAATATAACAGAGTCAGTAGGCAAAATCCCTGCACACAGGAAGTTTACAGTCTCAAGAGGGTGGCCAGATATTTAAATAAATTATGGATGTGTACATTAATAATAATAATAATAATGTTGGTATTTGTTAAGCGCTTACTATGTGCCGAGCACTGTTCTAAGCGCTGGGGTAGACACAGGGGAATCAGGATGTCCCACGTGGGGCTCACAGTCTTAATCCCCATTTTACAGATGAGGTAACTGAGGCACAGAGAAGTGAAGTGACTTGCCCACAGTCACCCAGCTGACAAGTGGCAGAGCTGGGATTCAAACTCATGACCTCTGACTCCAAAGCCCGTGCTCTTTCCACTGAGCCGTGCTGTGGGGCTGCGGATGGGGTGAATATCAATAGCCAACCAAGTGCATTGGTGATGCAGAACGAGGAGGGAGTAGGGGAAATGAGGGCTTGGTTGGAGAAGCCCTTTCAACGGTATTTATTCAATAGTATTTATTTATTCATTCAATAGTATTTATTGAGCGCTTACTATGTGCAGAGCACTGTACTAAGCGCTTGGGATGAACAAGTCGGCAACAGATAGAGACGGTCCCTGCCGTTTGACGGGCTTACGGTCTAATCGGGGGAGATGGACAGACAAGAACAATGGCAATATATTGAGTACTTGCTGTGCAGATAGCACTATCAGTGCTCAGAAGAGCTCGCCACTCACAATTTCCCACAGTGGCGCACCCTGAAGCCCTCCCCTCTTCCTCTCACAGCAAGTATCTACCCTCACAACCTCATGCTGGTTGTTGGGAAAAGACTTTGGAAAATGGGATCATCTTGGTCCAGTTCAGTGTTTACTCGATCAAGCAGCATGGTTTAGTGGAAAGAATGTGGGCTTGGGAGTCAGAGGTCATGGGTTCCAATCCCGGCTCTGCCACTTATCAGCTGTGTGACTTTGGGCAAGTCACTTAACTTCTCTGGGCCTCAGTTACCTCATCTGTAAAATGGAGATTAAGACGGTGAGCCCCACGTGGGACATCCTGATAATCTTGTATCTGTCCCAGCACTTAGAACAGTGCTTGGCACATTGTAAACAACAAATACCATCATTATTAATCAGTGATAGCTTTTGAGCACTTGCTGGGTGCAGAGCACTGTGCAATAAACTAGACGCGGTAGACACAATCCCTGCCCTCCAGGAACTTATAGTACTGTTAATTGTCCTATACCAAACATTTGGGAAGCATAAAAGTAGGCCCCATTAGTCTCAATCCCTGGTTTACAGATATATTATCTGTAACCATTTATATACATATATTTTTGTATGTTAATGTCCGTCTCACCCTCTAAACTGTGAGCTCCTTGTGAGCAGGGAATGTGTCTGTTTGTTTTTACATTGTACTCTCCCAAGCACTTAGTACAGCACTTTGCACACAGTAAGCACTCTATAAATATGAATGAATGAATGAATGAATGAATGAATGAATGAATGAATGAATGAATGAACCAAAAAATCATGAGACACATTTCCTCCTCATTAAAAGCCACCCCTCCAGTGAGTCTATCTGAATCTCTGGAGAATGCTGTTGGGGATTTTTTTGGTTATGTTTTGTCTTTTGTTTTTAATTTCTACTCAGCAATGTGCGTGGGAAATTTGCTGATGATGGTGATAAAATGTTGTGGTTTTAGAGGCCCGTATAATGTCATCAAACGGTCACTTGTCTCCGGGCATATTTGGAAGACTCAAGACTATCAATTGCTTGACTGATATTCCTGCCCCTGATCTGAAGAGAAAAGACTTCCCCCTGAAGAAGGTGTAATTATTAGTATTTACAGAGTGTTAATGGAATGCACAACACTGCACTAAGCACTTGGAAAAGAACAATAGAAATTGTTCTTTCGAATTCCCTACTAATTGCATGGTGTCAGCAATGAGGAGAGATGGAGGCTTCTGATTTTTCTGAATTAATAGGGTCACTGCCACATTAACTCTCTGTAGTTTAGGAAAAGGAAATACCAACACTTCAGGTACTAAAAGCAGAGGATGTGATGCTACTCTGAAAAATGATTATCTTCTGTAACTATGGTCTCACCAGGCCCTTAGTATTGCTCTATGATAGTACATCTACCTCAGGAGAGAATATTTTGAGGTCAGAGTAACACTTCAGAAATAATCCCGCATTTACCAACTTGCCTTCTATTCTATGCCTTAGTATTTCCAAGTATTCTATTCGTAATAATAGAATAGAATCTACAAACTAATAGGAGACAAGCACCAGAGAAAATTACAGTGAGGAGGAAAGAATGAAATATGAAGGTTTGTACATAAATGCCAGAGACCCAGAAGGCAAGTATCGGAGGAGGTTGGTGATCTGAGAGTGCCAAAATGTTAGTTGGGGTATATAGGGTGGGGAGATTTTGAAAGATTTATCAGGGAAGGCCTCCTGGAGAAGCTGTGATTTCCAAAGGACTTTGAAGCTGGGGAGAGCCAGATATGAAGGGGGAGGAAGTTGCAGGCAGGAGGGAGGATGTGATTCACAGGTCTCTCTTTTTTATCCAAGTGCACTTTTTATTCCACGATGTCAGGCAGCTTCTCTGAAGTCTTAGTCTGCTTCCTTCTTTCAAAATATTTGAAGAATCTTTTATTATTAGCTTTGGAATCCCTTGCAAGGTACACTTCAAATTTCTTTTTGAGCCCCCTAATTGCCTGTTTGCACCTGAGCTACCACTCTTTATAGGCTTTCTTGTTCTCTTCATTCTGGTGAGCTTTCAACATTTCAAAGGATTGAAGTTAGTTCTCAAAGCAAAAATGTTTAGAAAGAGACTGCATTCTGGGAACAGTGCCTTTTTGTGTTCATAGATAATGCTCCTTTTGCATTATCCTCTCAAAATGGTGGCCTCTTAGGTCATGAGCAGTGAAGGTTTCCTATGAGGCTTCAACAGGAAATATGTAGAAAAATGTAGTGTGGGAGAGGGCAGTGCCCACAGATTGGCCACGGGAGAAACGCCTTGGTCTGTCTGCTTCCAGCCTTGCCCCCAACCCTCCCAGCCATACCTTGAAAATGAGTGATGTAACTAGGTGTAATCTGGGAGCCAGGGAACTAAACAGAGAACTAGGCGATTTGGAGCAAACGATACTGCAAGAAAAGAACAAAATAAATGGAAGTTGATTTAGACTGATGGAGAGATTTCAGTTGTAGGTGTTGATGAATAAGCTGGACTCTGGCTTCCTTCTACCCTCCCTCCCCTAACAAGATATCCCAAACTCTTCCCTCACCCCCCCACTCCGTCACCCACTTGGGCTTCCATTCAGCCACCTCCCACAGATTAGCAAAGGAACCCATCCAAGTAGTCTGTGCATCCAGTTCCTTGACCTTCTTCACAGAGAGCTCTCACACCACCTTTCAAAGGGCATAGGAATGCAGTCTCAAACATAACATGGATAATTGCACAAGTGTTATTTTTTTTTGGACCAGTTTGTAATTCATCAGTCCACAGATCCATTCCAATCTGTGAATCCGTCTGGATAATTTCTTTGAAACGGAAGTAAGTAAATGTGGGATTATTTCTGAAGTGCTAATCTGACCTCAAAACAACCTCTCCTGGCGTAGAGGTGTTATTATGGAGCAGTACTAAGGGCCTGGTGAGACGATAGCTTGGGAAGATAATAATTTTTCAGAGTAGTATCACATCTTCTGCTTTTAGTACCTGAATTGTTGGTATTTCCTCTTCCTAAACAACAAAGAGTTAATGTGACAGTGTCCCTGACTATTGATTCAGAAAAGTCAGATGCCTCCATCTGTCTTCATTGCTGACACCATGAAATTAGTAGTCAGGGGACATGTCTTTTCATTTCTTTTCTTTTATGGTATTTGTTAATTGCTTCTGTGTGCCAGGCACTGTACCAAGTCCTGGGGTAGATACAAGATTGTCAGGTTGGACAAGGTCCCTGCTTCACAGTGGGCTCACAGTCTTAATCTCCATTTTCCAAATGAGGTAACTGAGGCACAGAGAGGTAAAGTGACTTGCCCAAGGTCACACAGCAGACAAGAGGCTGAGCTGAGATTCGAACTCAGGTCCTTCTGACATCAAGGCCCAGGCTCTATTCACTACGCCATGTTGCCTCTCTCCCAAGTTTTTAGTACAGTGCTCTGCACACAGTAAGCGCTCAATAACTGTGAGTGAATGAATTGAATGAATGAGATAGTATATCAATGGGATACCACTTTCACTTCACTTATAGGTAGGGTTTAGAGATTTAAAAGTAGGGTTTACAGGAAGGCAAGTTCCTCTAGCATCTCCAGGAATCCCCAGCCCAGAAGCTTGGTCCTTAAGAATGAAACTGTGAATCTGTGAGCCTGTGATACCAGTTTCTGCTGAAACTGAAACCCCAGCTCCCCTGAAAAACCTGTACCTGCTTCTCTGAAAAGCCAAAATGAGGCATGAGATGTGTGATGTTGTGGAGCTACGACTCAAGGATTGATCTAGAGTTGCCCCTAAGAAAAGTGGCTCATGTCAGAAAAATAAAGGGGCAAAGTGATTAGAGGGTAATTTTTTAAATAGTATTTGTTAAACATTTACTATATGCCATTCTCCATACTAAACATTGGGATAGATACAGGACAATCAGTTTGGACACAGTCCATGTCCCATGTGGAGCTCAGAGTCTTAATCCCCATTTTACAGATTAGGTAATTGAGGCACAGAGAAGTTAAGTGAAGAAGAGAAGCAGCGTGACTCAGTGGAAAGAACCCGGGCTTGGGAGTCAGAGGTCATGGGTTCGAATCCCAGCTCTGCCACTTGTCAGCTCTGTGACTGTGGACAAGTCACTTCACTCTCTGTGCCTCAGTTACCTCATCTGTAAAATGGGGATTAACTGTGAGCCTCATGTGGGACAACCTGATTACCCTGTATCTACCCCAGCGTTTAGAACAGTGCTCTGCACATAGCACTTAACAAATACCAACATTATTATTATTATTATTATCTAAGGTCACACAGCAGACAGGTAGTGGATTAGAATCCAGTTCCTTTGACTCCCAGGCCTGTGCTCTTTCCTCTAGGCCGTGGAATTTATCCTTACTATGTAATAATTATAATGTTGGTATTTGTTAAGCGTTTACTATATGCAGAGCACTGTTCTAAGCGCTGGGGGAGATAGAGGGTCATCAGGTTGTCCTACGTGAGGCTCACAGTCTTCATCCCCATTTTACAGATGAGGTAACTGAGGCACAGAGAAGTTAAGTGACTTGCCCACAGTCAAACAGCTGACAAGTGGCAGAGCAAGGATTCGAACCCATGACCTCTGACTTCCAAGCCCGTGCTCTTTCCGCTGAGCCACATGCAGGGCACTGTATTAATTGCAGAGCACTGGGCTAAGCATTTGGGAGAATATAATACAAAAGTGCTTATCTTCTTGACAGCAAGAGACCTATTTCAAGGACCAGCAAGAGACTTATTTCAAAGACCAGATTATCAGGTACTTTATTTCATAGGTAGTGATTGAATTAACTCTTCTATGGCCCCATGGAGTCAATGTGTGTTTATGCATGAACGGCAGTGACCAGCTGTAATGTTAAGAAAAATAACACTGTGCCTTAGACGTCCCCACAGACCTCATAACCACAGCGTGATGAGGAGATGGGACTCTGAATTTGACTATAAAATTGAGGTTCTGATGGTTGGCAGTGCTGTCTGCAGAACCATTGTAACTTCTTTGGCGGGACTGAGGGGAAGTCAGAAAACCTTCTTTAAGGAACTAGATTTCCCAGAAACTCTTGGGGATAACCTTTGGATGGGCAAGAGATAGCCACCCCTCTTCCCCCTCCTCCCTGAGGACCCTTGGGTGGGCTATCTTTTGTGAGGTAGATGTTTCTGTATGCAGTGAGCATATATTCTTCAGAATCTTGTTCATCTACAGGAATTTTTTCTAAATGTAAAGGTTTTTAGGGCTTTTCCCTGAGGAAAGGAGCAGTGAGAGGACTGAATAGGGAGAGGCAGTCCCCTGGGGATATGCACCACATGCCCCTTCTTCCTCCACCACTCTATTTTACCTCACAAGAGAACGACTCGGTATAACCTGCCATGCTCTAAGTGAGTTTGTCACGTGATCATTCCAGGGAATAGACAGATCCTGATCTCGGTTTTTGGTGTTTGCCCTTTCAGTACTCAGTAGGGCCGGCGGTCCTGGAAATCCTGATCACTGAAACCCTCCTGAGTAGGCTTGTCTAAACAGTGAATAACATTTCAGCTGGCTTGACTGGTGAAGGTTTTAAATTGATGATGGATGGACAAAATATTTAGCATGAATTATGGACCTAACATGATGCTAATAGCTATTGATTAAAAAATAAGTCTTTGTCACTGAGGCCTTCAAAAATCTTCAAGAATAATGAAAGCTATTTTAAAAATATTAAAAGATCAATAGATCGAGTAAATGACAAAGGATATCTTTTGGTGGTGGACATTGGCTGGGAGCAGGAAACTAGCAAAAGACAACATAAGAATTGCTTTCACCCACCCAACCAGCTCTGAAATAATCAGCCGGATGGAGGTGAGACTGAGAAGAGTAATCTGCAGATTGGCATGGAATATTTCAGATCAATGACCCTTCTCCACATCACCGTATTTTCATTTTTTTAAATTCTTACTCGTAGTTTCCTGGCTTATCACTGAAGTGCCAGGAGGGTAGAAACACGAGGTTAATGTGGAAAAGGGCTGACTGGCAGCTTGAAGAATGGTGTTTGGAACCAGGCTTTACTGATGACTTTGTCCTTGTTCTTTGTGAGGGGCTGACTGGGTATTCAAGTACAATTTCCTGGGTTCATTTTTTACCTTGAGCAAATAACTACTGGTATTTGGTAGCAATGGGGCTAAGTGGAGAGATCTCTTCTCTGCATTGACAATCACGAGACCCGATTCTAGTCTCAGCTCTGCCATTATTTGCCTTTTGTCCTGGGACAAAGCACCGAGCTCCTCTCTGCCTAAAGTTTCCCTTTCCCATGTAAGGATCACAGACTTAGTCCCCATTTTACAGATGAGGTAACTGATCCACAGAAAAGTAAATGACTTGCCCACAGTCACAGAACAGTTCTGGAAAAGTAATGGGATGTTACAAACACAAATATCCTAATAACAACAGAAACGGTACTAATGATAATAATATTTGCTAAGTGCTTACTATTGGCCAAGTACTGTACTAAACTGGGGTAGATAGAAGATTATCAGACACCATATGAGAATCACAGTCTAAATGGGAAGGAAAATAGGCGTCGAACCCACATTTTGCAGTTTTGCACTGACAAGGGAAGTGACTTGCCCTATGTCACATTGCAGACTCGTGTTGGAGTCAGAGCCCTCTGACTCTGACTCCTCTGACTCTTAGGTCTGGTCTCTTTCCACTCTTCCCTGCTGCTTTTCTATTTGAAGACCAGTGTCACTGGCAGTAGAATTTAACAATGAGAACATGTATAACTAAAGAGGCCAATGAGTTACTGTCAACCCCTACAACAGCTAAGGATTCTGCCTTATGACTACGTGTGTGGGACCACATTTGCTGGGGCTTTCTAAAATAACTTGATTTCCCCTGGAGAAGAGATCAGATAAGAGCAAGAAATCCTCTAGACTGTAAGCTCACTGTGGGCAGGAAATATGTCTACCAATTCTGTTGTATTATCCTCTCCCAAGTGTTTACTACAGTGAGATAAATTGACATAGATACATTGATTGAAATCTAGGAAGGAAGGAAAACCACCTCAAATCTTCCAGTTCTTTGCTCACTGCACTATCAGGCCCCCTCTTTGCAGTTAGTTTAGGACAGATCTTTCTCTCCCCTTCTTCCTCCTAACTCCCACAGGGGCAAGGGTTTGGAGAGGAGAGAACCGTATATACCATCAGCCCCGAATGTACGTCAGGGACTCCTCCCTTGTAGATTACCTGTGAAAGCAAATATTTCTTATTTCCCAGAAGACTCTATTTATTTATGCTCCGGTATAATATGCATTCCCAGAAAATCAACCCCCTGTAACAGGACATTGGTTTATGTAAAGACTTATCCCACCCACAAACCAGGCAGATTGGGAAAAAAATCCCATTCCAAATAAACAAGAACAGCACAAAAGTTCAGTCGTTAGGTGGAAATGAATACTGATGGCAAGAGAAAGGCCCAAGTTATCTAGTTTAATTATACAATAGAATCATTTAAAGGGAACCATAAAGATCTCCTGTCAAGATCGGATATTAAAATGGCAAATGCAATAAACGTTAAGATATCATAAACATCACCAGGGAGAACCATGTGACTTTCAGTGAAATGAGAAACCCAGTGATTCAGACACATTGTTCCATCCTTTCCAGCAGCAACAATATGATGGCATTCATAAAAATTAGATGCAAATTCTTTAAGAGGGCCATCAGTAATAGGCACTGAGCCCATTTCTGGGGTGGAGGGGGAGGAGAGAACGAGATGGAAAGGAGGAGGAGGGCTCCCGAGAATACTCTTCTCCATAGTTTATGACATATGGATTTGAAAAGAATGGACTGAAGATTTTGTTTGCTAACCTGAAGTAGCTATATTTATTCCCCATTTGATTGAATGTGTCAGACTCCTGAATGGAGTCAAAGTCAGAGATTAGAAATATTTGCATATAGGGTATGGGTTTACTTTTACTCATTCATCTTGTAAGTATCGAATGGGTCTGCAGCATATATTTTGGAAAAAATGTTTGTTTATGCCCCTTCTCCAATAGAAAAATCATAATACAATGGGCCTAATTAGTCTCTAACTTGCCTGTTCGCTGTTGGCAACTCCAGCATTGGAGGGGTCAGGTACATTAGGATTAGAATGTAAGCCCATTAGGATTAGACTGTAGACGATTAAACTGTAAGCCCATCAATGGGAAGGGACTGTATCTGTTGCCGATTTATACATTCCAAGCGCTTAGTACAATGCTCTGCACATAGCTCTCAATAAAAACTAATAAATGAATTAGGAGAAAAGAGCCTACTAAGAGAGAGGATCTGGTGGAGAACCATGCTAGCTAATAGTCAGAGCTTTATGTTTTTTGTGAAAAGTTTTGGGGAACCACTGGATATTTTTGAGGGCAGGAGTAATGTGCCCTGATTATCGTCTGAGGGAAATGAGATGTGGAGCTATCTATAAAATAGACAGGAGAGGGGAGAGGCGGGAAACAGATAGGTCAGTAATCAGGTCCTTATAATAGTCCAGGCAGGAGAAAGTGAGGTTTTGTGTCAGTATGGTTGAATGAATAAAGGGAGGTGTGTGAAATATTACCGAAGAAAAATGGGCAGAACTTAGACACACTGAAGATAGGAGGAAATTGAGAGAGAAAGGTATCAAGTTGAGGAACACTGAGGAAAGTGGGGAAAGTTAGGAAGACCAGAGGGCTTAGGAGAAAATATGAGTTCAGTTTTAGATCATAGTTTATGGTCCCAATGAGTTTATGGTCCCAATGAGTCATTCCGATAGTTATCCTAAAGACAGGAGGATATATAAGATTGTAAAGTAGGGAGACAGCTGAGCTGGAAATGGTTATTTGTCAATCCTACATAAAAGTGGTAGTTGATACTATGTGGACAACTGTACTTCCCAAAAGAGTGAATGTAGAATGAGAAGAATAAACAATCTAGACCTGAACCTGGAGATGCATCAGTGGCCAAAAGGTGGAGAGAGAAAGATGAAAGAGCAAAGAAAATAGAAGAAAGCTGTCATCCTGATCCATGTAGACTATTTTAACATTATCCACTCCCCAATTCCTTTTCCTTTAATTCCAATGCAAATCTGAGTGACTTTAGTCCCCAGAATCCAGGCAGGTTAGTGACCGGTTCAGGGCCAAAGGTAAGGCCTCTAGTACCCCTGGACATGTGCTGTCAATCATGCAGACCCCCAGCCAATCAGGAAGCACGCACAAGGTAATAACCCCTACAGAACTGCCTCTCCGTAACCACGCACCCGACCCTGTTCCCTATAAGGAGACCGTGCTGAATTACTACTTATCTGTAAGATTTCTCTAACAATCCTCCAACATGCATTGAAGCCCACCCATAAGAGAAGGAACATTTAAAAGCCCACCTGGAATTTCTGCCCCACTGGAAAATGGGTCCTGATGAGGGGAACACAGACACACTTAAAAATAAAAATTCAAAAGCTACACCCTCGATAGGGCCTGTATTGAATAGCTGGGCCTCCGTGGTTTTAAAGCAGAATACTGGGGTGAATAATAATAGAGCCAGACCGATGAATTCTTGTCAGTTTAATTCAGCTGGGCCATTAGAGACAATGCCTGAAACAAAGGAAGGACATTTGCACTGTACTTTCCAACCCAATAAAAAGAGAGAACTCCAAGTATTGGCAGCAATAATGAAGTTTAAATGAATGATCCTTCAGGAAAGCCCACTGCTACTGGCAGCAGTTGATGGATCTTTCATTAATACACATGAAAACCTTGGCGATTGCTCTCTATTGGCAGCTCTCCTCTTACGTGTGTGCGTGAGTCCCTGGATGATAATCAATCTCTTATTCTCTGGCTCTTAGTTACCCCCCTTCTTACACAAAACCCAGCGAAATTCACCAGCAGAGCTTGTCTAATGACCTTATATTTTAATACTTATTGATCACCGGGTTTCATAATGGGACAAAATGTCCCAAGTGCTGAGGGATTGATCACCGAGGCTGATTTGATGTGGGGGTACATTAGTATTTCTAAAATATCAGCAAGGCCTGTGAAAGGACTTTCCACTGAGGCATACAAAATGGGTAATAAAAGAACACAAGCAGATGATATGGGACCGATGGTTATCACTTCAGTGAGGTATCTGACTCTATTCTAAAACAGTACAAGTCTCTTAGCTCCTTATCCTTGGCTCTAGGTAAGCAATCTATCAATCAGTGGTATTTAATGAATGCTTACTGTGTGCAGAGCACTGTACTAAGCACTTGGGATGGCACAATATAATAGAGTTGTGATAGACATGTTCCCTAGGCACAAACTGGGACAAACTCGCCCCCTACCCCAGCACACACCCTACCAAGACCACCTAAACCTGCAAACTCAGAGCTCAGGTGGATTCATTTCTTAACACATGCATTAGTCAGACACCAATTTTTATTGAGTTCCCCTTATAGACACAGCCCTGTCCTTGTCACTGTGGGAGAATTTAAAGATAGAGCAGGGAGTTTAAGTGGAAGCAGTAAGGATTTGCTTCAGGAGTGAAGTATGTTTCGGCTTAAACTTTGAGCCCATAATATTTGAACAAACATAATTTGATTCAAATTGAACCAGAAAGAGGATGTTTAGGGCTTTTTTATGGGGAAAAACTTCGCTTGTGGCTGCAACAGATATGTTGATTGTTGACCGCATCCCTTAAAATCTGGCACTTCAATCAATCAGTCAATCAGTGGTATTTATAAAGCACTTACTGTGTGCAGAGCCCTGTACTAAGTATTTGGGAAAGTACAATACAACAGAGTTGGTAGAAATGTTACCTGCCCACAAGGAGCTTACGGTCTAGAATAACTTACAGATATATACACGTGTTGTGGGGCTCAGGGTGGGTTGAAAATCAAGTGCTTACAGGGTACAGATCCAAGTGAACCCTTAGCAGAGGAGCATGGCCTAGAGGAAAAAGTACAAGCCAGGGAGTTGGAAGACCTGGGTCCTGACTCTGGCTCTGCCCTTTGCCTGCTTTGCGACCTTGGACAAGCAAGTTAACCTGTGTGCCTGTATATAATGGGGAATCAATATCCATTCTCTCTCCTACTTAGACTGAGAGCACTATGTGGGACAAGGACACACATTCAACTTGATTAACTCGAATCCGTGCCAGCACTTAGAACAGTGCTTGACACGTAATAAGCACTTCAAAAAATACCCTAATCGTCATCAAGTGGATATTCGCTGCAGAAGAGAGAGGAAGTAGAGGCATCCCATGAAAAGCAGAGGCATCCCATGAAAAGTGCGTTAAAATCTCTGCTTTATCACCAGCTTCTCTAGATTGGATGGTAACAGAGAAGAGCTCTTCCCTGGAGCAATTCAATTGTCTTCCCTTCTCGTGCTAAAGGATGATAACAGAGGCTGCTGTTGGCTTGGCTATCATAATAATAATAAGCACAAGCCTGGAAGTCAGAAGGTCATGTCTTCTAATCCTGGTTCTGCCACTTTTCTGCTGTGTGAATTTAGGCAAGGCACTTCACCTCTCTATGTCTCAGTTACCTCATCTGTAAAATGGGGATCGAGACTGTGAGCCCCATATGGGGCAGGGACTTTATCCATCCCAATTTGCTTGACTCCACCCCAGCACATAGTACAGTGCTTAGTACATAGTAAGTCCTTAAAAAGCACCACAATCATTATTATTACTAATTGTGGTATTTCCTTCTTTCAATCATATTGATTGAGCGCTTACCGTGTGCAAAGCGCTGCACTAAGTGCTAGGGTAGATACAAGGAAATCAGGTTGGACACAGTCCCTGTCCCAGTGGAGCTCACAGTCTCGATCTCCATTTAACAGATGAGGTATCTGAGGCACAGAGAAGTGAAGTGACTTTCCCAAGGTCACACAGCACACAAGTGCTGGAGCCAGGATTAGACCATACATTTCCTCTACATTGTAAGCTAGTTGTGTGGGTAGGGAATGTGTCTGTTATGTTATATTGTACTCTCTCAAGAACTTAGTACAAAGCACTGCAAACAGTATGCACTCAATAAATACGATTGAAAGAATGAATGAAACCATGACCTTCTGACTCCCAGAGCTGTGGTCTATCTGCTACACCATGCTGCTTTCCCTGCAGCGTGTTCTAAAACAATGTTCTGTTCTTTTCATTTTGATGAACAGTGTTCTGTTCCGATTCAGGATTCTCTACCTTCCCCACGAACCCCTGCAGGAGAAGACTGATTCATTTAGTAGCGACTTTCGAAGACATGAGAGCAGTGGATTATTTTGCCAGTATTGTCTAGGTAGTCAGAATCTGTCTGAGAAACAAAGAACTGAAGGCTACACAGTCCCCAGATTCCATCCTCACTGTAGTAAAATTTGGGCTCAAGGAGAAAAAGGAGCAAACCTCAATTAATCAGTCAATCGGTAGCATTTTTTTGAGAGCTTACTGTTTGAAGAGCACTGTACTAAAGGTTTGGGAGAATATAATATAACCTTAGAGCAGTTACATTCCACGCCCATAAGTAGAAAAAGTTGGTGATGCCTTTTACCTTAAGTAGCATTTGTTGCTTCTACCTAGATTTGATGTCTTTATACTTTCCCTAAGCTTTACCTTTATTCACAAAATGAACCATTTGAGAGGGAGTGAAATGTTTCTTGGGGACCTAAGGGAAGAGTGAAGTGCTTGCCCAAATCACTGAAATTATTGCAACATTCTCTCAGTTGATGGCCTAAAAGAAATGTTACCAAAAGTATCCTCAATACCACTGAAGTACCTGATAAAGCAAGTTTGACTTCCAATTCCATTTCAGATTGGCTTCTCTGGTTCTGGTCAAATCTGTATAGTCTGGAAATGATATTTTCTGTACTGAAAGTCCAATTTTTAAGATTGGCCTTTCCAAAATATCCTGCAGCCTCCAGCTTCAAATCAGATGTGGAAAGGACTAGTGTCGTGAGGATAGCAAAACTAGTGCAGTGAGGATAGCAGTGTGACCTAATAGGAAGAACATGGGCCTTGGAATCAGAAGACCTGGGTTCTAGTCCCAGTTGCACCACTTGTCTGCTGTGTGTCCTTGAACAAGTCACTTAACTTCTTAACTTAAGTCTATGCCTCAGTTAGTTCATCTGTGAAATGGGGATTAAGCCTAGACTGTGGACCTGGACTGTGTCCAACTTGACTATCTTGTATCTACCTCAGAACTTGTAGTGTTTAGCACATAGTGAGCATTTAACGGATACCATTTTTAAAAAGCGTCTTTTTTAAGTATGAATTACCAGTTCAGATCATGAAGAGTAGGGCCAAGGCATAATGCTTCACTGGGGCAATGATTTCTGGTCCACTGTAGGTAGGTCCTGGTCCCTCTTCCTGCCCAATGGACAGTCACTTAGCAAGTCACACCAGGAACCTGTGAAGTGGATTTACAGGCTACTTTAAGATTGACCTGAAACTCACTCATTTTCTCACCTGAAGATAATGGCTTCAGGCAAACCAAAAATGCCTTAAAGTTGGGGACTTTTCTTTCACAAACCATCTGCTGTGAGAGTTTTCTATTATCACATTTCATTTATGCACTAATGAAATTAGTGTAGAGGAACCTAAGGGAAAGAAAATGCACGTACAAGCAAAACATCCGTTTTGGTAAAAACCAATGAGTTCATTTAAAATTAAATATGAATGATCGCAGTGGGTAAAGCTTCTAAGAAGATAGTGTTTCTGCCATTATATTATTCATTCGTGATAGGTTCACTTAATCTGTTTTCCAAAGAAACTAAGTTGGCACTGGGGAAAAACGAGTTTCTAGTCTTTGCTCCTGTAACCTGATCTGTTTTTGTTCTGTTGACCGAGTGGGGCAGAAAAAAAACGATTTTCATCCAAACAATCACATCAAAGAAGTGGATTTCTATACTTTATGTTGATTGAGGAGATATAACTATCAAAACCAGGAAGCAGAGGGGATTAGAAATATTAGGGGAATAAAGAGACGAAGCCATGTTTAGCAGAAGAAACATCCCTAAAACTCTGAGAATAAATATCAACCCTGAAACAACCAAAAGGTCAACTGTTTAGCAATTTAATATTCCAATCATTTTGTGTGGGTTCAAAATTGGCAAAAACATAAACTCTCCTGAACTGTAGTGATCCTAGGGGAATTCATCTCCCTGGGAAAATCCAATGCAGTCAAGGCTGGCCCGAAAATGTCTGCTTTCAATAATTATCATACTAATGCCATGGAGAAGCAGCATGGTCCAGTGGAAAAACACTGGCCTGGGAATCAGAGGACCGGGGTGCTAATCTCGGCTCTGCCAAATGCTTGCCGTGTGACCTCGGGCAAGCCCCTTAACTTGTCCGTACCTCAGTTACCTCATCTGAAAAATGGGAATTAAAGTCTCCTCCCTCCGATTTAAACTGTGAGCCCTTTATGGGACAGGGACTGTGTTCAACATGATAAACCTGTACCTACTTCAAAGATACAGATTGTATCCTTCCACCTCACACCTTAGCCCCAAAGCAACCGTGGACATATCTATAATTTATTTATTTGTATTAGTGTTTGTCTCCCCCTCTAGACTGTAAGCTCGTTGTGGACAGGGCATGTGTCTGTTATATTGGTGAGTCGAACTCTCTCAAGTGCTTGGTACAGTGCTCTGCACACAGTTAGCACTCAATAAATGCAACTTGTAAATTGATTGATCTACCCCAGCACTTAGAAGAGTGCTTGATGCACAGTAAGCACTTAACAAAGTGGAATTTGCATGCTGTTGCCCCTAATTTTCTCTCCCTGTGTCCTTAGTGACTGATGCTCTTCAGAGCCTCCTTAAGGCAATAATAGTGTTGGTATTTGTTAAGCGCTTACTATGTGCAGAGCACTGTTCTAAGCGCTGGGGTAGATACAGGGTAATCAGGTTGTCCCACGTGAGGCTCACAGTTAATCCCCATTTTACAGATGAGGGAACTGAGGCACAGAGAAGTGAATTGACTTGCCCACAGTCACACAGCTGACAAGTGGCAGAGCAGGGATTCGAACCTATGACCTCTGACTCTCAAGCCTGGGCTCTTTCCACTGAGCCACGCTGCTTCTCGAAGAGTAACTCTGCACTGGTTTTGGCAGTGCTTGCCATGCATTTTCCTTCTGAGAAGGGCTAAATTCACAAGATGAAGTGATCATATTTACCAACTCAATACAATGCATTAGCTGTAGTAAGTATTCAATAAATAGTATTAATTGGTTAATCAGGACATCTCTTCCCTTCCCTTCCTCTACTTGTTGCAAGCCAATAGTAGTTTAAGAAAGTAATTTTCATGTCTCCAGGAGGCCTGAGCATGGACAAAGAATGAAGGTTGGCCCTGCTATGCACAACTAACAGTTTTGCAGGAATATTACTGGAAGATCACTGGCTCACAATTTTTTCCCGATGGTTTTGAAGAGAAATCAGTGCCGTGGATCAGTCTTGACAACAACAACCTCTGCTTTTGCCCTCCTCTCTGTTGCCTCTTCTCCTCAGATAAAGGTACTGAGTTCAGTCTTCTTCATACCATGAATACTTACAAAATATATGGAAGCAGCCTGGCATAGTGGAGAGAGCATGGGCCTGGGAGTCAGAAGGTCATGGGTTCTAATCTTGACTCTGCTACTTGTCTGCTGTATGACCTTGGGCAAGTCACTTCACTTCCTCTGTGCTTCAGTTACCTCATCTGTAAAATGGGGATTGAGACTGTGAGCCCCAAGTGGGACAAGGGACTGTGTCCAACCCAATTTGCTTGTATCCATCCCAGCGCTCAGTACAGTGCCTGGTACATAGTACGCACTTGATAAATACCATAATTATCAAAAGCCTTTTGTCCCTGGTAGTAAGAAGAGAACTTGAGTGCAGTAGAGGGATATTTCTTTTAGCTCAAATGATTTCTAAACACTCAGTTCAAAGAGGTTTCGCCCTTATAAATGGCAGGGGTAACAAACAGCAGAAGTCTTCTACCATTTCCTGCTTTTTTATTATTATCGTTAGTTTATTCTCTAGACTATAAGCTCACTGTAGCCAGGGAACATGTCTGCTTATTGTTTTATTGTTCTCTCCCAAGTGTTTATTACAGTGGTCAGCACACAGTAAGCACTCAATAAATACTACTGAATAAATGAATGAAAGGGCCCCCTTTGGGAAGTTGGGGAATCCGAAACAGAAGCAGCGTGGCTTAGCGGAAGAAGCACGGGTTTGGGAGTCAGAGGTCATGGGTTCTAATCCCGGCTCCGCCATTTGTCATTCTCCCCCCTTTTAGAATGTGAGCCCATTGTTGGGTAGAGATTGTCTCCTTGGCCGAATTGTACTTTCCAAGTGCATAGTACAGTGGTCTGTACACAGTAAGCGCTCAATAAATACGAATGAATGAATGAAATGAGCTCACAGTCTAGAGGGGGAGACAGGCATTAAAATACACAAATAAATAAATAAATCAAAGACATATTCATGAGTGTCATGGGGCTGGGAGTGGGGATGAATGAAGGGAGCGAGTCAGGGTGAAACAGAAGGGAATGAGATAAGAGGATAGGAGGGCTTAGTCAGGGAAGGCTTCTTGGAGGAGATGTGCCTACAATAAGGCTTTGAAGTGTGGGGAGAGCAACTGTCTGTCTGCTATGAGGAGGGAGGGCTCACCAGGCCAAAGGCGCTGTGGGTGAGAGATTGGCAGCAAGAAAGACAAGATTAAGGTAGAGTGAGAAGGTTAACATTAGAGGAACAAAGTGTACAGGCTGGGTTGTAAAAGAAGAGTAGCGAGGTGAGGTAGGAGAGGGCAAGGTGATTAAGTGTTTTAAAGGAAATGGTGAGGATTTTTCATTCACGTTCCCTGATTTGGCAGGATCCAAATAACCTGAGTGAATAGTTTGTCTAGTGTCAGCTCCACAGATTCAAGCTTTTTTCATGACAAAAAAAATTAGTGTGTCACTGGGGATAAGCTCCTAATATAATAACAGTCTCAATATTTATGAGATCTGATTCCTCATTTCAGAACCTGGTACTGAGAAGAGATTGCAGTTTTCTTGTAAGTGGTTTCCAAGAGTCCTTGTTAATAACATCAAAGATAACTAAGAACAGATAAGAGGCTAACTGCTTTATTACTATCAAGTGAGGTTTAATGGTCGGGCAAGGAATTAATAGACTTGGTTGATATATTCAGCAAATACTTTCCCAAGCACTTAGTACAGTGCTCTGCACACAGTAAGAACTAAATAAATAAGATTGAATGAATGAATGAATGAATGAATGAATGAAGATTTCCTAGATGCTGGACACTGAAAGGGTAATGGTACTTGTTAAGTGCTGGCATAGATATAAAATAATCAGTCCTTGTCCCACGTGGGGCTCACAGTCTGAGGGGGAGCAGAGAATGAATCCCCATTTTACAAAGTGAAGAAACAGAGGCAAAGAGAAGTTAAGTTGACTTGGCCAAAGTAACATAGCAGACAAGTGACAGAACTGGGATTAATAATAATAATAATAATGTTGGTATTTGTTAAGCGCTTACTATGTGCAGAGCACTGTTCTAAGCGCTGGGGGAGATACAGGGTAATCAGGTTGTCCCACGTGAGGCTCACAGTTAATCCCCATTTTACAGATGAGGTAACTGAGGCACAGAGAAGTGAAGTGACTTGCCCACCGTCACACGGCTGACAAGTGGCAAAGCCGGGAGTCGATTAGAACCTAGGTCTTCCAAGCCCTACTTTTCCTCATCTTCCATTCCCTTCTGTGTCACCCTGACTTCCTCCCTTTGTTCTTCCCCTCTCCAAGTCCCACAGCACTTATTTATTTGAACTGATGTCTCCCCCACTCTAGACTGCAAGCCCATTATGGGCAGGGAATGTGACTGTCTACTCTTGTATGGTACTCTTGCAAGCACTTAGTACAGTGCTCTGCACACAGTAAGGGCTCAATAAGTACAATTGAATCAATGAATAAATGAATGAATTAGGCCACACTGCCTGGTGGACTGTACACTCCTCACTAGGAGGAGTTACCCAGCAGGAGCAAAATGCTGTGCCAGAAACATCGATAAAATAGCTTACTTCTTCAGAGGCATTTTTTTTATCAATCTGTCAATTATTGGAATTTATTGAGAGCTTACTGTGTACAGAGCACTATACTATATACTTGGAGAGTTCATCATAGCAGAGTTGGTAACTGAGGCACAGAGAAGTTAAGTGTCTTGCCCAGGGTCACACAGCAGACAAAAGCCAGAACCAAAATTAGAATCCAGGTCCTCTGACTTTCTATCAACTAGCCATGCTGATTCCATTTATTGAGAGTCCAAACTAGTTTAAGTCAATTAGTCCAAGTCACACAGTCAGAGACAGATGTGAGATTAGAAGAGTGGTCTCTAGGTGTCCAAAGCAGACCTTTATCATTATTATGATGTGATTATGAGTAACGTTAAGTTCCTACTACGTGTCAAGCGCTGTTCTAGGTTCTGGAATAGATACAAGTTAATCTGTCCCACGTGAGGCTCACAGTCTAAGTAGGAGGGAGAACAGTTATTGAATTCCTATTTTACAGTTGAGGAAACTGAAGCACAGAGAACTGAAGTGACTTGCCCCAGGTTACACAGCAAGCTATTGGCAGAGCCAGTATTAAAACTCAGGTCCTCTGACTCCCAAGTCCATATTCCTTCCACGAGGCTAAGCTGCTGGAGCCCCAAAACTGGCCTGGGCAGATTCTTTTGCGCCAGGCCTTTCCAGAATCTGGCCCCCAGTTTTTGAAAGGTCCTTGTCAGTATGTTAGAGTGTGGATCCTCCTCAACTGCTGCAGCATGGAGTAAATAGCATTCCCATTGAGGAGCATGCAGAGCGTAGTGCTTGGCTGGCTTTTCAGCTGCAGTTATGTGAATCAACACCACCATCTAGTGAACAAAGATGTCAGGTAGTTGAATAAGAACTGGAAAACTGAAGTAATTCAGGCAAGATGGAATTTCACGTGTGATAACAGTGCTAACCGGTCTGCACCTCGTAGTCCCAATCCTTTCCCCTTTTCTTCATCCTTGCTTCTTTCCTTCTCCCTGCTCCTGCCATTGCTCCCAGTTCCCCATCAGTCACTCCCTCTGCTGCTTCTCCCTCAGCAGGTAGGCTCCTTCCCCAGATGGATTCGGCAGTTCCTCTCTCCTCCACTTTCCTGTGGGTTCAGGTTAGCAGGCCCTGATTCTCTTCCCTCCACAGATTTCTCATTCTCCTTCTTCTCTTGTCCCCACAGATTTCTCCCTCTTCTCCTCCTCTTCCTCCTCCTTCTCTACCTCCTTTACTTCCTCCTCCTTCTCCTCTTCCATGCGGTTCTTTCTCCGTTTTTCTTCTCCTCCTTACTCCTCTTCTGGTTTCTGTTCCCTCCCCTACCTTGACACAACCTTCCTAGCCAAGCATAACAATAATAGTGACAATGATAACAATAATTATAATGATAATTCTGGTATTTCTTAAGCGCTTACTATGTGCCAGGCACTGTACTAAGTTCTGGGGTGGAACACAGGTAAATTGGGTTGGACAGAGTCCCTGTCCCACATCAGGCTCACAGTCTCAATCCCCATTTTACCGATAATAATAATATTGGTATTTGTTAAGCGCTTACTATGTGCAGAGCACTGTTCTAAGCGCTGGGGTAGACACAGGGGAATCAGGTTGTCCCACGTGGGGCTCCCAGTCTTAATCCCCATTTTAGAGATGAGGTAACTGAGGTACAGAGAAGTTAAGTGACTCGCCCACAGTCACACAGCTGACAAGTGGCAGAGCTGGAATTCAAACCCGAGACCTCTGACTCCAAAGCCCTTGCTCTTTCCACTGAGCCACGCTGCTCTTCTTACCGATAAGGTAACGGAGGCACAGAGAAGTGAAGTGACTTACCCAAGGTCACAAAGCTGACGAGTGGCGGAGCCAGGATCAGAACCCACGACCTTCTGACTATCAGATCCGTGTTCTATCCACTAGGCCATGCTGCTTCTCAACTATGCATTTCTTGGATTCCCTCCCCGAGCTACTAGGGCAGACGGGCCACTCAGAGCAAGTGTTGCCTCTGCCGTTCACCCCTAAAATTCTAATCTCCTCTGCCAAAATCCTCACTACGGCCTGCTCAGGCCTTTTGGGCCACCAAACCAATTAACTACTCATGTACGTATTTTACGTGCCGTATTGCTCAAACACTAATTCTTGTTCATGTCCCCTTTATTTTCTCTTATATGTACTCCTGGTACCAGTCTACACCCCCAGATTGCAAGCTATTGCAATCATTCTATCAATTCTATTCTCTCAAGTGTTTAGTGCTCTCCGCAGAGTAGGCGGTTATTATATATACCGTGCGTGTCCTGCACAGAGGTTGCCGGGAGGGGAATAGCAAATTGAAGTCACTCACTGCACTCCTAACTTGATTCCCTGGCTCTTCTCTCCGGCTTCCTCTCCTTTCCCCAAGGGAGCTGACTTGGGTTCGAAGTGGCGCTCCCCCCACCCCAGCTTCCAAGCAATACATGCACAGTGGGAGGAGGTGCCGGCATCGTTCTGTGAGGCTTCCAGGTTTCTGAAGAATAAGGAAAACCAAGAAAAGCTCTCCTTTCTCCTGCCTTTTAGAGAACGCTGTGGCAACTGTGCCCTTTGGCTCCTGGAATTTCAAAGGGCAACTCTCTCTGTCAATGCAGGCAATGGGCTTCGTCTCTTTAGCTTGAGTCAACCTTATTCCGCTACTAGCAAAGACAGGTTCATAAGTTCAGATTTCTCTACTTTCCCTTGACAGATGATAATTGGTATGTAGGCTATAAAGCAGACACCCATTTCTCAGGACAACAGTGCGATTCCTTTCTCGTTGCAAGGCCTCATATTGACTGACTGTCAAACAGCATACAAAACAGCAACAGCCTCAGAGACCCTCCACATATCTTTGTCTGCGGTGTTAAAATGAAACCCACAGGGACATTTTAAGGAAGAAAATTTCAGTGTGATTGTTCTAAAACCCTATAGCTCAACAAACCCTGAGAGCTCCTTTAACCAGCACAACAACAACAAAACGTCTATTAAAAAACAGAAAACTGTTGTCTGGTTACAACGAAGGATCCGCTTCCTCTAAGATGCAAGCATCTACATTTCAGAGAAACTGTTCTGTTGCCATTTGGCAGTTGCATTTAGTTAGCAAACTGTCAGTCTTAATCGAGGTAGTGTTTCCTGTCACCAAAAGTGTACATTCCAGACACTTGCAGTTAACGGCAGTTTGTATTTTTGCTTTTCCTGCCGCTTTACAAAGATAACTTTGCAACAAAATATTTACTATGACTGAGTTGTGTGACAGTAATGAGAGGCGCACACACAGACACACACATATCCCCCGAACAGTTCCACAGATCTTTGACTAATCACATATGTAATTACAGTGTTTACAGTAAATCAGCAGGTGAAAATTAACATTATGGAAATTATCTGGGAAGCACAACTGGAGCTGCCACTTAAGGATAGAAAAGTGGTAACCAGCAAGGTCACTGAGAAGCACTCAACATGTAATTAATGGGACTGTAATAAGAGCCTGTTTATCAGAGAACAGCTGGCTTGATGCAGCTGATGCAGAACACACAATATGCATGGTATTTTCTAACTCTTCTTTCTCTTTGTAGGATTCAAAAAATGTCGTAGTGCACAGAGATGATTGATCAAAACCTTAACATCTGTCTTCTACCTTTTCTAAAAATAAAAAAAAAATAGCCACTGGGCCTTCGGATCACCCTACTCTTACCCTAAAGGCTGTGCAGAGTACTGTACTAAATGCTTGGGAGAGGATAATACAGAGTACTGTACTAAATGCTTGGGAGAGGATAATACAATGGAAATGGTAGACAAATTCCCTGCCAACAATATGCTTCTAGTGTAGCTAAAATTCAACCGGCTGACCCTCGAAGGTGGACCACCACTTCCCATCAACCTCCAATCCCCAACTCACTAACTTTTTCTGTGTCATATGGCTGTAGTGAAATACCTGAAGCCCAGTGGGAGAAGAATGGGGACTGTACCTTAATATTCATTCATTCAATAGTGTTTATTGAGCGCTTACTATATGCAGAGCACTGTACTAAGTGCTCGGAGTGTACAAGTCGGCAACAATTAATATGGGAAGAAAAGAACCCCGCTTATATGTCTGTCACCAGTCCCCTCTTCCCCTTTATATTTTTAGATTCTGAGCCCTCTGAGGGCCAGGGATCATGTCTAAAATTCCCACCGAAGTGTTAATAATAATAATTATGGTATTTGTTAAGTGCTTAACTATGATGCCAGGCACTGTACTTGCAATGGGGTGATACAAGCAGATTGGATTGGACACAATCCCTGTCCCACTTGGGGCTCACAGTCTCAATCCCCATTTTAGAGATGAGGTAACCGAGGCCCAGAGAAGTGAAGTGACTTGCCCAAGGTCACACAGCAGACAAGTGGAAGAGCCGAGATTAGAACCCATGACCTTCTGGTTCCCAGGCCCATGCTCTATCCACTCTGCCGTGCTGCTTCTCTGTTCTCATTCCAGTGCTCTGCATATTGTAAGCACTTAGAAGGAACTATTATTTCTACTGCCCTGTGTTGAGTATCAAAAAGGAAGGGACTAAGCCAGGACTACTTCGCAGGTCTTAGTTATCAAACACCTTAGCTGTGAGATCACAAAAACGAAATGAGCACTCCTCTTCATTCATGCATTTAATAGTATTTATTGAGCGCTTACTGTGTGCAGAGCACTGTGCTAAGCGCTTGAAATGTACAATTGGGCAACAGATAGAGACAATCCCTGCCCATTGATGGGCTCGCAGTCTAATCGGGGGGAGACACATGGACAAAAACAAGACAACTTAATCGCAATAAATAGAATCAAGGGGATGTACCCCTCATTAACAAAATAAATAGGGTAATACAAATATATACAAATGAGCACAGTGCTGAGGGGAGGGGAAGGGAGAGGGGGAGGAGCAGAGGGAAAGGGGGGAAAGCGGGCTTGGCTGAGGGGAGGTGGTGGGGGCAGAGAGGGAGCAGAGGAAGCAGAGGGAAAAGGGGAAGCTCAGTCTGGGAAGGCCTCTTGGAGGAGGTGAGCTCTGGTGCTTGCACTATAGGAGTGAGCACTGTCTGCCTGATAGCCTGTGCTTTCAAAATGTAAATGGAATGATAATGTTATTAATTAGGTCATTCATTAAGCTCTTTCCATGTGCTAAGCTGTGGGGTTATGAGATCGGGCATAGTCCCTATCTACAAGGAGCTCAATACATGGGGCTCAAAGGCTGTCAGCCCCATTTTACAAATAAGGAAACTGAAGCCAAAAGAGGTTAAGTGACTTGTCCAAAGTCACACACTTGACCAGAAGTAGGGCCGGTTAGCTAATCTTGCTCTTCTGACTGCCAGCCCCGGGGCTGCATCCTGGGTGAAGGCCAGCTGTTTCAAATTTGCCAATCAGGTGCAACTTCCTGGGTTGGAGGCTGGACATCTGGGAAGAAAGTACATTCCTATCATGACTTCCATCTTGGTCCTTCACAACTTAGGTAGGGGAAAACTGGGAGAAGGAGGAATGGGAGGGAGAGAAGTGATTAGTGATGGATAGGCCTGGGGGATCCCTTCGATCGATATGAATAAAGCGGCTGACTTTTAAACTTTTTTGCAAACAGTTAAAAAGTAGCAGAGAGAGAGAGCAGATGTCCTAGGCTGTGAGCTCCCTGAGGGCGTGGATAGTGTCCACCTACTCTATAGTACTCTTCCAAGCATTTAGTATAGTGCTCTGCAAACACAAATAGTGCGATAAATCTCACCGATCGATTGATTCCCAGGCTGGGAGATGGCAGCCGTTCACACGGGAGCATGCACCTGGACTCACAGCAAATCCACATCCAGTCACCTGGTGCGAAATAATAATGATAATAATGTTGGTATTTGTTAAGCGCTTACTATGTGCAGAGCACTGTTCTAAGCGCTGGGGGAGATACAGAGTAATCAGGTTGTCCCACATGTGGCTCACAGTTAATCCCCATTATACAGATGAGGTAAATGGGGCACAGAGAAGTGAAGTGACTTGCCCACAGTCACACAGCTGACAAGTGGCCGAGCCGGGAGTCGAACCCATGACCTCTGACTCCCAAGCCCGGGCTCTTTCCACTGAGCCACGCTGCTTCTCTGTGTTCAACCTGATTGGCCTGTATCCACCCCCAGAGCTTAGTACAGTGCCTGGCACATAGTAAACGCTTAACAAATCATTATGAAGATCTTTCAGCCCCTGTGCTTGACTTTTTTCAAGAGCCCAGTGAGTCGCTACTCGGAATGGAGATCAGCAGAGGGCACCCTCTGCAAACAGACGGCAACATTTTTAATTTTTTTCCTTTTTTTGGTCTGAGATTGACTAAGAATTCCTATCACATTCTTCATTTGGGAGAGGGCACTGATACTAAAGCCCGTTGCCGGTGGTCAGGACAGCATCTTGAAAAGATGAAAGAACTATTAGCAGACCACCCTAGATGTTCCTTGGCCACGGTGTTCTCCCTCTTGCAATCGTGCGATTGAAGACAATGTCCTAATGCGAGAGAATCGAGAATGAGGCACGGTGAGGATGTGAGCTTGGAAAGTGTGAGTTGGGGTCTTGTAAATGAAGAGACTGGGGAGTTGAGACGGAGACGGCTGGGGGAGAACCTGAAAGCCAACGGTCGGAATTGTCCGGTGCGGAGGGGAATGGGCAACACTGAAAGTCACTTGAGGGCCAGAAAGAAGAACTAAAATAATTGTGGTATTTGTTAAGTGCTTACTATGTGCCAAGCACTGTTCTAAGCACTAAGATAGATGCAGTAAAATCAGGTCATCCCTAGTGGGGTTAACAGTCTTAATCCCCATTTTACAGATGAGGTAACAGCAACAGAGAAGTAGTGGCTGGCCCAAGATCACCCAGCAGAAAAGTGGCAGAGCCAGAATTAGAACCCATGTCCGCTGACTCCCAAGCCCGAGCCCTTTCCGCTAAGCCACGTTGGACCCAATCCCTGCCCTGGAGGAGCTTCTAATTGAATGTATGCTTTCTAAATAAGCGTGGCTCAGTAGAAAGAGCACGGGCTTGAGAGTCAGAGGACGTGGATTCTAATCCCAGCCCTGCCACTTGTCTGCTATGTGACCTTGGGCAAGCCACTTAACTTCTCTGTGCCTCAGTTACCTCATCTGTAAAATGGGGATTAAGACTGTGAGCGTCATGTGGGACAACCTGATTACCTTGTATCTACCCCAGTGTTTAGAACAGTGCTCGGCACATAGTAAGCACTTAACAAATACCATTATTATTATTATTATAAATAGGGACACTGTTATTTCAGAGTTGGGGAGATCACATCATATTGTTAGCAACAACTCTACACATTTCTCGCCCTGGCTGAGAACACCACCTGCAATTTCCATTTTTTCACTAAAGTGGAGTAGAAAGAACCTAAAGTAAATTTTATGCATCTCAGAATTCCATTTTATCTTGTTTTCTGAAATTGTAACATCCATTTTTTCGGAGAACAAGGGAACGGGAAGAGAAGCCCATCGTATTTGAGATGGAGGAGACAGGTTGATGGAGAGCAAAAGAACAGAGTAAGACAGGCTCCCACCCTGCCACCAAAGATGTAGTATTTTTTTTCTTCCCCAACAAATTACAGAATTTGAGAACTGAAAGTATCCCCAATGGTCCAGATGCATTTAACATCTTTTGCATCTGTTCTGCATTTGAATTTTGATTTCCTTTGTTCTGCATTTGAATTTTGATGAAATTTTGAATTTTGAGAAGCAGCGTGGCTTAGTGGAAAGAGCACGGGTTTGGGAGTCAGAGGTCATGAATTCGAATCCCAGCTCTGCCACTTGTCAGCTGTGTGACTGTGGGCAAGTCACTTAACTTCTCTGTGCCTCAGTTACCTCATCTGTCAAAGGGGGATTAACTGTGAGCCTCACGTGAGACAACCTGATTACCCTGTATCTACCCCAGTGCCTAGAACAGTAAGGGCTTAACAAATACCAAAATTATTATTATTATTATGTCCTGCATTTCAGTCTGAGTCCCTGGATTTATTCTAGCATCTGATCCTTCCTATTCCATCCCCACTACAATCTCCCCCAAGAAAAGATGCTAAGAGCAAAGACTCTTTTATTCAGCTGGAATTCAAATAAGTGTCAGCAGAGAGCAGAAAGACACCACAACTTAGGGAAGCTGGTGAGAATGAGCAGGAAATTGGCTAAAGAGTAAAATGAACATGCTGTACACTCCAAGAAAAGGAGGCAGAGAGATGGGAGATCTGGGGTTCTTCATCCCATTTAAAACGGTAGGAGAGTTTGAAATATTCCTCCAGAAACACACGCCCTCCCTAAAATCTCATCGTTTGTTTCTCAGGCACGGTTTGGCCTCTCGTCTTCTTAGAACAGTCCTATAATGTCCTACTCACTGTAGGAGCGTGAGAGAGTAATGGCGGTGAACGTTCAGACTGGAACGACGGCAGAGTTGTTCTCTATGTCTAAGGCCATGGTGGGACATGCACGATCGAGTAGTGGTGAATTGTGTGATCACAAAAACTGATGGCATCAGGAACCTCAAGATTCAGAGTACTAGCTGAGAGATAGGAGTGAGCAGGAAACTGTTCCTTGTTTCAGAGGATTGTTCAGTCAGACCCACTAAGGAAAGAGAAAAGGAAAGGGGAGAAATATGCACGTGCATATGTGGGTGTGTATGTGTGTGTACTTATGGTACTTATTAAGCACCTACTTTGTGCCGGGCGGTGTACTGACTGTGCGGCAGATAAAAATGAATCAGGTTGGGTTGTTATCCCAAATTGGACTCACAGTCTTGTTCTCAATTTTACAGCTGAAGTAACTGAGGCAAAGAGAAAGTTAAGTGACTTGTCCAAGGTCACACAGCAAGAAATTGACAGAGCTGGGATTAGGACCCAGGTCTTCTGACTCCCGGGACCGTGCTCTTTTCACTAGGCCATGCTGCTTCTCATGTCCCTGGACCTTGCTAAATCTTCTCTAGGTGTATGAATTGATTTCTATTCTTATGTTTAGCCCTTCTTTTCTGTCCTTCCTTAGCTGGAGAGAAGACAGGAAGTTCCCCCTTCTCTCTCATTCCACTGCTTCAAGGAAAGGTTGCAGGGCTTCTAAGCTACCCACTGTGGTCACCCGAACCGAGTTAAGAGAGTCAGAGAGGAGGTTAAGAAGAAGGGCGGAGGTGTGGCAGATGCCATGCTGGCATCCGGTTGGCCGCCATCTGGTACGAGTTACTATCCCTCCAAAATGGAGTTTAAAAGCCCTGGGGAAAGCATTCTGTGACCAGTCCTGTGACCAGCCTTCTGCCTGACACTGGTCTTAGATGACACCCACCCTGTCCATCTGTAGCAGCATCTCTCTGTGGACTTATTACAGCCTGCTCTCTCTCCTTTACCCAGAAGGAAATACAGGCACTTTGCATCTGCTTTTTTGTCTCCAGCAATCAGTCATAAACTCCCAGAGGTGAGGACCCTGCCTCTTCTCTAATATGCACCTTAGGTCTTAGGACAGGACTCTGTGGGTAGTTGACTAATTTCGATCATCTAGGCAGCCATTTAGTCTGATTATGTGGGAGATTGTAGTCTGCTATCTACACTTGGTCATAAGGGGAAAGGGAAAGCAGAGATCCAGGGTCCCTTGGCTCTCAGGAGAAAATGTATCATAACCCCTGGAGCTTTTTAAGGGAAAATGGAGCCCCGTCTCTGCAATCGATGTCATTTTCCTCTGAGTCTTTCCCATGCATCAGGCGATGAGGTTTGGAACTACTTTCCATGATTTGCTATTATCTGTTTGAGGGGAAATCTGGAAGTCTGATCTCCTGCAGGCTATTAGAGCTTGAAACTCTTTACACAAACACCAAGAGTGTCAATTTAAGTACTGGAAATGAAACTGCATAGCTCTATAGTATCGTATTACTCCATCGAATCCATACCGGAGAAACTCTCTCGAAGTTTGGGAATCAGTATTTGTGCTAATAATGATTTTTTTTAAAGGCGGGTATTTAGAAAAAAACTCACACACTATCAAAATATAGACTAACGATATGGGTTGGCAGAAACTCCTGACTAACATCTATTATCTGCTACACTTTCTGATATTCAATTTTTCCACCAACTGGGAGAGATTTCCATTGCATTTGTTATTTAAATCCTGGCTGGCTGGTGAAATTTGAAATATGGAGCCTGGAACATCATGGAGTCTGGAAGTGAATCTGGGAGAACCAGGAAGGAGGACAGAGAACCCGTTCCTTGGCAGTTGGCCTGCAAGGGATGGGACTTGGCTCCCATCCTAACTCCAGTGGAGTAAAATCATCAGTTTACGGGAGACCAGTTGCGAGTAGGAGGGGTTCCTAACACCTTTGAACTGAGAAAACAGTTAGGAACTGCACTGTGGTCTGGATAGTGGATAAAAAGTTAGTATGGCCTAGTGGAAAGAACACTGGCCTGGGAGTTAGAGGCCCTGGGTTCTAATCCCAGCTCTGCCACTTGCCTGCTCTGTGGCCTTAGGCAAGTCCCTTAAATTCTCCGTGCCTCTGTTCCCTCTTCTACAAAATGGGGTGCCTTGTCCTCTTCCAGTTTAGACTGTGAGCCCCATGTGGGATCTGATTATCTTGCATCTAACCCAAGTGTTTAATACACAGTAAACACTTAGCAAATACCGAAATTAGGGAGATAGAGGAAGAGAGAAAGTGAGAAAGATATTTCTAGCCCTTGGTTCTGAGGGATGAAGTGGATTATCAGCCAAAGGAACCTGAGGAAGACACTGTTTCCTAAGGAATTTTTCCACTTTTCTCTGACCACTTTTCTCTCTCACACCGCCAGACCACTGAGGAACATCACTGCCACCAATCCAGGCATCCTGGGGGCTGACACCCGACCTGCTGCCCACAGTGACCTACCCTATGAGAAGCAGTATGGTGAAATGGATAGAGCACTGGCCTGGGAGTCACCAGGTCATGGGTACTAATCCTGGCTCCACCATTTTGTCTGCTGTGTGACCTTGGACAAGTCACTTCACTTCTCTGGGCCTCAGATACCTCATCTGCAAAATGGGGATTGAGACTCCGAGCCCCAGGTGGGACAGGGAATGTGTCCAACCCGATTAGCTTGTAAATACTCCAGCGCTTAGTACAGTGCAGGGCACATAGTAAGCACTTAACAAATACCATAATTACTATTATTATCATGCCAGGGAGAAAGACACAAGCAACAGCAGTGTGGGACCTCCACCCAATTCACAGTGGTGGGAAGGCCATGGGTCTGGCTGCTGCCAGGATTGTTGAGTCGGTTGGACTCTGAGCAGTGAGGTGACTAAAACTCTGCCCCTCCAGCCACAGCACCCTATTGCTCTTTGTTTCTGTATTTATCCTTGGTCTTGACTTTTATGTTGTTTCTTGTTTTTTTCTGGTTTTGTCTTTCCTTGTTTGTCTTTTGGCAGCCCCCCGCACCCCCTTAGACCGTGATCCACTCAAGGGGCAGAGACCATATCTAATTCTCTGTGCTACCTCATTTGCAAAATGGGGATTAAGACTGTGAGCCCCATGTGGGACAGGGACTGTGTCCAACCCGATTACCTTGTTTTTCACCCTCAGTTACTTGGTCAGTGGTCACATTCCTTCATTTGACTCTGCTCCCAGACAAGAATGGTGTGACTGATACACTGCTAAGAACAGTAATGCCAGGCAAGGCGATAAAACGCAAAGCTTTTGGAGTGGCAGCTTCCATACTGGATCAAGATCCGCGAACTACTCTGCAACTGGAGAATCTTCCCGGGCCTCAGGCAGAGCTTCCTCCTGAAATGGTTGTTCTGCACAGGTAGACGTAAATGTTTATGGCTACCTTCTCCCTCAAGAAGAAAGGCAAGAGAGATGACTCTGGAAGCTATTTTGTGATCTCACTGCTTTCCATTGCGGGCACGATTTTAGCGAGATCCTGAGCCGCTTACTGAAGAAAATCATTAACCTTATGCTTCTGGAATTGCATTGCGGTTTCGGGCCACAGTGGGGCACAGCAGACGCGATCATTTCTGCGTGATACATACAGGAAAGACGCAGGAAACAGCATTGAGATCTCTTTAGAATGTGCCTATTTCTTTGATCTTTCAAATGCCCTGCCTTGGGAAACTACTGTAGTGATTTCTCTGTCTTGAACTGTCTATCAAGGCTATCAAAGTGCTTCTTGAGATCTTACCAGCCACGTTGTAATTGGAGGGACCATGATTGATTCTCTCTCCATCACCCATGAAATAGGGCAGAGCTGTGTACTGTGATCAGTTAGGTTCGGCCTAATCTATGTAGCCTTGCTGGAGAAACGATGAAGAACGTAGAAGGTTGTGTCAAAATACAGTTTTGATCCTCCAGGAAAGATTTTCAATAAGATGAACCAAGAACACTCGTTCCAGAACTTCAACTTGCTGTTAGATGTGTTTGGGTAGTCCATACCCAAGAAAACACATCTAGGATTATGTGCCCCTTCTCAGAATCACTTTGGATTGACAATTAGTCCGAAGAGGTTGAGGTGGTACACCAGCTGATCTGGGACAAACACATCATGCAACTGTAGAAATGTATTCACACAAGTGCAGAAATGTATTCAAGATGGTGAGAAGCAGTTTGGCCTAATGAATAGAGCAGAGGCCTGGGGGGTCAGTAGGACCTGCGTTCTAATTCTGACTTCACCACATGTCTGCTGCATGACCTTGGGAAAGTCACCTAACTTCTCAGTGACCTCATCTGTGAAAGAAGGATTAAGAGCGTGAGCCCCATGTGGGACACGAACTGAGTCCAACTCAGATAGCTGGTATCTATCCCAACACTTAATACAGTACCCGATACATAGTAAGTGCTTAACAGATAGCGTTACAAAAAAAATACGAACAGGGCTAATATACTATGGAAGATTCAAAGATGGATCGAAGCACCCAAATGTTAACAAAATTCAGATAAACCTGAGGATTTCTAGAGAAACTCCAAGGGGTTACAAACAAAGAAGTCCTGGAGTTTGTTTCCTAACTCTATTGTATTATTCTTTCCCAAGTACTCAGTACAGGGTTCTGAATTTAGTGAGTGCTCATTAAATACCATCGATTGATTTGCAGTCAGATCCTTAGCATTGAAGCGACATGTGTCATATATCCACCTTAACTGGGCAGGAAATTTGAGGCTATCGGGGATAACAATATGACATCAGACCTTCTGTGGAGAGCTGAATTGTGGTATCCAGGAACAGGGTAAACAAGAAATATAAAAATATTACAATTTTGATATTTGTTACTATTTACTATGCAACAAGCACTGTTCTAAGTGCAGGGGTAGATACAAGTTCATCAGGTCAGACACAGTCCCTCGACCAGACAGGGCTCAGAGTCTAACTAGGAGGGATATCAGGTACTGAGTCCCCATTTTACAGGTGAGGAAACTGAGGCACGGGTAAGTAACTTATTCAGGGTCACACAACGGACAAGTGATGGAACCAGGATTAGAACCCAGGTCCCCTGATTCCTACGCCCATTATCTTTCCACTAGGCCACTACTGCTCTAAAGAAACACCATTAACACTCACCAAGCAAATAGTATCTCTTTACAGGAGTGGTTCCTTGTAAAAAATAAAGGCTCAAAAGCCTTGTTCCTGGTCGAATCCTATGAAATTGCCCCATCATTTGATGGCCAGCTGAGCAACTCAAGAGACCCATTTTTCTGAGAGTGTCATCTTGATTTCTCCCCATGTGGACAATGGTCTGTTTGGAGGTGGCTGCTGGGATTTGAGATCTGTCAATTTCCTGTCTGGCTGTTTGAACCTGGAGATGGAGGCGATCTCCCACCTACTGTAGGACTTCAAATTGTGTTTGTTCACGAATTTCTTCCAGCTGAGAAATTCATGCCCTGAACTTTCCTGGATCTCCTTATTGAAAGGGAGAATACTGCTAAAAACAGCCTCGTGTTGCTTCCTCTTGAAAGGCTTTGTTTACCGTGGGCGCCTAAAGAGACTTTCTCCATGGAATTAATGATCCATACTCAAGCACTGAGGAAGGTAGGGGGTTTCTCTGCCCAGGGTGGCCTGAAAAACAGCAATTACAGGAGTCTCCTTCCAGTTTCACTCCAGCTGGAGTTCCAGGTTGGCCGGAAGTCAGCTCTTTCAGCTCAGCTTCTCATAAGAGCTGCCAGCTTCATTGTGTCTTGCAAAGCTCAAGGAACAGACCTATCTCCACCTGGGGAAGGGGTCCCGTGAAAGGGCTAGATAAAATACTCGTTCCATGGAAATGAAAATCCCAAAAGATGCAGTGGGTGTTTCGTAACAGGCTGAAGGGAGAACTGTTGCCTGAAGAAGGGTGTTCATGGGAATAATGGCATAGGGTCCCAGGTAGAATGCTAAACCAGAAAATTCATATTTCAGCCCAGCAGGTTGTGTTTAACGGTTGCTGCACGCGATACTGGAAGCAGGGACAGGAAAAGAAAGACTTACTCGGCAAACCCAGGGGAAGAGTTTCATGGATAGCTTCCTCAGCACTGCGATTGCACTAAATGGAAGTTAGTCTTTGAAGGCCTATCCAATTTCGGACACTAACGTGAGCCCTTTGGGAAGTGGACTAGCTGCTCCCAAAGATCAGCACTCATCCTTTTTCCAAGCTCATCCCATTTAACCTCAACGTGGCAATCCACCCGTTCATTCGCCACCAACATGGTATCATCTAAGTGCCGAAAATCAGAATTCCGTTGGAAAATCTGAAAGAGCTGGAATTCGGTTTGTTACAGAAGGAGACACTTGATAATAGTGCAATTACGTGGAGAGTTGTGATAGAGAGAGCATGGTGACCCACTCTTCTTTTTTCCTTTTGAAGACAGATAAAAGGACATGGGATTAAATTGTATCCAGAGGAAATAGATTTGATATGAGAACAGCTGAGAGACAGTGGAATCACCTTTAAGAGACAGATCTTTGAGAACAAGACAGGTTCCTTACCGTCTGGAATTTTTTAGATTCAACTGCGCAAAGGCAAGGGAATGGAGTAGATGACCGGTTTAGGGTTTTTTCAGCCCATAAGGATGTCCTTGGGCTTTCAGTGGCCCAGAGTGGGAGAGTCTTCAACAATCATGGAGCAGCACGGCCTAATGGATAGAGCCCAGCCCTGGGAGTCAGAAGGACCTGGGTTCTAGTCCCAGCTCTTCTGCTTGTCTGCTGTGTGACCTTGGGCAAACCACTTAACTCTCTGTGCCTTAATCACCTCATCTGTAAAATGGTGATTAAGACTCTGAGCCCACGTGGGACGTGGACTGTGTCCAAACTGATTACCTGATTAGAACATACTAAGTGTTTAACAAATAACATCTAAAAAAGCATAAAAACTCACACGACAGTTTGCAGTTGTGTCTCTGCAGTGTCTTCCGTGGATTCAGATGTCTGTGTGAGTCGTGGTCCAAACTGCTCATTAACATTAATTTCTAAGTTAAACCCTTTCCGTAGTGCCAAAGGGAAACCCATGAATACCGAGCCAAGGCCAGGCCTTACGTTTCAGTCTCTTAAGCTCCCAGTAGCTACGACTGATTCCCCGACTAAGCCTTCCTTTGCCTTCCCCCCTCTCCCTTCTGCTTGACTTTGACTTGCTCCCTTTATTCATTCCCCCTTCCCAGCCCCACAGCACTTATGTACATATCTGCAATTTATCTATCTATTTATTTATTTATTTAATTAATTATTCATTCAGTCATATTATTATCTGTCTCCCCCTCTACACTGTACCTAACTGTGGACAGGGAATGTGTCTGTTATATTGTGCTTTGTGCCATCTTCAGCACACGGTAAGCACTCAATGAATGCAGTTGACCGACTGACCGATTCTTCTTCTCCAGGCTGCTGTTGTCGCCTCTGGTGTGTTCAGCTGCCTGGCTGCATTTTTTTCCCACTGACCTGGCCCCCTCAAAAAGAGAGTGCACTAAAAAAAGAGAGTGTGAGCAAAAAAAAAAATCTGATGCCCGAAAGGAAACCAAGGGGCTCCAGTGGGGAAAATGAATGCTCCATGGGAAGGGAGGAACCTGCATTGTAACATTTCATTCTGAGCTCTCAGCACTTAAGGGCACCTGGGGAAGATGGTAGGCAATGGTTAAAAGAGTCAGACGACGGGTATAATAGGCACAGGTGAATAAAACAGAAGAAGTAGCGTGGCTTAGTGGAAAGAGCCTGGGCTTGGGAGCCAGAGGTTGTGGGTTCTAATTCTGCCTCTGCCACTTGTCAGCTGTGTGACTTTGGGCAAATGACCCTCAGTTACCTCATCTGTAAAATGGGGATTAAGACTGTGAGCCCCACGTGGGAGAACCTGATTAGCTTGTATCCTTGATTACTATTACCCATTATCAGAGAAGTAGCATTGCTCAGCGGAAAGAGCCCGGGCTTGGGATTCAGAGGTCGTGGGCTCGAATCCCAGCTCTACCACTTGTCAGCTGTGTGACTGTGGGCAAGTCACTTCACTTCTCTGTGCCTCAGTTACCTCATCTGTAAAATGGGGATTAAAATGTGGGACAACCCAATTACCCTGTATCTACCCCAGCGCTTAGAACAGTGCTCCACATATAGTAAGCGCTTAACAAATACCAACATTATTATTATTATTGTATCTACCCCAGCGCTTAGAACAGTGCTTGGCACATAGTAAGCGGTTAACAAATGCTGCCATTCTAGCGCTTAATACGGGTGCTCTGCACACAGTAAGTGCTCAATAAATATGATTGAATGAAATACGTATATTACCGTACAGAAAATTAGGTTACTGATATGTGGCATGACTGAGGGGAAGAGGAGATGAATCAGGGTAGCAGGATGGCCTGGTAAAAAGAATACAGGCCAGGAAATAAGAGGACCTGGATTCTAATCCCAGTTCTGCATTCCCATTCTTCTGGTGTGTCACCCTGGGCAAGTCATTAACTTCTCTGTGCCTCTGCTCCATCTTCTGTTAAATGCAGATTCAATACCTGTCTTCCTCCTTACCTAAACTGTGAGCTCCATGTGAAACAGGGACTGTGTTAAAACTGATTATCTACGATCTAGCCCAATCTAGTGGTTAGTACATTGTTTTGCACACTAGCAGGTTACGATTGCTACAATTATTATTATTGGTATTATCCATATTATTAGTAGTAAGAGTTGCCTCCCAGAAGAGGTGATGTTTTAGGTGAACTTGTAAGGAGGAAAGGGTTGTGGTTTATCAAACTAAGGAGGGTACTTTCTAGAAAAAAGAAAGAAATGAGCAATAGGTTGGAGATGGATCATAATTTTGTATTTTATATGAAAAGGGCAGGGCACCACTGGAGATTATTAAGGGAACTCTCCCATGATGGGTGTTTGAGAAAGATGCATCAGTCAGTTCACTCAATCAACCAGCCATGGCATTTATTGAGCTCATACTGTGAACAGAGCACTGTACTAAGCTCTTTTTGTGGAACTTGTTAAGCACTTATTATGTGCCTGTGCTCAGTACAGTACTCTGCACACAGTGAGCACTCAATAAATACCATTGATAATAATAATTTTGATATTTGTTAAGCGCTTACTATTGCAGAGCACCGTTCTAAGCACTGGGGTAGATACAGGGTGATCAGGTTGCCCCACGTGAGGCTCACAGTTAATCCCCATTTTACAGATGAGGTAACTGAGGCACAGAAAAGTTAAGTGACTTGCCTACAGTCACACAGCTGACGAGTGGCAGAGCTGGGATTCAAACCCATGTCCTCTGACTCCCAAGCCCGGGCTCTTTTCACTGAGCCTCGCTGCGTTGATGACCACAATGGTGATGATGCCAGGTACTCTGCTAAGTGCTGGGTTAGATACAAGGTAATCGAGTTGAAAACAGTCTCTGTCCCACATAGGACTCACAGTCTTAATCCCCATTTTTAGATGAGGTAACTAAAGCACAGAGATGTTTAGTGACTTGCCCAAGATCATACAGCAGACAAGTGTCAGAGCCAGGATTAGAACCCAGGTCCTCTGAATCCCATGCCTGTGCTCTGTCCACTAGGCCTTGCTGCCTCCTTTTAATAGAGTTTGGTAGACACAGTACCTAGTGTAGAGAGAGAAAAGTGGAAAAGGCAGAGTGATGAGACAACCAGAGTCACTCCTTCTGGCTGTGTGTTTGAAGAAGGAAAATCCCAAGGATATTTTAAAAATTGTGTTTAATGGTGTGTCCAAACAGAAAGACACACCTGTACCAGAGAATGGCCTCAGTCCCAGTCCTTAGGACGAAAGCCCCACATCTCATGCCCCAAATACCTGGCTCTCAGAGACAGAGTCTGGAGGAAACCAAAATTCATCCACCAAGGCCGAGGGAACCAAAATTCATCCACTTGAGACCCGTCCGTACAAATATGATTGCCTGCCTCCTCACCATGACCCTATGAAACTAGCAGCAAGTGGGAAATACCACATATTTCAAAGAGGAAGAAAGGCAACTCATCTAAGGGACCGGGGACTTCTCTTGTGCCTCAGTTCTCTCATCTGCAAAATAAGAATTCAATATCTGTTCTCCCTTCTACTTAGGCCTTGATCCCCATGTGGTACCTGATTAACTTGCACCGACCCCAGAATTTAGTACAATGCTTGACACACAGTAAGTGCTTAACAAATATTATTATTATTATCATCATCATTATATGAGTCAGCAAAAGTGAATATTGAGATCTTTCTGCAGGGCTGGAGAGTTTCTACCTCCAGAAGGAGATGAGATTCCTCTCAGAGTCATTAGTTGAGTTTGGTAAACCCACCTGTTTATAAAAGAATAACACAAGGTGGTATGTTTTAAAGTTCAGTGACCAAAAAGAACCCATTTCCAGATGTTTTCCTTCTATTTGCCTAAAGGCTAGCAGCGGCAGCAGTAGCAGTAAGCATCTAGCTATTTGCCAGTGCAAACCTAAATAGAGATGGGGCTTGGTCAAGATGGGCTGGATAGGTCTGAAGCTAGGGCAAGACTCTAAAAGTACAGCCATTCCCTTAGTATCCACAGCTGAAAATAGCCTCACTGTCTGAGGAGATCGAGAGAAAAAGGGACAGAGAAATTCAGGTGGGGAAAGAGAAGGTAGAAAAGTGAAAGTTAAACTCCTGAAAGAACCCCGCCACATTCTTACTTGCATACTGCAAAGCGCTGGATAAGGGAGAAAAAGCTGCCATCTCTCTGCCTGAGAGAGACCCAAGGGGATGGTGGTCCACTTAATCAATCAATCAATGGTATTTATCGAGCCCTTACTGTGTGCAGAGCACTGTCCTAAGTGCTTGGGTGAGTACAATCCAACAGAGTTGGTAGACGTGTTCCCTGCCAACAAAGAGCTTAAAAAAGGAGGATTCAAATCCTTTGCTTTTAATTAAATGGAGAAGGTCAGACCTCCCGTAGAATAGTGTTTTATTGGAGGAGCCGAGAGGAGCCTATGCTTGCAACTGTTTATGGGGAGAAATGTAAAACTAGCTTCCTTTTGATTAAGTGTCCTGACCCTGGCCTGCCCTCCTACAGTATACATTTTGTCTCTGTGACTAACTGAATTCAGTCTCCTTAATAGTAAACGTCAGTCCAAAAAGAGAGTAATTATAATTAGCTCAGAGGGAATAGCTGAAGTGGGTTTTTCACATTTTTTAAAAGAAAAACAAATTTGCACGTTTGAAATGAAAAAGGAAAATTAAATAGCCTGAGAAGAAATTTTCAGAAATTTTTTTTCTATCTTCAAAGCTCCTTGAGTTGGTTCTCCAGGTGAGAAAAGGGAACAAGGAGCTCAACCTCCTCTATGGGAAATTGACGGAAAGGATGTGACACAAACACACAAACGTGGCATCAAACTTCAGACCAAGCTGGAGGCCTTCAGATCACTCAGTGCCAATTTTTTCTAAGACAAATAGTGTGTTTCTACCTCCCAGTGCCATTTGCCTCCACTACCTCAGTGCCTAGGTACTTCTGCTATTTGGGTGTTTGCATTTTCTCCTCTTTAGTTGCTTGCCTTAGACTTTAGAGTATTTGTAAGCTACTGGGAGACGAGGATTGTTGCTTTTTTTGGAAATCCTTTCAGTATCTCTTACTTTGCTCAATAAAAACTGTGAATTCTTCTGGGGAGAGTGATAATATTCCAGAAAGGCCTGAACTTACCACAGTCATCTTGGTGGCTTGGGACAGAGTCCTTAAGAGGTCATCCATCCTCAGTCTCAAATTATTATGGGAAGGCATAGCTAATGAGGACCTGGAACCAAGCCCTCCTGACAGCACTGAGGCTATGCTGATCTCAGCACAGTTTCAGTAGGTGGGACATGGGATGAGAATGGATAACAACAGCATATTCTGGGAAATATCATTTGGGATATGCAAGTGGGGAAAGCAGAAAAAAGGTTTTCTAGTTCCAGGGGAGTATAAGATCCAGTGAGGCTTCTTTGGAGCCAGGACCTGTCAACATTACCTGGATCTGGTATGCAATCAATGATCAGGAATGAGATGGGGATCTGAGGCAAGGAATATAGCCAAAGAGGAGGTAAGTATCCTGACAGTCAAACTGGATTATCATCATTATTATTATTATTTCAAGAGGGATTATCATGTCATGTTAATTAGCACTTGGGTCCTAACTTCCAATTGAATTGTATTGTATTGTAGTCTCCCAAGCACTTCGCACAAGGCTTTGCACACAGTGATTGCTCAATAATTACCCGCTACTTGACTGTGGACTGATTTCCAGAGGTTTTAAAAAGCAACTGTTCCACATCAGATTGATTTTGCCCCTTTAAGCAGAGATGGGATGGGGGAAATGGGACGTGGGGAGAGGCAAGGTGGGAGTCCACGGCTTTGAAAAATGCCAGGTTGCAAGGAACCATGAAAATAGTACAGGTCCTTCAAATAGTAAAGGCAACAAAGCAGCAAAACATAATCATTTGCGAGCCGAGCACGGAAATAATTATTGGGAATACTATCGAGAAGCAGTGTGGTCTTATGGAAAGAGCACGGCCCTGAGAGTGAGACTACTTGGGTTCTAGTCCTGGCTCTGCCACTTGTCTTCTGAACTTCTCTGTGCCTCAGTTACCTCATTTACAAAATGGAGATTATGACAGGGAGCCCCTTGTCAGCGCATCGACTGTGTCCAACCCGACTAGCCTCTATCTACCCCGGAGCTAAGTCCAGTGCCTGGCACACAGTAAGCACTTAAGAAATGCCATTAAAAAACCCCCACACTTTGGTCTTTTCAACCATCCCCTAAATCAATCCATTATTTATTCAAATAAAACCGCTCATGAATAAGTATTCTGTATTATCTATTTGGGGGAGTTCAAAGAAATCAAATTCATATTCTCTGCCTTCAGGGGGGTTGAAATCTAATGGAAGGTTTATCATTAGTGTTATCTTTGAACATGAAGAACACCTAGTTCTCTCTTATACACACACACACACATACATACACATGCATAGTACTTGGCACAAGTGCTTAAAAATATTATTATTATTATTATTAATAAACACACACACCAACCTATGTATATGAAGCCCACACAGTCCTCCAAGTGGGAAATTTGCTGTATCAGACTGCGAAGTTTTGTTAAACTTGCCTCCCACTTGACGACAAGAACTGTCATGAGGAAAAAGGGCTGCCCCCTTCCCTTACCCTTTTTAGATCTCCATCTGTGTCAGGAATGGACCCACCCTCTCCATCCCCTGAAACCAAAACTATAAGCTTGTTTCCCTTCTTTTTCTGATCTGTATTCTACCCTAGGATCTGAAAATGGAACCAAGGCACCTCCTGCCCACATGAAGTCCTGGAAAGTTAAAGTTAAGAAAGTTAGTAATGAAAATTTGAGAATTATCATAATAATAATGATACTTGCTAAGAGCTTACTATATGCCAAGCTCTGTATTAGGACCTGGGGTAGATACACTCTAAGGAGAATTCAAAGCAGTTCCTCTCCCATACAGGGTTCCCAGTCCAAGTGTGGGGAAACCATGTTTTTTATCCCCATTTTACAGATCAGGAAACAGAACAATAATAATAATAATGTTGGTATTTGTTAAGCACTTACTATGTGCAGAGCACTGTTCTAAGCGCTGGGGGAGATACAGGGTAATCAGCTTGTCCCACATGAGGCTCACAGTCTTCATCCCCATTTTCCAGATGAGGTAACTGAGGCACAGAGAAGTTGTGACTTGCCCACAGTCACACAGCTGACAGGTGGCAGAGCCGGGATTTGAACCCATGACCTCTGGCTCCCAAGCCCTGGCTCTTTCCACTGAGCCACGCTGCTTCTCAGAAGCAGAGAGCACATGGCCTAGTGGATAGAGCACGGGCCTGAGAGTCAGAAGGCCATGGGTTCTAATTCCGGCTCTGTCACTCTTCTGCTGTGTGGTCTTGGGCAAGTCACTTAACTTCTCTATGCCTCAGTTCCCTCGTATGTTAAGTGGGGATTAAGACTGTGAGCCCTATCTGGCACAGGGATTGGTTCCAACCTAATTATCTTTTATCTACTCCAGAGCTTAGAACAGTGCCTGGCATATAGTAAGTGCTTAACAAATACCATAATAATAATAATAATTATTATCATTATTAAATGGCTTGTCCATAGTCAAACGCAATAGACAAGTGGTGGGACCGAGTTAGAACCCAGAACCTGATGCATTTATCCTTATGAAAGAACTAAAGAAAGAAAGAATTAGATGCGTGTTCATATGTTTTATATGTGTGGAGGGTGGAAGGGCGTTGACTCCTTTAGATTGCCTGGTCAGAGCCCAAGTTATTCCCAGACATATGTTTAGCTGCACAACAGGTGTTGGTCCAACTGGCACCTGTTGTGTCTTAAGGGAGAAATTCTGGAGTGGGTGAGATTAAAGTGGAGGGAGGTGGGGAAAGATAGCAGGTTTGAGGAGTGACCGGATAAGAAAAGTATAGCTGCCCTAGATTTGTTAATTGCTGATAAGAGTCCATGTGGGTGTGCATCTGGCTATTCCAGGATGATGTCTCTTTTCAGCATGTGTGTAACAGAAAAAACCAACAATCCCTTTCACACTCTATCTTTGTTAAGCTTGTCCCTCGCTTTACTTTACAAAGAGTCCTGAGCTATTTTTGTTTTTCCATCTTGATGTCACAGTGTTCTTGAACTTTTGTCCTAGAAGAATCTCCTGGTTTCTAATTGCTTCAAGTCAGCCAGGCGGGTCTTCTACCGCCCATAGAGATAGAGCTTAATCAAAAAAGAAAAAATATCTAGAAGAAGGTGCAATCAAATCCAACAGTTGCATTTGTTGAGCACCTACTGTGTGCAAAGCATTATTCTAAGACCTTGGGAGTGAACAGTCGAAAAAAGGACACACTCTCTGTCATCAAGGAGATAGGCTGGCAGAAAGTCCTTATCAGCAGTGGGCACAGAAGGAAGAAAAAGATGTATCTGGAAAAATGAAATAGCTGAATAAATAAGTGAATCTACACTGAAGCGATGTAGCCTGTTGGAAAGAGCACAGGACTGGAAAGCAGAAGACTTGCATTCAAATTTTGGTTCTTCCACTTGCCTGCTGTATGACCTTGGGCAAGTCACTTAACTTCTCTGGGCTTTAGATTTCTAATCTGCAAATACTATTCTCCCTTCCCTTTAGACTGTGAGTCCCATGTGGGATAAGGGCTGGATTAGATCCGCTTAGTACTTAGCTTGGCACACTGTAAGTGTTTAAAAATACCACATTCATTATTAGTATTACTAATGGTGCATAATAAGTGCTTTACAAATACCGCAATTATCATCATTATTATACGTAACTGCAGAAATGCTGAGGATAGATATAAATTCATTCATGCTAATCAAGCAGTCCTATTCATTGAGTACTTACTGTGTGCATAGGACTGTACTGTACCTACAGGGTTGGTAGGCAGGTTCTCTGCCCACAAGCTAGGGAAGTGGCAGATGTTAAGGAATAATTTGTAAATATGATTGCAATCCATTTGCCAAGCAAGCACTCTATAATTGCTCTTAAAGAGTAAAGATGAATCCTTTTAAGGTTGCATAACAGAGGAAAAAAACAGTAAGATAAAGAGTAAGATCAAAAACATGGGACCCTCCCTCTTTGAAGTTGTATGAGATGGCCATACCCAGAAAAGGCAAGGACTTTGGTCAGGCTGATTTCTGTCTAGGCAGAGTTATAGCACTCCCAGCTTAACCCAAACATAGCCAAATTCTCCAGGGTTTCTTGTTGATGACTCTGGAAGATAAATCACCCCACCCTTAGAGCGTATCTGGCGGAAGCTTCTTTTCCATTTAATGGAAAGGCAGCCGAATGCCGCCACCTCGTGCTTTTGGCTATGTGGGATACATAAAGAATCCACTAAAGAATCAGTTCCTGAACTTGGCCCGGAGATTTGCTGAGGACTTTCTCTTAGCAATAAATCAGCATCTCATTGCAACTTATCTTATCCCGCAAATACAGTCCTCATCTGAAGAGTACAAATCCAATTCTCCCAGTGAGATAGAACCGATTAGATTAATTAATCTGTCCGGATTGAAGATTTTGCCTAACTCACAGGTCAGTAGTGAATCTGGCCCTAATAAATTCAAGAGTTATTGTCCTATAAATCAGAAAGTGAGGAGGAACTATCCCAGATATAACATTCCCAGGAAAAGAAAGGGAGAGACTAAGGTTTTACTCTCAGTTCTCATAATTCTTAATCCTTCAAGAGTTTACTGACCATCTAATTGACCCTAGTAGGAGCAATGGAATCCTCTGCAAGGGGGACTAGGCTAACCATACTGGAAAGGAACAAAATGGTGGAGTAGGGTGATCCCAAAATGGTGGAGTAGTAGCCCTGAGCAGTTTGAAGCTTAAATAAACCTAGGATCTTTCATTTAACTTATTGCATACCCACTCATCAATCTTAAAGTCCCTTTCTAGGTTTCAAAAGTCCGGTAAATCCCATTTCGTTGGCCGAGCTGAACTAGTTTATCCACCGGGCCATCAACTCCATGGTCAATAAACTCCCTGAAGGATGTGAAGAGTGTCTGGGACAGATCGTGTCTGCATTCTGAAAAGCCTGGGACCTAGGAAGGAAGCTCAGATATGCTATAATTTAAGCATTTGGTTTGCCAGTGTTCAAGGAATGCAGTCCGAAACCTCTGTTTTTGTCTGTTTGTTTGTTTTTATGGTATATGTTAAATGCTTACTATGTATCAGGTACTTTACTAAGCACTGGGGTAGAAACAAGTTTGTCAGGTTGGTCACAGTCCCTGTCCTGCTTGGGGCGCACAGTCTTAACCTCCATTTTACAGATGAGGTAACTGAGACACAGAGAAGTTAAGTGACTTGCCCAAGGTCACCCAGCACTTAAATGGCCGAGTCAAGATTAGAACCCGGGTCCTGCCGACTTCAAGGTCCATGCTCTATCCTCTAGGTCATACCGCTTCTCACTGCTTTGGGAAGATGGTGGTTATGCTGGTGGCAGAACAGTATCTAGAGGACAATCTGCCAGAGAATTGTTCCCTCAAACTACCCAGAAAGGAAAAGGAGAAAGAATTGGAGAAAGTAAGTGGAGAGAAATAAGGATGTAGGGGAGAGAGAAGGGAAGGGAGATGGGGGGGAAGGGTGAGGGAAGGAGAGGAAATAGAGGAAGAAGAGGAAAGGAGGAGAGGGAAGAGGGAATGAGAAAGTTCAAATATGTATGCATGTATATTGTATTTGTTCTCTGTATACGTAAAATAGAGCTAAACGTTCAAATCACATACCATAAAAGTTCTGAAAAAGGTCAAACCGGAAAACACATCTCAGTAGAGACAAATGAGCTCAAGAGAAACATTCGAACTGTGTCAAACTGAGGGGCAATTTTCCATCTCAGTATTTTCCAACCTAGACAGTTCTCACCTAAATTCTCCTCTGAAGGCAAACAGAAGCCTAAATGTCCTTATTGCTCGTCAATATCTACCAAGATAGAAATTCAACCAAAGAACATCAATCAGTCGATATATCAATGGCATTTATTAAACACTTACTATGTGCAGAGCCTGGTGTTAACTGCTTTGAAGAATACAAGGTTAGCAGTTATGAACCCTTCCCACAGTGAAGCAGCATGGTCTTGTGGAAAGAGCACAAGTTTTGGGAGTCAAAGAACCTGAGTTATAATCCCAACTCTGCTACTTGTCAGCTGTGTGATCTTGGGCAAGTCACTTAACTTCTCCGTGCCTCAGTCATGTCATCTGTAAAACGGGGATTAAGATTGTGAGCCCCATGTGGGACATGGACTTGTCCCATCTGATTATCTTATATCTACTTTAGTGCTTAATACAATGCCTAGAACATAGTAAGCACTTAACAAATGCCATTTGAAAAAATGAGTTTGTCAAGAGGACATCTTCAACACAGTTGTCACTGAAAGTTTATTTAGCAACATGCAGTTTGACATGAATGGAATATTCATTCAAATGTCTTCCATCCACAAAGAGGCTGATAATATCATCTAAGCTTGCCATGTAATTAGGAAGAGTCCCTATAGTACAAGTTAGGGATACTATTACTGTGCACATTTGATTTAGAATGTCAAGTTTTTTTGAGCCATGACACCTATCCTGCTCAGGATAGAGTGAAATTTCTACTGTCTCCTAGATCTTTTGGTTTATCTTATCTGATCATTTCCAGCAAATAACATTGCCTCAGGACAGAGAGATGCTTCATCCTCTTCACCATCAATGGTATTTATTGAGTGCTTTCTCTGTGCAGAGCACTGTACTAAGCACTTGGTAGAGTACAATACAACATAGTTGGTTGATACCTTCCCTGCCTACAATGAGCTTATAGCCTTAGAGGGAGAGACAGACATCAATATGAATATATAATTCATAATATAACTCCATTTCGTCTCACAGATCAAAATAAAGGTATGAGATAATGACTCCGTTCATTCGCTCACTCATTCATTCCATCGTATTTACTGAGTGCTCACTGTGTGCAGAGCACTGTACTAAGTGCTTGGAAAGTACAATTCACCAATAAAGAGAGACAATCCCCGTCCACACTGGGCTTACAGTCCAGAAGGGGGAGGATAGACATCGAAACAAGTCAGCAGGCATCAATATAAATAAATGGAATTATAGATATACATACATCGAAACAAGTAAACAGGCATCAATGTAAATAAATGGAATTATAGATATGTACATATATACTTCAGTGCTGTGGGGCTGGAAACGGGGGGAGAGCAAAGGGAGCGAGTCGAGGTGACACGGAAGGAAGGGGGAGCTGAAGAAAAGGGGGCCTTAGTCTGGGAAGGCCTCTTGGAGGAAGTGAGCCTTCAGTAGGGCTTTGAAGGGGGAAGAGTGATTGTTTAGTGGATTTGAGGAGGGAGGGCATTCCAGGCCAGAGGTAGGACGTGGGCCAAGATTCGACACTGGGACGGGAGAGAATGAGGCCCAGTGAGAATGTTAGCACCAGAGGAGTGAAGTGTGCAGGCTGGGCTGTAAAAGGAGAGAAGGGAGGTGAGGTAGAAAGAGGCTAGGTGATGGAGAGCTTTGCAGCCATAGTGCGAAGTTTTTGTCTGATAGAGAGGTTTATAGGCAACCACTGGAGATTTTTGAGGAGGGAGGGTGACATGCCCTGAACATTTCTGTAGAAAGATATTCCGGGTAGCAGAGTGAAGTATGACTGAAGTGGGAAAAGGCAGGAGGTTGGGAGGTCAGAAAGAAGGCTGATGCAGAAATCCAGTTGTGACAGGATGAGTGACTGTACTGAATAACATAGTTGTTAAATAACTATTTGCTCAGGGACGTGATTTTGTTTTTGGAAAGGATAAAAGTGGGCTAATGACCAGTGGTCTAGCAGAGAAATTTATCCTGCTGCCTAAAACTCACCCTCCCATCAGGATTACATTTGTTACAAACAGATAAAACGCTCCAGAAAAAGAAGACGGGGGAAAGGTAACCCAATAAATACCCACATTTTCTCCTTTCCCCTTACGAATAGCATCAAGTTGGCACAGCAGCTACTTGGGAGAATCATTGGCCCTAACAGCCCTAATTTGAAAGGCTCTGTACACCCCTTCTCCACACCCCAGCCTCTTCTGATAAGTAGGAGTGCAGATCACTAAGTCCTTTTCGGGATTTTACAAAGAAATGATTTTCAATTTCTGCCCCCATTTTACAGTTATGAATAATGAGTGATTTGTCCAAAGTGAGTCACAAGTTAGGTGGGGAGTAAAATTAATAATAATAATAATAATGTTGGTATTTGTCAAGCGCCTACTATGTGCCGAGCACTGTTCTAAGCGCTGGGGTAGACACAGGGGAATCGGGTTGTCCCACGTGGGGCTCACAGTCTTAATCCTCATTTTACAGATGAGGTAACTGAGGCACCGAGAAGTGAAGTGACTTGCCCGAAGTCACACAGCCGACAAGCGGGCGAGCCGGGATTAAGCGGCCGAGCCGGGATCAAATTGAAATTAAAATTTAAAATTGAAGCCTTAGGTTTGTACCACCTCCTGCCCAGCTCCCTCTCTACTGAACACCCAGCCTAATACCTAAAATATGGAAATGCAGCCACAAGTGAGCACCCAGTACACTGAACCAGCCAGTCTCTCTACTTTTGACATTCATCATCACTTCCAGTAAAGGCCTATAGGTAAGAGCCCAGGAGGGCTGGTTCTTTGCAAGCTTCAGCTCCCTGGACCTAAGATTCCTCCACCACCCTCGCTTCTGTACATCTCTAAGAGAGAGGGAGAAAAAAGGATTTCTGCCATGTGCTACAGGTTAGAGGGCGATTTTATTCCCCCTGGATTGAAGAGTGAGCTAGACTGAGATATGGTGAGATATAGAATCCAGGGAGCGGAAGTCCCTCAGATTCATTTCTCACAGCTGTGGCTTTTTTGAACTTGGAGTGTTGAGGAGTAGCATGGCCTAGTGGAAAGAACATGGGCCCGGGAGTCGGCGAGCCTGGGTTCTTAATCCTGCTTCTGCCCGTTGTCTGTTATGTGTGTTATGTCTAGAGAAGCAGCGTGGCTCAGTGGAAAGAGTACGGGCTTGGGAGTCAGCGGTCATGAGTTCGAATCCCAGCTCTGCCACTTGTCAGCTGTGTGACTGTGGGCAAGTCACTTCACTTCTCTGTGCCTCAGTTACCTCATCTGTCAAATGGGGATTAACTGTGAGCCTCACGTGGGACAACCTGATTACCCTGTATCTACCCCAGGGCTTAGAACAGTGCTCTGCACATAGTAAGCGCTTAACAAATACCAACATTATTATTATTATTATTATTATTATTATGTGACCCTTGGGCAAATCACTTAACTTCTCTGCACCTCAGTTTCCACATTGGTAAAATGGAGATTTAATACCTGTTCTCCCTTCTACTTAGACTCTGGAACCCATGTTAGTTAGGGACGGTGTCCAGCCCCATTATCTTGTATCTCCTTTAGTGCTTAGAACAGTGTTTGACACATAGGAAGCGCTTAACATATGTCATAATAATAACCACAATAATAATAATTAGTAGTATTATATGTGGAAAGAGCAAAGTATGATTCTATGACATAATAGCTCAAAAAATTATGGGGAGAGAGAGAGAGGTTGAAGTGAGGTCTGTTGGATCTTGTGTTGGAATCACAAGGAGGGCAGCATGAGGGGTGGACTGGAGGAGGAAGTCAATTAAGGATTTGGGCTCCTCGCTTTTGCGCGTTCCCCACTGGGGCCTGCTCTGTGATTTGAACCTAGTTCTGGGGACATGTGCTTCATCTGGGGGTGTTCACAGCAGTGTGGCTTAGTGGATGGAGCATAGGCCTGGGAATCAGAAGGACCTCTGTTCTAATCCCAGCTCCACCACTTGTCTGCTGTGTGACCTTGGGCAAGTCACTTCTTTACGGTTGCCTCATCTGTAAAATGGGGATTAAGAATGTGAGCCCTATATGGGACATAGACTATGTCCACCCCGATTACTTCGTATCTACCCCAGTGCTTAGAACGGTCCTTGGCACGTAATAAGTGCTTAACAAATATCAGAGTGGAATAAAAAAGCTGAAAATGGGTGACCTAATATCAACGATACTGATTGTATTATGGAAAAGCGTCCTCATGTCCTAGTGAGGATCCCTTCTTCCGATTTCTAGTAAAGGATGCTGGGTAGTAGTTCAGAGTACAGAGAATGGGATGGAGAGAGCAGCACTGGCCATGGGAAAGTGTTAGTTCTGGGTGAGAATCCCAAAAAGGTGCCCACAGTCCCTTATCTCGTGCCAGAAGTATTTTAGGACAGCACTGCAAAAACAGCAGCCCGTGGTCAGGGAATGTTTCCCAGCAGGGCCACCTTGAATGAACAGACAAGAAAAATCCCCGTAATAACAACCTAGAAATCTCTAATAGCACCCACAGTCAGCTCTGAAGTTCTCCCCTACTTCTAAAGCTCACCTAAATTTTGGTTTTTCCAGGACAGTCAGATTCCAGACTCTTGAAAGCCCAATGAGGGGAAAACCATTTCTTGCCTCTCCCCACACATCACAGAGTCTTAAGCAGCGTGGCTCAGTGGAAAGAGCCCGGGCTTGGCAGTCAGAGGTCACGGGTTCGAATCCCGGCTCTGCCACTTGTCAGCTGTGTGACTGTGGGCAAGTCACTTAACTTCTCTGGGCCTCCGTTCCCTCATCTGTAAAATAGGGATTAAGACTGTGAGCCTCACGTGGGACAACCTGATTACCCTGTATCTACCCCAGCGCTTAGAACAGTGTTCGGCCATAGTAAGCGCTTAATAAATACCAACATCGTTATGATAACGCATCAGATGGTTATGTCTCATTCTATTTCCAAGAATTCAGTCAGAGGGAATGAGGGATTGGAGCAGACTGAGTAAAGTGGCTTCATCTGGGAAATCCTCCTAGAGTTTTGAAGGAGGGGAGGTGCTTGGCCTGGACGAGTACTCCAAGCAGGAAGGATGACCTTCGCAATGGCACAAGTTTGGGAGGTGCCAGGATGATGGTAGCTTGACTGGAGAATAATGACATCAGCGTCTCCTCCACCTTCCACACCTTCTCGCTGAGCAGGGTCCTTGCTCAAAGATTTACTTCAGGGGAAGGAAGAAAATCTCATTCTTTAGGATGCCACCTGAAAGACAAACCCAGCCTGTTGTTTCTACGCGTATTCTCTAAAATCATTCATCATGTTTTACAGATCATTAAATTGCATTTTAATAACTTAGAAAAACGTTGATTCTTTCTAACTGGCCAATGGGAAAAAACACCCAGAATTATTCAAGGGAATGAATCATGATCTGACAGTGGAAGGATACCCAGAGACACACATGACCTTCATGCTAATGCAGAGAAATGATTTTTCACTCATAAAAATTGCTGCATCATGAGGCGGGGACCCATCTAGGCCCTTTTGTGCTGTCGATAGAACCCAGAAATGATGGGAAATTAGTAGTGCGATAAACTTCGCACAGAAATTGCTGCTGGGATGGTTTTTCCTTCTTAGGAAACGATTGATCTGCTCTCCTTAGAATGGTGCCTAGGTAATGGTTCGGGAGCACCTGGGGCCTCTTTCTCTTTCTCTATCGCTTTTCCCCTGAGAACCCAGAGAACCCAGATCCTCTGACTCCCGGGCCCATGCTCTTTCCACTACTAATGATAATAACGATAATGTTGGTATTTGTTAAGCGCTTACTACGTGCAGAGCACTGTTCTAAGCGCTGGGTTAGGTACAGAGGAATGAGGTTGTCCCACGTGAGGCTCACAGTCTTCATCCCCATTTTACAGATGAGGGAAATGAAGCACAGAGAAATGAAGTGACTTGCCCACAGTCACACAGCTGACAAGGGGCAGAGTCGGGATTCGAACCCATGACCTCTGACTCCCAAGCCCGGGCTCTTTCCATTGAGCCACGCTGCCTCTTTACTAGGCCTCTAGACTGTAAGCTCATTGTGGGCAGGGAAAATGTCTGCTAATTCTACTGCATCATACTCTCCCAAGAGTTTAGTACAGTGCTCTGTTCATAGTGATTAATAAATGCCATTGACCGATTGATCGACTATGTCTTTATGGTTATATTGTACTCTCCCAAATGCTTAGTACAGTGGTCTGCACTCATTAAGTGCTCAATAAATACAGTTGACTGAATGACTGCTCCTCAGCACCTCAAGATAAAAAATGGAACAACTGTGTACAATAAATTTGAGGAGCTTCAACTCTGGATTTCATACCTTATCCCATCTCTGTTTCTCTCTCTGTTCCTTTCTCCTGTTACTCGCCAGGTGGAGGAACTTACAGACTCTTTTTCAAAGGCTCCTTCATCTGGGAAAACTAGGTATTTCAAAATGATATTGAGGAAACTATTGCATTTTCATAGACTAATTCCCTGTCCCCTAGCTTTGATCTAGTTTCTCATTTCTTTACATTCCAGAGCCCCAGATCTCTCTGTCTACTGTGGGACTTTGGGCAAGGCATTTAACTTTTCTGTGCCTCAGTTTCCTCATCTGTATAATGGAGATGAGATGGCTCTTCTTCCTCCTACTTAGATTGCGAGCTTGATGAGGGATAGGGATATTGCCTAACCTGATTGTTTTGTGTGTATCCCAGTGTCAGTACAGTGCTTGGCACATGGTAAATGCTTATCAGATACCACCATTATTCCTGTTATCGTTATTATTTCCTAGGAAAAACCTCCATTTTTGTCTGGCTGGCCCTGGCTACACTATGTATTTTACCTTACCTTACGCCAACTTTATTCCCTCAGGCCTCGACTCTCCAGGTATCTGTCTCCACCCCTCATGCTTGTCCCTTCGCAAAATGTAGAACTAAAACCAATGGTGATCTCAAGGCTCAGATATTTATTTGGGCCTCAAATGTCCAGCTTGTCCAGGCAAAGTGATTAAGTGGCCCAAAACAATTGGATTATTTAAGGCAAGGTTTATTTTGGGGGCCCTAGTTTTCCTAAGTTCACCCTAGAAGGGCATCAGAGAGGTTTCAGGAAACACAAAGAAGTCACAGATCCCAACAGGGAGAGACTGGACCTAAGAGACCCGCACGATATTCACATTAATGGTTGACTGTTTATTGTTATATTGTACTTGCCCAAACACTTAGTAGGGTGCTTTGCACAGAGGAAGTACTCTATTTATTTGCTATTGTTTTAATGAGATGCTCTTCCCCTCGATTCTATTTACTGCCATTTTTCTTGTCTGCCCGTCTCCCCCGATTAGACCGGAAGCCCGTCAAAGGGCAGGGACTGTCTCTATCTGCTACCGATTTGTACATTCCAGGTGCTCAGTACAGTGCTCTGCACATAGTAAGCGCTCAATAAATACTATTGAATGAATGAATGAATAAATAAATATGATTGAAGGAATGAATGACGGCAACGGTTCAGGTGGTCGAAGAATGAGATAAACCTCTTGACAATCCCACCTGTGGTAGGATTTAAGGTCACATCAACCATGAGTAGAGTTGGCTAGAACTTTCAGAGTAAGAAAAGTTTCAGGAGCAGGCCGGAAGTGCCATGGCAGGGGGACAGTGAACAGAAACCACTATAGCATAAGTTGAGAAGGGCAGTAGGGAAGTCTTGTTCATAAATAGTTAACTCCTATAAATGAGCATGTTCTTTGTTGTTTAATAAAACATGCAGGGACCGGTTTGCTTCTCAGTAAAGACACACAGGCAACTTGAGTATTTTCATTAAGTGACTTCCTGCTGGACTTGCATTTCAGGAGCAGTCAAAAAAAAAATGACCAGGCTTTTAAAGAGCTAATAAAATTCAAGGGAAGATACTTGGAAAGCGGGCTATGTTCTCTATCCAAGATTTGTGGATGGATTTTAAAAACCACTAAGCTTTCTCTCAAATTGTTCGGGATCTACCCAATTTCGCCAATGCCCACCGCCCCCTACTCCTAACCACCCCTTCCTCCTATCAGTCAATTTATCAGTTGTATTAATTAAGGGTGCAGAGGACTATATTTACTTGAGAAGTAGTGTGGCCTAATATAGGGAGCCTAGGCCTGGGAGTCAGAAGAAATTTAGCTCTAATCCTGGCTCTGCCACTTGTCTGCTGTGTGACCTTGGGCAAGTCCATTCATTTCTCTGGGCCTCAGTTACCTCATCTGTAAAATGGGGATTAAGACTGTGAGCCCCTTGTGGAACAAGGAATCTGTCCGATCTGATCTGCTTGAATCCAGCCCATCCCTTAGTACGGTCCCTGACGCGTAGTAAGCGCTCGACAGATGCCGCAGTTATTGTTATTACTAAGCACTTGGGGGAGTACAGTACAATAGAGTTGGTCATCATGATCCCTGCTCTCAAGAAGTTGACAATCTGCTCCTTATCCCGAACACTTAGTACAGTGCTCTACATACGGTAGGCATTCAATAAATACCCCAGATTTCTCTACCTCCATCACTAGGCTCTGAGACCGGAGCTTCATCCGGCAGCCTAGTTGCTGACACGTACTTCCCTGCAAATTCAGCGGAAAGGGTACAAAAGGGAGAGGCAGATATACTCATTTTCCTAGTAAGCTTTCTTTTTTAAAGGTACTTATTAAGCGCTTAATATGTACCAAGCACTATACTAAGCGCTGCGGTAGATGCAATATAATCGGGTGGTTGGACGCAGTCCGGGTCCCAGATGGGGCTCACAGCTTCAATCCTCATTTTACAGCTGATGTGACTGAGCCACAGGGAAGTTAAGTGACTTTCTCAAGGTCACACAGCAGCGAAGTGGCAGAGTCGGGATTAGCACCAAGTCCTCTGGCTCCCAGGCTATGGACTTTCCACTAGGCGACACTGCCTTTCTCAGGCCTTCTGCCTAATTCTCAGTGAGTCTATATTGTTTTAGGTCATGGGCCCGTGGACCAGTGTATATTTTTAATACTGCTCTATGATTAAATACCAATATTCCCAATTGGCCTCAGTAGTAATAGTATTTATTAAGTACTTACTGTATGCAGAGCACTGTACTAGGCACTGAGACAAAATTAAACGTGATCTGAGTCCCCCTTGGGGCTAACAATCTAAGGCACGGTCATATTGCCAAGACCATGAGACCTTGCTTTTGGTCCCCTGGAAAGAGCACAACCTTGAGAAGCAGCCTGGCTCATTGGAAAGAGCACGGGCTTGGGAGTCAGAGGTCATGGGTTCGACTCCCGGTTCTGCCACTTGTCCGTTGTGTGACTGTGGGCAAGTCACTTAACTTCTCTGTGCCTCAGTTACCTCATCTGTAAATTGGGGATTAACTGTGAGCCTCACGGGGGACAACCTGATTACCCTGAATCCACCCCAGCACTTAGAACAGTGCTCTGCACATAGTAAGTGCTTAACAAATGCCAACACCATTATTATTATTTGGACATAGTCCCTGTCACACATGGGCCCACAGTCTCAATTCCCATTTTACAGATGGCATAACCGAGGCACAGAGAAGTGAAGTTACTTGCCCAAGGCCACCCAGCAACAAGTGGCTGACTCAGTATTGGAACCCATGACCTTCTGATTCCCCGGCCGATGCTCTATCTACTATGCCCTGCTGCTGCTTCTTGATCCAGCAATCCCGGGTCCACTTCTCAATTTGAGATTCCATGGCTTGCTCTTCAAATTCCTCTTCCCCTGGTAGGAGACCCCCAAGCATCTCCTTCATCGGGACCAAATTCCCCATGCTGATTTTAGTACAGACTTAGCTCAGAGTCAACCCATCAGCAGATGTCCTGGCTTGCCTGCTGCATGCAGAGAAATGCACTAGGAGCTGCGTGAAGTTAAAATGGAAAGAGAACGGGTCCTTGTCTTCATGAAATTTCCCATCTGAACAGACGTAGAAAAGAGATAGAGTTGATTCAATTTACATCGGTTCCCCCTGCCCAGTGTCTATTGGTCCTCAGGCTGGTTTTCCCGAAAAACCAAATCAGGTAACCAGAAGTAATAAGATCTGACTCCTAGGGCTATATTCTTGAGCCGCAGTGATGCAGATAAATCCAGCTGGGGGCTCTTACGCTAAGCATCCACATCATTAAGAGAAAATGATTGACGTTGCTCCGTTATTGTTGAATTTTACCCAGCTAAATTTCAGGAATACTGCAGAACCGCTCTCCCTTCTCTTTCAGCATGGTATCTCTTGGAGAGATAGTATTTATTACATGTTCTTCGATGAGAAAATTTATCAAAGATGTGACACTAATTCCACTCCCAGCACAGCCCACCATGCAGCAGGAAAGATGGGAAGCAAACTGATGAATTTTTTAATTGTGCCTGGGTTTGTGCACATCTATTTTTCACAATTATCCTTACAGTCACTGCGATAAAAGCCTCTGAAATGAAAGGTTTTCGTTGAGCCGTCTGTTTCCTCGAAGCCAGAACACATCTGCAGTCAAATGAAAAGTAGGCAAAGCAAATAACAGAGAGGAAGATTTTTCCTCCATCCCCTCGAAAGGGGTAGGTAGTTTTGCAATGGTTTTATGTCCTACCCTTTGCAGCTCCTTCCATCAGAGGCTTCTGCTTTTTCTTTTTCATTTCAGTTTCCTCCTCCAAGCTACTGCTGTCTTCAGAGGAACGAGTACGTAGCCTAGAGGTTGTTTCCCCGTGTTGAGACTTGTGGTAAATGATTTCCCTCGTCTACTTCTCTAAGAGGTATTTATTTGAGAAAGTGCCAATCTTGCTGCTAGGAGCACCGTTGTTCTTAGTTTTTCTGGGAGACTTCTGATTTTGGGGGGTTGTTCCTATATGCCATCAATATGTCTAGAAAGCCCGGAGTGGCTTCTCTCATCCCGGACCTAGAGAACACAAACTCCCCGGCGTTAGTTTTTAATTGGTTTTAGGCAGAGCAGTAGCAGCAGCAGAAGTATTAGCTGTGTATTTTATCAGTAAAATTGGAACCATAGTGGGTGCTCCTTAAAATCTCTCTTTCTCAACTGATCCGTGCACTTATCCTATCCCGCCTTAACTACTGCATCAACCTCCTCACAGACCTCCCTACCTCCTTGTCTCTCCCCTTTCCAGTCCCTTTTTCTCTCTACTGCTCAGATCGTTTTTCTAAGAAAATATCCAGTACCTATCTCCCCTCTCCTCCAGAACTTACACTGGATGCAGAAACTCCTCACTATTGGTTTTAAGCATTCAAGCAGCTCCCCTCAGCCCATCTTACCTTCCCTGACTCAGCTTACCTCCTACTCCAACCAACCCACACACTTCCCTCCTCTCTCACCAACCTATTCGGTGTACCTTAGTCTCATCTTTTTATTTATTGAGTACACACAGGGTACAATGCACTCTACTAAGTGTTTGTACTATGTATGTACTATTCCACCATGTACCAAAGCGCTGGGTGCGACGGACACTTTTATCTTTACAAAATTCATCTGTCAACTCTGCCTTTGGAACAGCTCTTAGCACGGCGGTCTCTACTGAACTGGGGTGGGGCGGGGGGGGGGGGGATCTTCTGTAGTTTTCAAAAGCATTTTTAACAGTTCGGTATAAAAATGTTTCATGAGACTATAATAAATGCTGAAAAGACTGGGTAAAGGGATGGCTTAATAACTATTTTCGAGTTATTATAAGGAGAACAATGACCAGTTATTCTCTTTTTCCTCAGGGGCCAGAACAAGAGGAAATGGATTTATATTGTAACAAGAGTGAATTTAGGGAAAGATAAAGAAGAACTTCCTGATTGAAAAAGTAATTAAATGCAGGAACAGGACACCAAGGGATTTCTGCCCCTGGAAATCTTTTTTTAAAAATGAAACCGATTATCATCTGACTAGAATGGTTTAGGCATTCACCCAACTCTGAGTTCAGAGGCAGAGGCCTGGACCTCTTGAGATCCCTTTCAGCTCTGTGATTCTCTGATTGCAGCAAAATAGGGATCAGACTGTATATGACCTGATTAAGTTGTACCTAATAATAATGATAATGACATACCTCATAATAATAATATTATGGTACTTGTTGAGCACTTAAAATGTGCCAAGCACTGTACTAAGCGCTGGGGTAGATACAAGGTAATCAGGTTGTCCCACTTGGGGCTCACAGTCTTAATCTTCATTTTTACAGATGAGGTAACCGAGGCACAGAGAAGTTAAGTGGTTTGCCCAAAGTCACACAGCAGACAAGTGGTGGAGTCAGGATTAGAACCCATGACCTCTGACTCCCAAGCCCGTGCTCTTGTTACTAGGCTATGCTGCTTCATAATAATAATAATAATTATGGTATCTGTTAAGTGCTTACTATGTGCAAAACACTGTACTAAGCACTGGGGAAGATGCAAAGTAATCAGGTTGTCCCACACAGGGCTCACAGTCCTAATCCCCATTTTTACAGCTGAAGTAACTGAGGCACAGAAAAGTTAAGTGGTTTGAAAAGTCACACAGCAGACAAGTAGCAGAGTCAGGATTAGAACCCACAACCCCTGAGTCCCAAGCCCTTGCTCTTGACACTAGGCTATGCTGCTTTTCTGGTTTCCGTGACCGTAAATGAGGGTTCTCTGGGAAAGTTGCTGGAGTTACGTCATTGATACGATAAACTTTTTGCTATCCACAGAGCCAGGAGCTGTTTTTCGTTTCTGCCTCTATGCGTTACAATCCTCCCAAAGCCTGTGTTCTAAAACAGTCATCCCGCCTCTAATTGTCATATGCCAGAATGATTTCTCATCTGCTGCTGTCTCCCAGCTGTTCAGGGTTCTGCCATATCATTAGAGGCTTTGTTTCACGTGAAGGCAAGGCAGCTTCCTTCAGTCTTCCCCTTTAATGATGCCCCATTCCAGGACCTCACATCCCAGCTGGATTCGGGTTCCTTTTTTCAACATTTAGGTGGTAAAATCATATCAAAGGCTCATCTCCCTCTTCTCCAGATTCTCATCGTCTCACCCGTTCCCAATATGCCCGGCATGGTCGGCGTCTTTCCTCTCAACTGAAGATGAGCAAACTAAGGCACAGAAAGCCGAGGTCACACAACGAGCACTTAGTGATGTGATGTTCTTTGGTGATGGCAGCAGAAGCCATCCCAACAACAGCATCACGTCGGAGACGGCAAAGGGCTTCTTTCGCCAGAGAGCTCTTTAAGCCCCACTCCAAGGAAGACTGGTTCCAATCTCTAATTAGCAGGGTGGGAATGGGGACTCGGGCCACACGGATCGGGTTGCTTCCTCCACCAGAGACCTCCCCCCGACTCCCTACCCCTAATCGAATTTTATCTACGTTCAGCGGTCGTCTGAGAGACACGGCCGAGTTGCAGCTAGCGACCGAGGGTCTGACCACGATTCTCTTTAGGGCAAAATCAAACTTTCCGGGTGAGATTTAAAACCATCATTAAAGTTTCCATTTAGATAAAAGTCCTCCCTGTTCACCTACAGTTAAAGAGGTGATTTTGAATTTATCAGCAAGTGTCAAGATAACCTGTGCAGGCAGCCCAAAATGACAGCAGCCTCCACCATGGAGTCACATGTTTGATCCAAGGAAGTACAGGAAAATTGCAATGTGCTTGCCTGCTATTCAAGTTGAAGAGTTCCTTTAATACAAACCATTGCCTGAGAGATGAGTGAATGATTTCTTTCATCATTCCTAGTTATGAAGCCTATTTTCATGCTATTTGTCATTTGTGAAGCAATTTGGTTTAAAGACGGCTTGAAGCTTTTTGTACCCGACCAATCAGAACGGGATTGTGAAGGAGAAAGAAATGGGCTTTCCTCCCAGTTTTTGGCTTGCTCTTTCTCTCCTCTTACGTAACGAAACACAGAGCCATTGCTCAGGTAACTTCACGGGAGCTCTGAGTCCCCTTAGCTGGGGTGAGCCTGCAGATTCGGAATGATTTGTGGGATTTGGGTGTTGGGAGGGGCTGAGGAGGGAAGAGAAGTGGGGTGCGTTGTTAGGCTGGATTTCAGTGGGATTTCGGAAATGGGCCTTTCCCGACTAAACTCTCACCCCGACCCTATCTTCCCTCCTACTCCTTACCCATGTTCTTAGTGTCACTCCCAAAGGACTTAGGTACTCTCTCTCAACTCCACAGGACTTATGTACGTGTTCTTATACGCACTCTCTTCCTTTACCTGTACCTCTTTTTCATGTCCGTCTCACCTTTCTCAAGGGCGGGGATTGTGGCCACCAACTCTATTCTACTCTCTAAAGCTCTTAGTACAGTGCTCTGCCCGAGGTAAGCACTTAATAAATATCACTGTTAGTTTGAGGGACTGATGGAAATTGTTAGGGAAGGAGCTCAGGAAGTGAGAAACCACACTACAGAGAGGGTAGTGTGGTATAATAAGAACCTAATTCTGAAAATCTCAGTGGGTTCCCAGGAAACAAAGGCGGATAAATGGATTGAATATCAAGCCTGGTACCAATTAGACTTTCCAGAATTGAGACTTGCCATTGTCCGGAGGCTAGGGATGGAGGTTAGGGAGGCCACGGGGGCACATCCAAATCCTGGGAACTGCAGCTGGTCTTATCCAAAGTCTTTAAGACTCTTGGGGCATCCAAGGGGACCCTCATTGCCTCAGGCCAGGTCACCACAGAGACGGGAACCTTTTCCTTCCATTTCCTAAAAAATGTCAGAGATGCTGAGAATGAATTGGATGTGAAGAAGTCTTAATTTCCCACTCCCTTTTCTTTGCTACAGGAGGACAGGAACCTTCTTTCTGCTCGAGCTCTGAAATCCATTTTTAAATAAAGGGGGGAGTTTACATACCAGGAAATCCTTCTGTCCTTTTTAAATTGGATCCAAAGGGATGCAACCAACAGTAAAAATGGAACAAGGAAAGGGAGTTAAATATTTTAAATGGTGAAATTTATTCTGCACCCAGCAATTATTCCTTTTGTCATCTGGAGAAAAAATTTTACAATCCCAGGAAAGCGTGGAGAGGAGAGACCAGATGTGTTTTCTCAGAACCCAACACTATAAATTATAAACTGCTAATCAACCAATCAATAGTATTTATTGAATGCTTACTTTGTGAAGAGTAAGCGCTAAGTAGAATGAAGCCCTGCATCTGAATGAGAATCCCCCTTCTCAGAGTCTGTCACCCCAAGCATTACTAGGCAGGGGCTGATGTCCAAAGCAAGTTACTTGTAAGCAATTGATACATCTGGAATGCGTATCAACTAAACATATTTTCCCCTAGTCTCAAAGTATCCTGTGCAATATGGATTTAAATCAGCCAAAACCATCTCATGCAACAACCAACATCGTATTCGGGGAGTTTTGAATTTTTCCAACCAGATTGGGATCTGCCAGACTATAGCCTTTCTTTGAAAATTGAGGATCAGTTTCACTGAACCAAAAGAATTCATTCCTGGAAGTATATTGGTCTCATAGCCATCATTCTGTCTTGGGTGTTAGATGATACTGAGAGAGCTAAAGTCCCCTTTGACCTCCAGAACAAATTCTGATCAAGCAAAAATCATGCTTAATCCCATACTACAGGTAGGGAAACTGAGATGTTCTGTGATTTTGGACCTCAATTTCCCCAACTTTAAAAAGGTAATAATTATGCCCTGCCCTTGCTACTTTACTAAGATGTCGGAAGAATAAAGAAGTGTGTGTGTGTGTGTGTGTGTGTGTGTGTGTGTGCGCACAAATGTGAATTGTTAGCCATACCCACACATATATTTTAATATATGTATATACACATATTTTATCTATATGTAGTATAGCATGTAGTACATATAATTCGTCCTTTTTGGTGGAAATGGAATCACTGACCAGTAGCAATCCCTGATCATTCTTGCCCCAGCCACCAACCTGAGCCAACACTCCCAACCTTTGCAAGGGACACAAGCAGTGGTAGTGCGTGGCTCCACAAATTTTGGACATTTGGTAGATTTTGGTGATGATGGATTTTGGGTGACCGCACCTCGAGACCCCTTTACCCACTCAGCTGTTGTTATTGTGTTTTTATTTGTTATCCTTCCTTCTCTTTGTGTATCTTGCCAAACCTCTCACCACTTCATTCTCAGATTGCGAGCCTTGGGGACCATAGATATATTTAATTCTCACTCATGTATCCTTCCCTAGTGCTTAGGATAATGCTTTGTACACAATGAAGACAATGAAAATACCATTATGATTAATAATAATAATCCTAATAATAATAATTGTAGTAGGAAGTGCTTACTATGGGTCAAACACAGTTCTAAGCACTAGAAAAGGTTCAAGATAGTCCAGCTGGACACTGCCCCTTCCCACATGGAGGTTACAATCTAAGAAGAAGAGCAGGTATTGAATCGCCATTTTCCAGATGAGGCAACTGAGGCACAGAGACATTAAGTGACTTGGCAAAGGTCACACAGCGTGGATCAGTGGAAAGAGCACGGGCTTGAGAGGCAGAGGTCGTGGGTTCTAATCCCAGTTCTGCCCCTTATCAGCTGTGTGACTTTGGGCAAATCACTTAACTTCTCTGTGCCTCAGTTTCCTCATCTGGAAAATGGGGATTAAGACTGTGAGCCCCACGTGGGACAACCTAATCACTTTGTATCTACCCAGCGATTAGGACAGTGCTTGGCACATAGTGAGTGCTTCACAAATACCAAAATTATTATTAAATTATTACTATATGGCAGGGCGGGAATTAGAACACAGGTCCCCTGACTCCCAGGTCCATGTTCTCTCCATGCTCCTCTACTACTATTACTAATTCTACTACTCCTACAGGAATGGTAATTATAATTAATATATATTATATTATATACGCAGCAATGTATATAAAGAATACTGTTAGTATCAATATCATAATAAAAATCATAGTGTTGGTATTTGTTAAGCGCTTACTATGTGCAGAGCACTGTTCTAAGCGCTGGGGTAGACCCAGGGGAATCAGGTTGTCCCACGTGGGGCTCGCAGTCTTAATCGCCATTTTACAGATGAGGTAACTGAGGCCCCGAGAAGTGAAGTGACTCGCCCACAGTCACCCAGCTGACAAGTGGCCGAGCCGGGATTCGAACCCACGACCTCTGATTCCAAAGCCCGTGCTCTTTCCACTGAGCCACGCTGCTTCTCACTAAATGATCCCTCAATCCTGTGTTTTTTTCAGTCATTATTCCCTGATAGGGTCCCATCTTGTGATACCTTGCTCACAGATTCATCCAGACCATAAGTCGCTGGACATTCCACAAGATGAAGTGACTTTCCCTGAAGCAGATCGTACACCGGCCCACAGGGGCTTTGGCTGTCAACTCCTGCAGCCGACGTCTTCTCTTTCTCTTTCGCATTCAGGGTTCACCTTCGACTCCTTCGGTAAACTCAGAGGAAACACTGGCAGCGCAACATTAGCAGAAAAGCTGCTAACCAGTTAGTTCACCCTAGAAAGCGTGGAGAATTCCTGGGTTAATAATAATAATAACGTTGGTATCTGTTCAGCGCTTACTATGTGCCGAGCACTGTTCTAAGCGCTGGGGTAGACACAGGGGAATCGGGTTGTCCCACGTGGGGCTCACGGTCTTCATCCCCGTTTTACAGATGAGGGAACTGAGGCACCGAGAAGTTAAGTGACTTACCCAAAGTCACACAGCTGACAGGTGGCAGAGCCGGGGTTCGAACCCACGACCTCTGACTCCAAAGCCCGTGCTCTTTCCAGTGAGCCACGCTGCTTCCTGGGTTCTTTATGGAGCACTGATGTGCTGCAGAATGTCACCGTAGGGGCTAATTAGTGGCACTAATGAAGTGGGTGGGGCGGGGATCGGGGAAAGATGAAGAGTGTGTACCAGATTCCTCCCTCTGCTGAGGGTAAGAACCTCTCCCAGGCTACGTCCTTTAGTCACTGACTTTGAACGGAGCCAAAAGCTCACCTCCTCCAGGTGGCCTTCCCAGCCTGAGCCCCCCTTCTCTTCTGCTCCTCCTCCCCTCCCCATCGCCCCGACTCCCTCTGCTCTACCCCCCTCCCTTCCCCACAGCGCTTGTGGATGTATAATAACGTTGGTATCTGTTAAGCGCTTACTACGTGCAGAGCACCGTTCTAAGCGCTGGGGTCGATCCAGGGGAAGGAGGCTGTCCCACGTGAGGCTCACGGTCTTCATCCCCATTTTACAGATGAGGGAATTGAGGCACGGAGAAGTGAAGTGACTTGCCCACAGTCACACAGCTGACAAGGGGCAGAGTAGGGATATAGGTACATATGTATATATATATATATGTGTGTGTATATATATATACACATGTACACGTATATGTGTATATATATATATATGTGTATATATACACATATAATATGTACATATTATTCTATTTATTTTTATTAATGATGGGTACTGTGAGCCTCACGTGGGACAACCTGATGACCCTGTCTCCCCCCCAGCGCTTAGAACAGTGCTCTGCACATAGGAAGCGCTTAACAAATACCAACATCAGTATACATCTATAATTCTATTTATATTGATGCTATTGATGCCTGTCTACTTGTTCTGTTTTGTTGCCCGTCTCTCCCCTTCTAGACCGCGAGCCCATTGTTGGGTAGGGATTGTATCTATTTGATGCCGAATTGTACTTTCCAAGCGCTTAGTACCGTGCTCTGCACACAGTAGGCGCTCAATAAATACTATCGAATGAATGAAGCTGCTAAATATAGTTGGTCTTTGAACAATGACGGGAGGTTTTAAAATCATCTATCTGATCCATACCAATCAGACATCTGAAAACAGCCCTTTTATTCCATTAGCCAAGGGAACAGCAGTCCTCTATACCAACAGTGGGAGCAATGATTCAGTCCTGATGCGTCTGACTGTTCCAGTGCTCTGTCTCCAGTCCCACGCACTGTTTTGTTTCTTCTTTTTTTATGGTTTTTTGAAAGATCTCGCTATGTGCCAGGGTAAGATACAAGTTAATCAGGTTGGATACAGTCCATGTCCCACAGAGGACTCACAGTCTTAATCCCAATTTTACAGATGAGGTAACTGAGGCACAGAGGAAGTGAAGCGATTTGCCCAAGGTCACACAGCAGACGAGAGGTGCAGGCAGGATCAGAATCCGGGGCCTTCTGACTCCCAGGCCGGTGCCCTATCCACTAGGCCACGGTTCTTTTCTCCTTTTCATCCTTGGCAATATTTAAGAAGGTGCCAGTCTGCCCCAGTGGAAACTGCTTGACCTCCTTTGTCCCCAGTAGGCTGCCCATTCGCTGACCTGCCAGAACATGTTTTGGGCCCAGTTGATAAATAATGGCAGTCGATAAATAACAGTAATGATGATGAAGGTGTTGGTTAAGTGTTTACTATGTTCCAGACACTGTTCTAAGCGCTGGGGTAGATACAAGATAATTGGGTTGGACACAGTCCCTGCGCCATCAGGCGTTCACAGTCTTGATCCACAGAGAAGTGACTTTGCCTTAAGGTCAGAGAGCAGACAGGTGGCAAAGTCTGGATTAGAATCCAGGTCCTTCTGACTCCGAGACCCGTGCTCTACCCACTAGGCCACGCTGCTTCTCAATAAATGAAGAAATAAAATCAAAGGATGAGGCTGGCTTCAACTCAGCAGAAAAGCGGTTTTCACAAGTACAACTTCCAGCTCCTTGTAGCTGCACGTGCTAAGGGGCTTCCAGGTCTTCTGGATAGGTGGGAAGTGCTGAATTAATATCCAGGCATGCGCAGGAAAATGTCCGATCTCTATCTTGGGAAACTAATTGTCAGGTTGGATGCCACTGCCTGACTTTTAAAGGTTGCCGTATAAAATGTATCGGTGCCAGGGAGATGTGCCCACTTCAACGCCTGCTCTAAATCGGGCGCCTGCACTACCCAGCTTCCGTGAATGAATCCAAATAAAATTTCCAACTTAGGCTCCCCACAGCCCTGCAGCAGTACCGTTCGTTGGCCGGGGACAGTGTTATTGAATTGGCCTCAGATGGCCTGTGTGGATCGTCTAACGTCGCAAGGGTCTAGGGGTTTGTTTGTTTGTTGGCTTACGGTATTTGTTAAGCACTTATTTTATGCCTGGCAGTGATCTAGGTGCTGGGTTAGGTGCAAGTGAATCACGTGGGACACAGTCCCTGTCTCACATAGGGCTCATAGTCTTAATCCCCAATTTCCAGATGAAGTAACTGAGGCACAGAGAAGTGAAGTGATTTGCCCAAGGTCACATAGCGGACAAGTGATGGAGCCAGGATTAGAACCCAGGTCCTTCTGTCTCCCACGCCCGGCTCTATCCACTAAGCTATGCCGTTCCTTTTTGCTCAAACCACCAGCGAGTGAGAGGCAGTATTTTCACGAGATAGTGACAGATGGATGAAGATTTTCTCTTTTCAGACTCAGAGTCAGAATGCAACAGGTGCTTGGCCTTTAGGGAGGCTGCCGGGAAGGTGTCTGTTATACTGTTACATTGTACTCTCCCGAGCGCTTAGTACAGTGCTCTGCACATACTACGCACTCAATAAATATGATTGATTGGATTGTCAGTACCCTCGTTTATCCTTAGACCTCCATCCTCTCAGAGCTGCCTTCGGGAGCGTGTGCCTTTCTCCAGAGAATCAAGACAGGCCAATTCTGGGCTCCAGTCAAAATGGGAAGTCCCGGAACACCTACCTACTCACCGTACCTCAATCTTGTCTGTCTCGTCACACTGACCCATTGTCCATATCTCTCCTCTAGTCTGGAATTTTCTGTCCCCCTTCAAATATGACAGACTTCCCTACCTTCAAAGCCTACTAAGATCACACCTCCTCCATGAGGTCTTCCTTGATTAACTCGTCATGTCCCCCCCCCTCTATTTAAACTCCCTTTTGTAGCACCCCGAACTTGGGTCTGTTCCCTGTAAACACTATGATACTTATCCCATCCCCAGCCCCACGTCACCTATGTATATATCCTTATATTCTGCCATTTTTTCCTGTACAGTCTATTTTAATGTCCATCTCCCCTCCTAATAATAATAATTATTATTATGGTATCTGTTAAGTGCTTACTATGTGGCAGGGATAGGTACAGGCAAACAGGGTTGGACGCAGTCCCTGTCCTCCGAGGGGCTCACACCCTTGACACCCATTTTATTTATTCATTCATTCATTCATTCATTCAATAGTATTTATTGAGCGCTTACTATGTGCCGAGCACTGTACTAAGCGCTTGGAATGTACACACCGGCAACAGATAGAGACAGTCCCTGCCCACTGACGGGCTTATTTTACAGATGAGGTAACTGAGGCACGGAGAAGTGAAGTGACTTGCCCAAGGTCAAGTCAAGTGAAAAGCTACCCGTGGACAGGGATCATATCTACCAACTGTATTGTACTGTTCTCTCCCGAGCACTTAGTTCCGAGCTCTGTCCACGGTAAGTGCTCAGTAAATATGTATTACTTGTTGATAAATATTTATTTATTGTTATGGGTGGGGATTGTGCTTATTACCTCTGTTAACTGTACTCTTCTAAGTGCTTAGTACAATGCTCTGCACCTAGAAAGCATTCAATAAATATGACTGATTGATATATCAATAGATGGTATTTACAAATGAAGCCATCTGATTTCTCCCTAAGCTCTACCCCTCCACATAAGAGTCATTCTTCAAGTGGAATAAATGTTTCAAGTGCCATAATTGTTAAATAGGTGTTCTTGCGATTTTATTCCGCAGAATGGAGATGGAGTTTTCCCTCCAAAATGATGGATAGGCTTGGTCCTGAAACTTTAGAGCTGCCTAATGTGTTGACTGACATGGCAGGGGCTCTCATAACACCACTCACACTCTCTCATCATTCAACTAACTCCAGTGTATAATACCATCCCAAGTGTTAAGCAGAGTGCTCTGCACACAAGAAGTGCTCAATAAATACCAGCGATTGATTGATTGATCGATGTACACCCTAATTAAAAAGCTAGCTTCAAGCTATCTCCTGAGAGATCCAAGGAGCTATTTACATCATCCCACTCATAGAATCAAGTCATTCTCATGGCTCTAGCATCTCTGTTCGAAATAGAAAATAGTTAACATTCCAGGAAGAACGTCAAGTATAGCGGGTTTATGGAGTCAGAGAGCTGGGAAATAACTTCTTAAAGCACAGTACTTTGTCCACCTGTCAATACGTTCCTTTTCAGTTCACAGTACACACTATTCAGGGGGTGTTTCAGAACACATCCAAAATCTAAAATGATAAAAAAGCACATTTCTCACTCTCTGGTTGAAATGATACATTATTGAGCTCTGCCACTTATATAAGCGCAGAAGGAGAAGAGAAGGCCCTTTAGAGAATGACACAGCCTGACAAGAGATTGGCCAGCTACTTGTCACCTATTTCTATGCCAACACCCTATGATTATGCCACCTTATAAAGTCCCAGAAGGACCAAGACCTGGTCATCTGTGGTGCTTCAGTCCAATTCCATTTAATAGGGTAAACACAGTGCACCCTGAGCAGACCGTATCAAAGAACGTACCACCTTCCTACCTTTTACTGCTTTCCCAACATCCCGAGAATCAAGAAACTTTAGGTGACCGTCACTTAAGAGACAAACCTTTTATAATGTTGGATCCAAATCTTCCCTGCGGGTGAACTCAAAGGTCCTTTATAGCTAGGAAATTCCTCCTCTGTGATAAATTACTCCCATGGTTTGGATCGTGTACTACCCCAAGCACTTGTACACTGCTCTGCACACAGTAAATACAGTTGAAAGAATGAATTAATGAATGGATGTAGCTCTGAAACTACACCACTCCCCTTCAACTCATTTCAAAGGAGTCTTGATGCCTAGAATCATCAGACTATCCAGCAAACATGAGCAGAGGAGGCACTAGAAGTCTATTTAACTGGGCTGACCCGTGACCTAATGTAATAGAATTCCTATAAGGTTTATAAATAAAGCACCATATCACCTTGGCAAGGATCCGCCACTCTTGGCAGGCAGAGTTGGATACCCAGAGGGCAGATTATGATGTATGTAATTTCCAGGATGATCCTGCTTCCAGCCGCTGCCCCTGTGCCATGTATTCGCTCCACAACACTTATGTACGTATCTACAAATCATATATTATAAATTACATAGTCACATTAATGTCTGCTCCCCCTCTAGACTGTCAACTTATTATGGGCAGGGAATGTGTCTGCTAATTCTGTTGTATTGTACTCTCCCAATTGCTTAGTACAGTGCTCTGCATATAATAAGTGCTCAGTAAATATGATTGAGTGATGTATTCCATGAGTCAGTGAGGAGGCCGCAGCCAAGTTTCCCACTCTCTCCGATGTCCCGTTCTATTCTCCTCAGGCAACCAAGAGACCCGTCAGACCCATTTCCAGTTTAGAAAGTTCTGGGAGGGTGAAGAATAGGGAAAATCAGTGAGGCCATGAAAATTGCTCTATGATGTCAGAAACCCAGGGAAAGCCTGAGGTCCCAAATTTCCCAAGAGTTTGACCTTAGGGGAGGAAGCCCCTCCGAAGTACTGGGGTCAGTCCTTCGTGGTTCTTTTTCCTAGTTACTGTTAGTGAAGGTTGAGCTATTCAGATGCCATCAGCTATGCCACAGTCCCAAGAAGCTATTCAATTTTTAGGAAAAGGAGATTCTCGCATTTGACAGAGTTCATTTCAGAGTTATGAGGACCCAGGGACCCACATTTGCTTCTCTTCAAACAGTAGAGGTTTTGTCTCCTGATGGTGAAGATGCTAATATCCAAAAACAAAATACTTAAGTCAGAGGAAATCTTGCAAATTCTCAAAAAAGTGAAGTTTAAGCACTATACACACTTGATGCTAATGTCATAGAGGAGAAGTTATAGTCTTCACAGAGGAAATCTGCAAGAAATTAAAGGAAAATGGCATTACCTTTATGTCAATTCTGTAATTTATCTCAGCGGCAAAGAAGTTCGGCTGCCCACATTAATTTACAAAATCAACTCTATATTCCACAGTAGCATTATAATGAATGAAAAATAATTCAAAAGAAGCAATTTTTCCCAAGGGATGCTTATTTGGACACCAGCTAGGTACAGTGAATGGCATAGATTCCCTTGATTGAGGCATTTATGAGCTAGGACGATTAAAGTTAAATTTGACGTTAAAGTTTGGCTTCATGACATTGGAGAAAGGAGTATGCTGCTGCTTTCAAAGAGTGAAAATGTATTGAAATACAGAATTTTCTTTCAGCAACATTTTTTTTGAAAGACATGCTTGGAATTCTGATTGTGCCACACACTTGATCAATTAATCAATCCATCAGTGGTATTTATTGACTGCTTACTGTGTGCAGAGCTTGGTATCAAGCACTTGGGAGAGTACAGTTCACCCTGGCTAACGGACACGATCCCTGCCCCCAAGGAGTATACAGTCTTGAGGATACTTGATATTATATGCTTCATTCATTCATGCATTCATTCATTCATATTTATTGAGCGCTTACTGTGTGCAGAACTCTATACTAAACACTCATTATGTACAGGGAATGTGCCTGTTGTATTGTTATATCGTACTCTCCCAAGAGTTTAGTATAGTGCTCTGCACACAGTAAGTGCTCAGTAAAAACCATTTCTTGATTGATTAGAATTCTGACTGAAGCATACATTTGCACAGAGAGGGGCAATGGGGCAGAAAAGACATCTAAAGTTCAGGGTACCCTTAGCCATGTCTAGGCGAAGTTAGTTAAGTCATATAACTCCGCTATTCCTCAGATTCGCTGGAAAATACACTTACTAACCCCTGGCTCTCTGAAGCATGTGATGATAAATGAAAAAGTGGATTTAGCAGCAGCAGAATTAGTAGCACTCCCTCCTCCTATCCAACAGACGACGACTATCCCACTCTTCAAAGCCTTACTGAGGGCACATTTCCTCCCAAAGGCCTTCCCTGACCAAGGTCTTCTTCTCCTCCTCCCACTACCTTCTGCATCATTCTGACTTGCTCCCTTTATTCATTCCCCTCTCCCAGCAAGACAGCACTTGTATACATATCTGTAATTTATTTATTTATTTATTTATATTAATATCTGTCTCCCCCTCTAGACCGTTAGATCACTGTGGCCAGAGAATGTGCCCGTTTATTGTACTCTTCCAAGCACTTAGTACAGTGTTCTGCACACAGTAAGCACTCAGTAAAATTGATTGATTAGTAGTAGAACTAGTCATAGCAGCAGTAGTAGGTAGCTTTGGCACTTTGATACTCACCCCATCCCCAGTCCCACAGCCCTTATCTCCCAGTACTCTGCCATATCCCCTCTCTCTAATTTATTTTAATGTCAGTCTCCCCCACTAGACTGTAAGCTCCTTGTGGGCACATATCGTGTCTACCGACTCTATTGTACTTTCCCAAGTTTTTATTAGTACAGTGCTCAGCATGCAGTAAGCACCCAATAAATACCATTGATTGTGGATTGATTGATTAATCCCCTGGATGATCAATTCCTTTAATGTAGCCACAATTGCATCCCATTTTTGCTTCTGCCCACGCAAATCTTAGCCCCACCAGATCCAGTAGGAGCTTGAGGTGGCTAAAATCTAGAAGGCTGGCCTCTAGTGCTACATTTTTTAAGGCTATTTTTAAGCACTTATTATAATAGTAATAATGGTGGTATTTGTTAAGCGCTTACTATGTGCCAAGTACTGTTCTAAGCGCTGGGGAGGATACAAGGTGATCAAGTTGTCCCATGTGGGGCTCACAGTCTTAATGCCCATTTTACAGATGGAAGGTCACAGGCACAGAGAAGTGAAGTGACTTGCCCAAAGTCACACAACTGGCAAGTGGCAGAGCGGGGATTAGAACCCATGACCTCTGACTCCCAAGCCCGGGCTCTTTCCACTGAGCCACGCTTCCTATGTGTTCAACACCGTTCTAAGTTCTGGGGAAGGTACAAATTAATTAGGTCAGACGCAGTCCTTGCCCTGCTTGGGGCTCACGGTATAATTAAGAGGGAGAGCAGGTATCCCCATTTTACAGTTGAGGAAACTGAGGCACAAAGAAGCTAAGAGACTTGCCCAAGGTCACACACCAAGCAATCAGCAGAGGAGAATTAGAACACAGGTCCTTCTGACATCCAGGCTCAAGCTCTCTCCTCTAGGCCATGCTGCTTCTGACCAAAAGGAGAAGAAACATCACATTAAACCTGATCTACAGGCTGGCCACCATCCAGGCTGGTCTAATAAGTCACCTACACAGAACTCCCATGGGGGAACTCTCAGCCTTTGCCTACAGGACTTAATATTCCATTCAGCTGCAAAGATGGGGCCATTCCAGGTACATGTCCTTAAAGAAGGAGGGAGAAGGGTACTTAGGAAAACATAACAAGAATCTCTGGAGTCCCCAAACACCATTCTGTCAACGTAATGTACTAATCCAAAGTGACGTCCCTCTCCACAGCAGTATTCTTGAGTACATTCAAACATGGTAATTTATTATTATTTATTTACAAGAGACAGATTGTCTTTTGACCTTTCTATTCCTAGTGGACTAGTTCTTGAGCTGTTGCTGTAATAACTTCCAGCACAGACAAAGAATGCGAAACACTTAGTCTTTCCAACTAAACGTCTCCTGGCCTGATTCTGATGGATAAAGGGATGTCAATGAGCCCCAGAGCCCCTGTTAAGCATGGTTCCCCTTGATCAAACTTAAAAGGCTGAGCATTTCACCTAAGACATATTTAACCCAATAATACATCTGTGTAAGGGAGAGAGGGCAATGGAAACATCCCTGCTTCAGAAAACCAGCCGCTGTCACTGGCTTTGACTTAGATTACCGTTATGACTTGTATTCCTTGAACACGTGGTTTAAATTCCTCTTTTGACAACTTTCAGGGTAGTAGAGAGCTTGGAGAGAAGAGGCACAGTGATAATTACTACAAATAATAATAATGATATAATTATGGCATCTGTTAAGCACTTACTATGTGCCAAGTACTGTACTAAGCGCTGGGGTGGATACAAGCAAATCGGGTTGGATACAGTCCCTGTCCCACGTGGGGCTCACGGTCTCCATCTTCATTTTACAGATGAGGGAACAGACCCAGAGAAGTGAATTACCTTGCCCAAGGTCGCACAGCAGACAAGTGGTAGAGCTGGGATTAGACTTGTGACCTTCTGACTCCCAGGAATAGAACGGTGAGGAGATGTAAAAAAGAGCCAGGATTATTTAGGGATCGTACTCTCCCATGCACTTAGTCCAGTGTATCTCACACAGTTAAATATTCACTGAATGCCATCGCTTGATTGATTCAGCCCGCAGAAGAGAAAATTAAAAGACTGTGTCTGTTATTATCATATGCAGTGGTAGCGTGGCATAATGGAAAGATCACAGGACTGGAGACAAGAGACCTTGAGTTCCAGGCCTAGTTCTGCCACTCACATGCTGTGTGACCTTGTGCCAGTCGCTTAATCTCTCTGTGCTTCAGTTTCCTGATCTGTAAAATAGAGTTAAGAGACCAGTTAACTCTCCCTCTTAGACTGAGAAGCCTGTGTGAAACAGGGACTATGTCTGATCTGATTACCTTATATCTACCCTACTCTTAGCACAGTGCTTGGAACGTAGTAGGCATTTAATAAGTACCATTATCATTACTGTTACTACTGTTATCCTTGACATTCGTTAAATGCTTTACTTCGGTACCCTTCTGAATTCACATATCCTCCATGAGCCTTTCCTCCATTAATTTCTCATCTTCCCCTGCTATGTTGTCCAGCTGCCACTTCAGCACTTCCCTACCACCTAAATCCTTGGATATTCACAGTCCCCATTCCTCGGCAAATTTGTATTTCTTCATACTTTATGACTTCCTCCTATGTGTAATTCATTTCAGTGTCTGTTTCCCGCCCTGGATTGTTAACTCCTGGAGTGCAGGGATCGTGCCTACCCGTTCTATTATACTCTCTAGTGCCCAGCATATTACTATCATTGTTATTGTTATCATTATTGTATTTGTTAAGTGCTTACTATGTTTCAGACACTGTTTTAAGCACTGGGATAAATTTCAGGTAATCAGGATGGACACAACCCCTGTCCCACATGGGGCACACTATTGTATAGTGATCTTTACCCAGGCAATTAATGCTGTTGACTGATTGATAATAATGTTGGTGTTTGTTAAGCGTTTACTATGTGCAGAGCACTGTTCTAAGCGCTGGGGGAGATTCAGGGTGATCAGGTTGTCCCACATGGGGCTCACAGTCTTAATCCCCATTTTACAGATGAGGGAACTGAGGCACAGAGAAGTTAAGTGGCTTGCCCACAGTCACACAGCTGACAAGCGGCAGAGCCGGCATTCGAACCCATGACCTCTGACTTCTAAGCCCGGGCTCTTTCCACTGAGCCACACTGCTTCTCGATTGATGCTAGACTTCTTCAGAAACAGAGGGTTGTGCTATTTGACTCCACCAAGCTTTTTAGCACATTTAATCAGTAGTGTTTGTTGACCACTTATTGTGTGCAGAGCACCCATACTAAGCACTTGGGAGAGTACAATAGAGGGAGTACACACATTATCTGCCCACAAACTATACAATTCTACATCCTAAGCTAAAATTAACCCCCTGAGGCCTGGTTTGGGGATGACTTCAAACCAAACAAAGGAGTCATTGTCCCCAGGTCGAAGTCTAAATTAGACCCAAAAGACCCCGAAAAGTCGAGAAGGATTTATGCAGGAGTGTCTGACTCTTTTAGACATCTTTGACTATTAAAAACTTCCCCAACCTTTCTCTGACTAGCACCTCTAAATTCAACTGCCTTAAGATCTCCTCAATCTCATTTTTCTTTGGTGGGTGACACAGAACTCTTCTTAATCCTCTCCATCACTGGGAACAGAGACATAGCTCAGGATGAATCTATTTTCCCAAGAGTCTTTTTACTTCTGTGGCAACAAGCTCACTCATGTCACCTTCCCCTCTCTTCCTGGAGGTAGCTAATGAAGAGCAAAGCGAATTGTTTGAGTTTCAGGGGATATCCCTTGCTTTATCCACCTTAAATAGCTCCTCCTCATCTTCCCTTTTGAGGAGCAAGCGTGGAGATTTCACATCCTTAGTCATTTTTCTCTGCACTGAATTTATTATACTCTTTTAATCTCTCCTCAGTGGCCCCGACCTCTCATCTCTCCAACATCTTGGTCACTGCCCTTTGCATCTTCAGCCCTTTATTGATGTCTCTGAGGAGTCCCAAGCCTCACATTGGGCACCAAGCAGAGCTCTCTCAAACAGGATAGAGAGAAATAGCTCCTTGCCTTTAACAGCTCCAGAGGGGCAGCTGCAGCCTGCACAGTGACGACTGATTAGAGAAAAGTCAGAGTGGTCACAATCGTTAAACCTCCCTTTGGTTGGAGGTAGGTAGGGCAACTGAGCTCTTAGGCTAAGTAAATATTGAGGTGGGACTGTGAATTGAGTCCACAGACTTGCCAGGCTGCAATTCAGATAGAAGAAATTCAGATAGAAGAAGAATTGGGGGCTTCTCCCCAAACATCTTACAAAATCAAATTACTCGTCCATCTGTGTGGTGTTGTTCTGCCTCCGAAGACTCTCAGAGCCCCAGTTTCTCAGGCTCAAACTTCAAGGGGGAAACAGTGTCCTAGAGGAATGACAACGTGTCTGGGCATTAGAGGGACTGTGGTTTAATTCCAGTCTGCCACTTGCTTGATGTGTGGTCTTGGACGAGTCACCGAATTTATCCGTGCCTCAGTTATCTCATATGTAAAATAATAATTATTATAATAATGATGTTGGTATTTATTAAGCGCTTACTACGTGCAGAGCACTGTTCTAAGCGTTGGGGTAGATACAGGGTAATCAGGTTGTCCCACGTGAGGCTCACAGTTAATCCCCATTTTACAGATGAGGTAACTGAGGCCCAGAGAAGTGAAGTGACTTGCCCACAGTCACCCAGCTGACAAGCGGCAGAGCCGGGAGTCGAACCCATGACCCCTGACTCCGAAGCCCAGGCTCTTTCCACTGAGCCACGCCGCTCCCAAATGGGGATTTAATATCTGTTCTACCTCTTCTTTAAACTGTGATCCCCCATGTGGGACAGGTATTGTGTCCAACTTGATAATCTCATACAAACCCCTTTGCTTGGCAGATGTTATCATTATTGTTATTATTATTGATAATAACAATAATAAAAATGATTATTATTATAACAAATTGGGTACACTAGCAAGGCATAAGAAAGAAAAGAGCGTCCAAAAAGCTTACAGGGGAAATGATCTAGAGTAGAGTGACTCAGGAAAGGAGAAAACAGAAGAGACAGGAATCATAGTCATTTTCACAGAAAGAAAGAAGGAGGGAAAGGGATAGAGAAGGGAGAGGCAGGGCAGAATTTTCATAAGATTAAACCTAAGACCAAGTGTTTCTCATCTGAAGCTAAAGTTGTTGGCAGGGATTTATTGGAATAAGGTTCAGTCTTCCAGTGGAGCTGGAGCTAAGAGCTGAAGGGCAGTGAACTACGTTTCCCAGAAGGCAAAGTCAAAATTTCCCAGCATCATCTGGGAATAACATTCCTTTTAATTAAGGACTAAGGACTTTCTGCTTTGGGTTTTCTCCCATGCTGCCTGCTGAAGTGAACTGACTGTTCTGTGGAACCGTCTATCATATGCTGTTTGTGAGTACCTCCCCTTAGAAGTTTATCTTTTCTAAGAACTTTAGAAAAATATGAGTTTGTGAGTTTATAGGAGTTTGTTTATATGACAGTGTGCTAACACTATGGATCTTGTTTAGCTTTCCCCTCTCTCCCTTCCTATAAATTAAATGATTTTTCTTCTGAGTCGCTCTGAATATTTGGGAGCTTTGGGCCATACCCTGAATTTCTCCCAATGTTCCTCTCCCAGTTACCTTGACAAACCAGTCATCACAGAATGCTTTGCCCGTTATTGGGCAGGGATTGTTTCTATCTGTTAATGAATTGTACATTCCAAGCGTTTAGGACAGTGCCCTGTGCATAGTAAGCGCTCAGTAAATACTAATGAATGAATGATAATCCCTGCAAGCCTTGGCTAGCAACACTACTCCAGACATCTGTAAAGTGTTTGCAATCTAACAAACCCACTTAATCTGATAATCAACCCCAGCCGGAAACCCCCGGAGTGGGGTGGGCAGCGGTGAGTGCTCCTACCTCCTTTAAAAACACAGTTTCCTGTGAGCTTGGGAGCAGAAGAATCGTAAACAGAGAGTTTTCCGCAGAATCCGTGAACTGAATCTGCTTTGCCACCATCCAACTTGGTTTCAAATCTTATCTCCTTTCTTCTCATGAATCTGCTCTAGTCACTCTTTTCACCTCAACTCACACTCATCTTGAGCATCGATGATGGAATTGAGCGTCTACTGAGTGTGCAACACTATTCCAACAGTTTAGGAGAGTAAATAAAAACAAGATGCATAACCATTGCCCTCCCGAAGCTTACATTGAATAAGGTGTCCAGCAAAAAAAAAATTACAAATAGTCAACAAGGAACAAACTATCATTCATTCCTCTAGACTTAGCTCATTATGGGCAGGGAATGTGTCATCTATTTCTGTTGTATTACACGCTCCCAAATGATTAGTACAGTTCTCTGCACACAGTAAATGATCAGTAAATACGGTTAGATTACTCCTAAAATAAGTCTTATAACTCTTGGCCCCTTGTCTCAGCAGCATGGTATAGTGGGTAGAGCAGGGGCCTGGGAGGCAGAAGGTCGTGGGTTCTAACCCTGGCTCTGCCACTTGTCTGCTGTGGGACCTTGGGCAAGTCTTTTCAATTCTCTGTGCCTCAGATATCTCATCTGTAAAATGATGATTGAAAATGTGAGCCCTACTTAGGACAGGGACTGTCCAACCCAATTTGCTTGTATCCATCCTGTGATTAGTACAGTGCCTGGCACATAGTAACCACTCAAAAAATACCTTAATTATTATCATTATCATTATCCTGATCTCCAACTCAGAACTTTCAAATACACCAGGTACTCAGATCCATATCTTCATAACTCTCCTGAAATTCATTCATTTATTCAGCAGTATTTACTGAGTGCTTACAATGTGCAGTACACTGTACTAAGAACACTATAACAATAAATAGACACAATCCCTGCCCACAATGAGCTTACAGTCTAGAAGAAGAGACACATTATCAAGGGCATAGTTCAGTTCGTTTCCACTATTCCAGGTCATGTCCTCCAATATGGATTTTTGTACTCCATTTCTTTACTTTTTCATACTCCCACCAGTTGTAAGAGTAGTTCCCTTCCCCCAGCCAAACAGCACTTGTATACATACTCATTTGCATTTAATCGAATATCTTCCCCCTCTAATCTGTAAGCTACTTGCTGTCTGGAATCACCTATACCTACTCTTTTGCATTGTACTTTCCCAAGTGCTCAGTACAGTGCTTTGCATACAATGTGCGCTCCATAAAAACCAGTGACTGTTTTATCTACCTATTTCCTCCTGCTCCTAGGCCCTTGAAATTTACATCTGTCTCTTCCATTACAATGTAAGTTCTTTGAGGAACCGTCTATCTTGTACTTTCTCAAATGCGTCAGATCTGACTACCTTATATCTTCAGTGAATAATATTGTGCTTGGTACTTAGCAAGTACTTAATAAATATTATTACGATGTGACTGGTGAAGCACACAATCAGGACTCAGAGGCTACTGAATAAATGAAAATCCGAAACTCTTTTTCCCTTTAAAATCATAGTAGGAGTGTGGTGCAGAGCACTTGATCGGGATGAGGAAATTGATTCATAACTATTAGATGAGGTTGAAAAACTGTAAAACTAGGACAGGTAGTAATAGTGGAGACTTCCTCACATATAAAGGCTGGGCAGATAAATCATCAGCAAGAGACGTGGAGGTAAGGTTTTTGGATAGGCTGATTCACCCTTTTCTGGAACAGTGAGTCATTGGACCCACAAAAAAGACAATAGACTGGCTTTAATTTTCAGCAGGAGACAGGAGCTAAAGCAGGACGTTGATATGAGAGAGCAACTCTCATCATTCAATCCATTAGTAGAATTTATTGAGCACTTCCTCTGTACAGAACACTGTACTAAGCACTTAGCAGAGTATCACTTCCCGATACTGTTAAAAATTCGACAAAGTTTAACATTCCAGAAGGGGTTGAGGGAGAGAAGGGCATCAAAAACAAAAATAAGAATGTTTAATTTTCAAAATGGGAAGTATGAGAAACAAAGTCTTTGGTGACACAGTAAAGTAAGGGGGTTCTCAAACAAGAAGTGACTTCCTAGAAGCCTGGAAGCAGTTAAAAACCAAACCACCACCTTAGTGTTCCAGGTCAGATGTATGCAGCAGAATATCGGAAATAGTTGACCACACCAAAACCCTGCGTGGCCTGTTGTCGAGGTTAAAAAAAGGCATCAGAGGGAAAAGGTCATCCTTTCCAAAATGGAAAACACACCTATGTGGGGAAAACAGGAACCCCTCCCCTCACCCAAACAAACCTGGGTCAGCTGAAAACAGGAAATTAAAAGGGTCAAGGAGAAATCTGAAGAGCACTGGGCAAAAAAAAATAAAAATTGGAGAGCTATTTACAAATGCTCTCCCTCTCCATATAAGCAGCATGGCTCAGTGGAACGAGCATGGGCTTGGGAGTCAGAGGTCATGGGTTCTAATTCCGCTCTGCCACTTGACAGCTGTATGACTGTGGGCAAGTCACTTAACTTCTCTGTGCCTCAGTTCCCTCCTCTGTAAAATGGGGATGAAGACTGTGAGCCTCACGTGGGACAACCTGATTACCCTGTATCTACCCCAGTGCTGAGAACAGTGCTCTACACATGGTAAGTGCTTAACAAATACCATTATTATTATATATATATATATATAAATACATCAAGGGGTGGGGAAGTGAAAGTGACTGTATATAATCAGAAGCCAGCAAGGGGAAGGCCACTTGATGACTGTGGAGTTAAAAAACTGGGCTCATGGATGAAAAAAAAGGGTTTAAGAGATTTCTTTAAGTTCTTTAGTTCATCTTCACTGAGAAAGATGCTTGAAATTCATTTTTGGGAACATGGAAGTCAGAAGAACTTGTTCAGATTGGAGAAATCACACATGATATTCGAGAATAATTGATATAATAGAAAATATCAGTACGCTCAAGGGTTATGGGTAAATTCATATTCTAATATAAGAAGAAAATTGGGTTTGTTAAAAGGAAAAATTAGGGTGTCAAATGTTTAGGACATGTTAAACAATACGATAGGTGTCACTGAGACTTTTTTTTGTGTTATTTAAGCTCTTACTATGTGCCAGGCACTGTGTTAAGCACTGGGGTAGAGATAAACTAATCTGGTTGGACATAGCCTCTGCCTTACATAGGGTGCACGGTATTAATCCCCAGTTTACAGCTGAGGTAACTGACGTACAGAGAAGTTAAGTGACTTGCCCAAAGTCACACAGCAGACAAGTGGAGGCAGGATTAGAACCCAGGTCCTTCTGACTCCCAGGTCTGTACTCTATCCACAACTCTACAGTCCTTCTCCAGGCATCTTCTTGCTGCTTGTCAGACAGAATACTGCATTGCATAGACTCTCGGCCTGAGCCAGTAATGTCATTGCTTATGACTTCACATTCCTATTGTTGTGTCCCAGCAGGAGAGGACATTGAGGGTGGAAGATCCTGGAACTTCCCTCTCTCAACATCCTTTCTGTGACTCTCTCCCACCGTTGCCTGCTTAAGTTGCTCAGGAAGACTTTTATGAAAAAAGCTCCACACTCCAGCATATTCCCTCTAATCCCTGAGCTCCTCACCACCTGCCAGGAGGTCGGAGGAGTCTCAAGACGGATACTTGTCCTATTGGCATCTTCCCAACAGCCAGTGTACTTATCAAAAGAAAGTTCCATAATTCACATTCGTTGAAAAGGAGGGAAATGTAAACCGCAGTGATGGACTTAAGAAGGAACTAGTGGCGAGTTACTCTAAAGGGAGTAGGCCAGAAGCACCTCGTGAGCAGGGAGCGACTCTACCAGTTTTGTTGTATTGTACTCTCTCAAGTGCTTAGTACGGTGTTGTGCACACAATAAGCCCTCAACAAATACCACTGATTGAATAGTTGGTTACGAGTCCCCACGGCATGGCAAAACGACCACATCTGAGATAAGTCCGCCTGCATGGCAGAAGTTCTGTTTTACAAAAACTGAGGCCATGAGAAATCCAACATCTTCCTTGAATGATGAGTGCGTTGTTGCGGTCGGGTGTTCCTCGGGGAGCCCAACCTGTCTCCTTTCCAGGCTTGGTTAGCTCGGCCTGACCCAGCCGGACCGGGGGGGTGGGGGGCCTGGGCGGAGAGAGAACGGCTACGGGGTGGCGGGGCTCAAAGGGAGACTTCTGGGCACTGACAGCAAGTCAATATCATCTAAATTACATCCAAACCACATTCAAATTAGCATCTATTATTTCTTGAGTCAACAGTTCATGCTGCTTTTGTACTAGGGCTGCTTCAATGATTGACTGCAATTTGGCTGAATCAGGGGTCTGAGCCTGGAGGATGTTTGCCTCATGTATCCCGTTGGCTCTATTCCTTTACCACTAAGGTGCCTGAAGCAGGTTATCTTGCCACTGAATTCCTCAGGTATCCTGAATGTTGCAAACCCCTTAAGTGTTCCCTGGGCCCCGTGTTTATGGCTTAACAGGTTAACCTATTTTGTGTTGAAATCGGAGCATATGTAGCATATCAAGTGAACAGCTGACCTTTTGGCACAATACAAGATCAGAATTACACTAGCCGCGGATCGGGTCAAGAGAATGATGATGATTATGGTATTTGTTAAGCACTTACTATGTGCCAAGCACTCTTCTAAGTAGCTACAAGATCATCAGGTTGGACACAATCCCTGTCCCACATGGGGCTCACAGTCTTAATCCCCATATTACAGATGCGGTAACTGAGACCCAGAGAAGTTAAGTGAGTTGCCCAAGGTCACACAGTCGACAAGTGGCGGAGCCGGAATTAGAACCCACATCCTCCGACTCTCAGGCCCGTGCTCTTGCCACTAACCATGCCACTTCAGGGAGGGGTGTTGCGCTGTGAGAATCCACTGCCTAGCGCTGCTCCCCCAAACTTCCTGGGAGAAGTAAGGGCCTGAATGCTTATTGGGAGCAGTCTGAAGGCCACTCATCCCAGGTAGATAGATAGATGGGCAGATACATACAATTTTATTTCCAGGGACAATATTAATATTGCATGATTTACAGTCTCCCCAGCCCACTTTATTTTGGCAGCAAAGCACTTCAGCTCCGCTCTGGTCTGGGTGTTTCATGTCTGTCCTTGAGGGTTTAATAGAGTTATTGAGGGGGCACAAACATTGATTGATTCACATTGACTTGTTTGGCAGACAGAGGCTCACATGATTATACAAAAGCGGAATGTTTATTATAGAGAGGGTGATGATTCCCCTTCTATCCACACTGTGCTGAATTCTCTCGTTGTTCATCACTGTTCTAGTTTGCCGACCATAAAGGAGGCTGCCAGACAATGGCTAAGCCTTGTGTTTTTGTGGCATTTGTTAAGCACTTACTATGTGTCTAACACTGTTCTAAGCACTGGGAAAGGTACGTGTTGATTATGTTGGAAACAGCACCTGTCGCACATGAGGTTCACAGTCTAAGTAGAAGGATGAACGAGTATTTAATCCCCATTTACAGTTGAGGAAAATGAGGCATAGGGAATTATTATTATTATTATTGTTGTGATATTTGTTAAGTGTTTATTATGGGCCAGGGATTATACTAAGCACTGGGGTGGTAACAAGCAAATTGAGTTGGACACAGTCCCTGTTCCACATGGGCTCACAGTCTCAGTTCCCATTTTACAGATGAGATCACTGAAGTCCAGAGCAGTTGTGACTTAACCAAGGGCACACAACAAACAATTGGCAGAGCTGGAATTAGGACCCAAGTCCTCTGACTCCCAGGCCCGCGCTCTTTCCATTAGGCTAAACTGCTTCATCAAAAGCATCCCGGCATCAGGTACATTGCTGCTCGTTGGACTTTCTCACTGCTGAGTGCCTCTGCTCACATTTCCTAGTCACCTGTCATAATTACCCCATTTAGAAAGGCAGAGATAAGATAGCTGGGCAGTGCTTGCTTAGTGGAGAGAGAATTGCTCTCCAAAGGTACAGTTTGACATTTTCCAATTGAGGGCAAATGTAACATTAAGTTGCTGATGTTTCTGAAACTCTCTCAGCTTTTCACATCCTTCTTTGCCCCCTGTTAATGGGCTATTTCTTAGCATGACCCTTGGGCAAATGTAACTGTCGTCATATGGATGGGAACAATTACTTGGGCTGTCTGGGTTCTGCTCAGTTCATCCATGAAACATGACCTTCACTTTCTGACACAAGTTCAAATTCTCCCTCACCGCCATCTCCAATTAATACTTACTGAGTGACCGTCTGTGTTTGAGGCTCCGGTAGTTACTTTCCAAATCATGCCAAAGAAACTCGTGACCGTCTGACAGTTCATAAAAAGAGCACTGGTTGAGATGGGGGGGCCTGGATTTTCACCCTATCCCTACCACTGATTCTCTTTATACTGCTTTATCCTCTCACTTGATCCTTTTACCACTTGGATACGCAAGTTTGTACACAATGTGTGAACACAGTTAGAATCTGTCACCTTCTTGTGGGCAGGTATCATGTCTACCAACTCTGCTGTATTTTTACTCCTCAAGCACCTTAGTACAGTGCTCAGCACACAGTAAGTGCTCAGTAAATACCACTGAATTATGTATTGACTGTACTATAATAAAATCTTCAAGGGCAGAAACCCAATCTTTTATCTACTGGATGTTTCCAGTGCTTCATACAGTGCTCTCCATAGACTAGATGCTCAGTAAATGTGAATGAATAGATAAATGAATAATGTTTTGGTCCTGTTGTATCTTAGTGGAAACAGCATGAGCCTGGGAGTCAGAGAACCTGGATTCTAGTCCCAGCTCTGCCACTTGTTTGCTGTGTGACCTTGGGCAAGTCATTTAACTTCTTTGTGCCTCAGGTGCCTGTGAAATGGAGGTTAAGACTGTAAGGCCTAAATGGGACATGGAATATGTCTAACCTGGTTAGCTTGTATCTATCTCAGTGCTTAGTACAGGGCCTGGCATATAGTAAGAGCTAAACGAATACTATTTTTTAAAAAAAGGTCATTCTATCTTTCTGAGCCTCCTTTTTAACTGTCAAATGGAGATGATAGTAGACCCAACCTTTATGGACTACATGGAGATGTTATGAATGATGAAATAAAATCTGTGAAAGAATGTAAAAAGCTATAGGAATAATAAGATTTACTGTGGTGAGCACTGTTTTAGAGTTCAGGGGTAGATGCAAGTTAATTGGGTCAAACACAGTCCCTGTCCCACATAGTGCTTATAGTCTAAGTAGCAGGGAGAACAGATATTAAATTCCCATTTTAAAGATTAGGAAACAAAGGTAAATTAAGTGATGTTACACAGGAGGTAACATGTGGAGTCTGGATTAGAACCCAGGCCCTCTGACACCTAAACCTGTGCTATTTCAACTAGGCCATGCTACACTTCAAGGTTTTTGAGGAATTCAAGGTATTTTTATTTTTGAGATAGAACCAAATGCAAGGTTCTCTCCACTTTCTGCTCTTCTGGATCTTGACTCACCCCGGTTCTCCAAGACAGTTTTAAAAAGCCTCTGGTTTGGGGGCTGTTTAGGGAAGAGATGGTTGATCCTCCCAAGAAGAATTTGTCCAACATTGATCCATTAAGGCATTCTAGTAAATCACTTTAGGTATCTCTTCATCAGAAATTCAAAGTCTGAAGATTTATTTCCCAAGGCTTCTACTCCTCCCCTGACGGGACTAATCTAAACCCACATATCCAATGACTGGAAGTGCTGAAAGGGCAGAACTCAAATTGAGCTCAGGTAGACCCCTCATATCTTCAGAATATGAAGTTAGGTTATTCTGTTTTCCTTCCCCCTCACTCTCCAACTCTTCCCCGCCACACCTTCCTTCTCTCTCCCCTTCCCCTCAACCCATTCTCCCCTCTCTCCCATGCCTTTACCCCGACATTTTCAATGAGTAGAACAAGCTTTGCTACTTCCTCCTTTTTCTAAAAGAAAGGTTCAGCTGAGCTCAGCTCCAAACCATCGTTATCATCTAATCACAAACTTCCCAAGGGAATTACTGACTTTGTTTTCCAAATTTCAGGGAAAAGATGTACAATAGGCCCATCGCTTCTCAATACCAGACAACAGGACAATGTTGAGGAATGAAATCCCTTTCATATTAGTGTTCTTTCCTGGGAATTGGATTGGGTTCTGTCCTTGACTGATGTTAAAGCTGGAGTGAGCTTCAAGAGGACCTCTAATCATTCCTTACATGGAGTCTTTCAATCGATATTCAATATTTTAGGGAAAAACATTTTTCCTTTTCCACTTGGGTAAGTGGTCTGTGATTAGATGATTTAAAAAAGAAAAAAAGAGGAAAGACCAGGGCTAATAATGTCACCAACACTTGGGAAGGATCCAGGTAATTCTCCTCAACATTATGTTCTCCCACTATTGCTTGAAGGGCATGTTCAGTGACAACATAAGGCGATACCACTTTCCTCCTTTTGTCAGAGAACACGGGCTTATGACTAATGGCAAGGCACCTGCTGTGCTATTAAAAATAATCCGAGAAAATCATCCCTGCCAACATTTATGTTCTTCACAGATTTGCACCCAATTCAGGGCTGAGGAAAACACGGGTGCTGGCAGACATGCCATCTCCCAGACAAACAGACTATGAGAAAGGAGATTGTTCTGAGAATCTGGTTTCCATGTGGACCCGTTTGGTTGGCTTTTCGAGTGGGTGAAGTGTTGGGAGATGAAAATGAACTGTGCTTCTTTGAGTATCTTGGCCATACACAGCTAGGACACCCAGGCCAGTGAACAGAATGTGTTGAGTGCCTACTGGAGTCAGAGAGTTGTGTTAAACTGTGAATGAGTTTATCAGGAAAGAATAAGATCTGGTCCATTCCCTCCGGGAGTTTACAGTTTAAGAAGATATGACCAACCCCACAAACAATCCCAGATCTACCGATTGCATAGTACAGCACAACGGATTGAGAAACAGTGTAGCCTAGTGGATAGAGCATAGGCCTGGGAGTGAGGAGGAAGTGGGTTCTAATCCAGGCTCTGCCACCTGGCTGCTGTGTGACCTTGGGCAAGTCAGTAAACTTCTCGGTGTCTCAGGTGCTTAATCTGTAAAATGGGGATTAAGGCTTTGAGCCTCATATGAGACATGGACTCTGTCCAAACTGATTAGTGTATATCTACCCCAGTGCTCCCCTCTCAGAATCGCAGCTGGAGAATTTCCAGTACTCTACCGGTCTCGATCTTGGGAGGGAGAGTCAAGCAGAGGCTTGCTTACCCATTCCATTCCTTACTTGGGCAGCGGTAGCTAGTGTAAGGCCATCTTCTACAAGTCAAAACTCACCTTTGCTGGGCAGCAATGGCAAGGGAGAGAGTCGAGGGATTAGGCTCAAGTTTACTGTGTGGAAGGAGGCAACAGTAAACCACTTCCGTATTTTTACCAAGGAAGGTCTATGGATCCACTACCAGAACGATTGCAGATGGAGGTGGGGAATTCTGGGAGAGATGTGTCCATGGCGTCGCTACGGGTCGGAGATGTCTCGACAGCATAAGACAAGACCCCAGTGCTTACTACAGTGCCTGGCACATAGTAGGTGCCTAATAAATACATTCATAAAAAGCATTCACATTTATTGGAATGTATTGATATGAATGTCACAATAATAGAATGGATAGAGAATTTAAAATATTATGTGCAGGAACAGAAGTGCTGAGAGTTACTAGAGAAACTGGACTGTCTGGAGTCATTTAGGGTTAATGGAGCCATTGAATTATTTTTCAGAGAGTCCTTTGGTAGAGGGAAGTGAATGTATGTCTTCTGCTATACTCTCCAAGCTCTTTGTACAGTATGTCACATTCATTAGGGATTCAATAAATACCATCAATTAATAATTTGGTGGAGAGGAGATGGAAAACCATTTTAGGTGAGGGAATAGCTTGCACCACAACAGTGTGGACCAGTAGAGGGTAGAAGATGGGTTGGTAGAGATAAGCGTGCCAGAAGGAGTCTAACTGGAGATTTACATTGTAAATGTGGGTAGGGAAAGAGATGAAAGATTGTGAGCAACATATGGAACTGAGACTGTGTCCTACCCAATTTGCTTATATCCACCCCAGAACTTAGAATAGTGCCTGGCACATAGTAAGTGCTTAGCGAATGCCACAATTATTATCTTTATTGTTATTATTGTTAGGAAAAGGAATGTTACATTAGCAAAGGGAGGGAGTGTCTCATTGATGTAAGGCTTAAAGCTTATGGCTGGAAAGAGCATGATGGAGAGTTATTTATAGGGGAGGTCTTCTGCACAGAGGACACTATACTAAGCACCAGGGAGGCTACCACAGAATTTTTTTAAAAAAAAACATGGATTCTGCCCTCATGGAGCTTTCCCGCTGATGGGAGACCCGCAGCAGAAAAAACAAAGATACAAGAAGCCATAACACAAGTATATCTGGATAAAATAGCCGAATAAATAGTTGACTGAAAATTGAAGGGTCTGAGTGCATAAGTGATAAGTCATTAATCTTACTTATTGAGCACTTACTATGTGCAGAGCACTGTACTAAGTGCTTGCAAAAGTACAGTAAAACAGACACATTCCCTGCCCACAACGAGCTTACAGTCTAGTGGACTGTAGCTAAAGGGATAGCTATTGGATTGGTGCCCCTTGGGGTGCTGAATCAACTGGAGAAAGCTTCTTGGAGCCCTTTGGGGAGGGCTCTGAACATGGGGCTAGTTGGGTCTGACAGATTGGAAGGAGGAGGGAATTTCAGGTCGGGGAGCAGCATAGAAAGGAGTTGGATAAGAGAATGTTGAGAAAAGGTACAGGTAGGTGAGCTTGTGGGATCAAAGAGTGCCAGCTGGTGAAGAGTGGGTGAAGAGAACCAAAATATAAGATAGAAATAATTGTGGTATTTGTTAAGCACTTCCTATGTGCCAAGCACTGTAATTAGCACTGAGGAGGTTACAAGGAAATTGGGTTGGACAGAGTACCTGTCCCACATGGGGCTCACAGTCTTAATCCCCATTTTATAGATGAGGTAACTGAGGCACAGAGGAGTTAAGTGACTTGCCCAGTCACACGGCTGACAAGTGGCAGAGGAGCCGGCATTAGAACCCACTCCCAAGCCCATGCTCTTTCCACTAAGCCACACTGCCTCTGCATCGCGCTGCTTGTGATATGACAAGAGTTGAGTTAGGGTGTGGCTGTTGGATTTGAAAGAAAAGGATAAATTTGGGAAATTCAAGTTCTTCATCAGTAAAATAACACATCCCTGTGACTCAACATTTTCTTGAGAGTTCCTCTGACATGACTCCACACCATCCACACTTGCTATCAGCAAGGCACAGAAAGGAGCAGTTCAGTCATTGGACCATTCCGAATAATGGCAGTTCAGTGAGATAATTTCGGGCACAGGACCAAGTTAGGGGAAAAAACCTGAAAACCTTCCCTTAGATTTCTGTGGTTGAAAAAACTGTTTTCATCATTGCTCTAACTTATCTTACCAAACTACTTGCTTCCTAAAACTCGGAAAGTCCCAGCACCCCTACTGAATGCAGAGCTTCTAGGTTTGTTATAGACACATTTGAATGAGAAACCTATTCCCATTTGGCTAGGATATTAAACTCCTGCACCCCCTGTTCTCATTCCCCATTCCCTGTGAGTGGATTCCAACAAGACACATCTGATTAACAAGATACCTTCTGCCAAATCTTTTTCCAATGAAACATTTTCTGTGTAAAAGGATGGTGGACTCATGACTCTTTTGCCATCCTAGCGGTGATAAGCAGCTCAAGATTTTTCAAGAGATTAATGGCTGGACTCTGTTCATTAGCCACCACTCCCGTGCACCCTGACAGATTATTCATCCTCATTTTAATAGCGTACTTTTCACTGTGCTAGACAGACATTGGAGGTAAATTCAGTTAAGAACTCAGTGGCAAGGAGTGGTGTGATGGGGCGCATGAATTGTGCACTTATTTTCATCAGCCAAAAAGTCAGATTGAGAGAGTAATAACCTACCTTGTCTCTCCCTGCCTTCTTATTCTCTAATAGTCGTTCTCCGATGGCCAAATGGTAGTAATAACATTTGTCAACCAATCAATTAATGGCATTTATTGAGCATTTACTGTGTGCAGAGCACTGTCCTAAGTGCTTGGGAGAGTACGATACAACAGAATTAAGCATCCACTTAGTTTAGTGCAATGTACTAGGTGCTTGGGAAATATGGGATAATGAAGTGATGCATTCCCTGCCCATAAGGGGCTTACGTTACAATAGAAGAGACAAAGATATTCACGACACTCTCAAAGTAAATAAATTGTCAACATACGTGCATGAATGTTAAGGTATATGTTGTTAAATTCATAAATGATAGATATGGCTGTAGGGATGATTGGATCCAAGTCCTGGAAATTAGTTAGGGAGAGGATGTTGGAGGAGGCGGGATTCACGTCTGGGGAGAGCTGAAGTCTATTCGATGTTGGGAGGGAGGGAGTTTCAAGTGGGGAAAACAGGGTGAGCAAGGGAATTTAGACACCAGAGTGCCAGATGGCGGAGAGCATTGAAACTGATTGTGAGTTTTTCTTTTATGTGGAGAGACTTAAGAAGCCAGTGGAGGGTTTTTAGGAGTGTAGAGATGTGAGCTGGGCGAAGCTTCAGGAAGATGAACCAGCTTGTGATATAGGCTGGAGCGGGGAGAGACTGGAGGCTAGGAGACCAGGAAGAGGCTACTGCAGTGGTCTAGCCAAGGCAAGAACAGAGCTCGTACCAAGCATGGCCACAGTTCAAGGGGGAAGGAAGGAGTGGAACCAGGAGATAGTGTGGAGGAAAACCTGGCAGGATTTAGCCGTAGACTGTGAGAGTTGTGGATGACACTAAATTTTTGGGCTTCCGGGGCCTGGAGGATGGTGATGCTGTCGACTGAGATGGGAAAGCGTAGGAGAGGAGTGGAATTGGGGAAAAAAGATGAGGAGTATGGTGGGTTTTTTTGTCGTGTTGAATTAGATGTGCTAACAGCACATCCATGAGGGAATATCCTAGGGCTAAGGGGGGACACGAGATTGCAGGTCAGAGGAGATCAGGGCTAGTGATGTAGATTTCAATCTGTGGTATTGATTGATTTCCCCTATAGTCAGTCTAAAACTACTCCTGTTGGTGCTTCCTCCACAGAATCCATAGTTTTACAGAATCCACCTCTTTGTCCTCTCGTAACAACCACCATGCTGGTTTAGGCACTTGTCACGTTCCCGTTCAACTAGTACATAAGCCTCCTTGCTGGGCTCCCTGCCTTCAGGCTCTTCCTTCCTTAGACTGTGCTTCACTGATGCAAAGCCCTACTGAGAGCTCACCTCGTCCAAGAGGCCTTCCCAGACTGAGCTTCCCTTTTTCCCTCTGCTCCCTCTCCTCCCCCTTCACCCTCTGCTCCCTTCACCCTCTGCACCCTCCTCCTTCCCCCCTTCACCTCCCCTCAGCTAAGCCCCCTTTCCCCTCTTTCCCTCTGCTCCTCCCCTTCTCCCTTCCCCTCCCTACAGCACTGTGCTCATTTGCACATATTTTTATTACCCTATTTATTTTGTTAATGAGGTGTCCATCCCCTTCATTCTATTTATCATGATTAAGTTGTCTTGTTTTTGTCCATCTGTCTTCCCCGATTAGACTGTAAGTCCGTCAATGGGAGGGGATTGTCTCTATCTGTTGCCAAATTGTACGTTCCAAGCGCTTAGTACAGTGCTCTGCGCATAGTAAGTGCTCAATAAATACTATTGAATGAATGAATGATGCCTGGATCATTTTCCTAAAATGCCATTCTGCACACTCTTCAACAAAAACTAGTGATTGCCCATTCCTCTCCATGTTAAACAGAAACTGCTGCCTATTGACTTTAAGGCATGCAGTGGGTTCTGTCTTTCATTCAATAGTCAATAGTATTTACTGAGTACTTACTGTGTGCAGAGCACTGTACTGAGCACTTGGGAGAGTAAAATATAACAATGAACATACACATTCCCTTCCCACAAAGAGCTAACAGTCTAGAGGGGGAGACAGACATTTATATAAACAAATAAATTACAGATATGTACACAGGTGCTGTGGGGCTTTGGAGATGCGGGGAGTGAACACAGGGAGCAAGTCAGGGCGACATAGAAGGGAGTGGGAGAGAGGGAAGGAGGGTTAAGTAAGGGAAGGGCTCTTGGAGGAAATGTGCCTTCAATAGAGCTTTGAGGTGAGAGAGAGAATAATTGTCTGTCGATATAAGGAAGGAGAGTGTACAAGTCCAGAGGCAGGATGTGCCTACATCTTTCTTATGTTTTCACTCTTTTCTTTCACTAGGCCACAGCTCTCATTCATTATTCTTCTGTCTCATCTGTATCTCCACCAAACACTTTTTTAATGGTATTTGTTAAGTGCTTATATTGTGCCAGACACTATACTAAATGCTGGGGTAGATACAAGTTAATCAGGTTGGCCATAGCCCCTGTCCCACATAGGGCTCACACTCTTAATCCCCATTTTACAGATGAGGTAACAGGCATAGTGAAGTGACTTACCCAAGGTCACACAACAGACGAGTGACTCCTAGATCCCTGCTTTTTCTGCTAGGCCACACATATGCCCTTCCTCCTGCCTGAAACACCCTTTCGTATATGACAGACCATTTATCTCCCCATCTTCTAAGCTCTTTTGAAATCACATCTCTTCTGGTAATTATTCCCCGAATGATCAGTCAATCATTTATCGAGCGCTTACGGTGTACACAACAATGTACCAAGCTCTTTGGAGAGTACAGTGCAACAGAGTAGATCTGTTTCCTGTCAATATGAATATTATCATCTGGGGGGGAGACAGATATTAAAATGAACTATGGATATGTAGTGTGTGCTGTGGGATGAATAGAGGGTACAAAGTGTAATGCAGAAAGGGAGATGAGTAGGGGAAATGAGGACTTAGTCAGGGACTGCCTTCTGGAGGAGGCGTGAATAATTTATATTCTCACAACTTTATATTCCCCTACTGCCACTTCATTACATTCACACCAAATAAGCAATTAATTAATCGCTCACTCTAGAACCATGTATGTACCTATCCTAGTACATTCTTACTTCCTCCTAGCTGAAATTAATTTTCAGGTTTCTCTCTCTACTAAACTGAAGCTAGTATTCCCCCCTTCAAAGTCTCACTGAAGGCACATCTCCTCCAAGAGGCCTTCCCTGGCTAAACCTTCCTTTTCTCTTTTCCCACTCTCTTCTGTGTTGCCCTTATTGGTTCCCTTTGTTAATAATAATAATGAGGGCATTTGTTAAGTGCTTACTATGTGCAAAGATCTCCCCGCTCCCAGCCCCACAGTACTTATGTGCATATCTGTAATTTATTTGTTTACATTAATGTATGTCCCTTCTTCTAGACTGTAACTTTATTATGGGTAGGGAATGTCTCTCTTTATTGTTATATGGTACTCTCCCAAGTACTTAGTACAGAACTCTGCACACAGTAAGTGCTCAATAAATACAATAGAATGAATGAATGAAGCTCCTTTAGGGCAAAGATCATGCCCACTTGTTCTATTGTACATTTCCAAGCATCTAGTAGAGTGCTCTGCACAAAGTAAATGTGAATAAATACTTTTGATTTGATTGATGCATAAAGAGTGCAGTGTTCTATGTACAGTAGCTCCCTATAATTTCTGTCTTATTTTGGGCCTCCCCCTCTCTCCTATTCCATTCCTTCTTAGCATATCCTTACATGTTTGATTTGAGGAGGTTGACATCTTAGGCTGGGAAGAAACCACTCCTGTTCCAGTGGAGGCAGAAAGAACCACAGATAGGAGCAAAGGAGTCTCTAAATATAATTGTTTTCTCTCTGGACTCAGCAAAAAGCGAGTTGCCCGACATACGCAGTATACTCTGGAGACAGCCCAGCAGCTTTTGCTGAGGTGGAATGGAAACACGCCAGCATGAAAAATGAATAGGCTGCCCCATTCCAACTCAAATTCTTGGCTGCTTTTCTAAGCTGCCGACTTCCTGGTGAGAGGAGCAGAGGAATTCCCCAGCTGCCCCATTCCGTTGATCTCCTAAGGTGTGAAAGTAGGAGGGAGGTGGGACCACCTGAGGAGGTGGGGTGGAAGTCATCTTTTTTTTTTTTAATGCTATTCATTGAGGGCTTACTTTGTGTCAAGCACTGTTCTAACTGCTGGAGCAGAAATAATTCAATCAGGGGTGACACAGTCCCTGTCCAGCATGGGGCTCACCGTCAAATTAGGAGGGATAACAGGATTTCAATCCCCATTTTACAAATAAGGCAACTGAGTCACTGAAAACTTAAGTGACATGCTCAAGGTTGCAGAATAGGGATCAGAACCCTAGTCCTCTGACTTCCAGGCCACTAGACCATGCTGCTCGTTATCAGGAGGTCATCAGGAAGATTGTGGAGAAACAGTCACAGTGTGTTGCAGCAGGAACAAAATGGCCTGAAAGTGCTCTGGACAAAGTGAGTGCTCAATAAACACAACTGGTTTTTTTCGATTGAGGGAGCCGGGAGCAAGAGAGTTGACAAGAAGGAAGGAGTGGAGTGTTGTGGAAGAGCCAACTAGGAAATAGCAACTTCTAATGAGTCTAAAAGGTAATCCTGTCTTTTTTCAACTTGGAGCATTACTTGTCCCGAGGGTAGGCATGGTTGATAACCCTGTGATAGTGGCATTTGAAAACAAGAGGCGCAAGAGCAATTCCTGATACTTTCAGCAAGTTGGGAGAATTCAAGCAAGCCTCCTGTTTTACCTCCCCATTCCCGAACTTTCCTTCTTATGGTTCATTTCTCTAAATCCAACCTACTCACTGAACTCTAATTTATCTCACGGCTGACCCCTTGTTCACACCCTCCCTCCTGCCTGGAAGTCTCTCCCTCCCCCTTCACATCTGGCAGACCACTGCTTCTTCTTCAAAGTCTTCTATCTGGTCAGTCAGTGGTATTTATTGAAGGTTACTATTTGCAGAGCTCTTTACTAATCGCTCCTCCTGCCCTCGAGAAGCTTACAGTCTAGTGGGCAAGCTTACAGTTTAGGGCTGCCTTGATTTATCTCTCCTTCCCCACCCTATTTTCCCACAACTTCAGCATTTACGCAACACCTAAACACTTTGGCTCCTCCCCCCCTTCTTACTCCCAAAAGGACTTATGATTATATTTTGAAACTCTATTGCTTTCCCTACCTCTAATTCATTCTAATGTTTGTCTCCCCTACTAGATTTTAAGCTCCTCGCTAACTCCGTGTCACTCTCCCAAGCTCTTAGTACATTGCTCTGCACAGGGTAAGCACTCAGTAAATAGTACTAATTGATTTAATTACAGTTTGTTGCACTTTTTAATTTGTAAATTTAATAATTTTTAATTCTTTAAATTTGAATCCTTTTTATTTATGAAATTAGCTAAGTGCTTACTCTGTGTGGGCACCGTACTAAGAGCTGGACTAAAAACAAGCTAATCAGGATGGATACCGTCCATGTAGTAGACTCCCAGTCTGAATCCTCATTTTACAGAATCCCCATTTAATCCTGAATCATCATTTAAGGGACAGAGAAGTCAGGTGAAGTGCCCAAGGACACAGAGCAGACAAATGGCAGAGCAGGATTAGATCAAAGGTCCTTTTCCTAAACAGTAGCTTATTCTTCTTGTCTACTCACCTTTAAATCATAACTTGAGGCCCATTTTCTCCAGGAGGCTTTCCCTATTTTAAAATCCTCCATTCTCTTAAGAGCCACCTAAATGGGTAGTGCCCTTCTCTCCTGAACTCAATATTGTAAATAATGCATCTATAATATGCATTTTTGTAGCGTATGGGCTGCGTCTTGTTTCCTCCGTTCTGGGCTTCAAAAAATAGGCAGGTTCCTATTCTCTAAAATGCATCCCAAATCTCATTGTATAATTCTAGGTACTTTGTCAGTAGCCATTACATCTGTGATGATACCGCTGAGTGACTATAAGGGATTTTTTTAATTGTAAACTCCTACAAGGCGGGGACCACTTTTATTCAATCTCCTTGGCAAAGCCCCAAGCACAGTAATAATGTGTGTACGTGGCGGTTGGGCGCATGCTTTTGGATGAAAAATGGCAGCTGAAGAGTTTTTGTTTATTCGCAAGGATGGCATAACACATAAGGAAGCGACACCTAATGGCAGAGAGGAGTGGAGGAGGTTATTTCCGCCGTGTTCACCGGCATCAGTCTGGACAAGATGGATTGAAATGGATTTCTCTTCGGCAGGAAAGAATCCTCCATTAAAAGGTGCACTTGCTCCCTGCATCTTTCCTGCAGTAACATAATCTATTCACCCGCTGCAGTGGATAGTTTACATGCCATCCTGGTAGAGACTTTTCTTTCTTTTCCCCCCACAAAAGATGCAGTCAAAGGACACGTAATTAAATTCACACATTCGGATATAACTTGTTATCCTGTCAAGGATCTGGCGTGTAAAATGAGGTACAATTGCTTCTATTACAAGAATCAGGATGTTTAGACAATTCTCTTGCTTCTGTTTTCCAGCTAGTTTCCATGTCTGGGCTTTGAGGTTGTCAGACATAAAAATCATTCAAATTCAGGTGAGGTTTGTTTTGGCCTCTTCAATGCCCTGTTGCAGACAGCCGATTTCGAAAGCTGACATGATCTTCAGCCAGGGGATCAGATGGCTTTTCTCTGGGCATATGAGCACTCTGTGACTGATTTCCTGTGGCGTAGTTGTGGGCTGTTTACCTAAAGGGGGAAGCTTATCCTGAACATGAGAGCAGAGTGGGGAAACTGCTCAGAGAAATGACACAGCATTCTCGTGTTTGACCTCACTTCTCTTATTGTCACAATAGCCTACCTTAATTATCCTGAAACATAAAGTTTTCAGGACCGATATCAGCGAGTCATAGCCGTATCGGTTTGTCAGCCGTCATCTCTGTAGCCCGTTCACCAAAGTGGCGTGAGACGTACAGGAAGAAGTTATTGGTTGGGGCAAAAATCAGCATTTGGACCCCCCTCTAGATAGCTCCTTTTGGGCAGGAATTGTGTTTACCTGCTCTATTATAGGGTACTCTTTGAAGCGCTTAGTATGGTACTTTTATTGGACTCAAATGATTGATTGGATTATATTCTTGCTCGCTTGCTTTGGCAGCACATATACTAAAATTTGGAACTATACAGAGTAGATTAGCATGACCCCTGTGCAAGTAAGACCCACAAATCTGTGAAGCCTTCTTTATTTTTCAATTTTCTACAGAACTGTTTAGTCCTTGCTTCTCCACTCCTCAAGAACCTCAAGGGGTTGTCCATCCACCTCCACATGAAACAGAAACACCTAATCATCCATTTTAAAGTACCTTGCCCACTCCTCCCCTTGACTGTAAGCTCATCCTCTAAACTGTAAGCTCATTGTGGGCAGGGAATGTTTCATTTTATTGTTATATTGTACTCTCCCAAGCATTTAATACAGTGCTGTGAAAACAGAAAGCAGTCAATAAATACAACTGACTGACTGACCATCTCAACTCACTGCTCTCCTATTACAACTCAGCTTGCAAGCTTCCTCTTCTAGTGCCAACCTACTCACTGTACTTTGATCTCGTCTGTTTCACTACCAACCTCTCGTCCATGTCCTGCCTGGAAAGCCCTCCCTCTTCATATGTGACAGAATATTATTCTCTCCATCTTCAAAGCCTTACTGGAGGCATATCATCTCCCTGGCAATGTCCTCATTTCCTCTTTTCCCACTCCCTTCTGCTGTCACCCTGATTTGCTACCTTTAGTCACAGCATTTAGGTACCTATCCATAAGTTATTTACATTAATGCCCGTATCCCCCTTGCCCCCCTCTAAACTATGTGCTGTACTAAGCACTTGGGAGAGTGTAATATAACAATAAACACACACTTTCCTGCCCACAACTAGCTTTAAACAGTACGTATTCACCCCACAACACTTAAGAACATAGCCATAATTTATTTTAATATCTGTCTCTCCCTCTTGACTGTAAGTTCCTCCTGGACAAGAAGGTGTCTAGCATCTCTTTTGTATCGAACTCTCCCAAGTGCTTTAGTATAGTGCTCTGCACACCGTGAGTGCTCAATAAATATCATTCTTTCGATGGAGATTGATTAGTCTCTATTACCTTACTGACCTAGCAAATCCTGAATGGGAGACAGCCCTCTGCCCATTGAGCTTTCACCTCCCCTTTAACTCAGGGCAGGGATTGGTTTTTTTCCCTTTAGACCACAGAGAGGTAAAGAGCATCTGTCCACATCCTCTACTTACCCTATGATATGGTGATATGATAATGTATGTTGGATATAGGTGTGTAGCTCAGTTAGATGAGGTGGTGTTTAGGGTGCCAGGAGTGAGCTGGGGTTGAGACCTCCCTCGACCTTGTCGATCCCTTGAATGTTTCTTTCGTCATTATTTTATTATTATTATTTTCATAATTATTTTTCCCTGGAATTTTGTGGTGCCATATGTTAACGGCAGTCACTATCCCAAGTTTTCTTATGAGGATCGTTAATCCCAGAGGTCTCTGTCATTGAGAAAGGGGCAAGATTAAAGCCCTCTTCCTTGTGGTCTTAACCATATCTGTTTCAGATGTGTTCTCTCCAGAATGTGACTGAGGAGAAGTCTCTCCCCCACGCCCTTACCATCTGTCCTCCTCTCTCACTCACCGTGCTTTGCACAGCTTCCTGTTGAGCAGGTGGAGGGCCTGTCGAGCTCGCTGTCTAGCTGCCCTCCCCGGAGAGTGGCAGGATGAGCAATAAATGGGCAGCTGAAACCAAAATGAGATAGAGGCTTCCAGAACTAACAGGTGCCCTTTGTCCCAACTGGATGGGGGTCTAATGACATGACATCCAAAGCAGCTGCTTAACGGCACCAAATCTGTGTCTGGGGAAGAAGCCGGGATAGAAGACAGCTTACGATATGTAAAGCATTGTTTGAAATGCCGGAGAGAAGGCAAGAGCATTAATTGAGATGCGGTGTGCCCCCCCCCTTTTTTAATGATACTTTTTAAGTCCTTACTATGTGTCAGACACTGTACTAAGCACTGTGGTAGAAACAAGATAGGTTGGACACCATCCCTGTCCCACATGGGACTCACAGGCTTAATCCCCATTTTATAGATGAGGTAACTGAGGCACAGAGAAGTCAACTGACTTGCCTATGATCACATAGCAGATGAGTGGTGGAACTGGGATTAGATCCAAGGTCCTCTGACTCCCAGGCCCATGCTGTTTCTTCGAGGCCACACTGCTTCTCTAAGCCAAGGACTTAGAGACATATCTGAGCCAAGAATTAATGGTGGAGAGCTCATACACACTGAGGAAAAAATTACAGGCTAAGCATCAACACACAGAAAAAGTAGTGGAAATGGTCTAAATATTGGGAAAATATATGGGTACCGGGGCAGGTGGGATGATTGCCAAGGGGTGGGGGCCAGAGAGAAGAGTGCCTGAGGGGCAACTGTTTGTCTCTAGACCCCACCGTGACGTAGCCGTGGCCCTAGTATCCCTGGGTTTCTCCCCACCCTATGTTTTAGCAAGAGGTGGGATTTCTAACCTGGATTGGTAGATGGAATTTTCTAGGGGCCCTCTTGGGAGATAACCTTTCTGGAGATGTTCAGCCACTGAGGCTCAGGCTTCTGTATCTGACCAACAACACTCTGGTCGGCCTGCCTCACTGCCTCTCCAATGCCAATATAAACACTTCTCATTTGTTCTCAGCTGTTTAGTTTTCTCTCTACAATCTTCACTCTTCACAGTTACTCTGAGGAGTTGCACTAGAATGAGAGGCGCTGGATAAGTGAAAGCATGTTGTTTTCATGCTCATTGTTTCTCATCCAAGTACGGGTGTGTAACAGAGACTGGGGCTAGTCTGAGTGGCTAACATCATGAACCTGATCCATGAAACCCAGTTCTGAAGTTTGGTCTGGAATGGTTAAGAACACTCTTGGGTTAATTGAATCTCCTCAACTCCCGCAACAACCAATTTGAAAGTGAGTTCTTTCTCTGGCCCAGAATCATTTAATCCCCTACTTAGAAAAAAGCTACATTTCTAAAATGCCTCATTTGGGGGCATACCCATACCTGATTTTACCCAGTACACTTCAATCATTTCAGCTCATGCCACTCCGGTAATCTCTTAGCTCTTATGGATGAGTGTATTCACTTCTGTGCTTTGTGTTCCCGTGCATCTTCTTTCAGGTGAAATGTCAACAAATTGAAGATTTTAAACACTCAGCATATAATTATAACAAGTTATAATTTCAGCAATCTACTCTCGTTTGGCCTCTGATCAACCAACTGGGGTTGTTTGTTTTATCTGTAGTCTTGTTATCTCCTCGAGCATTTCAGTCTTGTAAAACTGGGTTCCATTTGTACTTCTGCGACCAGATGACTCACGTGAGGCTTGGATGTTCACAATTTTGTGGGTTTTGTCCCATCACCTGAATGGCCCAGGGTGGAACCCAATCAAGTGGCAGGAGGAACCTGTCTGTCAAACAGATTTCAAGGCTGCTTCTCAGAGACTGGGATGGTGGGATGCCGCTAGGTGAATTGTGCTTAGCCTTCAAGGATCACCCAGTGAGGGAGGTCAGGAAACATATCTCTCACCTCTATCGGACTCTCCTAAGATCAGAGTACAGTGCTCTGCATGCAGACACTCAATAAATGCCACTGATTGTTCCCTGCCCTGCATCTTTCTCCATTATCAGGGATGACAGAGTGTCCCCCATAGTAAGGCATAATGATCCCTTTCTCCTGCAAGGCAAGAGAACAGTCATAACCAATCAGTGATGATGGGGTCTCCCACTGAAAATGACAAAGCATGGATATGCAAAAAGGAATTGATTTTAGTGTTAGTGGCTTTAAGTGCCTCTCATCCTCTCTTGTCCCTATCAGTCCTATTCCTGCTGTAGCAAAATGTAACAAGTCAGTAGATAGGCAGGGATGCAGCATTCAATCATTCATTCACTCATTCGTATTTGTTGAGCACTTACCGTGTGCAGAGCACTGTACTAAGCGCTTGGAAAGTACAGTTCGGCAACAGATAGAGACAATCCCTCCCCAACAACGGGCTCACAGTCTAGAAGGGGGAGACAGTCAACAAAACAAAACAAGTAGAGAGGCATCAATACCATCAAAATAGATAAATAGAATCATAGATTTATACACATCATTATTAAAGTAATAAATATGTACAAATATACACAAGTGCTGTGGGGAGGGAAAGGGGGTAGAGCAGAGGGAGGGAGTAGGGGCAATGGGGAGGGGAGGAGGGGCAGATACAAAGGGAGGGCTCAGTTTGGGAAGACCTCCTGGAGGAAGTGATCCCTCAGTAGGGCTTTGAAGAGGGGAAGATAGTTTGGTGGATATGCAATTTCCAAGGACACGTGAACATTCTACATATAAAACCTAAGAATGTAAAAGCTTCTTATGGGCAGGGAACACTTCTGCAAACTCTACTATATTGGGCTCTCCCAAGTGCTTAGTACAGTGCTCTACCCACAGTAAGCATTCAACAAATGCCACTGATTCATTCCCCGGCATGGTGGGTGACTAGGAGATGCATTCAACATTCATTCATTCATTAGTATTTATTGAGCACTTACTATGTGCAGAGCACTGTATTAAGCGCTTGGAATGAACAAGTCGGCAACAGATAGAGACGGGCCCTGCCGTTTGACGGGCTCACGGTCTAATCGGGGGAGACGGACAGACGAGAACGATGGCGATAAATAGAGTCGAGGGGAAGGACATCTCGTAAAAACAATGGCGACTAAATAGGATCGAGGCGATGTACATTTCATTAACAAAATAAATAGGGTAATGAAAATATATACAGTCGAGCGGACGAGTACGGTGCTGAGGGGATGGGAAGGGAGAGGGGGAGGAGCAGAGGGAAATGGGGGGAAAAGAGGGTTAAGCTGTGGAGAGGTGAAGGGGGGGCGGTGGAGGGAGTAGAGGGAGAAGGGGAGCTCAGTCTGGGAAGGCCTCTTGGAGGAGGTGAGTTTTAAGTAGGGTTTTGAAGAGGGGAAGAGAATCAGTTTGGCGGAGGTGAGGAGGGAGGGCGTTCCGGGACCGCGGGAGGACGCGGCCCGGGGGTCGACGGCGGGACAGGCGAGACCGAGGGACGGTGAGAAGGTGGGTGGCGGAGGAGCGGAGCGTGCGGGTTGGGCGGTAGAAAGAGAGAAAGGAGGAGAGGTAGGAAGGGGCGAGGTGATGTAGAGCCTCGAAGCCTAGAGTGAGGAGTTTTTGTTTGGAGCGGAAGTCGATAGGCAACCACTGGAGGTGTTTAAGAAGGGGAGTGACATGCCCAGATCGTTTCTGCGGGAAGATGAGCCGGGCAGCGGAGTGAAGAATAGACCGGAGCGGGGCGAGAGAGGAGGAAGGGAGATCAGAGAGCAGGCTGACACAGTAGTCTAGCCGGGATATAACGAGACCCCGTAGCAGTAAGGTAACTGTCTGGATGGAGAGGAAAGGGCAGATCTTGGCGATATTGTAAAGGTGAAACCGGCAGGTCTCGGTAACGGATAAGATGCGTGGGGTGAACGAGAGAGACGAGTCGAGGATCACACCGAGATTGCGGGCCCGAGAGACGGGAAGGACGGTCGTGCCATCCACGGTGATAGGGAAGTCTGGGCTTGGGAGGGAAGATGAGGAGCTCGATCTTGCTCATGTTGAGTTTTAGGTGGCGGGCCGACATCCAGGCGGAGACGTCCCGGAGGCGGGAGGAGATGCGAGCCTGAAGGGAGGGGGAGAGGACGGCGCTGAGATGTAGATCTGCATGTCATCTTTATAGAGATGGTAGTCAAAGCCATGAGAGTGAATGAGTTCACCGAGGGAGTGAGTGTAAATGGAGAACAGAAGAGGGCCGAGAACTGACCCTTGAGGAACTCCAACAGTTAAAGGATGGGATGGGGAGGAGGCGCCGGCGAAGGAGACCGAGAATGACCGGCCAGAGAGATGAGAGGAGAACCGGGAGAGGACGGAGTCCGTGAAGCTGAGGTGAGATAAGGTATGGAGGAGGAGGGGTTGGTCGACAGTGTCAAAGGCAGCAGAGAGGTCAAGGAGTATTAGAATGGAGTAGGAGTCATTGGATTTGGCAAGAAGGAGGTCACGGGTGACCTTAGAGGATGATGTCACACTAGCCATTTTTCAGCCACATACCCAATTTGAATGATTTTAGAGTTTCTTTGGTGGCACTCCAAGTCCTCCCACGCACTCCAGAGCCTTTGCATTCCCCTCTCAGTTCCCTCATCTGAAAAAGGGCGATTGACTACTATCATATTGTTATAGTGTACTCTCCCAAACACTTAGTACAGTGCTCTGAACACAGTAAACGCTCCATAAATGCCACTGATTGATTCCCAGGCCTATGAGAACATGCACACCTATGCTGAGCTGCAGAACTCAACAACGGTGCTGGAAATGAAGATATAGGACACGAAAGCATCTGGTCCCGAACACATAGCTGGCCGGCTAAAAACTAGCTAAAAACTGGACAGTCCATTGTAAATCGAGACGAACGGCCACCCTGTCATGAGTCAGTTTGACCAACCAGAACCTATTACCATTCATGTTCAGTTGGCTTTTTCGAGTCACCTACCTCCCCCAGTTGCTGTATCTTCCTCCTATAAAATGTGCTGTATTGTCCTATCTGCACTGCATCCAGGAGTACAGTCCCGTAGTCATAAATCAATCAATCAGTAGTCTGGGGGATTGAGAGGTTAGTCACGGAAGACTTCCTAAAGGAGATGTGATTATAATAGGGCTTTGAAGATGGAGAGAGCAGTGGGTTGTCAGATAATGGGGGAGGGAATTTCAGGCAGGAGGGAGCATGTGAGCAAGAGGTCATGGCAAGAGAGGCAAGACTGAGTCAAAGTAAGTAGGTCAGTGTTCGAGGAGCAAAGTGTATGGGTTGGCTTGTAGTTGGAGAGGAGCAAAGAGAGGTAGGAAGGAGATTGCCTTAAAGTCAGTGGAGAGAAGTTTCTCTTTGATGTGGGGATGGATGGGCAACGATTGGAGGTTTTTGAGGACTGGGAAGACCTACACAAGAACCGTTTTTTTTGTGGTTTTTTTTCAGAAATATGATCTGGGCAGCAGAGGGAAGTACCAGCCAGAGAGGGAAGTAGCAGGGAGGTTGACAGGGATGTAGTAGTTGAGGTGGAATATGACCAAAATGTGGGTTTCAACAGCTTTCCTGCAGAACATCCTCTCTTTAATGTATTCAGCCAGCTATGGAGGGTTTGCAGGCTCGGTTATCCTTTGCAGCTGTATTAAGCTTCATTTCTCCATAGGTGATTTTACTGCTATTAATAATTAGGGCGCCGGCTGTCCTGGGCCAGAGACAGAATGTTTCTGAATTCTTGTTTCGTCTGTGATCTTAGCTGACACCCTGTAAAGTTATTAGGCATTCCTTGCAGAAGGCATTCTCCTTCAAATGCTTCTGAAGTAACCCTGACAGAGAAAAGCAGTTTGCCCTGTGTGATACTTCTGCCCTCTTGCATGTTAAGTTGCCTGAGGGTGAGTAACGGAGACACAGGAGATCTTGGAAAAGAAGGTCTACCTCTCTCCCAAGCTCAATTAGAATGGGAAGGTTTTGAAATGCAATTTCTACTTCCTTTCCCCGCGCCCCCCACCCGCCTTTTGGCTCTCGGGGGGAAAAAAAGGGCTCTGCTGTAGGTACCAAGGACAAATATGTACAAAGCAGATGCAGGGCGGTTAGTCTCATTTTGTTGAGATTGGGCAGTCACTATTAGATGTATTCACTCCTTTCCTTCATAGATCACTTCAAAGGGCCACACTCAAGAGATTTGCTCAGAGGCGCCGTGGCCTGTTAGTTGGTGTGTAATGTGAGGCTCGCTCACATCCTTATAAATATGGTAACCATTCCTTCCCTCCTGGTGCTTTATTTCAAAGCAAAATAACTTTCACTTTCTCCTTGCTGGCTCCAGTCGACCATCCCCACCGTCCTTGCAGCCGACCCGCATCTTCCACAGGCGTAGGAGAAGAGAGTGTTTGGCTGGCTGGCAAGAAGAAAAAGCAAAATAGGATGTACTAGAACAAGCACCGGCTCTTAAGAGTCGCTCTTCTTCTATCTGAGCCTTTAAGCCAGGTATAGAGGGCGAGTTAGTCAATAGAAACCAGGCCATGGGCCACAAGCCTAAATAAGAATTTGAATAACATCTGCCTCCTGGTACCGCCTGCATTGTCTTTTCTATTTTAGTACGCTTGTGGGGGATGTCTGAGTTAGTCTGCTGGATCCTTGCCATAAAAAGGAGCTGAGAAATTTCTTGGATAAACTTATCCACGGTGGTGGCAACCTTGGAGGATGGAGGGTCATGAGGAATTTTTTCTTATAATGTAAATTTAGTTTCTTCTCAGTGATTTGTCTGGGAACCATATCCTGTGGAGAAAGTCCCCCTCCCTCCACACCCAAATTTTCATTTTAGAGGTGGAAAACAAGAAACACTTTAAATTTTGGAAATTTAAAAAAAGTTTCAGTACATAAACTGATGTCTTATTAGGTCAGACTGGGGGTCCAGCCAGCCCAGTGAGTGGAAAGAGCTGGGCTTGGGAATCAGAGGACCTGGATTCTAATTCCAGCTCCGCCACTTGTCTGCTCTATGACCTTAAGCAAATCACTTCACTTCTCTGTGCCTCAGTTCCCTCATTTGCAAAATGGGGATTCAATACCTTGGCTCCCTCCTATTTAGAATGTGAGCCCCTTTTTAGGACCTGATTATCCTGTATCTACCTCCGCACTTAGAGCAGTCTTTGGCACGTAGTATGCACTTAAATGCCACAATAATTATTATTATTATTGTCATTATTATTGGAACCACTGGATACTTAGAGGAGCCATGAGCTGGTTTATTCAGTCATTCATTCAATCATATTTATTGAGCACTTACTGTGTGCAAAGCTCTGTACTAAGCGCTTGGGAGAGTACAATATAACAATATACAGACATATTCGTGCCCAAAACAAGCTCACAGTCTATGTCCAAAGAATTTACCTTAGTGGTAGGGGTGGACTCCAGAATATTCCAAACTTTTCCCTCTTCATCCCTCCCTTTCTTTAGTCAGGGAAGTAAAGAAATGTATTTATATTAATGTATGTCTCCCCCTCTAGACTGTAAGCTCATTGTGTGCGGGGAACATAACCATCAAATCTGTAATATTCTACTCTCCCAAATGGTTAGTACAGTGCTCTGCACAGTGTAAGCACTCAATAAATATCATCGATTGACTGAATCCTCTCATCAGATCATCCAGATCCTTTTTGAACCTGTTGACATTTTTCAGCCTGCACAATTTCCTGTACTAATAAATGAATGGAAAACCACTTCTTCCCCCATCAAGATCTTATGGTAGAATGTGCAGGGGATGTATTTACCAACTCTGTTATATTGTACTCTCACAAGTGCTTAGCACAATGCTCTGCCCATAGTAAGTGCTCAATAAATACGTTTGATTAATCGATGTTTTCCACACGCAGATGCTTAGCCTAGTGTCTGAGGAACAGAAGGAGGGAAGGGGGGGGATTATATATGTATACAAGCAGAGCTAAGAGAAGATGTGTTTTAGGCTCGTGAGCACCCCTTTGGAGTAAGGAATTTTTAAGGTGCCTAAAAGGCTGGTGCAAGGAGATAGAGGGCAAAATGCAATTATAAGGAAAGTGGTACATCCTCCTAATTTGTCAGAGATAATCAGTCTAAATCCTTTTTCTTAGACCCTCCAACACAATAGACCTTTGTCCTGAGCAGGATTTAAACCCAAGGCCTCTCAATGCTGAAGGTCTTCGCTCTCATCCCTTCACTGGGATCTCCCCCGTTTATAGATTGAGCTCTTACCATTGAACCTTGCCAGGAACCATTCCCTGCTTTCCACCATACATGCATTAACCCTCTCTGCCATGTTGCACAATTCTCCTGTACAAACCACCTGAGAGATTTTTTGCCTGGATCTCGAACTTTCGCAGCAGCTTTCCTGTCTGTCCTGCCATAGAGAAGGGCAAGATCAATGCCATCCCCATTCTCAAGGTGATGGCAGCTTCAAACTGTGCAGTACAGGTTGAAATCCTACCCAGTGAGCATGTGGGTCAACTTCCCTTCCTGTGGGATTCTGGTTTCTGACTTTGCTGGGAGATTACTGCTGTTTTGGGGGTGAGTTCCAGGTGTCTATCATTCAGTCAATCAACCAGTGGTATCTTTAGTGTTTTCTGTGTGCAGAGCACTGTAATAAGTGCTTGGAAGAGTACAGTGAAGCAGAGTTGGTAGGCACATTCCTTGCCCACATCCCTTGCCCATAAGGAGCTTACAGTCTAGGTACTGGCTCAGGTGTACTATCTCATATTGCTTTCACCCGGCATCAGTAATTCACCATTAGTAGAAGCAGCATGACCTAGTGGAAAGGGCATGGACCTGGGAACCAGAGGACCTATTCTAATCCCAGCCCCACCACGTACCTACTGTCTGACCTTGGGCTAGTCAGTTGACATTTCCTCAACTCAGGTCCCTGTAAAATGGGGTTTCCATACCTGTTCTCCCTCCTACTTAGACTGTGAGTCCCATGTGGGACCTGATTATCTTATATCTACCCCAGTGCTGAGTTCAGTGATTGACACATAGTAAGCATTTAACAAATGCTATCGTTATTATAATTATTATCATTATTCCTTTTGGAGGTGAGCGGTCAGATGATCCTTCTATAGTCTGTCCTACGGCCGGCATCACGTGATAAAAGAGAGCTGACTGGGGCTAGGGTTGCAGTGAGTGGTTGTGGGGCAGATTACCTCTGGGCACCTTCCTCTCCAGCAGGCACTTCCATCCTCTCATTCACTTAGTGAGCCGTTCCTGAGGGGAGCATGCAATTCCTCAGTTTAAAAAGAATGCGTGTGAATGTCGGTGTATGCAAACACTATTGCTGCCATTTGTTTGGCCCAGATTCTGTGAGTTACTTGTCAGAATTAATGCCAGTGGGGAACCGATGACTTCATTTTCACATGAGGGACGATTTTCAGCACGAGATGGGAGTTTCCTAAAGGAACCCCATTGTTTCCCTTTGCCCTGAAAGTTGCTGATAGCCCAGAGGACTGTGGGGCACCGAGTTCTCACCGGGTATGTTGCCGAAAGCCTTAGGTACCTTCCTCCAAGATAAGTGATCCTCGACTTTTTGTCTGTTGTGCTCTAAATTGTTTGTGCTATGGGAGCAGCATGTTTCAGACAGCTGCGTAATAAATGAGAACCTGAGATTCTAGGACTTATCCCAGTCCTGTCACCCACTGGCCAAGTGATCTTGGCTTGGTTTAAAGTCAAGCTGGCTCATTCTTCATTTCCATTTTCTGGGAAGAATTCGGAGGAAACTGAAACGTCATTAACTTGGTTACCTGCCTCATGGAACAACTTGTTTTTAAGACCATTTTTTTCAATTCGTCTAGTACCCCAGCACTTATAAGATATAGATTTTTCTGGGTAATAGCAAGGCCAAATTTAATATTAACTCTTTGAGAACACTAAGAAACAGATATTTTTCAAAATGCAGAATGACTAATCCCTGATTAAGTCCTCCTTTCCTCTTCTCCCTCTCCTTCTGGGTTGCCCTAACTTCCTCCCTTCATTCATCCCCTCACTCCCAGCCCCATAGCTCTTTTGTGCATATCTGTAATTTATTTATTTACATTAATGTCTGTTGCCCCCTCAAGAGGGTAAGTTTACTGTGGGCAGGGAATGCATCTGTTTATTGTTATATTGGACTCTTCCAAGCCCTTAGAACAGTGCTCTGCAAAGAATTAACACTCAATAAATAAGATTGAATGAATGACTTAGCTAATAATAAATTGTGGTATTTGGTAAGCACTTATTATGGGCCAGCAGTGTAATAAAAGTGCTGAGGTACATAGAATGCAATCAGATCAGACATAGTCTATACCACAAAGTGACCTCTCAGTCCAGGTGGGAGAATAATTATATTTAATCCCCATTTTACAGATGAGGAAATGGAGGCACTGAGTAGTTAAGTGACAATTCCAAGATCACACAGCAGGCAAGTGGCAGAGCCATGAAAAGACCAAAGTCCCCTGACTCCCAGGCCCATGGTCTTTCCACTGTGCCACACTGTTCCTGGATCTCTCCAATCCCAAATATACGCTTTCATTTTAACTCAGACTCCAGTGTGGCTCAGTGGCAAGAGCCCGGGCTTGGGAGTCAGAGGTCATGGGTTCGAATCCCGGATCTGCTGTGTGACTGTGGTCAAGTCACTTCACTTCTCTGTGCTCAGTTCCCTCATCTGGAAAATGGAGATTAACTGTGAGCCTCACGTGGGGCAACCTGATAACCCTCTTTTACCCCAGCGCTTAGAACAGTGCTCTGCACATAGTAAGCGCTTAACAAATACCAACATTACTCCCAAAAGCAGCGTGGCCTAGTGGATAGAGTATGAGCCTGGGAGTCAGAAGGATGTGAGTTCTAATTCTGGCTCTGCCACATGTCTACTGTTTGACCTTGGGCAAGTCACTTTACTTCACTGTGCCGCTATCTCATCTGTAAAATGGGGATCGATTACTGTGAGCTCCATGCGGGACAGGGACTGTGTCCAACTTGATAAGCTTGTATCTACCACAGCACTTAGTAGAGTGTTTGGCACATAGTCAGCACTTAACAAATATCATTGAATTTAAAAAACCGTCCCTGTGCAAGAGAGTCCCTGAGATCCATCTCCTCCCCATAACAAAAAAAAAGCATTTGTGGGTTATACATCTCTGATATTTACAGCTACCTGCAACCCTGCAAGGCACAGTGTTCTGGGCTAAATCAAAACATACTTATTCCAAAGGATAAAGTTAATTCTTTATAGTTAAATGTAGATGTGGTATTTTTACTCCGTCTTCCCCAAAGACAGAGATGAATTTTAAAGTGCATTTCTCAAACCAGAAAATTTGGGGCTGAAAATAGTATATAATTCTCTGAATTCCCAGGTTGGCTAGGCTCTAGATTCGCTTCATTTAGTTTTCATATAACCATATTTTCTCAATGCACAAAGGGCATATAAACACTTAATATGACACCTCTGAGCTACATTTTCTGCTTCTTCCATGTATCTAGAGCAACTTCTACAAGATGTTCCTAGTGAAACAAAGGGCTTTTGTCCTAGGAGGTCAACTTTAGTCTAGAAGCTAGAGGAAAATATGGAAAGATAGTGAGGAAAGGAATGCTGACAGGACCTTGCGCTGAAGGAATCTGTCTTTTAGGAAAGTGTGACTGTTGTGGGAAACTCCAAGTTGAGATGGACAATTCAGTCCGCCTCATGATTTACGAACTGGAGAATTCCCATGGGCAAAAGCCTGCTTGCAGGTCCAGCCAATTCACTGAAATTAGAGCTACCGTGATGGGATGCGGCTGATCCTTTGGTCTGGGTGAAACAAACTGCACACTGTCAGGGGCACCCAAGAGCTTTCCCCCTACCCCCCTAAATTTCAAGCCAGTTCTCCAGAAATTACCCGAAAGAATCGACTTCCCCTCTTTGATTTTCCCCCCAAGGCGGGACGGTACCCCAAGGCTAATCCCTGGAAATGTATTTCAAGTTGAGAAACAAACTGGAAATCTACAAATCCAACCTCAAGTTCTTGTTCACCTGTAGAATCAAGGTATGCAGCTAACTCTTGACTCTCCGAGCAGTGATTTCTCAGAATTCCATGTAGTCGTATTATTATAACTACCCGAGCTCTTGACTCAAAATTGTAAATGCTAATTTTATATATTCTTTCGAGTGCAATTTAGGATGGTTGATTCAGTGATCAGAATATCCAGAAAATAGATCACAGCAGGAGTGTTCGGATTTTGGTTACCATTCTGCATAACTTCCGTAATAGAATATTTAACTCTTACTATTTTAAGAGGTCCTTTAGGAGTCAAAATAAAGTGAAGGTTTAGTTTCTAGAAAGCAGGAAATTATTTCTCGTGGCTACATGGAGAGGAGAAATCTCTCTCTCTGTGCCTCTTTCGGTGACCAGCAAAATTTATAATGACATTCAAAATTTTGTGTTGGTGAGTGGAAACTCAGCATTTCACCAGCGACTCTAAGGTTTATGGAAGCAGAGTACTTTATTGTAAAACAGAGATGAACAGGCCAAAATATTATGAAAACCTACAGCATGTAAACATTCACTGAATTAGTTTTGAGACCATTCTTCAAATCTTCTCAGGGACCAAGAAGGGGATGGATTTCTTGCCTGTTTTGAAACTAGACTTGTTCTCTCAGTATTCCCAGCTGCCACCATGTGCAAACTAAGAAATGTGCAAATACTGTGGCAATTAGCAACAGCATCTCCTACTTACACGAAAAAGACATAATTAGCTGGTTCCATCTGTTAATTATACCTGCTATAGATCAGACATTCACACCTAAGCAAGATATTGCATCAAGTAGGTGGACTTATAAAAGGAACGTTTTTAAAAAACTGAACACCTTGTTGTTGAAAATATCCTGGTTTGCCTCTGTCCCTCTGTTGCTTTCACTAGTGTGCTCTCTCTCTCTCGCTCGCTCTGTCTCTCTCTCTCTCTCACTATATCTATCCTAGTTTCCACATTCTGTCAGATCTCTGCTGCATCAGGGATTGAGATCAGGCAGGAGAAACTTGCTGTCTATCATTTACTGATCTCGTGATCTAGTGGAAAGAGCGTGAGCCTGGGAGTCGGGGGATCTGGGTTCTAATCCTGACTCCACCACTTGCCTTTTGTGTGACCTTGGGGAAGTCATTTTACTTCTCTGTACCTCGGTTTCCTCATCTGTAAATGGGGATTCATTACCTGCTCTCCCCGCTCCTTAGACTCTGGACCCTTTTTAGACTCTGTGTCTGATCTGATTTTATTGAATCTACCTAGCCATATGATAAGTTCTTAATTATTATTATTATTACAATTAATAATAATAATTTCACAACTTTGGTTTAGCACAGGGCCCGGGCAAGACTTGCTATTCAAAAGGAAAACCTACATGGAAATTTGGCAGGTTCAAACTCCCCCATCAGAACTACTCAAAACCTAACTCCCTCAGGATATTCTATCTGACTTAAATGGTCTATTGGATCCATTACCGCCATCAAAACCCATCCCCCTTTTTCCACTAGCATAGCGAAAGGGGTAGCTATTCATGTCCATGCTTTAATGAGACGTTCATCCCCTTGATTCTACCTAGGTCATGGGTTCGACTCCCGGGCTCTGCCACTTGTCAGCTGTGTGACTGTGGGCAAGTCACTTAACTTCTCTGTGCCTCAGTTCCCTCATCTGTAAAATGGGGATTAACTGTGAGCTTCACGTGGGACAACCTGATTACCCTGTATCTACTCCAGCGCTTAGAACAGTGCTCTGCACATAGTAAGCGCTTAAATACCAACATTATCATTCATCTTATTGCTATTGTTTTTGTCTGTCTCCCCCGATTAGACCGTAAGCCCGTCAAAGGGCAGGGACTGTCTCTATCTGTTACCGATTTGTACATTCCAAGCGCTTAGTACAGTGCTCTGCACATAGGAAGCGCTCAATAAATACTATTGAATGAATGAATGAATGTCCATATGTGATTGTCAGGAGTTATAACTCATTCTCAAATTGGCGAAATTACCCTCTCCAATGAATATTTGAGTCTCACGCATGCTTGTCTGCCTTTCACAGACTTCGTAGTTTTCTGATTTCTGCAGGGCTTGCTTGGAGGGTCATGCATGGAAGGGCACTTGATTGTCTCTTTCCCTTCCCCAAAGGTAACTGGCCACTGGTCACTGTTTGGAGGGCATCATTCAACAAGGGCATTTATGGATCATGTACTGTGTTCAAAACCCTATGTGGGCATTATAAGGCTTTTATATATATTACAGATACGTATATATATACATATATCTATATATATATATATTTAATAAAGCTTCCAGTGCCTTTTCATCACCATGCTATTGAATTTTGATGTCCTCATATAGTTTCACATGCTGAGATAATACTTTGCCTTAGCAGCCCGTGGACTTGGAAGAGGGGAATAGTAGCCAATCAGTCAGTTGTATTTGTTTGAGCACTTATTTTGTGCAGAGCATTGTACTAAGTGCTTGAGAGGGTACAGTATGTCAATCAGTATATTGAGCGCTTAGTATGTGCAGAGCGCAGTACTGAGCGCTTGGGAGAATACAGTGTTACAGAATTCACACATGCATTCCCCAACCTAATAGCTAGCTGTAATAATGATTGTGTCATTTGTTAAGCGCTTATTATGTGCCAGGATCTGTACTAAGCACTGGCGTGAATTCAAGCAAATGGGGTTGCACCTTATCCCTGTCCCAGTCTTAATCCCCATTTTACAGATCAGGGAACTGAGGCCCAGAGAAGTGAAGTGACTTGTCCAAGTCCACATAGCAGACAAAGTTGGCACAGTCTGGATTGGAACCCAGGTCCTTCCGACTCCCAGGCCCGTGCTTTATCCACTATGCCATGCTTGTGGAATTCGTTAAGCACTTACCGTGCTTCGAGCCCCTCTGGGCGCTGACGTAGATACAAGATTTAGAGGTAGGACCCGAACCCAGCCGCACGTGGGTCTCACAGTCTAAATAGGAAGGAGAACTGGGATCCCATCCCCATTTTACAGGTATGGAAACGGAGGCACCGAGAAGGGAAGTGACTTGCCTAAGGTCACGCAGCAGTCAAGTGGAGCCAGAACTAGAACCCAGGATCCTTAGACTCCCAGGCCCGTATTCTCACCTCGAGGCAACACTGCTTCTCCTTCTAGGAGGAACCTGGGTGGGCCCGAGGAGTAGCGCGTGTGGAGAGAAGTTGTGCGGAGGCAGACTGGGGGGGGCAGTCTCTGTGGGACTTGGTCAGTGCTTTCATTCATTCAGACGTATTTATTGAGTGTTTACTGAGGGCCGAGTGCTGTACTGAGCGCTTGGGAAAGTACAGTACAGTATTCATTCATTCATTCATTCAATAGTATTTATTGAGTGCTTACTATGTGCAGAGCACTGTACTAAGCGCTTGGGATGAACAAGTCGGCAACAGATAGAGACAGTCCCTGCCGTTTGACGGGCTTACGGTCTCATCGGGGGAGACGGACAGACGAGAACGATGGCACTAAACAGCGTCAAGGGGAAGAACATCTCGTAAAAACAATGGCAACTAAATAGAATCAAGGCGATGTACAGTAGAGACAAGCCCTACCCACAGTGAGCTCACAGTCTAGAGCTGGGAAGACAGACATCAATTCAAGGAAACAGACATCAATATAAAAAAATAAAATGACAGATATATTCGTAAGTGCTGTGAGACAGGTAGGGGAGAAGAGCAAAGGGAGAGAGTGGGGGATGCAGAAGGGGGGTGGGGACGAAAAGTGGGGCTTAGTCTTGGAAGGCCTGTTGGAGGAGGTGGGCCTTCAGTTAGGCTTTGAAGGGGCTGGGGGAGAGTAATCGGCTGGTGGATTTGAGGAGGAAGGGCGTTCCAGCTCAGAGGTAATATGGTTGGCTCCTGACATAGATTTGTTTTTTGGTGGCCTGAATTGTAAATTGCTCCAGGGCAGAGACGGCTGCTAACTCTGTTGTATTGTCCTCTCCAAAGCACCCAGTAAGGTGCTCAGCGCACAGTAAATGCTCAATAAATACTACTGAGTGACTGGAGAAGCAGCGTGGCTCAGTGGAAAGAGCACGGGCTTTGGAGTCAGAGGTCATGGGTTCAAATCCCGGCTCGGCCACTTTCAGCTGGGTGACTTTGGGCAAGTCACTTAACTTCTCGGTGCCTCAGTTACCTCATCTGGAAAATGGGGATTAAGACTGTGAGCCCCACGTGGGACAACCTGATTCCCCTGTGTCTACCCCAGCGCTTAGAACAGTGCTTGGCACATAGGAAGCGCTTAACAAAAAATACCAACATTATTATTATTACTCCAGCTTAAATACCACACTCTCTGTCACCTCCACCAAATAATAAAAACTGTGGCATTTGTCAAACACTTACTATGAGCCAAGCACTCATACCCCAGGTGCTGAGGTAGATACGAGATAATCAGGTCCTACAGGGGGCTCACAGTCTAATCAGGAGGGAGAACAGATATTGGATCCCCATTTTGCAAATGAGGGAACTGAGGCACAGAGAAATTAAGTGACTTTCCCAAGGTCAAACAGCTGCTATGTGGCAGAGTGGGAATTAGAACTCTAGTCCTTTGACTCCCAGGCCTGTGTTCTTTCCACTAGGTCCTGCTGCTCCCCCTCCCCTCCATGTCAACCTTTATAATACATTGTTTTAGAGATATAAGCCCATGACAATGTTTCACTGTTTTCTGACAACAATAATGCAAGGTCTCTAGTAATAATGTTGGTATTTGTTAAGCGCTTACTATGGGCAGAGCACTGTTCTAGTATATAGTTGTTACAAAGTATCTCGTGACCGAATGGGATGTGAAAGACATCACTTTGAAAACGAAATATTTACATATGTACAGAAAGAATTCAATTCTTAATCCTTTCAAATTGATTCACAGTTGCATTTTAATTTAATTTAATTTTTCTTTCTTAGTCCCTTTTTAAAAATATAGTAGCGTTAGTACAATTTCTGCATCTGGGGAATACATTAATTATTAATTATCAGAGAAGCAGCGTGGCTCAGTGGAAAGAGCCCGGGCTTGGGAGTCAGAGGTCATGGGTTCGTATCCCGACTCTGCCCCTTGTGAGCTGTGTGACTGTGGGCAAGTCGCTTCACTTCTCTGTGCCTCTGTTCCCTCATCTGTAAAATGGGGTTGAAGACTGTGAGCCTCACGTGGGACAACCTCATTCCCCTGTACCTACCTCAGCGCTTAGAACACGTAGTAAGCGCTTAACAACAAAAAAATAAAAATTAATGGCCTTTAGATTTCCCATGGAAATCCTTCTCCTTGCTTAACACTCTATTTTCATAGGACAGATGAAAAATGCTAACCTGGGCGAATCTGCATTAGGCGGGGAAGCTCTTTTCGCCAAATGGACCAGACTACACCTTCCCTCCCCAAGTCCGGCGGGAGGTCACAATGAGAATACCCCCAACACCCATTTAAAAAAAGAAAATCTTTTGCAGAATTCACATTTATTCAATGGCTTGAGCAAATTTTGGAGCCTGTGTGACCTCCTCCCTTAAAGACCTTATCGGTCAACTACTGTTTTTACACAGGCCTCACCGAAGAGGTGAATCTTCCTGATCCAGCCTGAATCTGCCTTTGGCGAGTTCTCTGAAATCTGAACTTCTTTAACTTACAGCTCCCTCTCCTAGAACTGTATTAATGCGTCGACTTACCAGACCCCTGCGAGTTTAAGAAACAAATGAAACTCAAGGCTCACGTCCCCTTCACAGGAGAGAAGTTGAAGTGACCAAATCCATTACCTTGGAAGTGGAGCAGAGATGGTGATCAGTCTCTGAGAGAGCAAACGCATGCAGAATCTCCGAGGTCAAGAGTTCACACGACCCCCGAGCGTCTTTGAAATCTACTGTGGAAAGAGAGGGTTTGTTGTGATTTTGTTGGGAAAAAAAAAATCCTACTAAGGTAATCACCACATCCAATCTGCCCTTCCCAGAGGAAGATGGTATTTGGAATAGTAGATATTCAGAGAAGAGTAAGGGTTTGTGATTGGGTTCAGGGTCTGACAGCAGGCTATGCAGCTGCAGTGTGTCAGGGCGGAGTGTCTGGTGACTGCCTGGCACATAGTAAGTGCTTTAACGAGTACCGTAATTATTACTGTGTGAAATGCAGTGGCAGCCTCCATCTGCTGCTTCTCAGACAACAGTGACCAAGACATAAGCCCCCATTTTGTCCTTCTCACCATACAGTCCTAGGAATGGCCACCCCTTTCTTTTCCCCTTCTCTCCACCCTCTCACTCTCTCCCCCTCTTTCTTTCACACTCTCTCTTCCCCTCTTTCCCTCTCTTTTTCTCCTCTCTTCCCTCCTCTTCTTCCCTTCTCCCCCATCACTTCTCCCCGCTTCTTCCCTCCGTCTTCTCCCCCCTCTTCTCCCCGTTCTTCTCCCCCACCTCTCCTCCCCACTTCCCCCCACTTCTCCTCCCACTTCTCCCCCTTTACTTCTGCCCCCTCTTCTCCCCCTCTCTTCCCTCTCTTTCTCTTCCCCCTCTTTCTCACCCCTTCTCTCTCTCTTCCCTCCTCTCCCTTTCTTCCCCCTTCCCCCTCTTCCCCCCCCTTCCCTGTGTTTTCCCCCCCTTCCCCCCTTTTCTCTCCTCCTCCTCCCATCTCTTCCCCCTCTCTTCCCCCTCTTTTTGCCCTTCTCCCGCATTCCCTCCTCTTTTCCCTCCCTCTCTTTTTCACCTTCTTTTCCCCAATCCCTCCACCACACCCACTCTCTCTTCTCTAACACTCTCCCCTTCTTTTATCACCTTCCCACTTCACTGAGCTCTTGAACTCCCAAGCGGGTTGCGTTCTTTTAGCAATTGTCCATATGATGTCCTCAGCTCCAGTGAAGTCTTTGCTCTGGGAGCATCTACTGGGTGTACAGTTGCTGCCTGCAGGTATTGTTCAGTAACCATGGCAGCCGTTATACTCTTTTTACATGTTCCCTTAAAAAACTAATAATGGAGAGATATATTTATAGTGGAAAATGCTTGCATCTTTTTTTTCAAAATTATCAATTTTTTATCTAATCTACAAACATCGCTTCCTACTGGCCACATGTTTCCCTTTCTTTCCATTTCCTTCCTGACGTTGGGAAGGCTTTTCTTGTTGGGTCTCAGTGACTTCATGAAGCCTGCAGTGATTTGTTGTCGTCGTCGTTTTTTAAACATCTGCTCTGTCTTAACTGTTTTCTACAACATCCCCCGAAAGGCTTTTAGGACACATTATTTGTATTCTGCCATTTACCTAAAAGGAGCAGCTGCCCAAAACAAAGCTAACTTGTAAACAGAACAGATCAGAGGCTCCATGGTGGGAGGTCAAATCAATATTTGAGCATTGGTGGGTAGGAGCACCCAGTTTCCCAAGTCTGTTTCTTTCCACTAGGCTGGTGTTGAACTTTAGGCTCTCCCACACAGATATTCCTTTCGATTCTCTCTCTCAGTTCAAGAGGTGCTCTCCAGACTTTGTTCTGGTGAGAGGCGCTCTTCCCTCTTCCCTCTACAGCTCAAGGAGACATTCGCTACATGGGGTGATACGCCTCAGAAAAGCAGACGCTCCAACTCACACCTTGCCTGCAAGGAACGTGAGTGAATAATGTATTTAAAGCTCAGCGCATCTGTCAGTTCTCTGCAGAGAATTCTCCCTTCTGATGTCGCGGCGGTTGAGAAATCAAGGCCCGGCGCCCTGGACACGTTCCCTGTAGGTTCATTCAGAGCGCCTCAGCCGTGGCTCGGAGACGGAGCTGGGGAGGCAGCCTCAGTCTAGAAACCCTTTGTGCTGATAAACTATGAAGGGAAGGGGCCATTCTTTCCAAACAGCAGGAAGGGAAATAATTGCCGGCGTTGACTGTTGTCTGGATATTGTTTAAAGCCCACGTAGCTCACAGGCTGCCGTTTCCAACCTGCTCCTCTCTGAGAGCCGCCACAGTGATCAAAAGAAAGTAAGCACCGCTGCCTGATGGAGGCACGATGATGGCATCTCTTAGCGATTCCTTCTAGTGAGGCAGTCACCCCCAGAACGCCCTCCTCCACTCCCCACCTTTCCACTTCCAGCCCTGCTATTTCAGGATTGCCAAGAATACATGGTACAGCTATCCATGTGGATGGCAGAAGAAGAAGAAGAAGAAAAAGAAGAGGAAGATGTTATTTGTGAAGCATTGGTGATAAACTGAGTGCTGGCATTAATTGAGTACTTCCTGTAGGCAAAGTGCTGCCCTAAATAATAGTCATTGTAATATTTGTTAAGAACTAGTCTATAAGCTCCTTTTGGGCAGGGAATATGTGTGCTAATTCTCTTGTATTGTACTTTGTTGTACTTAGAACAGTGCTCTGCACGTGATGATGATCGTATTTGTTAAGTTCTTGCTATGTGCCAAGCACTGTTCTAAACACTGGGGGAATACAAGGTAATCACGTTGTTTCACATGGGGCTCACAGTCTTAATCCCGATTTTACAGATGAAGTAACTGATGCACGGAGAAGTAAAGTGGCTTGCCCAAAGTCACACATCTGATAAGTGGCAGAGCCGGGATTAGAACCCATGACCTCTGACTCCCAAGCCCATGCTCTGTCCACTAAGCTTCTTGCTCCTCTTTAGTTAGGAAGCACTCGCTAAATGTCATTGATTGATTCAGAGCTCATTGTGTACCAAGAACTGTGCTAAATGCTGTAGTAGATATAATTTCAGCCAATTAGACTCAGTCCCTGTCCCTCATGGAGCTCACAGTTTAAAGAGAGGGAGATCAGGTATTTAATCCCCATTCTACAGATATGGAAACTAAGGCCTAGAGAAGTTAAGTGACTTGAGCAAGTTCACACGGCAGGCAAATGGTGGAGCTGGGACAAACGCCCTCTTCTCCTACCTCCCAAGCACATGCTCTTTCTACTGAGCCATGCGGCTTGGACATTATACAAAAGACTGTAAGCTCTTTGTGGTCAGGGAATGTGGCTACCAACTCTGACATATTGTATTCACCCAAGCAGTTATTACGGTGCTCTGTACACAGTAAGTGCTCAGTAAATGCTATTGCTTGATTGACTGATTTAAGTAAAAAAGAATTCCTGCCCTCAAAGAGCTTCCAAAGTAATGGGAGAAGGGAGGCAATAGGCAGAAATGGATGAAGCCATTATAACTGAGAGTGAGAGACTAAGTTTGAGTGACAAGTGAATGAGAACAAATACATAAATGCATATGCGAGTGCTGAGAAGACGGAGTGCTATCCTGACTGGAAAGGTGGGGATGTTAACCGTGGAAGGCAGCCTGGAGGTGGTGATGGAACGGTGTGATGGCTTTGAAGGAGGGCAGGGACAAGCTGAGGAAGAGCGAGGGTGTTTCAGGTCGGGGGCAAGAGATAAGGTATCATCTCTGCTTTGCCAACGGTTAGCACTGTGGATTGTTTCTTGAGAACTTCTCCCTGCGGATCTTGAAGGAAAGGGAGAAGGGGAGAATAAGGGAGCAAAAGAGAGTTGTGTGCCGCATTTCAAAGATGGGGGCGCTTCCCTCCATCCCTGAAAACACATTCTGTGGGACAGACCCGGATAGGAGCTGACCTGGTGTCCCCTCTACAAACCTCTTGCCGGTGAGCCTCTGCTGAGCTTTCCCAAGGGCGATAAAGTGACACTGACTAATTGAATTCTGAACAAGCCAGAGTAATGCAAATATCTGACAAATTGATTTAATTGCATTCACGTACAATAAAGCTGAGATCTAAAAGGTCAGCTAGAAAATGGAAAGGGCCCCCTGGGAGTTAACAGGGAGAAGCTGAGTTTAATACTCATTCATCACATTTTATCATCTAATTAGTTCACACAACGCCAGCCTGATAGACAGAGACCTAAACCAAAGTATTGATTGATTATTAGCCTGGTATCTATCATATTACCTTAAGACTGATGCCGTCATGTGCGGCCAAAAGCTATTTAGTGGCTCAGCAGAACGGAGTGTTTGTTTTGATAAATTGTTTTTCTATAACGGATTTTAGACTTGGGAAAGTATTTCACACAGACACAGAATTATAAGGATGCCTCTTTCAGGTACCTTTCTATATTCTCTTGCAAAAAAGCACCCTTTGGAAAGCACTGCATTCTATCCCCTCCTTCTCCTCCCTTCTACAAATGAATATTTATAAATAGGTTAATTCAGCAAACTCTTTCAGGCTGTAAAATATTCAATTCAGGTAATTAACTAGTATCAGCTTTGCACAGAGCTACCTGGGTGGAGAGTCTGCTCCGGAGAAGTTGAAGGAAAGCCACTCGGACACTGCAACTCTATTTCCATGGAAACCAGAGCACAGATACCTATCTGGCTTTGGTACAAGTTGTGATTTTTGTCTTCAGTCTTAACCCTGTTCCCACTTCCTCGCTGGCAGAAAGGAGTTGGAAGTCCAGAGTCTCTCCCGCCAAGCCCATGCTGCGTGGAGTAGAGTCATCTCTGCTGTAGCACGTGCTTTCGTTACCCAATTTGAAGACAACGAAGTGGAAGAATTAGGGAACGCTCTCCCCACAGGACAGGTTTCTTGTGACGTACACGACCGATAAGGCAATGCAAGTTGATTCAGTGTAGAAAGAGACAGTTGTGCATATCAATCATTGGTCTTTTTTTTCTGAGCGCTTACCATGCAGAGAACTGTCCTGAACCCCTGGGAGAGCACAATACTACAGAGTTGGTAGGCGTGTCCCTTGTCCACAAGGAACTTCCGTGATGAAGGCTGAAACAGGCTGCTGCTATGCTTCCCAGCCTCTGCCTCGACTTTGTTGTTCTGTACGGTACTATTCTCTGTGTTTTGCAACTTTTCAACATGCAGAGAAGGATTTTGGCCTAGCGGATAGAACAAGGGTCTTGGAGTCAGAAGGAGCTGGGTTCTAGTCTCAGCTCTGCCACTTGTCTGCTGTGTGACTTTAGGCAAGTCACTTTACTTCTCTGTTCCTTAGTTACCTCATCTGTAAAATGGGGTTTACTACTGTAAACCCCATATGGGACATGGACTGTGTCCAACCTGATTACCTGGCATGTACCCCTGCACTTAGAAGAGTGCCCGGTGCATAGTAAGTGCTTAACAAATACCATACAAAAAAAAAAAATCACTAAAGTAGCCACGAATGGCCAGAATGTAAAACATTCTGCTATTGGCAGACATAACAAAAATAGAGGAATTTGTGTTGAAAAATGGCCACCATGGACCATGGATCTTTGAACCATCCACCCCCTAACCTCATCAAATTAACAGTTGTTATAATGTGCCGCATAACGCAGGTTCAGGAACATGGAATGCACCCCCCCTTGAGATAGGAGAGCTGGACATGCATGTCGTCGGCCTGAGCAGAAACCAAGGAGCAGGTGATCTAGGAAAGTTCTGTTCAACCTTAACATTCCAAGGGTTGGACTCTATCTGTTCTGCATCCCTTTGGAGGAGGTGGAATTTTATAATAATAACATTGGCATTTGTTCAGCGCTTACTATGTGCAGAGCACTGTTCTAAGCGCTGGGTAGATACAGCGTAATCAGGTTGTCCCATGTGAGGCTCACAGTTAATCCCCATTTTACAGATGAGGGAACTGAGGCACAGAGAAGTCAAATGACTTGCCCACAGTCCCACAGCGGACAAGTGTGGGGAGACCTGTGATCTGCTGCTTCTGGGCTAAGGGGGAGTTCTAGGTCCGGGGAATAGTGTGAATGAAGGGATGGTGTGGGGAGAGTCGAGAGCAAGGTATGATTAGCTGAACTTGGGAAGAATGAAGGGAGTGAGGTGGGGAGAAGCTAGTGAAGAGAGCCAGTGTTTCAGTTTTGGTGTCAATGGTGGTGCCTTTGACACCCTCAACCTCGCACTTCTGGACATTATCCAACCTCAGCTTCACTGACACCGTCCTCTCCTGGTTCTCCTCCTGTTTTTCTGGCTGCTCATTCTCAGTCTCTTTCATGGTCTGCTCTTCTGCCTCCCACCCCCTAACTGTAGGTTCATTCAATAGTATTTATTGAGCGCTTACTATGTGCAGAGCACTGTACTGAGCCCTTGGAATGTACAAATCGGCAACAGATAGAGACAGTCCCTGCCCTTTGACGGGCTTATAGTAGGTGTCCCTCAAGGTTCAGTTCTGGGTCCCCTTCTATTCTCCATCTACACCCACTCCCTTGGAGAACTCTTTTGCTCACATACCACCTTTGTGCAGATGATTCCCAAATCTACATCTTCAGCTCTGATCTCTCTCCCTTTCTTCAGTCTCACATTTCCTCCTGCCTTCAAGACATCTCTATATGAAATTTCTGCCATCACCTCAAACATAGCACGCCCGAAACCGAATTTATCTTCCCACCCAAACTCTGTCCTTCCCTTCGCTTTTCCAACACTGTACACAGCACCACCATCTATCACCATCTAGATCTATTCACTCTATCACTAAATCCTAAAACATCGCTAAAATCCACCCTTTCCTCTCCATCTAAACTGTTATGTAAATCCAACCACTTATCCTATCCCGCCTTTATTACTGTATCATCCCCCTTGCTGGTCTTCCTGCCTCCTGTCTCTCCCCAATCCTGACCATATTTCACTCTGCTGCCCAGATCATTTTTCTACCAAACGCATTCAGTCCATGTTTCCCTACTCCTCAAGAATGTCTAGTGTTTGGCCATCCACCATTACATCAAACAGAAACTCCTTACCATTGGCTTTAAAGCATTCAATCACTTTGTCCTCTCCAACCTCACCTCACTACTCTCCTACTACAACCCAGCCCACATACTTTGCTCCTCTAATGCCAACCCACTGACTATACCTCGAACTCATCTATCTCACCTCCAACCTTTTGCTCGTGTCCTGCCTCTGAGCTGGAATGCCCTCCTTCTCCCTATGTCACAATTACTTTCCTCACCTCCAAAGCTTTAATGAAGGAACATCTTCTCCAAGAAGCCTTCCCTGACTAAACCCTCATTTCCTTTTATTCCATTCCCTTCTGCATCACCCTGACCTGTTCTGTCTACTCATCCGCCCCGCACCCGTCCCACGGCACTTATGTACATATCCGTAATTCATTTATTTATACTAATGTGAGTTTCCCCCTCTAGATTGTAAGCTCATTGTGGACAGGGAATATATATCTGTTATATTGTACTCTCTCAAGTGCTTAGTACAATGCTCTGCACACAGTAAGTGCTCAATAACTATGACTGACAAGTCCAAATTATTATGATCATTATATGTTGTCCGATCAACTAAATCATCAACTTGTATACATATCATCTTTCTCTTCTTTCTACTGGCTATAATTCATTTTAGCATATATCTCCCTTCGGAGTCAGAGGTCATGAGTTCGACTCCCGGCTCTGCCGCTTGTCAGCTGTGTGACTGTGGGCAAGTCACTTAACTTTTCTGTGCCTCAGTTACCGCATCTGTAAAATGGGGATTAACTGCGAGCCTCATGTGGGACAACCTGATTACCCTCTATCTACCCCAGCGCTTAGAACAGTGCTCTGCACATAGTAAGCACTTAACAAATACCAACATTATTATTATTAGATTGTAAACTCCTTGAGGATGGGGATCATGTCTATTCATTCTACTGTAGTGTCCCTTTTATATAGCACAGTGCTCTACACATAGTAGGCACTCAAGAAATACACTTGACTGAGTGCCTTAACAACAATGGGTTATCCCAGTTGAATATGTTACCTGGAGAACTGCTGCCCTATTCCATGTCCTGAGAATTGCCTAAAAGGTCTGGCTAATGACAAGAAGCACCTGGACATTTTCTTCCCCAACAGAAAGGCAGAAAGCAGAGCGGGACTGTGGGGAACTAGTGTTTCCTGCATAATAATCAACTGTTCCTCTTCCGTCTAGTGCTCAGTGAGCCCAGACAGGCCGGTTTAACTGTTAGTACCTGATGTGAAATGTTAAATCGACCAGTCATTTTTATTGAGCGGTTATTGTGTGTGGAGCACTGTACTAAGCAGTTGGGAGAGTACAATATAACAGGGTTGGTAGACATGTTTCCTGTCCACGATGAGCTTCCATTCAGGGACATGTCCCTCCCTCTCTTCTCAGCCAGAACTAGTCAAGAGAGACCAGCTTCTAAAATGTAATCATTCAGTGTTGTTGACCTCTGAGAATGATGAGGCGGAAAGCCATCTCCCATCCCCAAATATATCCGTCCCCCTTCTAGGGAGTGTGAAGCTGACACGATAGTCTGAAACGCTGAGTGCTATGAGAGGGGGTTCCTGGAGTTAGCGTTTCCTCATCGCTCACAATATGTGAGTGAAAGTGGAAATGCTGCTCATCAAACCTATTCCTTCCCACAGTCCGCAGACACTCTGAGTGGTTCCATGATTTGTGGGCTTAACTGCCAGCCTCTGGCCTACCCATTGGCTTGAGGAACTGGCAGACTGGATTTGAACCATCCAGAAGCTTGTGGCTGCAACGTTTTGGGCTCGAGGGTGGGGAGCGGGTAAGGCCGAGACCTTGCCCCTGCTCCAAAAGCAGAGAGCTGGTAAGCAGAATGGGGAGTCAGAGCGGTAGCTAAAATCTTCTTACCCTCACCTGACATTTCCCTGCCCAGGTCGGCAGGTTTTCATTTTGCTTGAGATAATTAGAGATGGTTGAGTGAACTGGCTGTAAAAATAACTGCGGTATTTACTGTGCATTTATTGTGTTCCAAGGACTTTAGTAACTGCTGGGATAGATTCAAGATAATCAGGTCCCTTACAGTCTAAACAGGAGGAAGAACAGGTATTGAATCCTCCCATTTTGCAGATGAGGGAACTAGGGCACACAGAAATGTACACAGCAGACAAGTGAAAGTCCCCAGATTTAGAACCCAGGTCCTCTGACTCCCAAGCCCTTATTTATTCCACTAGGCCATGCTGTAGTAAGCCAGAGAATGTCAGCTGACTCAAGAACCACAAAATGACGCTTCTGAACGTTTCCCCACCAAAATACTGAGTCCTGTTTCCACTATTAATGGAGCTTCTACATCTTCCAACAATGTCGCCTAAATACTCTAACTGGAGCTGAAGTTTTGCAACTTTCTAATGCTTCAGCATCTAATCCAAAGCCCTTCTCTTCTTGCCACTCATGTGATCTCATCTATCTCCTGTCTGATCTTTTGCCCATGTCCTCCCTCTGGTCTGGAACTCCCTCTCCTTTCATAGCCAACACCTTCAAAGCCCTACTAATTAATCAATCAAGCAGATAGGCAAACAATGGCATTTATCGAATACTTACTGTATGCAGAGCACTGAACTAAGCATTTGGGATTTTACACTAATATCCCATCTCTTCCAAGTGACTTTCCCAGACTAAGTCCTAATTTCCCCTATTTCCCTTCCCTCCTAAATTGCCTAGGCACTTGAATCTGTAACCGTTAAGCACCTGATATTCACCCACGACACTTACGTACATATCCTTATTCTCTCCCTATTTCCCTATCTGTAATTTCTTTTAATGTTTGTGTCCTCCTCCAGAGTGTAAGCTCCTTGAAGGCAAGGATACTGTCTACTAACTCTACCGTATTGCAGCATCCCAAGCACTTACTACAGAGCTCTAAACGAAACATTGCACTCAAAGCATTGATTGATTAGACATTAATATATGAAACATTTACATTAACACTGCTAGTTAGCTCTTCTCAGCTTTCTACTCTCAACATTATTTAAAAGCTCAGCCCCCCTACTCCGCACTGGTGATCTAGCCACTTTCTCCTATGGGGACAGAAGACAATCCCATTGTTCCCTTTCAGGCTTCATGACATTTCAGGAACCCTCTGTTCATGCCAGATTCCTGTTCCTGAATTTCTTCTTCCCAGGTTTGCCTCTTCCATTCATCATGCAAGTCCTCCATTAGCCTCTGCCTTAGAAAACAGCTGTTCTAGAAGACCAGAGTTAACCAGAAGAAGGTGATCTCAATCAGCCAACCAATCAACTGTATTTATTGAACATTTACCGTGTGCAGAGCACCGTACTAAACATTTGGGAGAGTACAACATAAAGAGTTGGTAGACATGTTCCCTGTTCACAGCTTGCTAACAGTCCAGATGGGAAGACAGACATTAAAGTGATTATAGATATGTCCATAAGTGCTGTGGGGCTAATGGTCAGGTGAATAAGGGGTACAAATCCAAGTGCCAGGGTGAGGCATAAGAGAGAGGGAGTAGGGGAAATTAGGGTATAATCAGGAAGGCCTCTTGGGGGAGATGTGATTCTAATAAGGTTTTGAAGGTGAGGAGAGTGATGGTCCGAGAGATGTGAAGCGGGAAGGAGTTCCAGGCCAGGGGAAGTATATGGTCCAGGGATTGGTGGCAAAATAGAGATACAGTGAATAGGATGACATTAGAGGAATGAAGTGAGAGGGCTGGGTCATAGTAGGAAATAAGCGAGGTAAGGTAGGAAGGGGACAAGATGATTGAGGGCAAAGCCAGTGAAAAGGAATTTCTGTTGATGCATCTGTGAGGGATCTCAAATTCTCTCACTCTTCCTTTGTCATTCGCTTTGCCCTGTCCTCCTCTTCCTCCTCTTTCCATCTTCTCATCTTCAGCTTCTTTATTTTTAAAAGGTGTTTGTTAAGCCTTTATTTAAGCACTGTTTAAAGCACTGGGCTTGATTCAAGTTAATTGGGTTGGACACTGTCCCTGTCCCACCCGGGGGTCACAGCTTAAATAGGAGGAAGAGCAGGGATTGAATTCCCATTTCACAGATGTCGAACCTGAGGCACAGAGAAGTAAAGTGACTTGTCCAAGATCACGTGGCAGGCAAGTGGTGAGGCCAGTATTAGAACCCAAGTCTTTTGACTCTCATGCCTGTGCTCTTTCCACTAGACCGTGCTTATTCCCGGTCATTTATCCTGTTGGTTGGAAACTTTCCTTCTCTAGCTCTTATCTTTATATCTCCGTCTCCTCGTGCCACTGTTTGTTATTTAACTCCGGAAGCAAACAAAAAAACCAAAACTGTCCTCCATGTGGTCATGACACAGACATCAACGGGGACCCAGAGCCTCAGAGACAGCCCGCCAGAGAGCCAGATGGGAGGAGAAGACAGAGACCTGAAGGAGGAGATGATTGATTGAAAAGCACACAGAGTGCGAGCCAACAGAGAGACATGGGGAATCACAGAAGGAGGGTGGAGGAGGGAGGGAGGAGTGGAGGCAAACTGAGGCCGCTCTGCTCAATGCCCTTGTGTGTTGCCATTTCCCGTGGTCCCAGCCCTGCTACTGAGGGAGCGGCTATGGCAGCGGCACTTCGATTGGCTGAAGGGAAGAAGGGAGGGCCATTCCCATGGGCAAGCTCTCCATCACCTTGCCCCCTCCTACTCTCTTTCTACTGCCCACCCGTACACTCCGCTCCTCTCCTGCTCACTTCCTCACTGTCCCCCGTTCACGCCTATCCCGCCATCGACCCCTGGCCCACATTCTACCACTGTCCTGGAATGATCTCCCTCCTCACATCCACCAAACTAGCTCTCTTCCCCTCTTCAAAGCCCTACTGAGAGTTCACCTTCTCCAGGAGGCCTTCCCAGACTGAGCCCCCCTTTCCTTCTGCCCTCCCCCCTCCCCCCCGTTCTTCCCCCTTCCCCTCCCCTCAGCACTTTGCTCATTTGTATGTTTTATTTATTACTCTATTTTGTTAATGAGGTGTATATCTCCTTGATTCTATTTATCTTGATGATGCTGTCTTGTTTTGTTTTGTTCTGTTTTGCTTTGCTAGCTGTCTCCCCCATTTAGACTGTGAGCCCATCACTGGGCAGGGATTGTCCCCATCGGTTGCCGAATTGTACATTCCAAGCACTTAGTACAGTGCTCTGCACAGAGTAAGTGCTCAATAAATACTATTGAATGAATGAATGAGAGAACCATGACAACAGGGAGAAGGACATGTTGAGTTAAATGGCGGAGGGGGTGTAATTTAACTATGGTATTTGTAAAGGCACTGTAATAATAATAATAATAATAATAATGGTATTTTTTAAGCGCTTATTGTGTGCCAGGCACTGTACCAAGGCCTGGGATAAATCCAAGCAAATCAGGTTGAACACAGACCCTTGTCCCACATGGGGCTCACAGTCTCAATCCCCATTTTACAGAGGAGGTGACTGAGGCACAGACAAGTGAAGTGACTTCCCCAAGGTCACACAGCAGACGAGTGGCGGCGCCGGGCTTAGAACCCAAGACTTTCTGAATCCCAGGCCCGTGCTGTATCCACTACGTCACAGTAAAGATCCTCCCCTAAAGCACCCAGCCCGGTCACAGGGAGAGCTTGTTTCCCCAGTCAAGTGGAGAAAGTTGTCTCAGGCCCATTGGAGTACTTGGAGGCACAAAACCAAGCAGTGACAGGCCCCTTGTTATCCACGGAAGTATCTGCCAAAGAGGTGGTGTTTTTAATAGAGCTGCACATGTACCTGAATTGATGTGTTTTGTGTTGGCTTGATTCTCCTCAGGGTTTCATGTTTGAAATGTGGTTTTGGTATTCTGTTCCACTGCTTGTGGGGGTTGCAATATCCTGTGTCACAGGTGTGGGTAATGTCTAGGTATTTAGGTTTCAGAGAAATGTCTCCACATAGCAGACCTGCACGGTTCATAGCAATAATTGATCACGATTGGATTTTCCGGTTTTTCATTCCCCCAGGAATCTTTGCGGAACACAGGGACGGGAGACGGCAAGCAGTCGACCAGATGCTCATCCTTGTAACTCCTTGCAAATCTGTCTCGAAGGTAAATATCTGAACTAGTTGAAGCAGTGAGGAGCCTCACTTGAGCGGATGAGGGAAGGGGTGAAAGGAAGGAGGAGAGGAATATGGGAATCTCCAACAGTATGGTCTTGGGGGTGGAAGGGGTGGAGCGATCACTAGGGCCTTTATGAGGTGATGCTCTCAGGCAAACCTGGAAGAGGAGCAACGTGGCCTAACGGATAGAGAATGGGCCTGGGTGTCAAAAGGACCTAGGTTCTAATCCCGGCTCTGCCTCTTGTCTGCTGTGTGACCTTGGGCAAGTCACTTAACTTCTCTGTGACTCAGTTACCTCCTCTGTAAAATGGAGATTAAGACTCTGAGCCTCATGTGGAACAGGGTCTGTGTCTTGTCTCTTCCCCAGCACTTAGTACAAGCACTTAACAAATACCATAAAACAAACAAAAAGGACCTCCTTGGGGCCTTCGGGCCCCTTCCCCTTGATTCTATTTATTGCCATTGTTCTTTTCTGTCTTTCTCCCCCGATTAAACTGTAAGCCTGTCAAAGGGCAGGGACTGTCTCTATCTCTTACTGATTTGTGCATTCCAATCGCTTAGTACAGTGCTCTGCGCATAGTAAGTGCTCACTGAATACTATTGAATGAATAAGATGGCTCAGGTCAAGTGGAACTCTTATAAGGAGCTTCTGTTTGGTTCCAAATTGAACCTGTGGGACTAGACCATTCATTCATTCAATCGTATTCATTGAGCGCTTACTGTGTGCAGAGCACTCTACTAAGAGCTTGGAAGGTACAATTCGGGAACAAATAGAGACAATCCCTACCCAACAACGGGCTCACAGTCTAAAAGGGGGGAGACAGACAACAAAACCGAACAAAATGAGCTCCATGTGGAACAGGGAGTGTGTCCAATCTGTTTATCTTGGATCTACAGTGCTTAGTACAGTGCTGGACACATAACAAGAACTTAAAAATACCATAATTATTAACTGTAAATTGGATAGATTGGGCTTGGGCGTATTCCGGGCAGCTGTTTCATGGTGATCGGAGTTAGCTGGCTCTTGTAAAATCCTCCTCCTTCCATTTATCTTTTACAAATTCAGGTGTTGACTCTTTTGCCGTGGCTGCAGACATTGATTGGTCTCCCATGGTGCATCTTTCACCGCCCCTACTAATAGAAGACTCAGAATGCTTTTCCAGCATATCCCTGCAGGAAAAAGAAGCCTCAAGACTAGGTAAGAGATGAACTGGATGCACTTTGACTAAGAGGAAAAGAGAGAGAATTCTCCCCCAAATGTAAAGACTAAAGCCCCAGTGTCCACTTCAGTTTTTGTTCACTGTTGGAAAATAAATTAGGTCTGTACAGAAAGTTAAAAAAAAACAAACCACAACTTAGAAAAGAGACATCAAAACATATAAAGGAAGCCACAGCTTCAAAATACTTTCTGCGCTTTCATTGTTAGTGTGCAGTTAACAAAACATCTCCAACATACTTGAGTAGTTCCAGCAAGGAATCAATTGCCTTATTTTAAAATAATAAATCTCTGGGAATGCGTACTCTTTCTCTTAAAGGAACAAAGACACCTAAATATTTAGATTTGCTGCTTCAGAGTTTTTTTCCCTTTGAATCTTTTATCGCAAATCTCTCCCCATCAGTCTCTCTGAATAAATGCCAATGTTTGGATCATTGCTGGGGTCAGGTCTGGAGAACCCCCGAGCACGGATGGAGGATGTGGGTTGTGGGTACGTGAGGACTGAGCTGATCCCTCACACATCTTCTGTGCTTCACTTGGATGTCTTCTCTGGACGCAGTGAAGTAAGATGGTAAACGGGGAGTGGTGGTAGGGAGGGGTGTGTGTGTGGAGGAACCAGGGGGAGTGGATTAAGACGAGAAGACTCATTCTCTGAAAATCTTGGCTTTGAATTTACCGTCAACCAGCTGCTGCTCAAAGTTGCAGGTGCTCTTCTAGGGATGTCATTTACAGAATTCGTGGCCATGTGGAGAGCTTTGGAAACTCTGCAGGTTGGGATTCACCCCCTTCCCTGTGGTACAAGACATTCTTGACCTAGTCACCTGATTCTGGTCAAGTTCAAAGCTACCACTGGATCTTCTGTAGCCCTCTCTGCTCCTCAGGTCTCAGACATATAAGGATTATAGAACGAGAAGGGATCTCTGGAAATCATCTGAGCCAGCCCCCTCTAGGCAAGTGAATCACTCAACCATTCAAGATAGATGGATAGGTGGAAAGAGCATGAGACTGGGAGTTGAGGGACCGGCATCTCTTACCTGCTCTGTAACTCTGTGACAGTGAAGTCACTTAACTTCTCTGTGCCTCAGTCTCCTTATCTGTAAAATGGGAATTCGATACTTGTACTCCCTAATAATAATAATGATGATAACTATGGTACTTAAGCTCTTTCTGTCTACCAAACATTGTTCTAAGCACTTAGGTAGATACAAATCAATCAGGTCGGATACAGTCCCTGTCCCAAATGGGGCTCACACTCTTCTTCCTATTTTACATATTAGGTAACCGAGGTACAGAGAAGTTGTGACTTCCCCAAGGTCACACAGCAGACACGTGGGCTGAGTCGGGATTAGAACCCAGGTCCTGCTGACTCCCAGGCCTGTGCTCCAGCCACTAAGCCTCACTACTTCCTAGACTGTGAGTCCTGTGATGGAAAGGGATTGTGTCTGACCTGAATATCTGGGACCTACTTCGGCGCCCAATGCAACGCTTGGCACATAGTAAGTGCTTATCAAATGTTATTATTATTATTGTTATTCTATTCTTTAAATATCTTCAGAGGGTGGAGCATCCCCTTTCCCTAAACTCCAAGATACTGAGATGCTGTTCCTATTAGGGAAACAGGAGAGTATAGGGCAAGGGAGGCAGGGTTTATCCCCATGTGGTCTAGGACCAGCAGAATAGATGAATGCCTATGGGAGATGATTCTGCAACCCCCGCTCCGCAGTAGATGTTCTCTGGGTGGTCTTTACTGTCTGTGTGGGAAATAGTGGAGGCTTTGGATCCCTGTCTTCTGGCTGTGTTATCAGCGGGCTTATGTTCCCAAGGATGGCATCATTCAGGAAATAGGCCCTGATCCAAAAATCGAAAGATTCATTCCAGCTGGAGGATCCACTGCAGCTCCTGATGCCCGTGGTGACTGAGACAGTGCAAATGTGCCACCCACCCCGACCCCACCAAAAAAAGAAATTGAACACAGTCCGCTAAAGCACATCTTTTCTGCTCTTCAGAAGACACAAACAAAAAAAGCCTTTCTCACGGGAATATTACCCACAGAATCTTGCTCTGATCAGCACCCTCCGTGATCACCTATAATACCTCTGTACATGTTTTATATATATTCATTCAATAGTATTTATTGAGCGCTTACTATGTGCAGAGCACTGTACTAAGCACTTGGAATGTACAAATCGGTAACAGATAGAGACGGTCCCTGCCCTTTGACGGGCTCACAGTCTAATTGGGGGAGACAGACAAAAACAATAGCAATAACTATTGCTATTAAGTTACAATTTATTGTAAATTTATATATATGTTGTAAAGTTATATATATATTGTAAAGTTACAATATATTGTAACTTTAGCACTCACTCAAATGCATGTCCATCTTCCTTCCTTCTTTCTTATCTATGAGTTATTTTAGTGTCTCTCTTCTCGGATAGATTCTAAGCTCCTTTAAGGCAGAGAGCAGGTCTACTTATTTGCATGCACTTTCCCAAAAATATAGTGCTGTACACAAGAGATAGTCAATAAATGCTATAGATTGAGGAATGGAACATATAAAGTGGATTTTAAGGTTTGCAAAGAAGGCATCTCCCCAGGGTAAATAGCGATATTTGATTAGTAGTAAAGAACGCACATTATGTTTATTTTTCTGCCTAGGAACTGCCAAACTAGCCAAATGTTAGTCAGAGATATGGAGTGGAAGACCAATCACTCAATCTCAATAGTGTTTATGAGCAAATGAGTACTGGTTGCGGAAGACATAAGAATGAAGCCTAATGAGTAAGTTAGCTTGTGAGGAATGAAGCATGACGACTGTGACGTAATGGAAGATGAGAAAGGATAAGTGGTGGGGAGAAAGTAGATTGAATGCTTTTAAGCTAATTTGGGGATAAACAATCCCCAAATGCTGGAAAGTTGGTTGTAGTTTTATTATTTTTGATGTGGTAACTAATGCATTCCATCATTTAAACAACCCCATGTACTGGATAGCAGCAGGCTATGTAGACTGTAAGCTCCTTGTCTACCAGCTCTGTTTCATAATAATAGTGATAATAGTGATTGTGGTATTTGTTAAGCACTTATTATGTGGCAAACACCATTTTAAGGGCTGGGGAATATACCAGATAATCAGGTTGGACACAGTCCCTGCCCCATTTACTTCTCGTAACCTAAATAGGAAGGAGAACAGGTATTGAATTCCCATTTTACAGACGAGGTACCTGAGGCACAGCGAAGTTAAGTGATTTGCCCAAGGTCACACAGCAGGCATGTGGTGGAGCTGGGATTCTGACTCCCAGGCCCATGCTTTTACCTCTGGCCTCATCGCTCCTCTAAGTCTTCCCAGCATGTAAAAACTCTGCACACATTAAGCACTCAGTAAATACCATTGATTGAGGACAGGAAGGAGAGGCTGTGTTATATTGAATAATTCCCCCAGGAATTATTGGGAGAAGGAATGTCTAATGGAACACACCTATTTGGAACATTTGGAACATTATTATTACTCCAGCAAATTCCAAAGTAATTCACCAAAACCAGTGTCACCAAATACTAGTGGCAGCTTTCTCACTCTAGCTGTGGTGATTCCTCTCAAGTCCATCTGCTTCTTCTAATGCCTTTCTTCTTCCCAGCCTGCGGGCCACTCCTTAGCTATCTCCCAATCGGTTCAAATCTATAGTCCATCATATTTACCGAACACTAACTGTGCGCAGAGCACTGTACCAAGTGCTTGGGAGAGTACAATATAACCGAGTCGGTAGACACGTTCCCTGTCCACAATGAACAGTTCCCTCTGCCTTCAGAGTTTGGGTTCCTCAAAACATAATTTGTTCTTTACATTTAAGATAGAAATATAATGCGTACAATACACTTCTCTCCCTGGCACATTGGTTGAAGTAGTGGAGGTGCCTGTGCTCAGACAGCTAGGATTAGATAAATGAGCCTCCCGTTAGCAGTACACAATAGATCACTACATGTTGCTCTTTTTGGGTGGCAGGTCATTTGCATGGAGACAGGACTCTCCTCCATCCCAATATGGAGAGAGCCAAAAGAAAACACTAAGAACTTCCTTGCGAAATCACAGATGACATTCAGAATTGATTTGCTCCATGGTGAGTTTTGTGAAGGGTGATATTTCAGAGAAGCAGCGTGGCATAGTGGATAGAGCCTGGGCCTGCGAGTCAGAAGATCATGGGTTCTAATCCGAGCTCTCCCTCTTGTCTGCCGTGTGACCCCGGCAAGTCGTTTTGCTTCTCGGGACCTCAGTTACTTCATCTGTAAAATGGGGATTGAGACTGTGAGCCCATGTGGAATAGGGACCGTATACAACTTGATTTGCTTGTATCCACCCCAGCGCTAATTCGGTGCCAGGCCCATAATAAGCACTTAACAAAGACCGCAATTATTATTAGGTGGAAATCTGGGATACTGATTCCAGCCACAGTTGAGCTCCCTGCCCTCTTCCCCAGAGGATCTGCTCGGGAGAAGAACGAGCTTTCATCAAAGGGATATATTGATGCAGGTGAGAGAAAAGAGGAAATATCCCCAAGCCCAGGTCATGTTTCCAGTAACACCCAGCAGGCTCACCACCAACGCCAAGCGGGAGAGACTAATTAAGGACATCTGCTTTCATGCAGTTTCCCTGAGTTTGTCACATCCTTAGTCCCCTGTTAAATCAACCCCTGCAGTTAAAATGTCTTCAGTGTTGGGGGAGGGGAGCAATGGGGGGAATCTCCTTGAAAGCAAATGAGGGAGAACCACGTTTTAAAAGAAACCGTAGAAATGCAGAGCAGCTTTTCGGAACGTCTGACATAAGTCGGCCGACGGTTACGTAATATTCTCTCGGGATCGAGTTGCATTTGCATTTATTTGCATTATTTTTATGTCAGAACATATGGAACAGCTCCAGGGAAGGGGTTTGTCCCTTTCTTTCGGGCACCATTCATTCTTCCCCCCATCATTCACATCTTAAATAATTGGGATTTGAACCTGGCTGGCTCGCTACAGTCTAATATGCAAATATGAAACAGCTGCCGATACGACTGACACATTTTACGGCTGCCAGATCCATCAGAACTTTTAAAGACATCCGGTCTCAGGTTTATCGACAAAAGGAAAGAGAGGGATTAATAAACCTGCCCGCCAAGCTTGGTTGGCAGACCGAAATTCGATGGGCACTTTTACTAGTCTACGTGTATTAATTAGATCGGTTCCACAGCCTTTAAATGCTTAGTTTCTTAAGGTCAGAGGCCTTTGATCCGGTGGGCTGCAGAGGACCCGAATAGAAATGATAATGGTGTTTCCTGACTGACTGACTGCTGAATCCTGGCAAGATGAAGCCAAACAAGAGCAAAGATTATAATTGAGAAATGCTGCCCAGATTTAATATGACCAAGCAGGTCTTTTCTCGTGATACTTGAGAACTTACTCTGGGTCAAATATCGTTTGAAGCTCTGGTGTTCAAGCAAGTTATTTAGGTTAGACACAGTCCGTGTCCTACGTGGGGTTCACAATCTAAACAGGAGGGAAAATGGGGGCACAGAGAAGTTAAGTGACTTGCCCGAGGTCATACAGCAAGCAATTGGCAGAGTTGGGATTAGAACCCAGGTCCTCTGACTCCCAGCCCCGTTCTGTTTCAACTGGGACATTTCCTACTTGCAAAGTCAAAGTCATTTCTGCTGACTTGGAGAACTGAAGGGTCATCTAATCCATTATCATCCTTCCATGTCTCTCAGTGGTTAGTGAAGTTGTGAGTCTAGCCACCTTATGAAATCCCCTAAGCGGCTCTTTGGTCAGAAACCTCCACCACTAATGGACTAGCCCCAACAGGCACTTCTCTAATTCTGGTTGGTTTCACCCCTACTAACTTCTATTTTTAACCACTCAATCTCCAAGGGCTCCTTCCCCTCTGCCTTCAAACACGCCCACGTCTCCCCCATCCTAAAAAAACCCGCTCTCGACCCCACTTCCCCCTCCAGTTATCGTCCTATCTCCCTACTACCCTTCCTTTCCAAAATCCTAGAACGAGTCGTCTACAATCGATGCCTAGAATTCCTTAACTCCCATTCTCTCCTAGACCCCCTCCGATCTGGCTTCCGTCCCCTCCACTCTACCGAGACTGCTCTCTCTAAGGTCAGCCGTGACCTCCTTCTTGCCAGATCCAATGGCTCCTACTCCATTCTGATCCTCCTTGACCTCTCTGCTGCCTTTGACACCGTCGACCGTCCCCTCCTCCTCCATACCTTATCTCACCTTGGCTTCACGGACTCTGTCCTCTCCCGGTTCTCCTCTTACCTCTCTGGCCGATCATTCTCGGTCTCCTACGCTGGAGCCTCCTCCCCCTCCCATCCTTTAACTGTTGGAGTTCCTCAAGGGTCAGTTCTCGGCCCTCTTCTGTTCTCCATTTACACTCACTCCCTCGGTGAACTCATCCGCTCTCACGGCTTTGACTACCATCTCTACGCAGATGACACGCAGATCTACATCTCCGCCCCTGTCCTCTCCCCCTCCCTTCGGGCTCGCATCTCCTCCCGCCTCCGGGACGTCTCCGCCTGGATGTCGGCCCGCCACCTAAAACTCAACATGAGCAAGACTGAGCTCCTCATCTTCCCTCCCAAACCCGGTCCGCTCCCGGACTTCTCTATCACCGTGGATGGCACGACCATCCTTCCCGTCCCGCAGGCCCGCGATCTCGGTGTCATCCTCGACTCGTCCCTCTCGTTCACCCCACACATCCTATCCGTTACCGAGACCTGCCGGTTTCACCTCTACGATATCGCCAAGATCCGCCCTTTCCTCTCCACCCAGACGGCTACCTTATTATTACGGGCTCTCGTTATATCCCGGCTAGACTACCGTGTCAGCCTTCTCTCTGACCTCCCTTCCTCCTCTCTCGCCCCGCTCCGGTCTATTCTTCACTCCGCTGCCCGGCTCATCTTCCCGCAGAAACGATCTGGGCATGTCACTCCCCTTCTTAAACAACTCCAGTGGTTGCCTATCGACCCCCGCTCCAAACAAAAACTCCTCACTCTAGGCTTCGAGGCTCTCCGTCACCTTGCCCCTTCCTACCTCTCCTCCCTTCTCTCTTTCTACCGCCCACCCCGCACGCTCCGCTCCTCCGCCGCCCACCTCCTCGCCGTCCCTCGGTCTCGCCCGTCCCGCCGTCGACCCCCGGGTCGCGTCCTCCCGCGGTCCCGGAACGCCCTCCCTCCTCACCTCCGCCAAACTGATTCTCTTTCCCTCTCCAAAACCTTACTTAAAAATCACCTCCTCCAAGAGGCGTTCCCAGACTGAGCTCCTCTTCCCCCTCTACTCCCTCTGCCATCCCCCCTTTACCTCTCCGCAGCTAAAGCCTCATTTTCCCCTTTTCCCTCTGCTCCTCCACCTCTCCCTTCCCATCCCCACAGCACTGTACTCGTCCGCTCGACTGTATATATTTCCGTTACCCTATTTATTTTGCTAATGAATTGTACATCGCCTCGATTCTATTTTGTCGCCATCGGTTTTTACGAGATGTTCTTCCCCTCGACGCTGTTTAGTGCCATCGTTCTCGTCTGTCCGTCTCCCCCGATTAGACCGTAAGCCCGTCAAACGGCAGGGACCGTCTCTATCTGTTGCCGACTTGTGCATCCCAAGCGCTTAGTACAGTGCTCTGCACATAGTAAGCGCTCAATTAATACTATTGAATGAATGAATGAACTAACCACAGAGAGGTATGGGTCATATTTTGTGGGGACATATTACCCCTTGCCCTCCTCCCACCCCGCCATACACACTCTCAGTTCTGTAATGCAGGGGCTTATTAATAATAATTATTATTATTATGGTATTTGTTAATCACTTAACTATGTGCCAGGCACTGTACTAAGCGCTGTTTAATAAAAGTCCTTCATAAAGCAATAAAACAGTCCTGCATTAAGAAAAACTTACTATAGAACACACGCTTCGATGGATGCTTTGCACATGTACACAGTTACGGCGACTGAATCCAACCCGATTATCTTGAATTTACATCAGCACGTAGCAAATACCCACAGCCATTATAATTATCACTGTCATTACTGTTATTATCATTAGTCTGCCATCACCTCATGTTCCATCCAGATATATGTGTATTGAAGGAAGCATATGCCCTAGTTCCCTTGCGGTGTTCTTTTCAAGATATGTAGTATAAAATAGTATTATAGAACCCATTGCATCTAGCTGTTCTTTGTTTTCAAAAATGAGGGAAATAACAGTGAGGTGTTTTCCACGAAAGCGAGGGTGGCCGAAAAAATTGACATAAGACTAACGTTTCTTCCCTCACTGTTTGCGAGAAAGGAGAGATCCTTGTTGCGTAAATAAGGCGTCCCAGTATAGTGGCTGTCGCTGTGTGCAAGCCTGCATCCTGTAATCCTATTCTTCCTAGATTCTTTGCTGAAAGAGAACACCACCCCTTTCCTTGATGGGTATCTACCAGACTGGCCTGTCTACTGCAGTGGCCTTCAAGTAGAACAACTGAGCTGTGGGGCAAGGAGCGTGGCCTCAGTACTGATGAGCCGGCTACACTCCGGGCCCTCGTGGTTGGTAATCTTGCCAGGATATCAGGCGTTGAGGTTGGTTTGTAGACGATGCCGATGAAACTACTGCAGAATTTGGATGTCTTTGGAACTAGGTCTGTGTCGCGTAGCCACATAAAAAATTGGAAACGGCTGTGGTCATTGAGAACTCAGATTGGCAGAAAGCTTGAGGTTTCATTGTCGCCAAATTGTCACTCTCCTAAAACGTTGCACTTCCTTTTACAGTCCTACTTTCCTTTCTTTGTCGAAGCAGCGTGGCTCGGTGGAAAGAGGCTGGGCTTCGGAGTCAGAGGTCATGGGTTCGACTCCCGGCTCTGCCCCTTGTCAGCTGTGTGACCGTGGGCGAGTCACTTCACTTCTCTGTGCCTCAGTTGCCTCATCTGTAAAATGGGGATTAACTGTGAGCCTCACGTGGGACAACCTGATTACCCTGTATCTCCCCCAGCGCTTAGAACAGTGCTCTGCACGTAGTCAGCGCTTAACAAATACCAACATCATTATTATTATTATTATCCGTGCATCATTTGAAAAAGTGCTGCCTAGATAACAGAATTTAGTGACAACATGAAGTTCTGTGTTGCCAATTAAGATATTGGACTTGGTGTAGACCGGTGTGTAACTTGGCTTTCCTTCAGGCTTCTCAAACCACATCCGTGTGTGCTGACCCTGAAGCATTTCATGCTCATCTGCCCATCATCTTGTGACCATTGATTACTAGGAGAGACAACAGCATGTAGCAGCTCCTTGAATGATGCCTTGTAAACTGTCAGTGACGCCCATTGCCTGCTGAGCTCAATGTGTTTCCTGCTAGAATGGAAGTATATTCTGACACCGGAAGCTCACTGTGGGCAGGGAATGTGTCTGTTTATTGTTGTACTCTCCCAAGCACTTAATACAGTGCTTTGCACGCGTTAAGCGCTCAATATATACTGTTGAATGAACGATACCAGGGCCATGCTCTTTCTGGTAGGCCACATTCCTCAATATGGCATGGCATGGTATTGTGGACTAGATTATACAGGATCAGATGTAGGGTTGCTTTATTTTGACGGTGAAGGAAAAGGCCTGACTGGGCCCTTTAAATTCTAACTCGACAGACCACGCTGTTCTGGACTACTTTTAGGATCTCGGTGAATTTGCCGTGGCAGATAACTTCCTTTAATAATGTGGTTGTGCATTAAAAAGGCTCTTTAAATCGACAATTTGTTTTTATTATCTCTGCTGGTGATTTCATAAGGTCAATGAACACAGTGTAGAGGTTTCAGTATGACTCTACACTTCGCCTGTATCTGTCAGGCTGCAAAGAAGCACCATGGCCTAGTGGATAGAGTACAGGCCCGGGAGTCAAAAGGAACCCGGGATCTATCCAGTTCCACCCCTTATTTTCAGTGTGACCTTGGGTGTGACCTTCACTTCTCTGTGCCAGTCACCTCATCTGAAAAATAAGGATTAAGACTGTGAGCCCCATGTGGGACAGGGACCTTGTCCAACCCGATCTACCCCAGTGCTTAGTACAGTGCCAGGCGTATAGTAGCGTGGCTCAGTGGAAAGAGCACGGGCTTGGGAATCAGAGGTCATGAGTTCCAATCCCGGCTCTGCCACTTGTCAGCTGTGTGACTGTGGGCAGGCCACTTAACTTCTCGGTGTCTCAGTTACCTCATCTGTAAAATGGGGATTAACTGTGAGCCTCACGTGGGACAACGTGATTACCCTGTATCTACCTCAGCGCTTAGAACAGTGCTCGGCACATAATGAGCGCTTAACAGATACCAACATTATTATTATTATTATAATAAGCGCTTAACAATTACCATAAAAAACACCCTCTATGCCATGTTCAGTTTGGGTCTGAGTCCACACCTAGAGTCCATTAATGTTTGTTTAGCTATGTTCTTCAGTAACTCGCTAAGCATCTTGCCAACACCAGAAGGAATTGAGACACCTCAGCAGTTTTTCCAATCAGCTAGCGCACCTTTCTTAAAGATGGTGATTATAGTGACACCTTTGCAGTTCTGTGACATTCCTTTAGTGTTCCATATGTCGCTTGACCATTTTTCATGACCATGACTGCACAAGTTAATTTCCTCAAAAGTTGAACTGAAGGCCACATTCCTTCACACCGTGGTTGCTTTTCTATGCCCTGAATGCCCTCTTCCACAAAGGTGAAATCCATACATAGAAGACCACTCTATTCTTCTTGCCATTTGTGCTTTGCTTATGAGGAGGGCAGTTCCATAAATATTTTTCAGTGGTTCTGGTCTATTGTGAAGGGGCCATTTAGGGTCTCAGTGATGAGTGAAAGGCCTTTGTTGTGGTCAGCCTTGGCCTCGATCTCTTCAGCTTATCTTATCTACTTCAGCACTTAGCCTCAGTGCTTGGCCTGCAGCAAGTACTTAACCAATACCACAATGATTTAGTGCTTAACCAATACCACAATGATTGTCATTACTTCCACAGCTCACATCTGTCTGGCTTCAGTGAGATGCCATTTGGAAAAGACACAGTTTCACACAGGAGCCCGGTGAAGTCGAGACAGTGGTACCAAAGTGAGTTTTCTTGATCACGGAGTTCGTCAGGAATACAACCCCCATTTTCCAGGAGAACTACTGTATTTCTGGCTGGAACTTTGTTCCTATAGGACCGTCTCGAGATGTTAGCACAGGGTGTTACAGAATTTGTGTTCTCCCGGAGCTTGGCAATGTTAAGACCACCTCCCGGGGCGATTTTGATGCAGTCCTGCCCATAAGCAATTTAACGTGCTAAACAATCTCTGGAGGTGCCCTCCTGCCGATGCCCAGCCATCTTCTCAGAAGGAGTCAAGAAGAGCCTCTTGACAGGTCTACCAGAAGGGCAGGGTTTTTCTTCTGCCATGGTTGGGTTAAAAAGAGCAAAGAGAAGTTAGAGGACCGAACGAATCAAGATTGGGAGGGGAGAATTGAGGAACTTGGGGGAAATGAGCCAGGGCCCCTGGTTCCTACTTAGAGATCCAAATCCCTGGAATCTCCCCCTAACTTCAACAGCCTCCTGCCTCTCTGCACATTGATAACTTGTCTGAAGTTGCTGACTGAAACTCTACTAATGCGTATATTATCCTCAGCTGTCAGCCGGTCACTTATGGGCATTCTAACCATTTCAGCCTAATGAATTTCTCTTTAGTCCTCCAAAACAGCAACTTACTGAGAAGGCATCTTAGCAGCTTTAAAAGGATAATGCAGCATCCATCCATATGGTTCTGCTTTGGGAGAAAAGCACAATCAACTCCCATCCTTAAGTCTACTCCTTGCCAATCTACGTGCTCCTTAATGATCTCTTATCCTTAAATCCATATGGTCTCATCTAGTCAGATGAGCTTAAGTCCATAGTTAGCAGTCTCCATTACATTAGTAGGCTATTGCATCGATACCTATCCAGTAACAACCACGAAAATCATTTCTCCCTCAACCGTCTTCCAGGTTAACGAAGAATGGACAACTCCTCTCTAACACCTTCCTGACATCATTTGATTCCATCTAAGTCTTATAATTTGACAAGGATTCTTTGGATTCGGGGTATTTGCCTTTATGGTAATTACCCCTTTGAATCGAAAAGATTGGTTAATTTATTCTGAGTACATCTAGAAATGAAAGGATAATCAGGTTATCAAACGACAGCAATAACATCTGTATTTTCTGCTACATTGAGCACATTTGATCCAGATAATATTGCAATTAGGCTTAAAATTCTTTTGATACTCTTTTTTTTTCTTTTTCCTCAGAGGGAAAAAAGTTATACCTATTTTTTTTCAAAAAAAACATTTAATGACTTAGGAAGCAGTTCCATTCTTTCGGAAAAGTTACGATTGGATATGGTGCTTCATGAGGAGAGTGTATTCCTGCGAGAAGAATGTTTTCTTTTATGAATTTTTTCCTATCTGGCAGGGTCTTTGGCCCCGGGGCCCTTCTCCATCTCACTGTTTCTCCTTTTTTCTCCTCCATTACATCCTGACCACCATTTCTCCTGTATGGTAGTGCCCTTTCTTCAGCTGCAGTGTTGTCTTATCACAGGATCAATTAGAATATCCAGAAGGTGGAAATAGTGACAGGAGTGGGAGGAGTTATTTTGAACGTTTGATATTGGCTCCACCCTCGGTCCCACAGCACTTCTATACATATCTATAAATTCTACATTATAAATCACTCATATTAGTGTCTGCCTTGCCCCTAGACTATAAACTCATTGTGGGCAGGGAACGTTTCTACCATCTCTTATTGTACTGTGCTCTCCCAAGTGTTTAGTACTGGGCTGGACACAAAGTAAAAGCTCAGTAAGTATCATTGATTGACTGATTCTGGAAAGAACACTCATAGACTGTTCTCTGTGTTCCCAGAGTTCAGAACCTTCAGTACAAGGCTCCCATTGCAGCTCATGAGATTTTGGTTAGGCATCCGCGGTGAGTACTCGTCCCAGCATTTAGTGCAGTGCTCTGCAAGTAGTAAGTGCTCAATAAATTCATTTGAATGAACGAAGGAATACTAATATGTTTAATTGGAAAATAAATGAGATCTTTAAATTGTGGAGCGAAGGAGATAGGAATCATAAGCCAATCGTCCACTGATGAGAACCATTCCTGGTTTATTGTGTCTTGTCCTTTGCAGGATTGTGGAGACCTTAGAGGCAGGTTCCTTGAGGGTAATGAAAATGATTAACATGTTGGAGAATAAAAAAATTCTGAGGGGGAACTTGACAGTGGTGCTCCAGTTTCTGAATAGTTATTTTAAGTGGTGACCAACTACTTTCCCACACTGAAGGACTCAGGTTTACTCAGGTTCTAAAGCGCAGTGTGGCTTACTGGAAAGAGCACAGGCTTGAGTGTCAGGAAACCTGGATTTTATTCTCTGCTTCCCCCTCTTGCCTGCTGTGTGACTTTGGACAAATCAATCTATGAATTGTAATTATTGAGCACTTACTATGTACAGAGCACTAAACTAAGCACTTGGGAGAGTGCAATACGACAGAATTAGCAGACATTCCCTGCCCTAAGCCCTACTGAAGGCTCACCTTCTCCAGGAGGCTTTCCCAGACTAAGCCCCACTTTCCCTCAGCTCCCCTTCCCCTCCCCGTCGCTCCAACTGGCTCCCTTTGCTCTACCCCTCTCCCCGCCCCACGGTACTTGTATACATTTGAACGTATTCTATTTTATATTTATTCTCTTTATTTATAGAATATATATAATATATCATCCATGTATATATATATATTCTTTTTATTTATATTGATGCTATTGATGCCTGTTTATTTGTTTTGATGTCTCTCTCCCCCCTTCTAGACTGTGAGCCTATTGTGGGCAGGGATTGTCTCTCTTTGTTGCTGCATTGTACTTTCCAAGCATTTAGTACACTGCTCTGCACACAGTAAGCACTCAAATACGAATGAATGAATGAAAGAATAATGAGCTTAACAGTCTAAAGGGGGAGACAGGTATTGATATGAATAAATAAGTAATTTAGAATATTTAATTCAAAGATATACGCAGCGGGGTTGGGGGTGAGGCAAATGCCAAGTGTCCAAAAGTCGCAGATCGACCTGCAGAGGTGACGCAGAAGGGAAAGTGAACCTGGGAAAATAGGGCTTATTAGGGGAAGGCTTCTTGGAGAAGGTGTGACCTTAATAGTGCTTTGAAGGTGGAGAGAGGGGTGGTTAAAGGAAATCACTTCAATTCACTGTGCCTCGATTTCCTACTCTGTAAAAAATGGCAATAGGGATATCTGTTGTCCCCCAAGTTAGACTAGGAGCTCCCAAGGGACAGGAACTGTGCCCAAACTGCTTATATTGAATCTATCCCTATGCTTAATAATAATAATAATAATAATAATAATAATGGTATTTGTTAAGCACTTACTATGTGCAAAGCACTGTTCTAAGCGCTGGGGGGATACAAGGTGATCAGGTTGTCCCACGTGGGGCTCACAGTCTTAATCCCCATTTTATTCATTCAATAGTATTTATTGAGCACTTACTATGTGCAGAGCACTGTACTAAGCGCTTGGAATGTACAATTCGGCAACGGATAGAGACAATCCCTGCCCAGTGACGGGCTCACAGTCTAATCGGGGGAGACAGACGGACAAGAACAAGACAACATAATCACGATAAATAGAATCAAGGGGATGGACACCTCAATAACGAAATAAATAGGGTAATAAACATATATACAAATGAGCACAGTTCTGAGGGGTGGGGAAGGGAGAGGGGGAGGAGCAGAGGTAAAGGGGGCTTAACTGAGGGGAGGTTACAGATGGAGGTAACTGAGGCACCGAGAGGTTGAGTGACTTGCCCAAAGTCACACAGCTGACAAGCGGCAGAGCGGGATTAGAACCCATGACCTCTGACTCCCAAACCCGGGATCTTTCCACTGAGCCACGCTGCTTCTCTTAGTAGCATGCTCGGGAAATGAGAAGTATTTACCAGATTCCTTATACCAATAATGACTATGATAATTATTAATGTATACATTGTATACATATATGATATAATAATTATAGACAAGAATTAGCATTATCATTAATAAGGACCCTAAGGATGAAATATATGAATCTTGAGGATTTCCCAGAATTCATTTCGAGGAACGCTACTTGCCAACTGTTTCTGCGTTCATTCAGTGGCAGCCCATGACTTCATGGTTAGGTTTTTCTTTTCCTCTTTCCCGTCTTCTACAAAGGCCCTTCTAATGAACTGCAGTGCCAGATTCCCTAACTGCCATTGATCTTGACCGCTCCCTCCCCCTCCCTCTGTCCAAGGACATCACCACATCCTATATTTTAGATAAGAAATTTATATTTCATATTAGGTGAGTTTTAGTCGTCGGTACATTACAAACTATAATTGGCTAGAACATTGGCATTTGGGCGGGTGGGGAGTTGAATAAGCAGGTCTATGTACAGAAAAATTCAATTAGATTTTCCTTCAGAAAGACTATTTTATAGGATAATTCCTGTGGTGTTATGTATGACAGCTCCAAATGAAATTTTGGCTGAGCAGAAATGGTTCTTGTCTCCCTTACAAGCACAACTGTCTTTAAAAGAAGGCAGATTTATAAAATGAGTAATTTTCATTTGTGGCACAGGCTCTAATGTCTTTCCGACTTTCTAGAATGAATTCAGGTGGGGAATGATGTTCGTCTCAGAGATCACCTTCCGTCTTAGGTCGATATCTTAATGACCATTAAAATTTATAAATCTAATATATTTTTCCATGTGGGGCAGAATTTACCACCAGGTAAATGTTTGCCTCCAACCCTAGAAAGCTGAAACTTTCTAAATAGACTTCTCCTTGGCTTCCTTCTGTTCCTCTTTCATTCTCTTCTGTTCCAGTTCTCATCTCTTCCTCTTTAACTCAGAGAATTAGGGTAGAGTTAGTCACCAGCTGGAACTGTGAGCATCCAAACTTGAACTGTCAGAGTGGAGCACATAGAGCTGATGGCTTTTAATTGGCTTGGCAGAAATATCAATAGTGTTAAGTTTATCTTTGTTCTTTAGGAGTGTGAAGATTCATATATTCAATATATTCCTATTTGGAATATATATATATGTGGTATATATGCAAGTGGGACTTTGAGGTATTATTAAGCCTCACCTCCTTGTAGGACTGCACTTACTCATCTCAGAAAGACAGTTGAAGATGCCTTCTTTAAAATCAATGGAAAAGGACACCTCTGTATGTGTAAAGTCCTTTCTATGTGCCAGGCACCCTACGAATCGCCCGGGAGAGACAGGTTAATTGCGTTGGACACGCTCTTGATCCCCATTTTACAGATGACAGAACTGAGGCACAGTGTAGTGACTTGCCCAAGGTCACACAGCAGACAAGTGGTGGAGCTGGGATGAGAACCCAGGTCCTTCTGACTCCCAGCCTCCGTTCTATCCATTAGGCCATGCAGCTTTCACCAGGGCAGGGAATGGGTCTGTTGATTGTTATATTACCCCCTCCTAGGTGTTTACTTCCGTGATCTTTAATAATAATAATAATAATCATGTTGGTATTTGTTAAGCGCTTACTATGTGCAGAGCACTGTTCTAAACGCTGGGGTAGATACAGGGTAATCAGGATGTCCCATGTGAGGCTCACAGTTAATCCCCATTTTACAGATGAGGGAACTGAGACACAGAGAAGTTAAGTGACTTGCCCACAGTCACATAGCGGCCAAGCTCTGTACTTCGCGTAGTAAGTACTAAATAAATACGACTGACTGATTAAAGAAGTACTTTGTCATCTCTAACCTAAATCCCTCTTGCCGTAATGTTGATGTTTCCCTCTCATCCTAATCTCATTGGAGCCAGAGATAAGAGCAGCGATGAGAAGAGCAGAGATGAGAAGCAGCGTGGCTCAGTGGAAAGAGCACGAGCTTTGGAGTCAGGGCTCATGAGTTCGAATCCCAGCTCTGCCACTTGTCGGCTGTGTGACTGTGGGCGAGTCACTTAACCTCTCTGTGCCTCAGTTCCCTCATCTGTAAAATGGGGATTAAGACTGTGAGCCCCACGTGGGACAACCTGCTTCCCCTATGTCTACCCAGCGCTTAGAACAGTGCTCGGCACATAGTAAGCGCTTAACAAATACCAACATTATTATTATTATAAGATGCTGAGCACCATCCTTATAAAATGTGGTAATAACTCCAAATATTTTTACTATGTCCTCCCATAGCCCCTCTTTTCCAGTCTCATAATTATCCAGTTTGTGTAGCCTTCCTTCATAATGCCTATTATTCCAATTTTTAATCCCCTTTAGACTGTAAACGCGTTACAGCCAGGGAACATGCCTGCTAATTCTTTTACATTGTATCCTCCCAAGTGCTTAGTACAGTGTTCTGCACATAGTTCGCACTCAATAAATACCATTGATTGTTCTCTCCAAGTTCACACTTCAGCTACTGAGTTTGGAGCTTTACAAGTTTATCAAACAGCGGGAACCCTTTCTAGGAAAAGCAAGGTAAACACCCTTTACTTCTAAAAACGCCTTTGTTCCGTGTTCAGTTGCCTCCCCTAACTTGAGCTTCAAGGTTAGAACATTCATTTCCTAGGAGACCCCTTGAAGTTGTACTGGACAGCAACTCAAAGCTCAATAATTTATGCTGTTCTGACTGTGAGCACAGGAGAGCTCAAGTTCCTGGAAACTAATCTTGGACCCAGGCAAGATAACACTCCACTAATTTGCAAGTTTTCATTTGAAATTGAGCTTTGTGCTGCTTGGATCTAGGAGCATATTAAAGCTAGCATGGTTGACATTTCTGTAATCAATTCCAAGATGAATTCCATGCGTACACTGTATTAATGTGTGAGGTGGAGATAGACGCCGGAATGAGCAGAAGTGGGGAGTTTATTGTAAATTGAAGTTTGGCATCGAATATAAATGGCAGGGGTTGTAGCTGGCAATAACCGTAAATCACTTTCGGAAACAATTGGAAAGAAGGACGGAGCATCAGTTTAAGCTGACGAGAGGCTGACGTGGAACCATCACTTGGCATTGCGTTGCGAGACTCGGAGCTCTGTTCAATCAAACAATTTGCATTTCCCAGCTCAAGGAGGATGTAGCATTGGCTGAGTGATTGAGTATGGTCAGGGTAAATGTCCTCTCGATGGTGTATCTGACACTGCCGTGGAAAACTTTGTGTTTGCATTGCTCAGTGTTTGGAGAGCTTGGGGCCCCCTCGAACTGAGAGTGTTTACCACGGTGCTTAGCATCTAGTAGACATTCAATAGGTAGCAAAAGTATCAAGCAAATAATAATAATAAAAAATAATGATGACGTTGGTTAAGCACTTACTAGGTGCCGGACACTATACTAAGCGCTTGGGTGGATATAAACAAATCGAGTTGGGAACGGTCCCTTTCCCACGTGGAGTCAATCCCCAGTTTACAGACGAGATAACCGAGGCACAGGAAGCGATTCGCCCAAGGTCACACAGCAGACAAGTGCAGAGCCGGGATTAGAACCCATGACCGTGACCCATCAGACTCCCAGGCCCGTGCTCTATCCACTACGCCACGCTGCTTCTCCCTCAGTCATCCATCAGTCCTCACTATCATCGTAACTATTAGATGTTTGGGGATTGATTCCCTGTGTCAATAGAACATTCATTTCTTATTAGTAATTCACTGTGCCCAGTGAGCAAACAAATTCACACATATTGAGAGCCCTGATTAACGTCTTTCAGAGTATCAGAAAATTATCCTCTGGGAGGCTACTGGCTTTGAACAGGGGTCGGTGACCCACGGCCCCCAAGTTAAATGGCGTTTTTGAACTGAGGCTCTTGCTCCAATCAGTCATTCAACTGATCATATTTCTTGAGTGCTTAGTGTGAGCAAAGCTTGTACTAAGTATCTGGGAGAGTACAATATGACAGAATCTGTAGTCACTTTCCCTGCGCACAAGGAGCTTAGTTTAGAGTGTGGACAAGGCACTGTGAGGGTGAGGCCATAACCTTCTTCCTCCTTGCTTTCTGGGCAGGAGGGAGCTGGCCCGTTCCACCACTGAGCTGTAAAAAGATTGAGGGGAGTCGAGTTGGCGGCTCCTCTTGGCCTCCGTTAGCTGGATGTGGTCACGGCCCAGACGATGGAGGGATCCCCTAGTTCCTCGTGGCTCAGGGGAAAGAGCACGGGCTTGGGAGTCAGAGGTCATGGATTCGAATCCTGGCTGTGCCACTTGTCAGCTGTGTGACTGTGGGCGAGTCACGTAACTTCTCTGTGCCTCAGTTACCTCATCTGTAAAATGGGGATTAAGACTGTCACGTGGGACCCCCCCAGTGACCTTGGATCTACCCCAGCGCTTAGAACAGCGCTCTGCACATAGTAAGCGCTTAACAAATACTAACATTATTATAATTATAACAGAACAAGCTGAATGTAATATTAATGTCTGTCTCCCCCCTCTATCCTATAATAATAATAATGATAATTTTGGTATTAAGCGCTTACTATGTTCCAAGCACTGTTCTAAGCGCTGGGATAGATACAGTGTAATCAGGTTGTCCCACGTGGGACTTGCAGTTTTAATCCCCATTTTGCAGATGAGGGAACTGAGGCACAGAGAAGTTAAGCAACTTGCCCAGGGTCACACGGCAATAACTGGTGGAGACGGGATCAGACCCCGTGTCCTCTGACTCCCCAGCCCGTGCTCTTGCCACTAAGCCACTGCTTCTCCTAATAAGCTCATTATGGGCAGGGAACATGCGTTGCACTCGCCCAAGAACTTTATACCGAGACGGAGCGGGTATCGAATCTTCATTTTACAATTAAGGAAACTGAGACACAGGGAAGTTAAGTGACTTGCCCAAGCAGCTGCGTGGCAGATATTTGGTTTAGGACCCAGGTCCTCTGACTCCCAGGCTCGTGGTCTTTCCTCTAGGCGATGCTGCTTCCCAAAGTGAAGCTGATTCTCAAGCAGGATGACAAAGCAGAGGACTCATTGGGAGAATCCTGTAGCAGACCAGTCTTGGGAATAGCAATTGAAAGAGGTTTCTCTCCAAGAGCAAAGGTGCAGGAAGCTCGGGGCACAAAGAGACAGGCCCTGAAAACAGAATAGACCCATCCTCGTCGCCTCTACCTGTACCTCGTCCCTGATTCCCCTGCCTCAGTTACCTCACTCACTCTACTTCTCTAGTTTGGGATTCCCTCCCTCCCAACATCAGACAGACCTCAGCTCTCCTCACCTTCAGATCCCTCCAAAGATCCCACCCCCTCCAAAAAGCTTTCCCCAATTAATTTCCCAGCACCCTGAGCCATATCACCCCTTCAGCCAACCGTAGCACTTATTGGAAGAAGGCAGATTACTCTGGGACATGGTGATATTCCTACTCCTCCTCATGCTAATAATAATTGTGATATTTATTAAGTGCTCATTACGTGCCACACACTGTGTTAGGCACAGGGGTCGATACCGAGAAGAGAAACAGCGTGGCTCGGTGGAAAGAGCCCGGGCTTGGGAGTCATAGGTCATGGGTTTGAATCCCGGCTCTGCCACTTGTCAGCTGTGTGACTGGGGGCACGTCACTTCACTTCTCTGTGCCTCAGTTCCCTCATCTGTAAAATGGGGATTAACTGTGAGCCCCACGTGGGACAACCTGATGACCCTGTATCTCCCCCAGCGCTTAGAACGGTGCTCTGCACATAGTAAGTGCTTAACAAATACCAACATTATTATTATTATTACGGGTAGATCAGGTTAGACACAGTCCCTGTCCCATGTGGCACGCATAGTTCCAATCTCTGTTTCGCAGATGAGGTAACCGAGGCACAGAGAAGTGAAGTGGCTAGCCCAAGGCCATCTAGCAGACAAATGGCAGATCTGGGATTAGAACCCATGACCTTCTGACTCCCGGGCCCTCGCTTTATCCACTACGCAATCCTGCTACATGTTGGACTGCCGTCCCACTGATGATGGCTTCTAAGATGTTGTCGCTAGAGGAAGATGAAGTTGACAGGCAACGGTTGGTAAAAAGGCAGAGAAGTCGTTGGAGGTTGTAGCATGCCCAGGAGGCGTGCAAGGCCTGGAAGAGTCGGGGACCCCTCCTATTAGCTACATCGTCCTTGGGTCCGTAACTCCTAGGTTTTTTCATACCCCACTCACCTTCCCTCAGCCTGTCCTGTCTTATGCCTTCGAGTCGTTTCCGACCCGTAGCGACGCCGGGGACGCGTCTCTCCCAGAACGCCCCACCTCCATCTGCAGTCGTTCGGGTAGCAGATCCATAGAGTTTTCTTGGCAAAAATACGGAAGTGGTCTACCGCTGCCTCCTTCCATGCTGTAAACTCGAGTCTCGGTGCTCGACTCTCTCCCGTGCTGCTGCTGCCCAGCACCGGAGAGTTTTGATTTAACAGATTGCCTTGCACTCGCTAGCCACTGCCCAAGCTAAGAATGGAGGGGATGTGCTACTGCTTGACTCTCCCTCCCGTAGTCAAGATTGGTAGAGTACGGGAAATTCTCTAGGTGCGCCCCTGAGAGGGATTCCCTCAGCCCTTAGGTGTAAATCTTTATAGTCTGTTAATTCCCCTATCTGTATTTTAACACCTGTTCCCCCACAAGACTGTAAGCTCCTGGAGGGCCTGGGTTTCTGTGTCTACCAACTCTTTTAAACTCTCTCAAGCACTTAGCGTAGTGCTCCGCACCCAGTGATCACTAAAAAAACCGAAAACAGAGAGAAGTAAACTAGCCTAGTGGAAAGACTCTCGGCTTGGGAAGCAGAAGACCTGGGTCCTAATCCCAGATCTGCCATTTGCCTGCTGTGTGGCCTTGGGGAAGTCATTTATCTTCTCTGTGCCTCAGTTACCTCATCTTTTAAATGATCTGTCAATCGATTGCTCTCATATGAATGCTCACCGTGTACAGAGCACTGTACTGAGCACTTGGGATAATAATAATATAATAATTATGATATTTGGTAAGCGCTTACTATGTGCCAAACACTCTTCTAAGCGCTGGGGTAGATACAAAGTAATCGGGTTGTCCCACATGAGGCTCAGTCTTAGTCCCCATTTTACAGGTGAGGTAACTGAGGCACAGAGAAGTTAAGTTGCTTGCCCAAGGTAACACAGCAGACAAGTGGCGGAGCTGGGATTAGAAGCCACGGCCTCTGTCTCTCAAGCCCGTGCTCCTTCCACTAAGCCACACTGCTTCTCTAGGAGGACAGTACAATAGAAAAGGTACATTCCCTGCCCACAAGGAGCTTACAGTCTAGAGGGAGAGAGTGACATTAATAAAAACAAATAAATTAGGGATATATTTATATAAGTGCTATGGGTCTGGGATGAATAAAGGGAGCAAGTCAGGGTGACGCAAAAGAGTGGGGGAAAAGGAATTGAGGGATTACAGGAAAGACCTCTTTGAGGATATGGGCCTTCAGTAAAGCTTTGAAAGTGGGGCGAGTCACTGTCTGTCCTATATGAAGAAGGAGGGCATTCGAGGCCAGAAGCAGGATGTGGGCGAGAGCTTGGCATTGAGATAGATGAGATGGAGGTACAGTGAGAAGGTTGACATTAGAGGAGCAGAGTGTGTGGGCTGGATTGTAGTAGGAGATCCGTGAGGTGAGATAGCAGGGGGCAAGATGATTGACTGCTTTAAAGCTAATGCTGAGGAGTTTGTTTGATGCAGCGGTGGATGGGTGACATGGGAATGCAAAACCTCTTCTCCCTCCTTTTTGGACTCTGAGCTTCATGAGGGACAGGGACTGTGTCCCACTTGAGTGTATTTTATCTACCCTAGTGCCCAGTACAATGTGTGGCACGTAGTAAATGCTTAACAGAAATTATCATTTTTTATTATCATTGTAATTATTTATTCATCATCGGTCACTTTTGCTTTCACCCCTCTCCCTTTATTAGCCTCCTGATTCCCAGTCATTATTATCCATTCTCACCTTCCACTTCCTGTACTTACCCCCATTAATTGGGTCCGTGACCCTGTGCCCTCTGACTCCCCTCCCTTCTTCTACAGTCATCGCTACGTATTGAACTTCAATCAGTCAGGCCACCAATGGCATTGACGGAGCAGTTACCACCCACAGATCACTGTACTAAGTGTTTGGGAGAGTACGGTGTTAGTCTTTCGTTGCGTCATCTTCTTTGCCCGAGTTCACCCAGCAGACCATGGTGGTGCCAGTACCAGAACCCAGGTTTCTTGCCTCCCAGACCTGTTCTAGTTCCCCAGATTGAACTAGCTCCCCTCCAAACATGCCATCATCATAGTCAGTCAATTGACTGTATTTACTGAGCACTTACTGGGTGTAGAGCACTCTAATAATAATTAGGAGAGTACACTATAACAGAGTTGGCTGACATGTTCCTTGCACACAAGGAATACAAAAAACAAATACAATTTTTAGATACAAAACGAATATCCTGCGATCATCAGAAGAGTCACTTTCACTTAGTTTCTCTACTTGGAATGACGTGCTGTATCTTAGCAAACCCTAATCCCTGGGTTGTTCCATGAAATGCAAGCAGATCTCATCTGAGAACATGCCATATGCACAAAATCCTGTTCCAGAGAAGCAATTTGCACATCCTACTCAAGGGGAAAGTGGCCTGGGGGGCGGTGGGAGGGGAGTAGGGGAAGCCTCCGGAAGCCTCTTTTTTTTTCTTTAGGGTAATACATGGAAGGAGAAGGCATTTTGCTTAAACCTTAGTAAGAGGGAGAGAAGAAAAAGCAGAAGAAACTGTGGGGTCATTTTAACATAAAGAAGGAAACTTTGACTTTTTTTATTAAGCAACATCTAAATCAGCTCAATGAACTGAAATGCGTTCTTACGGGTTAAAAGATGGCTCAGAGAGAGAATACTGTGGGAAAGACAGAAATTTGCACCAGTTCTAGCTAACACTTGTGAAATGGTCAGGGGTTCACAGGGTTCTTGGGGCTTTCACCCATTGCCCGTTATGGAAACAGACGGGACAGGGGTCCACCCTGCCCTGGGTGCAGTGTGGTCTAGTGGTTACAGCATGGGCCTGGGAATCAAAAGGACCTGGGTTCTAAGCCCAGGTCTGCCACTTGTCTGCTGTGTGACTTTGGACAAGTCACTTAATTGATCTGAGCCTCAATGATCTCATCTGTAAAATGAGGATTAAGACTGTAAACCCCAAGTGGAACATGGATTGTGTCCAATTTAATTAGCTTGCACCTACCCCAGCGCTTAATACAGTGCTTGGCGCATAGTATGCCTTTAACAAATACCATAAAAAACCCTCTGATCTGCCTCTGAGGAAGATGATCGAGATGGGCAATTGGCCACCACCCGTGAGTTGATTCGAGACACATTGACTGCTCATTCTATACCAGGTTTGCAAATTGAAGAGTTAAGGAAGAGCCCAAAAAGTTATGTAGGGAGGTGACCATCCTCCGGGGAAATCACAGTATGAAGCTGAAAATTCACAACGTGGCCAATAATCTGGATTAATGAAGTAAGATCTGCCTTCTCCTCCCGGGGCTGGAAGATAAAGGATCCAGAAGCCAGTGCTGGGACGTTGACAAAATCTGGAGGTACCTGTACCTTCTGCTAGTCTAAAGGTGATTCTGGTTTTTCCAAGACCTTTAGGGTTGGCAGACAGCTTCTGAATTTGGCATCACCGGTTTCATTTGGTAAAGAGGTGTTACCTAACAGCTACACCTATAGTAATATTTCAGCTCCAATCCTACACCTCACCCCACAGCTGTTACTTTAGCACTTCTTCATCGTCTAAGCACTCAATACCTCACCCCCCTTTCCACTGAGCACTTAAATACATCTCTTCATAGTCTATCATTTCCTCCTATCTGTAATTTCTTTAACCTGTAATATACTTTACCTGTAATATATTCGTTATTTATTATTTTGTGAACTACATCGTTAATTCTTTGAGGTAGGAAAAATATATTTGTAATTTATTATATTGTAAACTAGATTGTTAATTCCTCGAGGTTAGGGAACATGTCCAGTAATTACATTGCATTCCCTCAAGTGATTATTACATGAATACAGTAGGGGCTCAATTAATATTTTAGATTGATTGATAGTCTTGAGATGATAGACTTTGGGGTCCAGAAAACATACCCAGCCGGATGTTTTTACCAGTACAGTTGTATCGCTAGACTTTAAGCTCATTTTGGGCTGGGAATATGTAGACCACCTCCCTTATACTGTACTCTCACAAGTGCGGAGCACAGTGCTCTGCATACAGTTAAGTGTGCAATAAATACCATCGTTTGATTGCTCCCTTGCTGTGGGGAACTTTTGAAGTATCTTTGCTGTCACTGGACATTGTAGTGGACTAGATGAATATCCAGAATCCTTAGGGATGTGGCAGGACTACATCTACAGAGTCACTGAGTCTATCTGAATGTCTCACCTCTGCCTACCCTAAAGATGACCTCCCTTCAAGAGTAAGGGAACAGAGGCTTGTGCCTAGAGAGTGAGAGCAAGATGAGGAATTTGAGGAGAATATTTGTAAATGAACAATATTATTGGGCACCCTGCTTGGGTGCTCACAGTTGGCTGATTTATAAATGATCTGAATCTAGCAGCAGGCACATTACTCAGAATTCTCTGGTTCAGCCAGTCACCAAAGCACTTGCACTGCTGTTTTTCTGATTTTTAATTGTCATTCTGTGGACTCCTGGGAACTCGTGGATGAGAAAACAGGGAAACTCCCCCGAGGTGAGATTTCCAAACCTAACTCTAAAATAAATGAAGTCATGGCTAGGAAGTTCTGGCTGTCAGAACAAGTCGGTAAGTGAAACATCTTCTCCCGAAAAAGGAGGTTGTGTTGGGAAGCAGGGCAAACAAGGCCGCAGAGGAAGTATCAGGAAACATGGAGTTTCTTTCAGTACCTCGGCCATGAAGTTATTGGTTTGACAGGCAAGGGAGTTTTCAGTACTTCGCCCCTATCTCTCCATAAACAGAGATGATACCAAAGGCTTTCCTCCTCTTCTTACTCCTGGGAATTTGAATGAGGTTTGCAGAGGGACAGAAAACAAGAGAATAGCAACTGAAATGATCAGAGGGGTGGGGAAGCATCTAATGAGGAGAGATGAAAAAATGAGCTAACAAGTGCTTAACGAATACCATCATAATTATAAGCACTCTTCAGACTGGAACAAAGGAAGGCTGAGAAGACACAGGGTTGAAGTTTACAAAATAAGGATGGGAGTGGACAGGGAAAAACATCAATTGTTATTTAGCACAACAAAAAGATAAGGGTCATCCAAACCTTGAAGGTGTTAGATTCAGAGAACAAAATGAAACCCTTCTTCACACAGCAGGTGGTTAAGTATATGGAATTTGTTACCATAGGAAATTGTACAAACAGAATATATTGGTACCTTCAAGAGAGATTTGGATAAATCCAACAATGAGCATTCCTTAATAGGTTACTGGAGAAAAAAAAATCAAGGAAGTAAAGGGGAAAATTAGGGTTGTTAGGTGGTACAGCCCTAAGAATTAGTTTGAATGCCAAGGAGGGCGACCTGTTTCCAAGTATTCCATTTTCACTGTTAGAGACAGAAAACTGAACTGGATGGACTAATAGTCTGACCCAGGAATGGCATGGGTTACTTTGATTTAAGGTGGAAAACCTCACTCTCTAAACACTGGTCCTTTTGCATATTAAGGAGGAGCTGGACAGAGGGAGAATGAGAGTTTGGAGAGAACTTAGAGTTAATAGAGAAGGAGAGTGAGAGCAGGAAGAGAGAGAGAGATTTAAAGGTACTAAGAGAGGAAGAGGGACAGAAAGTGCATAAGGGGAGGATAAACAGGAAAAGGGTAAGAGAGGTTAGAGTACAATTAGAAATAGAAGAGAAAATAGACCCTGAGAGGGACAAAGGAGAGACATTGAGAGGGAAAGTAATGTGAGAAAAAAATGAGGAGCGGTAATAATAGGGGACAAGAGGGCAGAGAGTAGGGGAAATGGAGAAGAGGCACACAAAGAGTAGCAATGTTAGAGATTCATAAAAACCTGAGAAGAAGAAACAGTTACGTCGAAAAAAGCACTGGGGACCACAGGGAGAGAGGAGAAGAAGAGGGGGATGAGAAGAGTTCTGGAGAAACAATTGTAAGATAGGAAAGGAGAGCAGGTAGGTGTTGGAGTAGGTGGAGACGTAGCAACAATTGAACCTGGACAAAGAAAGAAATAAAATTCCTTCCAGTCAGGAAGGGTCTAAACAGTTTTTGTCCTGGGGAGACAGTCCCTTGTGTTCCATCTAAGGCTGCCAGCCATCAGTCCCTTTCGGGAGAGGTTTAGAGAGCTCAGTGCTGTGAAGAGGGAATTAAATTCATCCACATACCCCCGTTTTATCCTAAGTCTGATGCCCTTTGTGGTATGCCCTGCTTCAAGTCATCAGGAAACTAGCCAAGACTCCAATTCCAGGGATTTTGGAACAAGGATGCAATGATGAATTAGAGCTTGAGACAAACACAGCTGTCACTGCAGACAGCCTGGCTTTTAAACCCCACAGTAATTGGAGATGTCCTCCCTCCTTCTGGGAGTGATGAGTATTCAATGAAACTTCTTTAAAATGGCTTAATATCTGTTCCGCGAGGATCAATTTTGCCTCGAACCACCAAAGTGATATTCTCAGCGTACCGGTATGATTTCCTTTCTGTGTAAACAGCAATAACTTCAGTATTACTCAGGAAAGACAGAGAGCTCGGGAGATGTTTAAATTACTGGCTATATCATTAATCACAGGCAAATGCAAGACCAGCAAAGACCTTAGTTGGTGAGCCCAAAAATGCTTCACATCAGTTATTGGGAGTTGGGACTCGAAGGGAAAAACCCAGGAGCGACAGTATTGTTTATGGGAGATATTGGGAGAGTGGCTGATCAATTATCTAGCAGCTGCCCTACTGCCTCATGGTTCTCTGAAGTTATCCCAGACCCTGCAGTGTGCTTTCCCATCGGCAGACTTCAGACTCGGTAAATAGGTGTGTATGGGGATGTGAAGGGGTTCGAGTGATGAAGATTCTGCTTTTCTTGAGGGGAGAGGGCTGGGAGGGTCATGCCTGCGGAAATTGAGTTCAGGAAGCCAGAGGTGTTTCCCAAGCTCTGCAATTTGCAGGTCCCTCTGGCCAACCTGAGAACTCCCATGATTCTTTGAGATTTCAGGCCTCGGCTTGACCGGGGGCCTGGGAGAGGCATTCCAAGAATGAGCTCTGGAGCTTCCTCATGTCCCGATTCAAGCCTTCTGAAGATCACTTGGGCGCTGACCAAGTCTGAGACAGTTGTGCTTCGACGTGATTCATTTATTCATTCGATCGTATTTGAGTGCCTCCTGTGTGCAGAGCAGGGTACTAAATGCTTGGAAAAGTACAGTATAGCAATAATGACACTCCTTGCCCACAACGAGCTCGCATTCTGCAGTGGGGGAGACAGGCATCGATACAAATAAAAATAAAATTACAGATGTGTATATAAGTGCTTTGAGACTAGGAGGGGGAAAGAACAAAGGGACCAAATCAGGGTGACACAGAAGGGAGAGGAAGAGGAGGAAAAGTGGGGCTTAGTATAGGAAGGACTTTTGGAGGAGTTGTGCCTTCAGTAAGGCTTTCAAGTGGGGAAAGAGTGGTTGCCTGTCAAATTAGAGGAGGGAGGGCATTCCAGTCCAGAGGCAGGACGTAGGCTAGGGGTCAGTGAGGAGACAGGAGAGATGGAGGCACAGTGAGAAGGTTAGCACTAGAGGAGTGAAACGTGTGGGCTGGGTTATAGAAGGAGAGAAGTGAGGTGAGGTAGGAGGGGGCAAGGTGACGGACTGCTTTAAAGCCAATGGAGAAGAGTTTTTGTTTGTTAGAATAACCACTGGAGTTATTCTAGGAGTTGGGTGATGTGTCCAGAACGGTTGTGTAGAAAAATGATCCGGGCAGAAGAGTGAAGTATGGACTGGAGTAGGGAAAGACAGGAGCCTGGGAGGTCAGCCAGGACCCTGATGCAGTAATCCAGGTGAGATGGATGAAACCTTCAGCCTTGAGATTCTGGGTTTAATATGATAAAGGGCCTAAGAAGAAGAAATGATTCTAATGTCCTTGCTTAGGTCCCTGAGGGACTAGAGTCGATATCCCTGAAAGACTTGCCCTTCTACCCCTTGATGCCCAGGACTGCCTCAAGAGAAATAATAAAGATGGTCTTCCTTCCGTCATCCTTTAATTTATTTTTAGTGGTATTTGTTAAGCATTTACTCTATGCCAGACTATACTAAATCCTGGGATAGGCATAAGATAATCAGCATGGACATAGCCCTTATCCCACATAGGGTTCAGTCTTAATCCCCATTTTGTAATGAGGTAACTGAGGCACAGAGAAGTTAAGTGACTTGCCCAAGAAGACGCAGCAAAGTGGCACATATCCTCTGATTTCCAGGTGTGTGCTCTTTCCACTAGACCATGCTCTTCCTCATCCTTGTAGATTTCACAGCATGGTCAGGTGAGTGGGAAAGTAAGGATAACAGGATGTCAATTTCCCAAATCCAAATATGTGTTCCGTTTGGCTCTCCATTAATATTGTGATTTACTATGACCTTCCTCAGGTTGCCTCTTGGTTTATACCAGGAATGCATATTTAAAGGGGCAGGTGTAATAATAATAATAACAATAATAATAGAGGTATTTTTAAGTGCTTGTTGTGTGCCAAGCTCTGGGGTGGATATAAAATAATCAGGTCAGACACAGTTCCTGTGCCACATGAAGCTCAGAGTCTAAGAGGGAGGGAGAACGGGTGTCTAATCCCCGGTGAACTGAGGGGACAGAGAAGTTAAATGAATTGCCTAAGATCACACCAGCAGTCAAGAGGAAGAGCTGGGATTAGAATCCAGGCCCTCTGACTGCCAGGCCTATGCTTTCCACTGAGCCATGCTGCTTCTCCTGCAAAAGGGACCCGATTTTATAAGGCTAAAGGAGAGTATGGCGATTATGTCTACTAACTCTCCCAAAAGCTTAGTTCAGTGCTCTGCCCGGAGTAAGTGCTCAACAAGTACTCTTGATTGATTCCAGAACTGAAGGAGGCAGGTGATTTTTTTGATTATCAAGAATGGTGGATTTTTCTGGATTATCGGGAAATATCAGGAGGTATCGAAGTGAACAGCAACAAATATCAAACCTCTCAATTACCTCTCCCTACTCCCAGCTGACCAAGTATTGAGAGGATAAGGTTTGCCAAGTATTGCTGAGCTTGTGGGTAAAAGATACCCGGGTGTACCTAGCTCTACACTGGGGTTGAGCTCTAAGACAAAAACCGTTCACATAAGGGGAGAAAAAAGGAAGTTCAAATTAGTGTTGAAACAAGTACAGAATTCAAGAGACTACTAATGATCTATCTGAATCTATTGACCTCTGCACCCCCCAAATTAACTACTAATAAGATTTCCCTAGCCTGCTCATACTTAACTACATCAGGAATGATAGAATTCATGCCTTTGCGCTCCCTGTGCTGGGAGGAGTGCAGTAGCTGTGTAGTTAGTCATTCATTCATTCAATTCATTCAATAGTATTTATTGAGCGCTTACTATGTGCAGAGCACTGTACGAAGCGCTTGGAATGAACAAGTCGGCAACAGATAGAGACAGTCCCTGCCGTTTGACGGGCTTACGGTCTAATCTAGTCCCGTTTTTAAAATTGCCACATACCTTGGTGTAAAAGAAATCACCTGTCCACAGTCTAGTACCCTATAAGTCTAGCCTAATTTTTTTTGGGTGCTGCATGATCGGCTTAGAGCATCTCTCTATGTACTTTTGTATATCAGAAAGGCCTGGTTTAACATGCACACGTGTGTAACTCTGATTTACTCTGTGATTGTCAATTGTATTCACCAACACCTTCTTGAAATAGTCTCCAATTATCAGTTTCTTAGTTGTCCAATCTAAATGCTAATGTTTTCTGACTCACCAGTGATTAAAAGGGCAAGTCCATGAACCCTTGTTTTGCTCTGAAGATACCCATTAACCCACCAAGAGAAGAATTCTCTGGGTGATGCTTGGCGGCACTCTAGGTGTTATATCAGGGACGCCTTGGGATATTCAGGACCGACTGGCCTTTTGGGAATTCCTAGTGACCTTGGATTTTGGATCAACTAGTAGTCAGGCTCCTAAAACATTCTCACTCTCTAGCTGGTACCCTTCTAAAGCTGGCAGGTACCCACATCTGATGCCCTCCTTTCTCTTTCATGCGCTGACAGTTTTCAGTCAGATAACAGGAGTGCAATACACTTACAAGTAATGATGTCTTATTGGAGTGTAAAGATTTTCCCATTTCACTGCTTTATCCTGAATTTAAACTATTTTGAAATACACTTACTGGGAGGAGGAGTGGAAGGAAAACATTTACTGTAAATAGGCTGGTCCTCTCTAAACTGATATCTTTGAAATGAAAGATGGAATAACTTGCAGATCTATTTTCACTTGCTGAATTACTTTGAATATTTTTCTAAAGCAAAGGTCATGGTTGAGTTTTCCTTTAAAAGGCAGGTCAGAGGGCAGTGAGTCAAGCTGACCTCCCCTTCGAAACTTCAGCATTTTTATTTTCAGCTCGTTACAGCAGGGATCGTATCTGATAATTCCGTTGACATGAGCTCTCCCAAGCTCTTAGTACAGTGCTCTGCATGTAGCGCTCAATAAATATGATTGATTGATTGATCAATCTCAGATTCACCAAGACAGTCACTTGGAAGCCTCTTAAATCTCGATTCACTTCATGTAGGTTTGGGGTTAAAAATTTAAGCTCAAGTCAAAACCCACCTGTGTTGGGCAGCAGCGGCACGGGAGAGTGTCAAAGGTGGATACTCGAGTTTACATCACGGAAGGAGGGACTGGTAAACCACTTGCGTATTTTTACCAAGAAAACTCTATGGATACACTACCTGAATGCTTGCAGATGGAGTTGGGGCGTTCTGGGAGAGATGTGTCCATGGGGTCGCTTTGGGTCAGAGACGACTAGAGGATATAAAACAAGACAAAGCCACGGAGAGACAGGCGTTAATATATTTGGTCTCCCTTCTACTTAGAATGTGAGCCCCATGAGGGACAGGGACTGTGTTTTCTTGATTAACTTGTATCAACTCCAGGGCTCGGTACAGTGCTTGGCACACAGTACGTCCTTAACACATTATCATTATTATTACTATCATTATTATAGGGCTTCCCTCTGTATTGGCCTGGTCAGACGTGTTGCTCCGGGTGATGCCCCTGATCCATTTCAATCTACATACCTTGTTGGCCAACCAGTTTTGCACAGTGCCTCATGCAGGAGCCTCCCCCGTCCCAGCCCCAACTCCTGACTCTGCAACTGCTAAATGGCTTCCCAACATATATGGAGTCCAGTTTCCATCACCCTTTTAAGAAAGTCTTCTCTTCAATCCAGCATTTTTAATGGAAAAAAGAAAAAAACAAAATGCCTTTTCCCCCTTCCCTTCAAGTCCTGATTTTTCAGCTACTTCCTTCAAAACAAAGTGTGGAATTTTAAGTTCCCCATTGGTTGGTAAGATCCTTGAAGCTCAGGGGCCATATCCTCCTCTATTATGCCCTTGAACCTGGATTTGCACCCTTTATTCACCCATCCCTCAGCTCCCCAGCACTTATGTACATATCTATAATTTATATTAGTGTCTCTCTCCCATTCTAGACTGCAAGCTCCTTGTAGACAGGGAATGTATCTACCAACCCTGTTCTATTGTACTCTCCCGAGTGCTTAGTGCAGTCCTCTGCACACACAGTAAATGCTCAATAAATACTATGATTGAGTGATTGATTACCTTGGGCTCCCAGTTGCCTGCATGGATCCTAGTGGTGGTGAGCTCTTTATAAAAACATGCCCAATTCCGGTCTTGATTCTGTGGTGTTCCAGAAAGAGTAAAATCTTCCCATGAGGCTCTCCCACCATCTTTCCTATCTTCAAAGCCCTCCACTGGCTTCCCATTTATTTCTGGAGCAAACGAAAACTTCATGTAATTGGTTTCAAGGTTCTCTTTCAACGAACCCTACCTCACCTACCTGCTCTCTTCACGCACTCTTCCCCAGCTCTCTGCCCTTGTTCATTTCATTTTTTCAGTCATATTTATTGAGTGCTTACCGTGGATCACTTTACTACACACTTGGGAGAGTACAATTTAACAGTAGACAGACACATTCCCTACCCACAACAAGCTTACATTCTATAGGGGTGAGCTTAAGCCAGTGTCCTTGCTGTACCTTGCTTTCAACTCCAACCTCTAGTTCACGCTGTTCCTCTGGCTTCCCCAAATCTGACAGATCAGTGCCCTGCCCACATTCAAAATCCTCCTTAAATCCCACCTCCTGCAGTCGGCCTTCTCCGATTAGTTCCTAGCAGCCTAACTTTTATAAACCCAGTGGCCCTCTCTATGCCTTACATATTTATTTAAACCCATTCTCCATACTTTTTTACACATTTATTTAATTGTATATTCAATTTTGAGTATTCTACCTGTAAATAATTTTATTTCTGCTAGACTGTACACTCCACTAGATTGTAAAATTGTGCTAGATTTTAAACTCTTTGAGAACAGGGACTGCGTCTATCATACTGTGCCAAGTTCTTAGTTTAGTGCTCTGCACATAGTAAGTGCTCCAAAATGCCACTGATTGATTGAGTTGAGGCATGGAATATGTAACTTATTTTTTTGGCTTTCCAAGGACTAAGTGCTGTGCATTGCACTGATGGAAAGCTGAATAAATACTATTACTACTACAGCCAGACAAGATGCTTGAGGTTGTCACTGTTACCATCATGACCATCGTCAATAACTAGTATTTGTTGAGTGCTCGCGGCACAGGCATTGTATTAGGTAGAAAGGGTGCCGTTTAAATTAAAGGCGTGCCCTTTCCCTCAAAGAACTTACAATTTAATAGGAGCGATCATTATATCCCTTTACAGTAAAGAAAAAATCAGCATGAAAATAATAGGTGGAGATTCAGCAGCTCAGTGTGATTTGGCGGAAAAATCACAATTTAGGGCCCTACCCCCTTCTTTCCCTTTCCTCCCCCACTATAAATGCCCTTATGTCTTGCTGACATGAGTAAGAGTGGCTACCGTGGGAAAAAAGGGGCTGCAGAGGGAATCATGAGAGCCAATTAACTAGTGATAATTTTCTACCAAAAAAAAAAAAGAAAGAAAAGAAAGGTTCTGGGTTAGTGACCTGGCACAACATAGCAGAAAATCATAAATCTTTCTTCCTTTCTCTCTTTCTCCCTCTCTCTTTCTCTTTCCTGCCAAGTGCAGAAGGTGGGAAGGAGATGTTAATCGGGGAAAATTTCCTGGAGGAGGCAAGCTTGAAGCTAGGATTTAAAAGAGATGGTTTTTTTCAGTAAGGCAAATGTACCCAGGCAATGCCTGTGAATTGTTCTCTTCTTTCACCTTTCCCCACTCCGTAATGGGAGGCCGGTGGAGTTCCAACACAACCCCAGGTGGGACCCAGAATTTCAGGATCAATCAAACCTCTGTAATGTTTTTCATTCCCCATTCAGGGCATTTCCGTTGTCAACTTTTCTTCTCTGATCCCAACATGGGGCTGTTAGTCTGTACTGTGTTATGGTCAGTCTTTGCTTAGGCATGTGTATTTTCAAAACAACTTGAAGAGCCTATTGAAAGTTGTCAAGGGAGTTGCAGAGACAGGAAGGAAAAATTACAGTTTCCAGGGAACCATAGGGGCTGACTTGCTATCTTTCTGCACCACTGTAAGGGTGGACCTGGATGGATACACACACACACACACACACCAGTCAAGAAAAGAACTCCCCAAGCTGGTCAGCCCAGGGCAACAAATTTGTGCTTTCGACATTTGTAATAATAATGTTGGTATTTGTTAAGCGCTTACTATGTGCAGAGCACTGTTCTAAGCGCTGGGGGAGATACAGGGTCATCAGGTTGTCCCACGTGAGGCTCACAGATAATCCCCATTTTACAGATGAGGTCACTGAGGCACAGAGAAGTGAAGCGACTTGCCCACAGTCACACAGCTGACAAGTGACAGAACTTGGATTCGAACTCATGACCTCTGACTCCCAAGCCCAGGCTCTTTCCACTAAGCCACGCTGCATTTAGTGAGGCCACTCTAAATTTTTAGAATCTCTGTGTGCTGGTTTCCAAGTTACTTTGGCTTGGTCTCTGTCACAAATCACAAATTTTGAGGGAGTTTCAGGGGAGACAAAATCTTCCTCTTCACTCTCAGTGCTTCTGGAGAGAGCAGGCTCCACGAGGGTAAAACGTCCCTCTACTCCCTACTTAAGCTGATTGTGTGGCACACCAGGGAGGTGGGGGTTGTTGATCTATTTGGGGGTTTTCTGGTGTGAATTTGAGTTGGTGTTTTTAAATCTTTACAATTGTATCTATGATAAGAGATTTACAGTTCTTTAAAGGACTCTGGCAGGGTTTTCTTTCAGATTTTGGCCAGATTTCCCATCTCCTTTATTCCTTCTAAAGGTCCGGATTGGTGAAGCACTGTGTTTGCTTCTCAATCTAGGTAATTTAGCCAGGTTCCTCCTGTCTCACAAAAAGAGTGAATCTACTAAGGGCCTTGGAACAGAGCCTACGCATGTTGTAATGGATAGAGCACAGGCGTGAGAGAAGGTCATAAGTTCTAATCCTGCCTCCACCATGTGTCTGCTGTGTGACCTTGGGCAAATCACTTCACTTCTCTGTGTCTGTTACCTCATCTGCAAATGGGAATTGAAACTGTGAGCCCCACATGGGACAGGGGTTGTGTACAACCCAATTTTCTTGTATCCACCCCAGCGCTTAGTACAGTGCTTGGCACAGAGCAAGTGCTTAACAAATACCACGATTATTACTATTATTCTCTTTGCCTCAGTTACCTCATCTATAAAATAGGGATTGAGACTGTGAGCTCCATATGGGATGGGGACAGTGTCCAATCTGATTAACTTGTATCTACCCCAGTGCTTAGAACAGTGCTTGACACATAATATTGTCTTAACAAATACCATTATTATTATTATTACATCCTTTTGGAGTGTTTGATGTCTGCTGGCTCTGTCTGCATTATCCAGGGAGGAAGTGTCCTGCCTTACACCCTCCCGAAATACATTCGGAACTGAAATCCATCTGTATGGCCACTGAGTAATTAGCATCCCAGGATGATGGTCCAACTTTTCTCCCAGCCGTGCAGTAGGGAGCGGTCACTTGGCTTCCCCCAGAGACCATTTCCCCACGATCACATGGACCTACTAAACTCCCTCACATATCGTTGGTATTTTTGATATCTGTTAAGCTGATGCGAGATAATCAGGTCAGACACAGTCCCTGACCCACCTGAGGGAGGAGAACAAATATCAAATTTCCATTTTACAGATGCCGAAACCAAGGCCCAAAGACTTGTCCAAGGTCCCACAGCAGGCGAGTGAGGAGGTAAGATAAGAATCCAGATCCTCTGACTCCCAGGCCTGTTTTCAATGCATTGGGCCACTCTGCCTCTTCGCTGTAACTTGGCTCGTTGATTTCTGACACTCACAAGCCAAAAATCCACCTCCTTCCCTGAGACCTGAAGGTTTTTCCTGTTCGAGTCGGTGGAAATTGTACTCACAGAATCTGAAACCCAATCACTTCCCAACTGCGGTTCCCTCAGGTGACAAAATAGCTTGGGACCTTGGCCTATTGCTGAAACACAGGTCAGAGCTGACTGAACTTGCTTGGTGTGTCCTTCTTTGGATGATCTGGCCACATGAGGTGTAGGAGAGGTGCACCCCATTAGGGAATTACCTCAAAGCCAACACTTACCATTGAGTTTCCAGTCAGTTGTTAGCCACCCACAGGGTGGCTGAAAAGACTTCGTTTCTGACTTCACAGTTCTCTGGAGTCCTCAGGTTAATGAAGCCTTGAGTTCTGCCTTGTGAATGCCATACTTAACCTCTTCTGTGTACAGAAATTAGTAGGAATTTAGATAAGCCGGGAGGTGGGAGGAAAGATGAAGCCGGAGCAGATTCAGGAGCTGATGCACCTTTAAATAAAAGCGGAGGAGAAGGAGATTAGTTTGAGCCATGTGGGGGCCTCTTCACAACTCGCTCTGTGACTAGGCAGGGGAATTTCACAGTCACTGAGTAATGGGGTTATTGATTTACTGGAGATGTAAGAGCTGTTCAGCCTGGAACTGTCTGCCTCCCAAATGTATATTCCAATTTAATAAATGCTACAATGGGAGGAGCTTTGCTTTATCATTATTATTTTATTCTCAGATATAAAAGCTTCTGGAAGTTGTTTTTTAAACTGCTCCAGCAAATGGAGGCACCAGGCCTTTAGATCTGGGTGAAAGCAAAAAAAAAAAAAAAAAAAGGAAATTGAGCTGAATAAAGCTAAAATATTCTTTTTTGTCCCAAAGTTAACAAGTTAACAATGAAAGAAAGATGCCAGAAAGCAAAACCCTGCCAAAGGCTTGCAGGTTGAGAGATTTAGCTCATCACAGTTTTCATGGGAAGTAACACTAATGGCCAAACAATGATCAATTAGTTCCCCGAGTTGAGCAACCACTGGGCTTGCCTGCAACCATGTCCAAGAGAGAGTACTTCAGAGACAATAAATGGCCATCACTCCTCTTGAATGAAACAGTATGTGGCCATTGCTGGCCTTGGCCAGGTTTCTAGTGAACAGATGGCCACATAACAAAAAGCATCCTCTTTCCTACCACCACATAGGCGATCTCTACAGAGGCACTAGGGAATGGATGGTTTATGGAGCCTTCTCCAGGAGCTGTTATTCTAGCAGCTAACTGGGGCGTGTTGTGAGGGAAGTTTCCAATGATACTCTTCTACGAATGACTGCCTCAAATTCTCTGGACCTGGAGCCATCCAGTCTCAGGGAAGCACAGTCTAGGTGAAACAAACTAGTTTGGAAGGAAGGGAGGGTCACGAAGCTTCCTGACCCACTATGACCACTGTCTTTCTGTCTGAACCAAAGCAACTCTAAATCAACGCCCCCCGCCCCCCACCCCCACCCCCTTGATTTTCCTATCTGTAAATTGGGAATTGCAGCGTTGTCCTCTCCTCTTACATCTTTGGGATACCACCAGTGTCTGTCAAAAAATAATGGCCAGAAGGCACTTTGCCCTCTTCAAGAGAACAGAATAAAAGAACAGAACAGTTCATCATCCGTTGGGAGAATTTCCATCAGAAGCATTTGCCATTAATCTAAAGAGAATAGATGCCTATAAATCTCACCTCTAGTTATGGCACCCTCTAGAATGTAAGCTCCTTGTGGGCAGGGAATCTGTCCACTGACGCTGCCAAGTCTTAGTACAGTGCTCTGCACACAAAACGTACTCCATAAATGTGACCGATTGAAGGATCGACTAATGGAAGATTCACATTGGCAATCCAGATTCAGTATTTCAAGAAGATGTGTCTGCCATTGCTAAGTCAACCTCATAGAGGAGCAGTGAAGGAAGGGGAATGGGTAATCGAGTATTTAGCTGACTATTACCACGAAGGTGGTGGTAAACATTCGTATCCTTATGCATCATGGAAAGAAGAATTCAGCATACCCTGCACAACAGCTAAGATGCTTTCTTTTCCTCCCAGCTGAACGTGCCCTTTCCATGTCCCCCACCGCCCTCTGTTAAAAGGAGGATTTAGGGGAGTTCATCACTTGATGATACAATTCTAAGCCTCCATCGAGCTGGAGAGCTCAGGCAATTGATGCCAGGCGGTGGAATTTAGTTGGGTAATATAGCATCCGGCTCGGTCACACTCCACTGCTGGTCCTATTGGCTTTTTCTTGCAGCAGCCTCTGGCGCTATCGAATGATTAGGCAGCTGACAGGTCGCACTCTGCTCTTGGAAGTCATTTCCTCTTACATAACCACCTTCTTTTCTTTGGATTTTAATTTACCTATCCCCATCCTGCATGGGGGAGAAGACAGAGGGAATCCACCCATCCCAAATCTTTCCAGCGGAAATTCTAGGAACTGTGCAGAACCTGGAGAAACGGTGCCCAAATGACCCAGTGTCGATGCAAAGAATCTCAAAATCTTTGCGTAGTAACATGTTGTGTTGGCTTCCCAGACCACCGAGGGAAAGAATCTTGAGAGAAAAGGGTCTTTTGTAAAACTGAGCACATGCACGTGGACACAGGTACATACACACTCACGAGCGCACACACAGACACACACGCTCTATAAGCCATGGATGAGCCTGAATTATATTCCCCAAGCTGGAACCCCCACATCACTCAAACAGATGCCGCCCACTAAACCAGCCCATTCCACTTGGGAGGAAGGAGTTGTTTGGGCAGGTTTATGAGTCGATGTCTATTCGGGTGACAGATGTCCATGTGCAAGAGGTGTTCTGCATTTGGAAAATGAAGTTATTTGGCAGAATTTATGGGGTGTGACTGTGTGAGTGACAGATGTCTGTGTCCTGGACACCGTTCGTTCCCTTCCCTCTTTGTTTCCCAAGCACTTACTTTTAAGAGAAGCTAATTTGGGCCTTATCACATTTTCACTTGTAAGAAAGAATGAAATCATTTAGCTTCTCTTAACTGTCGCATACTTCTGCAGCTCCTTCTGGATAAATGTCGACCAATAAACTCTTTGGGTTCTAATTCTCTCCCCTTACTGATGGCCAAAAACAAGGAGATAGAAGCAGTGGCTATTTTTCCCAAGCGCAGGGCGATCGCATCTTTCCTGGGATAATCACCAGTACGGGACATAGATTTTACTTGGTGGGCTGGGAGAGTGGCTAATCCCTTGCTACCCACATAGTGGCCAAGAGAAATCAGTCAAGCTACTGACTAGCCATAGTTAGGGACTAGTTTTGAAGGAGCAAGTTATCTTTGTTTAGAGGGCACTTCTCTAATGGGAAATATCTCTTTGGACCTAAATGTGCTCATATAAACGTTAGCGTCTACCAACATTTTAGGGAAGATAAAGGAACTGCTTTTGGAATCCAGTGCCATTGGTCCTGACCTAGAGACTGAACTGAAAGCCCCAGCTTGTTCCCTCAACCTACTGCCACCTTGGGAAGGTTTGTAGCCGTTCCCAGAGCCCAGGTTGGCCTCCCCGTCTAGACTGTAAGCTCAATGTGGACGGGGAATGTGCGTGTTATATTGCTATATTGTATTCTCCCAAGCTCTTAGTAAAATGCTCTGCATATAGTAAGCACTCAATAAATATGATAGACTGCAGAACCCCCAGGACTCCCAAGAATAGATAATAATAATTATGGTACTTGTAAAGCGCTTACTTTGTGCCAAGTACTGTTCTAAGCGTCGGGGGTGATGTAAGTTAATCGAGTTGGACACACACTCTCTGTCGCACATGGTGGGGGCGCGGGGGGTGTGTGTGTCACATTCTTATCCCCATTTTACACGTGAGATAACTGAGGCTTAGAGAAGTGACTTGCCCAAGGTCACACCACAGATATGTGGCAGAGCTGGGATTAGAACCCAGGTCCTTCTGACTCCCAGACCCTGTGCTCGATCCACTAATCCACACTGCTTAGCTGATATCATTTAAGTGTACTTCTAGCACAGGCAGGAGGGACTTGTCGGAGGGAGCTGGGGAACAGAGGGGATGCAGGAGATTATTCTTGTGGCCTTTACTGTAGACTTTCCTTTGGACTCTAAGCTCACTGTGGGCAGGAAATGTGTCCACCAACTCTGTTATATTGTAGTGTCTTGAGAGCTTAATACAGTGCTCTGCACACAGTAAGTGCTCGATAAATATGATTGATTGATACTGAACTCCATAGCTTTGATTCTATCCTGTAACATAATGGGAGAGATTTACTGTCTTCAAATCCCATATAGATTTCAGCAACGGGAAAGCAGGATGTGTTTGTGCCTTTAAAAAAATGCATGGATGACAAATCCCTTTTTTAAGTAATCATGGATTTTGCTGTGAACAGGCTTCCTCCAGTAGATCAAGACTTTATTGAGCACAGGGTCTATACTAAAGAAGAGACCTATCCCCCTTGGCCTCAAAGAGTTTACAATTTAATAGAGGATTTTGCCCTAAGCCAGGAAATGAAACTAGGTACGGAGGTTAGGGAAAGTGAGTATTGAATAGGAGAAGAGAGACAACTATCGAGGTCTAGAAACATGGTATTAATTAGATAGAACATGATCTTGAAATGATGTGCCATATTTCTCCTGTTCTAGCTAAAATTTTTAGCGGGACACTTCATTGATTCCAGATACGTTAAACTGGAGTTTTTACATTTGGAAATGAAAAAGAGTTGGGGATTATGAATCAGGGACGCTGCTTTGCCAGGCATTCTGTGAGAATATCATAATAACCTGACTTCAGCCTTGCTGAAAAGAACAGAGGAACCTGGAGGAAATGACTCCCTTGGGTGAAAGCTAGATTTGAAAGGAGAGAGAAAGTGATACAACTATTTTATTTCCAATGATATCATTTTACAGAATAAAAAATAATATTGATTCTAGCAAGAATGAATGATTTTGCAGAGCTTATTTTTCAGGTATTACTCTGAACGGGGCTTTGACCCCTTCGATTACTCAATAGAAGAGGCACCGGCAACAGGTTACATCTGTTATCTTCATACTTTTTAAAGTGGACCTAGAGAATACCTCAAGAAACCATTTTTCTGCAAGTTTTATTGGGCAGCCCCGTTGTGCAAGGAACTACGGGGTGGAAGTAGAGTAGCTCAGTGGAAAGAGCACGGGCTTGGGAGTCAGAGGTCATGAGTTCAAATCCCGAATCTGCCACTGGTCAGCCGTGTGACTGTGGGCAAGTCACTTAACTTCTCTGTGCCTCAGTTACCTCATCTGTAAAATGGGGATTAACTGTGAGCCTCACATGGGACAACCTGATTACCCTGTATCTACCCCAGCACTTAGAACAGTGCTTGGCACATAGTATGCACTCAACAAATACCAACATTATTATTATTATTATTATTATTACTGGAAGGAGGGAGGACCCAGGAGTCAGAGGACCTAGCTTCTGATCCTGGCTTTGCCATTTGCTGGCTGTGTGACCTTGGGCAAGACATTTAACCTCTCTGTGCCTTAGTTTCCTCAAATGTAAAATGGATTGGAGGGGATCTAGGAGAGAATTGGAGGCAAAGAAGTGGAGGCAACGGGTGTAAACAACTCTCTCAAGATGTTTGGAGAGGAAAGGTAGGAGGGAGATGGCCCTCCCCAGCTCGGGCAAAGGAGCAGAGGAAGTGTACCGTGGAGGCGATCCAAGGTTGTGAGTTAGCGGTATGAGATGAGACTGGCCATGGAACGGAGCAACTAGAGAGTACAGTTCAGTGGAGAGGTTGCTGTTCAGTGTGTCAATTTGTGGGTCAGGAGAAGGTAGTTTGGGTATGGAGACCCAGTGGGGTAGAATGGCTGTAGAATACTGAGGGGGTCAAAAGAACAGAAGTATCTATAGGGGAAAAGGACAGATTTGTTGGGGATGGGTATATGGGAAAGAGAAGGTGAGGAGGTTGTGGTCACATAGAAGAATTTCAGAATCGGCGAGAGTAGGGATTTAACAGCTAGTGGAGATTATAAAATCAAGTGTCTGCCCAAATTGGTGAGTCTGTGAGGTGGGGTGGAGCAGGAGGTAATCGGACTAAAGGAGTGAGAGGAGGTGGACAGTTGAAGGCTCATCGGGGACATCCACATGAATATCGAAGTCCCTTTGGATCAGTGTAGGGATGGACAGTGAGAGAAGGAATGTGAGAAAGTGATCAAAATGGTTCAGAAAGTTGGCGGTGGGGCCTGGGGGAGCAGTTAGATGACCATGTCTAGTAATTGGAGTGTGTGGTAAAGGAGGATGATATGGGCTTCAAAGGAAGAGAGAGAGGGATGGAGAAAGTGGGATGGTACGAAAACAGCATTGGGGAGCAAGAAGGAAGCTGACTCCTCCCCCTTTCACAATCAATCTGGGGAAGTGGGGGAAGATGAGGCCCCACTCCAGAGAGAGTGGCCGGGGAGACTGTGTAATCTGAGGAGACCCAGGTTTCAGTGACGGTGAGGTCCTTGATGAAAGAGTGACTGCCTCAGGAAAATGTTCAGATTTCCAGCAAATCAATCTGTAACATGATTTTGCAGACTGTTATGCGTAAATATTTTTATGTCTGTCTTCCCCCGTGGAATGGGCATTCAAAAAGTGCTATTATTACTACCTCCATCTCTAAGAGATATTTACTTGGAAGTTTTAAAAGACAAAGATGTTCTTTCTGTGTTGTAGATGACAATTTTAGAAGAGCCAGGGATAAATTTGGTACGTCGCAAATCAAGATTAAAATCCTAGAATCTCCCTATCCATGGAGAAAGTAAGAATTAAGCAGGCGGGGCTTCGTGCCCGGTTTCAGAAAGAGGAAGTATAGTTGTTCTTTCATGGAACAGACTTTTTCCACTCAATTTTAAAATACTGGCCTTTCAGCAGAGAAACACGGTTTGACAATCTTTGTTACAGACCTTGATTTTCCAGGGATATGAGGAAAGAGCCAAGGTACTTCCCCTCACTATGTAATTTCAGGGCCTGGGTATGCCTTTTTGATCTGCGTTCAGCATATCTGATCACCATGGTAACCTGGTCCCATGATGACCATCTCAAAGAAAGACTTTCTACGCCAAACTGCCTGAACTATCTCTGAGCAGATGATAATCGTTATGGGCCGAGACCAATCAATCAATCAGTTGTTTATTGAATACTTACTGTGTGCAGAGCACTGTACTAAGTCCTTGGAGGAGAATGTAACGGAGTTGGTAGATATGTTCCCTTACCACAAGAGGCTTACAGTCGAGAGAGGGGCTTACCATATAGTAGGCTAGCTCCTATATGACCCCCTATAGGAAAAGAAAACCTGACCCATTGTAGCCTGGAACAAAAATTACTTTCCAAGAAAGAAGTGACAAGGGAGCAAAGCCAGCTTGATTACAATCCCAAATCACTACCGACCAGTGAGGGCTTTCTAGTAGTTGGGGGAACCTAAATTGTCCAGACGGTGAAGCGGCGTGGCTTAGTGGATAGAGCACGGGCCTGGGAGATAGAAGGACCTGGTTCTAATCCCAGCTCCTTCACTTGTCTGCTGGATGACCTTGGGCAAGCCACTTCACCTCTCTCAGCCTCAGTTCCCTCATCTGTAAAAGGAGAATTAATAGTGTGAGCCCCGTGTGAAGCAGGGACTAAGTCTAACCTGATTAACTTGTATTTATCCCAGCGGTTAGAACAGTGCTTGGTACATTGTCAGGGCTTAACAAGTACCATGATGATTATTAGCATTATTACAGTTTTGATTAGAATTGTGATTATAAGGGTGATGTAACAAGGACTCAGATGCCAATTTAACTTCATCACCCCATCAGGGTACGTGTTAGACTAAGGGGGTTCCCGGCAGAGATGCTGTGATGTTAGGACACAATTGCAGTGAGTGAATCCTTTCATTATCCATCTTATATCTAAATCATAAGTAATGGCAACTTGTTGATTAGATTAATTTCCCCTTGGGGTAAGGTGATCAGAGGGACTATGGGGGTCCATCTCAGACTTCCCTGCAGCCTGCAGAAGTAGTAAATTTCTGGGCATGACCCTCATCCGTCCACTCAGGGTTGACAGTGAGCCTGAATTTATCATTACCCATTGGGGTGGGGTCGGGGGAGAAGAGGGCATTTGCAACTGCTTCAAATTCCAGTGGGCAACTTGACCAGAGTACTGTGACAATTCAGTCACAGTCAAGATTAAAACTCTTCATCCTTGACATTCCAATGCATTTTATCTCTGGGTTACCCTGGCTCCCTTAATTTTCTAGCATAAACTTTTTCAAACATTTTATGCAATTACAAAAAAAGTCTTTAGTACCACCTCCTTCATTATTCCCGGGAGGCACATGGGTATTAAAATCTGCTTTTATGTGATGTAATAAAGGTTAGTTATATTAAAAGGATGGGCTCCCCCCCCCACCGTGTTAGGGTCAGAACTGCCTGAAATCTGGCAAATTTTCCCACTGACCTGCTGCTCACTTTCCCTAAGTCACTAAACCACTCCTGGGTCTCCCTTTCCTCAAGTAGAAGGTGGAGGTGATAAACCCCTCCCTTCCTCTTCAGTGATGAAATGAAGAAGAATAACAGTAGTCATAGTATTGATACAGTAGTATTTTTTGAGCACTCTTGGGGTATCATGCACTGTATTAAGTGCAAGTAAAGAACAAGACATCATGCAAGTAACACATTCCCCGACAACACAACCCTACATACCAAAGGAGACAGCCAGAAAAGTATTTTTAAAGAGAGAAATCAAAATAAATGAATGTACAATTGAATATATACATATTTGTATGTGCTGAGGATGACTTTAAATCAGAATAAAAGTACTAGATACGACCGATGGTTCCAGATGACTTGGGATGCCGGGAATTAATCAGGGAAGTATGCTGGAAGAACTGGGCATTGGGAGCGTTGAGAGGGCTGTGGCCTGTCAGATTTGGGGAAGGAGTGTGTGCCAAGCAGGGGGACAATTATGAGGGAAGGGACACACAGCAAGAACTCACAGGTCCTCAGAGGAAAAGTGTTGATTAATCCAAAATTTTGTTACTGCTATTATAGAGGGGGAAGCTGCGATCCAGAGAAATGAAATGTTGTGCCAAGGGCCACAAAGTGAATCATTTGAGCAGTTAGAATTTCTTGGTTCCTCAAAATGTTCTGCTGGTTCCCCCAGCATTCAAAAATCTCCTCACAATTGGCTTTAAGGCTCTCCATCAACTCACCCCTCCATATATATCTTCTCTCTTCACCTGCTACTCCCTAACCCACTTCTTTTGTTCCCATAGAGCTATTCTAATTTTACCTCACTCTTGACTCTTCCACCTCTGTCCCTTCCCTCATAATTGTCCCCCTGCTTGGCACACACTCCTTCCCCAAATCTGACAGGCCACAGCCCTCTCAACGCTCCCAATGCCCAGTTCTTCCAGCATACTTCCCTGATTAATTCCCGGCATCCCAAGTCATCTGGAACCATCGGTCGTATCTAGTACTTTTATTCTGATTTAAAGTCATCCTCAGCACATACAAATATGTATATATTCAATTGTACATTCATTTATTTTGATTTCTCTCTTTAAAAATACTTTTCTGGCTGTCTCCTTTGGTATGTAGGGTTGTGTTGTCGGGGAATGTGTTACTTGCATGATGTCTTGTTCTTTACTTGCACTTAATACAGTGCATGATACCCCAAGAGTGCTCAAAAAATACTATGTATCAATACTATGACTACTGTTATTCCTACTCCTCCTACTGTTATTATTACAACTACTTCTACACGCCACCCCAGCCCCACAGAACTTTATTTTAATCCCTGTCTCCCCTACTAGATGGTAAGCTCCTGAGGGCAGGATTCACGTCTACCAAGTCTATTGTATCGCAGCCTCCCCAAAACTCAGTACAGTGCTCTTCGCACGTTAAGCACCCGCTAAACACCATTGTTTGATATTACTATTAATTTGAACTCAAGCCCTCGGCTCTAACCTCTAGGTCAAAGCCCCTAAACTTTGTTAGCATGTGTGAGATGAGGCGTAAGCTGGTAAGCTCGTTGTGGGCAAGGAATGTGTCTGTTTTACTGTTACATTGTATTCTCCCAAGCACTTAGTATGGTGCTTTGCACACAGTAAGTGTTCAAAAAATATGATTGATTGGAAGGGGTGGCCACCTCCAAAAGCTTTAGACAATTGAACTTCATTGCGGGAGCTGCCCGCGAGTATGCTGGGATTTGGAGGTGAAGGCAATAGAGATTGGATAGCGAGAAGAGGTTTTTCCAATTCTTTTCTGTCTTCTCCCTCCTTTCCCAGCTCCACAACCTCCAAAATGTATTTTCTTTTAGTAGTGGGCTGGATCTTTGGTACCAGTCACACTGAACTTGGCTGGAGACCCGCAGCCTACACATAAAGGAGTGAGGTATGGAGGTCTTGGCTCTTCTCTGACCTGTAACTGTCTGATCTTCAACCTTCCGGTCCATAATGGGAGCAGGAAAGAGCAAAAGCCTGGGAATCAGAAGGATGGGGGTTCTAATCCTGACTCCCAGAGGGCTGTAGTGGATAGAGCACAGGCCTGGGAGTCGGAAGGTCTTGGATTCTAATCCTAGCTCTGCCACGTGTCGGCTGTGTGACCTCGGGCAAGTCACTTCAGTTCTCTTAGAGAAGCAGCGTGGCTCAGGGGAAAGAGCCCGGGCTTGGGAATCAGAGGTCATGGGTTAGAATCCCGGCTCTGTCACTTGTCAGCTGTGTGACTGTGGGCGAGTCACTTCATTTCTCTGTGCCTCAGTTACCTCATCTGTAAAATGGGGATGAAGACTGTGAGCCTCACGTAGGACAACCTGATTACCCTGTATCTACCCCAGCGCTGGGAACAGTGCTCTGCACATAGTAAGTGCTTAACAAATACCAACATTACTATTATTATTATTATTCTCTGGGCCTCAGTTACCTCATCTGTTAAATGAGGATTGAGATCATAAGCCCTATGTGGACCAGGGACTATGTCCCACCCGATTTGCTTGGCAAGTCACTTCACTTCTCTGTGCCTCAGTTACCTCATCTGTAAAATGGGGATGAACTGTGAGCCTCACGTGGGACAACCTGATTACCCTTACCCAAGTGCTTAGAACAGTGCTCTGCACATAGTAAGTGCTTAACAAACACCAACATTATTATTATATCCCTCCCAGCATGTAGCACAGTGCCTGGTGCATAGTAAAGCACTTAAATACCATAATTAGAGAAGCAACGTGGCTTAGTGGAAAGAGCCCGGGCCTGGGAGTCAGAGGTTGTGGGTTCTAATCCCGCCTCCGCCACTTGTCTGCTGTGTGACTTTGGGCAAGTCACTTAACGTTTCTGGGCCTCAGTTACCGCATCTGTAAAATGGGGATGAAGACCGTAAGCCCTACTTGGGACAACCTAATTACCTTGTATCTACCCCGGTGCTTAGAACAGTGCTTGGCACATAGTAAGCACTTAATAAATACCAACATTATTATTATTATTATTGTTATTCCCTACTACGTGACCTTGGGCAAGTCACATTGTCTCTGGGCCTCAGTTTTCACATCTGTGAAAAGGGATTTCCTGGTCTCTCTCTTACTTTGACTTTGAGCCCAACGTGTGACCGCACAGTGCTTAGTAGAGCACCTAGCATATGGTAAGCACATAACACCTACCACGGTTATTGTCGCTGTTTTTATTATCAGCCGAGGTTGAATCAGGTTGGCATTGGACACCGAGGCGACTCCAGGCGCCGGTGGGAAAAAAGATATCCTGTGCCTTGTTTACTCTGCCACGTCCAGTGATAAATTCTGCTTCTAATCACCTTCAGTGTTTCTCACTCTCAGATACATCAATCGTGCTAATGAACGATTTACTGATGCTAACAGCGGAAACTCAGATTCCCGCACCCCTCCGCTGCTGGCTTTGTGGCAATTGCTATGCTAAGTCATGTCCTCACTATCACCCAAATACAATATCTAGTTCCAGAGTATGGTGTGGAGAGATGATGGAGAGTCCAACCAGCTCAAGTAATTTGTTCACAGTAATTTGGGAAAGAACATTCTGTTAACTCTCCTTGAGAATAAATTTAGACTATATCGTTGTAAAGAGTGCTCAGAGAAAGGGAGAGAGCTCCAGAGGTTTGGCATGGGATCCCTGGCCGCCCCTAGGAATCGGGGCTGTTGAGCAGGAGGATGGGGCCTGGAAGTTGAATCCTGGAGAAGTGATTATGGAGAAGTGATTTCCTTAGAATCAATTAATCAAGGATGTTTACCGAGTGCTTACTGTGTGCAGAGCACTGTATTAAGTGCTTGGAGGAAATACAGCTCAAGAAAGGTGGTAGACATGGAGATCACGGAGAAGTGATTTCCTTAGAATCAATTAATCAAGGGTGTTTACCGAGTGCTTACTGGGTGCAGAGCACTGTATTAAGTGCTTGGAGGAAATACAGCACAAGAGAGGGGGTAGACACAATCCCTTCCCTTCAGGAGCTTACAATCTAGTTTGATAAGATATACTAAAATCGTCACCAGTCCCCAGTTCATTCATTCATTCAGTCGTATTTATTGAGCGCTTACTGTGTGCCGAGCACTGTACTAAGCACTTGGGAAGTACAATTCGGGAACAGATAGAGACAATCCCTACCCAACAACTGGTTCGCATTTTAGAACCAGGACCTTCCTGGACCAGGGCAGCCTCAGTGACACATCGTAGAAGTCAAACCACCCTTCTGATCACCAAAGTTATCGTGAAAAAGTTTTTAACTTAGTTTTGCCAGCGTGCAAAGGAGTGACCCATACGTACCCTCACTCCACCACCTAAGGGTCCAATACCAGTCTGTGGTCGAAGGGGCCCGTTCTGCCAATGCTTCTTCTTTCTGCTTCCCAAGTGCTGCTGCCATCTGCTATTCTCCAGTACCCTCCTGTGCCTCCAGATGCACCCCTTACCATTCAAAGCGATGCCTTTTATCTGCCTTAGGCGTGGCAGCTGGGGCTTTAAATGGCGGTCACTGATAGGTCCAGGCCCCTTACCGGGTAGAACAGGGAGACAAAGTCCCGCCTGCCTCCCTCCATGCTCCACCCCCACAGGACACCATCACCTGCCCTCGGGTAAAGCCCGTCAGTGCCTTGGCAAAGTTTCTCCCTTGTTTTGTTCGTGGGATCACAGACGGTCCCCAGAAAGGCGGCTTGCTGTGGGTTCACCACAAAAATAGATTACAGTCGGGGAGAGGGGAGAATATAGAGATAATGTACCGAAGAGCTGTGGGGAGACTGATGAGAAGGTGCGTATTAAAGAGGTTTTGAGATCGGGGCCAAATAGACAAGAGCTCTGAAGATCGGTATTGTTCATCATTAATATGAAGGGAAGAAAACATCCTTTCTCTTCCGTATTCTCTTTTAACCTCACTACATTATTTCCTCTCTTTATCTCACGTATCTACACTGCTTAGGTCAGCTCCACCGATTGAATCCCTTTTCTTTTGCTGTCACTTAATAGTAATAATAATAATTATTATGGTACTTGTTAAATCCTTAATATGAGCCAGGTAATTTTCTAAGCCCTGGGGTAGATACAAGTTAATAAGGTTGGACACAGTTCCCGTCCCACGTGGGGCTCACCCTTTTGATCCCCATTTTACGGATGAGGTAACTGAAGCCCAGAGAAGTTAAGTGACTTGCCCAAGATCACACAGCAGACAAGTGGCAGCTCTGAGTCTGCTTCAACACACTGCCTGTTTCTGCTTTGTTCTCTTAGTCTGATCCCTTCTTTCCCCACCCCTAACAGATGGATTCTTGTGTCAGCCTCCTCTTGGATCTCCCTTCCTCCTGTCTCTCCCCACTCCAGTCTATTCTTCATTCCTCTGCCTGGATCGTCTTCCTACAGAAACGCTCTGGGCACGTCACTCCCCTCCTCAAAAATCTCCAGTGGTTGCCTATCAACCTCCACACGAAACAAAAACTCCTCACTCTTGGCTTCAAAGCTCTCCGTCACCTTGCCCCCTTCCTACCTCACCTCCCTTCTCTCTTTCTACTGCCCACCCCGTACACTCCACTCCTCTGCCTCTCACCTCCTCACTGGGCCTCGTTCCCGCCTGTCCCACCACTGACCCCTGGCCCACGTCCGACCGCTGTCCTGGAATGCCCTCCTTCCTCATATCTGCCAAACTAACTCTCTTCCCCTCTTCGAAGCTCTACTGAGAGCTCACCTCTTCCAGGAGGCCTTCCCAGACTGAGCCCCCCCCTTTCCCTCTGCTCTTCCCCCTTCCCCTCCCCTCAGCGCTCTACTCGTTTGTATATATTATTACCTAATTTATTTTGTTAATGAAGTGTACATCTCCTCGATTCCATTTTATCTCGATGATGTCTTGTTTTTGTATTGTTCCGTTTTGCTTTGCTTTGCTGTCTCCCCCCACTTAGACTGTGAGCCCGTCCTTGGGCAGGGATTGTCTCTATCTGTGCTGAATTGTACATTCCAAGTGCTTAGTACAGTGATCTGCACATAGTAAGCGCTCAATAAATACTATTGAATGAATTAATGAATAATAAGACAATGAATTTGGGGAGAGTGATTGTCGGATTCCTCAAGAACCTCCAGTGGTTGCCCATCCACCTCCATATCAAGCAGAAACTCCTTATCATCAGTTTTAAAATACTCAATCACTTTGCCCCCTCCTATCTTCTCTGATTTCCTACTACAACCCAGCCCCCACACTTTACTCCTCTAATGCCAGCCTACTCACTGTACTTCATTCTCATCAATCTCGCTGTCGACCCCTCACCCGTGTCCTTGAATGCCCTCCCACTTCAGATTGAACGGACAACCACTCTCTCTCCACCTTCAAAGTCTTGTTAAAATCACATCTCCTCCGAGAGGCGGTGGACTAAACCCTCATTTCCCCCTCCTCTCTCCCTTCTGCCTCACCCTTGTACTAGGATTTTGTACCCTACCCTCAATCCCACAGTACATATGTAAATATCTATAATTTATCTTAATGTCTCTCTCTCTCCCCCTCTAGACCATACGCTCCTTGTGGGCAGGAAATGTCTACCAACTCTGTAATATTGTACTATTCCGAACTCTTAGTACAGTGCTTTGCACACAGTCAGGGTACAGTAAATTTGATTGATTGGTATTTATGGAAAGGCCAGGGCACACCTCATTCTCCTATTGCTGGCAAACCTAGGTATTTTGGGAAGAGATCAAAGCCCTGAGGCAAAATCAGCTAGAGTGAAGGAATTAAAGCCTTTGGGATATATCAGAAGCTCCAGCCCCTCCAACTTTGGGAAACAGTATTTTGCATTTAAACAGCTTGATTGTTAATGCCAGCTAAGACAAATGAAATCTTCCCAGTAGTACTGAGGTGCTCTACTCTGAAAGCGGCCATTTATCAGGGGGCAGACCTGGTGCCCTGAAGAATTAAAGTTTCATTCACACTAGAGCAATCAACAAGATAATTGCTTTTTTTGTTTTTATAGAGCTGTCCTTCCGGATTTGAAGATGAGCCTATTGATGGTAAGGTTTTCTCCACATGTGCATAGATGGCTGATAGGACTAGAATATGACAGCTAGTGTTTGGAAAAAGAAACATCCCTTGTCTATTTGTCATAATTGCTTACCTACACTGCCTGCAGCTCTCTTCAGTTCTACCTCTTTGATGTCCCAATCTTCTCCAACTTTCTCCTCTGTGGGAGTCACTCTGTTTCTAATTACCCTGCTGCAGTCTTCTCTCAACAGTCATTGTGCCTTCAAACATTTCTTCTGGGCTCCGTGTTTACGGTCTCCACTTACGATGACCATCCTGCATCTGTTTAGTTGTCTTATGCCATCGAGTCGTCTCTGATACAGCCTGTTAAATTCCATTTAATAGTAACGATTGCATTTGTTAAGCACTTATTCTGTGCCAAGCTCTGTTCTAAGCGCTGAGGTAGATGCAGGGTAATCAGGTTGTCCCACGTGAGGCTCACAGTTAATCCCCATTTTACAGATGAGGTAACTGAGGCCCAGAGAAGTTAAGTGACTTGCCCACAGTCACACAGCTGACAAGTGGCAGAGCTGCTATTCGAACCCGTGACCTCTGACTCCCGAGCCCGGGCCCTTTCCACTGAGCCACGCTGCTTCTCGTATCTACCCCGCAACTTAGAACAGTGCATGGCACATGGTAAGAGCTTAACAAATACCATAATGCTAATTATTATGAATATAACTCTTTTGCTTATTTCAGAATCACCTTCAGACCACAGCGTGTCCCTGTTTCTAAAAAGTGTTTCATAATCATGTCCATGTCTTCATTTGGGTATGTTTCTAGAACACAGTCATCACTATAAACAACTCCTATATATCTGATTGCAGGGCTTCTCAGTGATGGGTCGAACCTGTCGGTTTGTAAGAATTTTGCCAAAAATGAGGAATCAGTTCCTAACATTAACTTCCGAATTCTTGGTTGCGTCTTAAGAGTGACTGGTTACAGTGAGATGAACAGGACTGGGCCTTGTTGCATGCCTTTGGTGATCAATCAGCATGGCTTAGTGGAAAGAGGCTGGGCTTGGGAGTCAGAGGTCGTGGGATCCAATCCCGCCTCTGCCATTTGTCAGCTGTGTGACTTTGGGCAAATCACTTTACTTCTCTGGACCTCAGTTACCTCATCTGTAAAATGGAGATGATGACCCTGAGCCCCACGTGGGGCAACCTGATTATGTTGTATCTCCCCCAGCGCTTAGAACGGTGCTTGGCACATAGTAAGCGCTTAACAAATACCGTCTTTATTATTATTATTGGGTGCTTACTGTGTGCAGAACACTGGTCTAAGCATTTGGGAGAGTACCATATAACCGAGTTGGTCAAATCCTGTAGATTGTAAACTCCTTGGGGACAGAGATCGTGTCTCCCGACAATATTTTAAGGTACATTCCCAAGTGCTTAGTACAGTGGTCTGCATATAATAAGTGCTCAACAAATACCCTTGATTGATTGGTGAATCCCTAGGAAGCCAAGAGCAGTAACAGAGGGATCTGGCCCGATTGCATGAACTTCTCGGGAAGTCAGACTTGTGTAGTTGTCATGACAACCAGGTCTGTTGCCGGTGTCAAATATTGTTGAAAGGTCTAGAGTGTGTAAACATTTTGATGTGGTCCCGTGCCTTTGCCTTGCAACTAATGGGCAACAGAGATGGTTTCTTGTCCCCGGCCCTGCTGGGGTCTGAAGCCACATTGTGATTCTGGGAGCTCCTGGTAAATGACGTTCTTCAGATGGTTAATGATGTTTCCCAAAACCAGCCCAGGAAGGCACACCGTAGCAACGGAGAGCCCTGACGTTGCCCGCCGTCGTCTGCGGACAGTTCCTCAGCCGTCACCGTGATGACAGAAACGATGTCAGTGCCCGAGCCGTTGAACCCTTCTTTGCTTGTAAAGCCTCCGTGATACGTTGTAGTGAGTGATGGGAAAGAGGAGAAAAGCAGATACAAGAAACAGACACTGTCCCTCAAGGGGCTCACAGTCTACTACCCTCCTCTCTTCCATATCTCCAGAGGATCAATTCCTGGACTTTTTCTCATACCAAAATCTGAATTTCGGCCAGCTCCAACCTCCCATGCTGCTGGAAAAGGTCACGGAATCTGGCTGCCTGAAAGCCTTTAAAAATGGATAGGTTTTCATCCGCGTGGGATGGTGTGAGATAAGCCCTTCCTGAGGACACGGGAATGGACTTTCAAAACCCGCTCAAGCTTTACGGTTCTATGATATTATCTTGCACTTTGTTCCCGGGCACCTTCCCTCATCCTGACTCCCGGTGACTCATACAAATATCCAGAGCAATCGCTTACCTTAAAATATGCTCGGCTTCTGAGTATGCGATACACACGACTCCAGCAAGAGCTCAGTAGAATTTGGCATCCTCTCACTAGAGAGAACTGAAGGCAACGGGATCCTGGAGACATCAGTGAGGGTATTTTCATTAAGAACCACAGAACGGATTCTTTTTAAAGCTGCAGGCTGTCTATATGGGATAGTGCCCTTGGGAAGCCACCGTTATAAGGCAGACGGGGACACTTGCAGTGAGGAAAGGCCTTCTCAGTTCTGCTTGCTGATTTGGAGCCTAATTTTTTAAATTTCCAAATACGGTTTCAGGAACTGGGCCAAGAACCCCTCCTAAATTTTTTAAAAACTATCATCGTTATCATTCTGGTATTTGTTATACTTGTGTAACAGTCATTCAATAGTATTTATTCATTCAATAGTATTTATTGAGCGCTTACTATGTGCAGAGCACTGTACTAAGCGCTTGGAATGAACAAGTCGGCCAGCATTCTCCTTGTCACATCTCTCTCATTCAAGTCAGTCATTCAAGTTAGTCGTATTCATTGAGCACTTACTGTGAGCAAAACACCGAACTAAGCACTTGGGAGAGTACAATCCAACCGTGTAACAGACACATTCCCTGCCCATAATGAGCTCACAGTCTAGAGGGGGAGACAGGCATTAATGTAAATAAATAAAATTAATAATGTTGGTATTTGTTAAGCGCTTACTATGTGCAGAGCACTGTTCTAAGCGCTGGGGTAGATACAGGATGATCAGGTTGTCCCATGTGGGCTCACAGTTTTCATCCCCATTTTACAGATGAGGTAACTGAGGCACAGAGAAGTGAAGTGACTTGCCCACAGTCACACAGCTGACCAGTGGCGGAGCCGGGATTCGAACCCATGACCTCTGACTCCCAAGCCCGGGCTCTTTCCACTAGATATGTACATAAGGGCTGTGTGTCTGGGAGGGGGGGATGAACGAAGGGAGCAAGTCAAGCCAGCCCAGAAGGGAGTGAGAGAAGAGGAAAGGAGGACTTTATTTCCGTGTCTGCCTTCCTCTCTCAGTTGTAAACTTTTTTTCTTTTTTCTTTTTATGGTATCGCTTAACTGCTTACTAAGTGCCAGACACTGTACTGAGCGTTGGGGTGGATAGGATTTTATCAGGTTGGACATAGTTCCTGTCCCAAATAAGGCTCCTAGTCTTAAACCACTTTTTTCAGTTGAGGCAACTGAGGCACAGAGAAGTTGTGATTTGCCCAAGGTCACACAGCAGACAAGTGGTGGAGCCAGGGTTAGACACGGGTCCTTCTGATTCCCAGGCCCAAGCTCTAACCACTAGGCCATGCTGCTTCTTGTGGGCAGGAAACACCTTTACCAACTCCGTTAGATCGTATTTTCCCAAGCGCTTAGTTCAGTGGCCTGCACACGGTAAGCACTAAGTCAATCAATATAATTGATCACTGTTTACTCTGCATCAAGCCCTGTTCTTAGGGGCACGGTAGATAACAAATTAATTAGGTCAGAAACAGTCCCTCCCCCACACAGGGCTCACAGTCGAAGTAGAAGGGTGAACAAGCTGTGAAATCCCATTTTAAAGAGGCGGAGACTGAGCCTCAAAGACGTTAAGTGACTGGTCCAAGGTCATGCAGCAGGCAACAGGCTGTAAGCCCGTCAGAGGGCAGGGACTGTCTCTATCTGTTACCGGTTTGTACTTTCCGAGCGCTTAGTACAGTGCTCTGCACATAGTAAGCGCTCAATAAATACTATTGAATGAGCAGAGCCGGAATTAGAGCACGGATCCTCCGACTCCTCTCAGTCCCGTGCTCTTTCCCCTAGACCACACTGCTCCTTTTTTCTTCCTGAAGCTACAAGGAAGGAAGAAGGAAATGAAAAAATGAATTAAAACGTCTAAAAAGAAGGCTTAAAAATTGTGAAAATGATTCTGCTCACTCTGTCCCCAAGGGCTGGATGCACTTTCAGTCAGTTGAATGACATTATTTGGAGCTAAGGAAAGGAAGAATAATGTAATTAGTAGTGCCCTGGTAGAGTATTAATCTCGCAGAGGTGAGCAGGGTGGCTCGTGGACAGAGGCAGGGGAAGGGGCAAGATGTTCATTGACCTGGGCCCCGAAGGGCTGTTCTGCAGATGTCCCAGCTAAGTGAGAGGGTGATAACAGAGGCAAGCGCAAAGGAAGGAGACACAAGGAGACCTGCTACTCTCTTTTGAGCCTTCTCAGGGCAGTGGAAGGGCTCTGAATATGACTAGAACTTGCTCATTTGGGTCTTTTTTGAAGGGTTTTTTTGTTTTTTTTTAAGTTCTTACTACCTGCCAAGCACTGTACTAAGTACTGGTGTAGGCACACAATGATCAGATCAATCCTTGTCCCATATAGGGATCATAGTCTAAGGGGAAGGGAGGACCGATATTAAAACCCCATTTTACAGATAAGGAAATAGAGGCGCTTGAAGTGAAGTGACTTGTCCGAGGTCACAGGGTTCTATTTTGTTAATGAAATGTACATCGCCTCGATTCTATTTAGTCGCCACTGTTTTTACGAGATGTTCTTCCCCTCGACTCTATTTATCGCCATCGTTCTCGTCCGTCCGTCTCCCCCGATCAGGCCGTGAGCCCGTCAGACGGCAGGGACCGTCTCTATCTGTTGCCGACTTGTTCATTCCAAGCGCTTCGTACGGTGCTCTGCACATAGTAAGCGCTCAATAAATACTATTGAATGAATGAATGAATGAATGAAAAGTGGCACAGCCAGGATTAGAACCCACATCTCCTGACTCCCCATCCTGTTCTCTGTCCATTAAGCCACACCGCTCCTCTCCTATTTTACTGTTGTTCTCCGTATTTGTGCCTATCATCTGTTTGTTTCCCCGGTTACATGCCAATTTATATCTAATAATAATAACGTTGGTATTTGTTAAGCGCTTACTATGTGCACAGCACTGTTCTAAGCGCCGGGGCAGATACAGGGTAATCAGTTTGTCCCACGTGAGGCTCACAGATAATCCCCATTTTACAGATGAGGTCACTGAGGCCCAGAGAAGTGAAGTGACTCGCCCACAGTCACACAGCTGACAGGTGGCAGAGCCGGGAGCGGAACCCATGACCTCCGATTCCCAAGCCCACGCTCTTTTCACTGAGCCACGCTGCTTCTCCATCTAGTTGTCTCGTCCATCGGATTAGAAGTTCCTAGGGGACAGGTACTCTACCTGTTACTTCTAGCGTATGTTCCCCAGCATCTATCACAGTGCTCTGCTCACAGAAGATGCTAAGCCCATGCTGTTCCCGCTCCTAAGGATTTGTGTTTTGTGTGTACCTGTGAGTGTGTATGGCTGTCACCCTACTGACAGTGATTTTTTTTCCTCCAGGGGTATGGTGGTGGCTAAAAAGAAATTGAAGTTCTAATCAAGAATCCATTCCAAATAGTGCTCACAACAAGATGGGATTTTGCAGTATGGTTGTACTTGCTAATTCAATGCCTAGACCTGCCCTCGATGTTGCCTCTTGGTATCGTGGTCTTCCTGAAGCCTCTAGTGCAAAAAAACCTACCCCATTCCTCACGGTCCCCCAAGAGATCTGAATATATTCCCTTTCCCGCAGTCATCAAGGCTGAACTCGGACACCCGGGCAGGTTTTAATCTCTTCTCGGATCACCCCAGCCTCCAGTCTACTGCTGGTTTGCTTTTTCTTCTCGGATCTCATGTTTATTTATGGTTTTCCTCAGTGACCCCTTTTTTCCCCATAAAGACAGTACCTCAAGGAAGAAAGCAGTATCATTTTGTCATACCCATTGTGCAGATGAGGACACAAAGAAACGGAGACAATCTGCCAGTTCCCCAGTCTAAGAGAGACGGCCAGTTAGCTGTGCCTACCGTTTTGCAGCAACGCATTCGGAAAATGGAACCAGGTCGGAGCTCAAACACTGTATTTTTTTTTTTTTTAAAGAACTGGATCTCTCTCTTGTGAAAACTGGAAAATGTCATTCAGTAAGGCACAGGAAAAGGAACTCTTTTGTTTATTTCTAACTAGTGTATCCCCAGGAATTCCCACCTTTGGAAAACCTGAAAAATCCCTTTTCCCAGAGGGAAAAAAAACATACAAATCTCTTGAATTAACTGAGCCCGGCAGTGAAGGCTGATAGTTGTGGTCTCTCTGGGAAATGAGAATAGCCTTTGGCTTGGACTGCGTTCCTTCCCAAGAACAAAGCGCATCCTTCTTTCTCACCTTCAAGCCAGCTATAGAGGGAGGGAAGTGGTCTGATTTAAAGTACAGCTCTTCAGGATTCCTACCCTACAGGTAAGCACTCTGATGCTGCCTAGAAAACTTCAAATAATTTCCCCGCAGATCTTGTTGTTATCTTTCCTAAAAGCACTTCCAGACCACGTGTGCTTCCCCAAATACCCTACGGTGTATTTGAAGCACGCTAAAAGCCCTCCCAAGAGCGTTGTTGCCACCTGTAACGAGTGCTCCGGCTTCCAGTGTCAGGGGTGTGATGGAGGAGCTGTGGGCACATCCTCTCCCCAAGGCGCCTATTTTGGCAGAGGACTTCTGAAGCGATGCCCAGGGGAGCTGTTGATGGAAACTGACGGGGCTGGTCGGTAAACCTCCCCTTTCCGAGCAAGGTAGTTCTCCTTCCTTTTGGGTTACACGCTCAGCTCTGAGCAAGTGCGACTCCCATCCTTCCAGGCCACTGGGGCGCTGCTTCAAGTTTCTCCGGTACCTAGTATTGCGCTCGGCACACGGCGGGGGCTCAACAGATGTTGTTGACTGACTCTCGTTCAATTCCATCCAAGGTGCCAGCTGCTTTATAATTTGCATGAAGCATCCTGGCTCTATCCAGGGCGGACTGAGATTTTAGTTTAAGCTGGCCCAGAGCAAGCCGAAAGGCAACGCAGCGCCTTAACCGTCCGTATTATAGTGCAGAGCTAGCGGCGATTGGTCATTGCTAGGTTTGGGAAACGGCTGCAAGCAAGCCCAACCGCAGACAGACCAACGACCGTATAAACCTGAAGTCTGGTCCTTTGGCATTGGTGAATCGTTGGCAAATGAGCTGCACGCCCACAGATCACTTGGCAAGTGTTCACTTATCACCTTTCCCGTTAGGCAGCCGAAAAAGATTCCTGGCCATTGTGAATTAATTTTTCCCACAAATATGTATTTTATTTGCCCAATAGATTTCCACCTCCTTTATTCATGTCATCCCAACACCAGTTTCAGTACACACACACACACGCACATAGAGTAACTCTCCTTATGTATATATCAATTTCTGTACTCCATTCATTTTTCCATATTTCTGTTATCTTCTGGGGCTTCATTGTTCATTTATTCAATTGAATTTATTGAGCGCTTACTGTGTGCAGAGCACTGTACTAAGTGCTTAGGAGAGTACAATACAAAAGAATCAGCAGGGACCATGCCTTGCAATTTTATTATAAATTCAGGTGGCTCCTGCAGTACATAATAGGCACTCAAATATAGTTGACCGACCGACTGCATGAATGAATGCATTGAAAGAGGATTGAGTATTTTGGGACAGGTCAAAATCTTCGAGTCTCCTCAGAGTAAAATTTACCCTGTAAGTAAATCTTTCCCACAGAAGACATTTTGTTCGTACTCTTCCCATGTCTGGAACTGCCTCCTACTTCAAATCCAACAGGCTACAGTTTTCCCGTCTTCAAAGCCCTTCTGAAATCAAGCTCCTCCAAGACCCCTTCTCCGATTAATCTCTCATCTCTCCGGATCATAGCCTTACAACTGCTATTTCAGCGCTTCAGTCTCACCCGATCCTTGATGTACTCCCAACTCCCATGGCCCTTAGGTACCTACCTTACATGCCCTATTTCTGAAGCGCTTACTCGTGTATCCAATTTCTTTCCTTTCCCCTTCTTCTTTCTTTTATTTTAGTCTCCTCCTTGTTAAATTGTAAACCTTTTTACTAACCTAATTTCTCAGTACGGTGTACTGCAAGGAGTAGGTGCCCAATAAGCATTAACGACTGATTGGTAGATCGACTGATTGAAGTTAGTGCTTGGGGAAGTGGCTTATTCTTTTAGGTGAATGGTGTACCAGATGATGTGACTGCTTGGGGAAAGAATATTTTTTTAAAAATCATTTTTCCAATGAAAGCATTCTATTTTTGCAACAAACCTGCCTGGCTAAAATTAAAGCTCTAAGTGACATTAGTGGTGATGCAGCAGTGCAGACAAAATAAACGTGAAACAGGGAATGTGTCTGCCAACGCTTTGTATTGTACTGTACTTTCCCAAGCATTTACAAGGGTTCTGCACATAGTGAGCACTCAATAGATGCCACTCATGATGAGGATTAGGAAGTCGCCTACTACCGGGGCTGGCTTCAGACATCTGGTTGCTCTGAGTGGGAGAAACTTTGCTACCTCAGGGTGCACTGTTCTAGGGGTGTCCTTTTAGGCCCCCCCCCCACCAAAACATCGACTTGAGGATCTCAGGGCAATTTCCAGATTCTGGCCTCACTGACAAAAGAGTGAGGTTCCTTTTATGCAGGACCCTGCAGATAGCTTTGCAACAATAATGCAGTCCCGTGGACTCAAATTAGGAAACTGAGGAATAGTCCAGATAACTGGTTTTCCCCAGTATCCCCAGTACGGGCAAATATGGAGCCCAGAATTGATCATAGATGGGTAGCATGTCAGAGGCATGTACTGGCCAGCTGTAAAGGGCCAGTCCACCAGAAATCTCCATGTTGCTGCCAGCTTTCTCCCAGATTTTCCTGTTTTTCTCACTTACCCTGACCTCCTCCTAGTCTCCCTGACTCTTGCCCCTGCTTCTGCTCCTATTCTCCCCTCTCCCTTTCAACGTGCGTCTCTCTACTCTGCTGCCCACTCCCCACCAACCGATGTGCTGATCCTCCACCTGAAAATCCCCAACCCCTCTGCCCTTTTTTTTTTTAAAAAAATTGCCTTTCCCTTCCTGACAAACACCTCTCCCTGTCCCTGTCACACTAGTTCTGATCCAGCCCTTGCTGCTGGGACTCCCTTTGCTCCCCACTCCATCTGTCATTCATTTGTATTGATTGAATGCTTACTGTGTGCAGAGCATTGTGCACACAGTGCTTGGGAGAGTACTTGTCTTTCAGCAAGTACTAGGAGAGTACTAAGCGCCGTCTTTCAACATGCCCACGTGCCCGCAAGAGTCTTACAGTCTATAGGGGGAGACAGGCATTAAAATACATTTCAGATAGAAGAAATGGGAGCATCTAAGGAGAGGTACATATGTGCTGTGGGGTGAATATCAACATCTAAGCTACCCCACGATGTTGGGGACCGTGGGAGTGATGAGGTCCAGGAAGGAAAGGATGGACAGACAGAGCCAGGGACAAGATGGGGAGGGCAGGATATGTTCTTTTTCAAAAAAAGGAGAGGGGCTGACTGAGGTCCTCAGGGCAGAGGCTTGGGGCAGCAGGGTGTCAGGGAGGCAGGAAAGCATGGACACAGAAGCTTAAAGGGCAAGTGGGAGTGGAGGCAGGGAGTTTGGGAGCGGGAGAGGGTGTGACCAGTCAGGCTCACTCAGGCTAAAAAAACTTAAGCTCACTAAAGCCAGAGGGGCTGGTTGGGAGCGATAGGGAGGAGTTGGTTAAGCAACCACATCCCATACCTCCTGCGCTACTGATCCCGGAGCACTGGGCAAGCACAAAGGCCAAACAAAGCAGAATGAGTACATTTTGATGGATCTTGTCACCCGATCCTTTCCCCCCTACCTGAAATCTGGCCAATGGAAAGGAAGAGGATTGGGCGGTATCAGGGTCTTTCTGGGGAGGGGTATCCACGAACTCTAGATAGTAGGTTGGCTTTCTGTCACACCGACATGGCAAGTTGCCTCTACCCAGACTTAGGGATGCCCACTCCGTCAGACCCTTCAGGGTGCCAGGTCGCCGATGGGACCTCCTCACTGGAGCGAGGAGAAGTGAGTATCCCCTCCCCAAGGGAGCTCATTTGCTGGGTGATTTGAAAGTAGGCCCATGCAGGAGTGATTTTAAAGGTAGCCCCTGGGTGATTTCAAAGATAGCCCATGCCGGGGTGATTTGAAGGGGAGTCCCTGGTGACAACCGATGTCTCCTTCCCAGTTCCACCATCTGCTGGAAGTTGGTGACTCTGCCGTTACTCTTCCCCGCTTCAAGCTCTCCATCCCCTTGCCCCCTCTTACCTCACCCCTCCTCTTACCTCTTACCTCTCCCCTCCTCTGCCGCTAGCCTCCACACTGTGCCTCATTCTCTCCTGTCCCACCGTCGACCCCTGGCCCACATCCTACCACTGACCTAGAATGCCCTCCCTCCTCACATCCATCAAACTAACTCTCTTCCCCTCTTCAAACCCCCAGTGAGAGCTCACCTCCTTCAGGAGGCCTCCCAGACTGAGCTCTCCCTATTCCTCTGCCCCTCCTCCCTTCCCCATTGCCCCTGCTCCTTCCCTCTGCTCTACCCCCTTCCCCTCCCCGCAGCACTTGTGTATATTTGTATATATTATTTATTACTCTGATATTCATGATGTGTATATATCCATGATTCTATTTGTCTATTTTAGTGGTACTGATGCCTGTCGTTCTGTTTTTCTGTCTGTCTCCCCCCTTTAGATTGTGAGCCTGTTGTTGGGCAGGGATTATCTCTATCTGTTGCTGAACTGTACATTCCAAGCGCTTAGTACAGTGCTGTGCACACAGTAAGCACTCAGTAAATACGATTGAATGAATGATTGAATACTGAAGGTGCACCACCTCCAAGAGGCCTTCCCAGACTAAGCTCCCTTTTCCTCAGCTCCCCCTCCCTTATGTGTCAACTAGATTTGTTCCCTTTGCTCTTCCCCTCTCTCCCCACCCCACAGCCCTTATGTCTATCAGCATATCTCTATAATTTTATTTATTTATATTGATGCCTGTTTACTTGTTTAGATGTCTGTCTCTCCCCCCCCCCCCGCCCCCAACCCCGTCCCTCTTTATTGCTGTATTGTACTTTCCAAGTGCTTAGTACAGCGCTGTGCACACAGTAAGCGCTCAATTAATAGGATTGAATGAATGAATGAATAAGTGTATTACTCCTGGGTAGAAAGTGTTCATGGAGAGCTAGTTAGATGCTTCTCCATATGCGAGTAACTCAACAAAGTGTATTCCTCCCAAAAGGAAATTTAAATTCGCCCCGTGGAATAAATCTTACACGGCTCCGCCTTTCCAACTCCAGTCTCTCACTCTCGCCGTGCCGATTGTTGGACGTGTCCATGTGTGACAGGGGACGGAGGGGGACTTAAGACAAGAAAATATCCCTAACAATTTATTTTATGGCAGCCAGCGGTGACGGGAGATTTCTGGTCAGCTACAACTAGCCGATGAATACCTCTGACCCATAGGCCGCAGCGTAACTGTCGTTAAAGGTGTCGTATTTACGACTGTCCTTCCCGGTCCCAGATAGTGTCTACTAGTAATACATGAGAAGCAGCGTGGCTCAGTGGAAAGAGCCCGGGCTTTGGAGTCAGAGGTCATGGGTTCGAATGCCGGCTCTGCCACCTGTCAGCTGTGTGACTGTGGGCGAGTCACTTAACTTCTCTGGGCCTCGGTTCCCTCATCTGTAAAATGGGGATTGAGACTGTGAGCCCCACGTGGGACAACCTGACTCCCCCGTGTCTACCCCAGCGCTTAGAACAGTGCTCGGCACATAGTAGGCGCTTAACAAATACCAACATTATTACATTCGATGTATTTAACTTTATGGCTTCGAAACTGGCGGGAGTTCCCTACCATCATTCTTCTTCCTGCCGCCCCCTGAACTTCGTGAAGCCCTTGTACATTCCCAAGTGCTTGGCCCAGTGCTTTGCACTTAGTGGAAGCTCAATAAATACAGTCAAGTGATGAATTCATCTTGTAGTTGGGTTTAGATGAGCCAGGTTCTTCCCAGCGTGTTGCCCAGAAGTAGGTTTGACAGATGAAGAGGCAGGAGGCGAGGCCAATAAGGAGTTCCTGGTGGTTCTGTTGTTATAGGCAAATGAGTTTGCAGCCGTAGCTAATCTTCGGTATGATTTGGGGGCGATATACTCTATTTTTCTGATCATTTTTTAACTCTCCCATGGCGAGGGGAGGGGTTGAGTCACCAGGGACTCTCATCTCTGACACTAAGCCCTCAGCTCTACCAGGGCCAAACCAGCTGTGGGGAGAGGACAAGAGTGGGTCTGAGTGGGTCCGGAGCGGTGAACCCGTCCTCTGGTAACAAAGAGGAGTTCAGGGAGAAACCAGACATCCCGGGGAGCACTAGGACAAATGTCCCGAAGAAGCAGTGAGGTCTAGAGGAAAGAGCATTGTCCTGGGAGTCAGAGGCCGCACGTTCTAATCCCAGCTCTGCCGATTTCTAGCTGTGGGGCCTCAGGCGAGTCACTAAACTTTTCTGTGCCTCAGTTTCCTCCACTGTAAAATGGGGATTAAATACCTCTTCTCCTTCCTACTTAGACTGTGGGCCCCATGTGGGTCAGGGACCGTGTCTGACCTAATTAACTTGTGCCTATCCCACTGCTTGACACATAGGAAGCGCTTAACAAATACCATAAGAAATTCGCTTGAACTTGATTTTCAGTATGAATACATGAATGCTTAGCATATTAGACAAGTTACCTGCCTGGGAGGAGCCTGCAAGCAAAATATGTTTCTCCATCTTTGCATGTGGAAAGTTGGAATAGCTTTTTCAGGCCTGTGATTTCAGACTCTATCCCATATACGTGGTTGACCAGCCTTTCTGGAAAGCATACTTCTCTGCCCTTCCCTATAAAAATCCAAAATGCTGTATTTCAGGGAGACGGCCTTTCAATCTCCCCAAAGTCTGGAAAACAATGCTGTGTCTCCCCCCTTTGCTTCAGCTTGGTATTTCCAAATTAAACTTCTCTGGTGATTCATCCAGCTGCTTTGCTGAACCAGTCAAGATGAATTAAAGAAGGTAATGGTCCTCCCACGAAGCCCTCTTTTTTCATGTCCAAATAAATTTCCAAGAATGACGGGATTCTCTACGGGACCTTGAGGAGACTCCTTTTCATATCTGGAATCAGTTCGGCTTCTGAATTTATTGCATGTTCCGTGGTTTCTCATTGACCGATTGGAGGCTGAGCAGCACAACAGCGACATTACTAATTATCTTTAGAATGTAATGGAGTTGAAGAGTCATTAAAGACTCTCTAAATCTGGAAGGCTTCCACCTCGAAACAAAAGGGAGTCCCTTTTTGCCCACTTGATGAGAAAAGAGGACAGTCAGGTCCCCGGCGAATTGTTCGACTTGAGTGAAGCCACACTCTGCTGAAGGGGAATTTGCATCAAAATGGAAGGCAGGTTGTACCCTTTTCTCTGTTCCAAGACATGGATTAAATACAATTCTGCAGAAAGGTCAAAAAGCATTTAATCTTTCCATAGGTATAAGTTGAATGAAGGGGGCACATTTAAACAGCATGGAAGATAGATGTCCGGAAGATGGATGTCTCCTCTATCTATAACGTTACCGCAGCAGGCGCTCTTTTTTCTAGTATTTGTTAACCGCTTACTGTGTGGTGCTGTGGGCAGGAACGTGTCTGTTGTTACTTTGTAGTCTCCCAAGCGCTTAGTACAGTGCTCCGTACACAGTAAGCTCTCAATAAATATCATCGAATGAATGAATGAATGAACGTCAAGCATTATTCTAAGCACTGGAATAGATACAAGTTTAACAGGTGAGCTACAGTGTCCGTCCCACGTGGGTCTCACGGTCTGTGTAAGAGGGAGAACGGGTACCGAATCCCCATTTTATAGTTAAGGAAGCCGAGGCACAGAGAAGGACAGGGCACTTCCCGTAGTTAATTCAGAGGCAGCTGAATTTACCCTCAGCCTTCCCGTCTCAGCCAGAGGGACGCTTAGGCTACTTCCGCTTCCAATCCACTCCTGGGGTCCTGGCTGAAGAAACCAAGAGGGTCCTTTGCATTTACAGTCACGGCCATCGGGGAATGTGCTGAAATCATCATTAAGTGTCCCTTTAATGGACTCTGAGCCTGCAAACAAGATGCGTTTCTTAGAAAATGCCTTGAACAAGATTTCGGAATAGCCTTCTTTATTTAGGGGCCTAATTTCTCATCCACATTGCATAGAACGTGGAGGTCAAGGATTTCTCTCTCCATATGTAGCCGCTCTGAATATAGACTCTTACCCTTCCTCAGGGGGGATTTTCTAAAAAAAGGGACCGGATCGTTGGTGGCGGATGTGACGACAAGTGCGGCGGTGGGAATCCGCTCCTCCGCTGCCCACTCTTCCAGTTAAAAAAGATTCTGGATCTCAGAGTTGGTAGCGGACCAGCCCTCTTCTTCCCAAATCACTAGTGGATTAATTTGTATTCTTCCCAAAACACAGGACAGACCAGAGGGTGGATAGCGTTGAAAAAGAGATGATAGGGGTTTAGGGCATCCTTAAAAAAAAACGAAGGTTTTGTTTTGTTTTCTTCTGTGGGCGTACCCAAGAATAGGGTTCTAGTGCTTCTGGGAACGAGGGTCGTGGAAAGCAGAAAAGCACACAGTAAGTGTTCAAGGGAAGAAGAAGCGTTTATAACAAAACATTCTAGTTCTCCCACCTCTTAAACTGCTGCTCACAGAGCTCCCCAGGTCTGTTCTCAGGCATAATGATTTATAACGATGGTATTTATTAAGTGCTTATTGGGTGCTCAACTCGGGAATATAGAAAAGTTACCAGTTCGGACACACTCCCTGACCCACAGAGGACTCCACAGAGGACTCACAGTCAATCTCTCCCCATACAGCAGGCCAGTGGTGGACTAAAGGACTCAAACACATGTTCCCTGGTTCCCAGGCGTACGCTCTTTCCACTGGGCCACATTGCCATATCCTCGAAGTCTCTGTAAGAGGGAAATCAATGCTCGAGGGGACATTTTTGGGAGAAGCAAAGCACTGGAAAAACCATCATCCTGTTTGCCATCCCCTAATTTTTGTGACCGTCACTTCATCACCCCTAGTGTGAAAATAAACGGAGAGCAGGATCTAATACTTATTCCCCTACAGTTAATCTTCACTTGCTCCCTCCAAGAGGTGGGACGGAAACTTATTTTCAAAGCTGGTTTCATGACTGGAGCCCTCAATGGGAGCCAGGAGATCTGACTGCTGGATCGCTGTGTGTCACTGCAAAAGTCATTTAACTTCCTTATGAGATGCAGATAATAATCTTTTCCTCTTAATTACTACATAGGGTTGTGATGAGACTTAATGAGATTACATTTATAAATCAATGGGAACTCTGAGGAAAACAGTGTTAAGAACCAAAGCATTCCTGTTTTTAGAACACTACCTGCTTCCCTGGAACTACCTCTTGGCATGAAAACACAAAGAAAAAGAGCTCTGTCCGTTACACAGTTCAATTTTAATATCGTTTCTGAAACCAATTTTAAACTACGTGGATAAAATGCATCCCTATCTGCTCCACGGGCCCGCTCTCCTAACGTGAATGGAAAGAACAGGATTTTGCCTAGAAAGCAAATATTCCCAATGGTCGGCCGGCAGCGTAGCCCGATGTCTTGGAGTGAATCCCCGTTTTTTAATTAACGACTGGCTTTCCCTTTGAATTAGCATAATTATAAAATTTACAGGCACCCAGTGAGCTTTTTATAAGGCTACTACACTGGATATGTCAAATGTCTTGTTTTAAAGGGCTTTACAAGTTAGTTACAATTTCCTCTGGGCTCAATACTGGATCCTAAGAGTGAGGGAAAAGAGTATAGTCCATTTCTGAATGTGCAGTCAGAACACGGTCCCTAAGAAGCGTCATTCAAATCATCTCACACGGTCCAACCACACTTTGCCTCCCGAGGTTGAGGGAGATCTTTCCGTCAGCAGGACCAAAAGCTGGGAGTTAACGTCCGAGTGTTCTCAGTGGAGTTGGCCCTGATGGGGGTTTCTGCCTTCAATCCCGAAGATGGAGGTTTGTCCTCAGAGGATGAAACGTAGAGCTGTGTCCGGCATACTGGCATGACTCATTCATTCAATCGTATTTATTGAGCGCTTTCTCCGTGCGGAGCACTGTACCAAGTGCTTGGAAAGTACATTTCAGCAACAAGTATAGGCAGGCTCAGTTTCTATCAGATCTCCAATCCGGATCCCACGGCTTAGGCACGAACCTCACGGTAGCGATGAGCCGCTTTCGTCTTCATGACAGGGAGTGACTGTGGCAAGTGGCCGCCGCATGATCAGGCTCAGAGCGGGGATACGCCAAGTAGCTGGAACTCCAGTCAAAACACTAAGAAAGATTGCCCCCATTTGGGCCAGCGGGATGATAGTCAATCAATCAATCAATCAATCAATCACATTTATTGAGCGCTTGCTAGGTGCAGACCCCTGTATCACATTTATTGAGCGCTTGCTAGGTGCAGAGCACTGTATCCTGCCACAGAATTCATTCATTCATTCATTCAATAGTATTTATTGAGCGCTTACTATGTGCAGAGCACTGTACTAAGCGCTTGGGATGAACAAGTCGGCAACAGATAGAGACGGTCCCTGCCGTCTGACGGGCTTACGGTCTAATCGGGGGAGACGGACAGACGAGAACGATGGCGATAAACAGCGTCGAGGGGAAGAACGTCTCGTAAAAACCGATGGCGACTAAATAGAATCGAGGCGATGTACAATTCATTAACAAAATAAATAGGGTAACGAAAATATATACAGTCGAGCGGACGAGTACGGTGCCGTGGGGATGGGAAGGGAGAGGTGGAGGAGCAGAGGGAAAAGGGGAAAGTGAGGCTTTAGCTGCGGAGAGGTAAAGGGGGGATGGCAGAGGGAGTAGAGGGGGAAGAGGAGCTCAGTCTGGGAAGGCCTCTTGGAGGAGGTGATTTTTAAGTAAGGTTTTGAAGAGGGAAAGAGGATCAGTTTGGCGGAGGTGAGGAGGGAGGGCGTTCCGGGACCGCGGGAGGACGCGGCCCGGGGGTCGACGGCGGGACGGGCGAGACCGAGGGACGGCGAGGAGGTGGGCGGCGGAGGAGCGGAGCGTGCGGGGTGGGCGGTGGAAAGAGAGAAGGGAGGAGAGGTAGGAAGGGGCGAGGTGACGGAGAGCCTCGAAGCCTAGAGTGAGGAGTTTCTGTTTGGAGCGGAGGTCGATAGGCAACCACTGGAGTTGTTTAAGAAGGGGAGTGACGTGCCCAGGTCGTCTCTGCGGGAAGATGAGCCGGGCAGCGGAGTGAAGAATAGACCGGAGCGGGGCGAGAGAGGAGGAAGGGAGGTCAGAGAGAAGGCTGACACGGTAGTCTAGCCGGGATATAACGAGAATCAGAAGCAGCACGGCCTAGTGGATAGAGCATGGGCCTGGGAGTCAGAAGGTCATGGGTTCTAATCTCGGCTCTGCCACTTGTCTACTGTGTGACCTTGGGCGACTCACTTCACTACTCTAGGCCTCAGTTACCTCATCTGTAAAATGGGAATTAAATTTGTGAGCCCTATTTGGGACAGGGACTGTGTCCAACCCGATTTGCTTCTATCCAGCCTAGTACTTAATACGGGGCGTGGCACATGATCAGTGCTTAACGGACACTATCATTATTACCAATAATAATTAACAGACACGTTCCTGACCACAACAGGTTTGCAGTCGAGAGGGAGGAGCAGACATTAATATGAATGAATAATTTACACAATATATTTTAAAGACTTGTACATAAGTGCTGTGGGGTCACGGTTGGGGATAGGCCGACGTTCAAATGTTCGGAGGTCACGGATGGAAGTGCCGAGACGACGCAGAAGGGAGGGCGAGGCAGGAAAAAGAGGGCTTAATCGGGGAACTTCTCTCGGAGAAGATGTGACCTTAATAACGCTTTGAAGGTGGAAAGAGTGGTGGTGTGGCAAAGGGAGGGATAGGGAGTTCCAGGCTGGGGGAGGCTGTGGTAAAGGGGTCGGGGGCGAGACAGACGAGATTGGGGCACAGTGAGTAAAATGGTGCTAAAGGAGCGGAGTGTGTGGTCTGGGCCGTTGTAGATCAGTGAGATGAGGTAAAATGGGGTGAGCCGATCGAGTGCTTTAAAGCCAACGGTAAGGAGCTTCTGTTTGCCGTGGAGTTGGTCGGATAGCCTTTAGAGGTTCTTGAAGAGTGGGGAGACGTGGACTGAACGTTTCTGTTGATAAATGATAGCAGAATAGGTGGTTTTATCTCGATCCTGGGTTGGAGAAGCTGCATGGCCTAGTGGAAAGAGCCTGGACTTGGCAGACGGATGACCTGGGTTCTAATCCCAGCTCCGCCACTTGCCTGCTGGGCGACCTTGAGCAGAACGCTCGGCGTCTCTGGGTCTCAGTTGCTTCCTCTGTAAATTGGGAATTAAGGAGCTGTTCTCCTTCTAATAATAATAATTAGATTATTGATAATCTGATAATAATTGGATTATCAGGCTGAGCTCTACGTGGGACAGGGACTGTGTGCAGCTAGACCAAGCTAAACCCAGACTAAGGCCCCCTTTTCCTCAGCTCCCCCTCCCTTCCACATGAACTCGACTCGCTCCCTTTGCTCTCCTCCCCTCCCGGCCCCACAGTCCCTATGTTTATACATATAGATCTATAATTCTATAGAATTCTATAATTCTATATATTCTATAACCTATAATTCTCCAGTCTATTCTTCACTCCGCTGCCCGGCTCATCTTCCCGCAGAAACGATCTGGGCACGTCACTCCCCATCTTAAACAACTCCAGTGGTTGCCCATCGACCTCCGCTCCAAACAAAAACTCCTCACTCTAGGCTTCGAGGCTCTCCGTCACCTTGCCCCTTCCTACCTCTCCTCCCTTCTCTCTTTCCACCGCCCACCCCGCACGCTCCGCTCCTCCGCCGCCCACCTCCTCGCCGTCCCTCGGTCTCGCCCGTCCCGCCGTCGACCTCCGGGTCGCGTCCTCCCGCGGTCCCGGAACGCCCTCCCTCCTCACCTCCGCCAAACTGATTCTCTTTCCCTCTTCAAAACCCTACTTAAAACTCACCTCCTCCAAGAGGTGAGACTGAGCTCCTCTTCTCCCTCTACTCCCTCTGCCATCCCCCCTTTACCTCTCCGCAGCTAAACCCTCTTTTTCCCCTTTTCCCTCTGCTCCTCCACCTCTCCCTTCCCATCCCCACAGCACCGTACTCGTCCGCTCGACTGTATATATTTTCGTTACCCTATTTATTTTGTTAATGAATTGTACATCGCCTCGATTCTATTTAGTCGCCATTGTTTTTATGAGATGTTCCTCCCCTCGACTCTATTTACTGCCATTGTTCTCGTCTGTCCGTCTCCCCCGATTAGACCGTAAACCCGTCAGACGACAGGGACCGTCTCTATCTGTTGCCGACTTGTTCATCCCAAGGGCTTAGTACAGTGCTCCGCACATAGTAAGCGCTCAATAAATACTAATTCTATTTATTTATATTGATGCCCGTTTACTTGTTTTGTTATCTGTCTCCCCCCCGCCCCCAGACTGTAAACTCGCTGGGGCAGGGATTGTCTTGCTTTATTGCTGAATTAATTGTACTTTCCAAGCTCTTGGTAGAGTGCTCTGCACACAGTAAGCGCTCAGTAAATACGATCGAGTGAATGAATGCAGCTTGATTCACCTTTATCTACTCCAATTCTTTATTCATTCAATTGTATTTATTGAGGGCTTCCTATGTGCGGAGCACTGTACTAAGCACTTGGAAGGGCTTGGCACATAGTAAGCACTTAATAAATACCACAGTTATAGTTAACCAGCTTTTCCACACCTCCTCCCTTCCACCAGTGACCGGGCTCCCCGTTTGGGTGTGATCTCCTGTCGGTAACATAATAATGATAATACTAATAATGATGTTGGTATTTGTTAAGCGCTTACTATGTGCCGAGCACTGTTCTAAGCGCTGGGGGAGATACACGGTAATCAGGTCGTCCCACGTGAGGCTCACGGTTGATCCCCATTTTACAGAGGAGGGAACTGAGGCACAGAGAAGTGAAGTGACTACAGTCACACAGCTGACAAGTGGCAGAGCCGGGATTTGAACTCACGACCTCTGACTCCCAAGCCCGTGCTCTTTCCACTGAGCCACGCTGCTCAGTTGGGCATAGGCGCATCTAATATAAAGAATTTCCTGAGCTCCTTTCAAAGCTGGAAGCCACAAATTCCCTCGCAGATTTTACTCTCGGTCTTGCTTTACTAGCAGACCTTGATTTTCATCACATTACCTCGTCTGGTCCTCAGTTCCATCACCTGTCGAATGGGATGAATTGCTCTTTCTGGGTTTTTTATGTCACTCGTGTAGCGGACACCGGAAACAAAACAATAAGTAACGTTTGCCCGTGAATTCACTTCACCGGGACGATACGGGAATCATTGAATTAGTTGTCTCGACATGCACACTGAAATTGAAAAGCTGGGCATAAATGACGAGTGGTATTATTGTACCTCTCAAGTGGCTGGGATTGGGAGAAGAGACCGAATCACAGTTTTGAACTTTGAGCCTCGTTATAAATAAACCAAAAAACCCCCCAAACAAAAAACTCACCAAATGAGTTTCACTTCTGAAAAGAGCAGATTCTAGAATGGTTTGTTTGTCTTCTAAGATTATCACGTAGCAGTATTTATATTGAATTTTAGATTAAATGATTTTTTAAGCAGTTAAGAAAATCTGTTTATCAGGTCAAATGAAAACCGAGCCTCAAAAATATCAACAGATTAGCCCGGTCGATTGGATTAGGTTTTATAAATATCTTTCGACACCCTGGCTCTTTCCCGTCGTCGCTCCATAGGACCGGGATTCTGGTAGGCTCCAGGTAGACCCTATAGTCAGTCGAATAGAAACTAGGGCCAGGGAAGGTTGGGAATGACGAAAACCGGCTGAAATCCATCAGCCTAAAACTGATAGCGCGTTTGCCGCTGCCAATCGGTTTGGCAAAGGCTTATCTAATATAAAGAATTTACTGAGCTCCTTTCTAAGCAGGAAACCACAAATCCCCAAGTAAATTTGCAGTTTACAGCAGACTTCTAGGAGTGAGGCAGAGGGAATCAGTCCCGTGTTTCACCCACACACGTTCGCATGAAGACAAGGAACTGGTCGAGAAACAAGACTACATCTTGAAAGACTGAAGCCATGCTCGCTAAAAGAAGTGGGAAAATAAGGCCATTATCCAGGTAGCTCAAGTAACCTAATTGCATTCTTTTTTCTCTTTACTGGTGGAGAGGACCCTATTTTAATACTGCAGAGCAGTCAGACATTTTCCTATCCCCGATGTACCTCTAAAAGAAGGGGTTACAGTGCAAACTGATTATCGGTTTGCCATTTGGATTATTCAGCTACCGAGTCAGTGACTGCAGGTAACCTCCGTCCGAACTTTATAACGTGCCACACCTCTTCCTGCCTACTTGTCCACTGCCCTCCATGCACAGACCGGGAGAAGAGGTGGGTAAATGGCGTTATCCAAACCACCGGCACTAAAATGGATACCGCGTCTCCATGCGGGTGACACCCAAATCTCTCTCTCTTTCCCTGTTCTCTCTCCCTCCCTCCAGGCTCTCATCTCCTCCTGCCTTCAGGACCTCTCTACCCGGATGTCCTCCCGCCACTTCAAACTCAAACACGTTCAAGACAGAGCTCCCGATCTTCCCTCCCAAACCGTGTCCTCTCCCAAACTTTCTCATCGCTGTAGACGGCACAACCATCCTTCTGGTCTCACGAACCCGTAACCTTGGCATCATCCTCGATTCCACTCTCTCGTTCACCCCACATATCCAATCTGCCACCGGATCCCGTCGGTCTCGCCTAGACCTCATCGCCAAGATCTGCCCTCTCCTCTCCATCCAAACCGCTATCCCGTCAGTGCAGTCTCCCTTCCTATCCTGACCGGATTACTGCATCAACCTCCTTTCTGACCTCCCGCCCCTCCCCACTTGGGTCCGTACTTCACTCCGCCGCCTGGATCATCTCTACAGAAACGTTCGGGGTACGTCGCCCTCCTCCTCAAAATTCTCTAGTGGTCCCACCAACCTCCGTATCAGCCGAAAACGCCTCGGTATTGTCTTTAGCGCTCTCCATCCCCTTAGCCCTTCTTACCTCGCCTTCCTTCTCTCCTTCCGTAACCCAGCCGGCACACTCTGCTCCTCCGGCGCCAACCTTCTCACGGTGCCTCCATCTCACCTGTCTCGCCGCTGACCCCCGGCCCGCGTCCCACCTCTGACCCGAATGCCCTCCTTCCTCGAATCTGCCGACCTATCACTCTTCCCCCCCCTTCAAAGTCTTACTGAAGGCCTGCCTCCTCCAAGAGGCCTTCCCAGACTAAGCCCCCTTTTCCTCCTCCCCCTCCCTTCCGTGTCACCTCCACTCCCTCCCTTTGCTCTCCCCCCGACCCAACACCACGGCATTTATCTATATATATATATGTGTAAATCTCTATAATTCTCTTTGTCTATACTGATGCCTGTTTACTTGTTTCGATGTCTCTTCTCCCCCCCCCCCCCCCGCCACTGTCCCCCCTCCCGCCCCAGACTTTTAGCCCACTGTGGGCAGGGATCGTCTCTTTATCGCTGCATTGTGCTTTCCGAGCGCTTAGTACGGTGCTCTGCGCACACTAAGCGCTTTGGCTCAGTGGAAAGAGCACGGGCTTGGGAGTCAGAGGTCATGGGTTGAAATACCGGCTCAGCTGCTAGTCAGCTGTGTGACTTTGGGCAAGTCACGTAACTTCTCTGTGCCTCAGCCACCTCATCTGTCAAATGGGGATTAAGACCGCGAGCCCCACGTAGGACCACTCGATCCCCTTGTGTCCTCTCCAGCGCTTAGAACAGTGCTTTGCACGTAGTAAGCGCTTAACAGACGCCATGACTATCACTGAATACGATCGAATGATGAACGGATAGGGTCACGGTCCCTAAGGCTCAGGGCTGAGGCTCGTCTCTTGTTCCCGATGGGAAGTTCCACCCGCTACCAAGGTACCTAGCCTGGTCGTTTCAAAACGATCTGGATGTTTGGGCGCAGAAATGCAAAAGCGTGGTAACTTTTCTAACGCGGCAAAGAACAACCCCGGGTCTTGTACGAAACGTCGACGTCCGTGCCAAATGCCGCCCTCTGGGGTAAAATCAGAACATCCCGGGGAAGGCGGGGAAGGCATTCACCGTCGCCAAGTGCCGTGGCGGGGTTGGACTCTACAAGAGTAGAGTCCAACAAGATGAACCCAGATTTCTTCTGTTCCACCTCACTTCCTTTCACGATACAGGGAGTTCACAGGCCCACCCCTCTGCCGTCGCAGAAGCGGAGGCGATGGGCGCCGCGCAGGGGGGCCCGCTCGGCCCGCCTCCGCGTCCCCCTCTCCGCCCCGCCGAACGCCATCCGGCGCGAGGTGGCTCGGTCTCCCCCTCCTTCGTCCACAGTCCCGCCGTCGCTCCCGGCCCTCCCTGCTGCCGGAGCCTAGGCGGGAGGCCAGGAGCGAGCCCCGGGCGACGCGGCCCCCGGTCTCGCGGGGACGCGGGAGCGTCGCTCCGACGCAGCCGCGCGGTGCTCGAGAAAGGATCCCCAGGTGCGGGAAACGATTTAGCGGACACCGGGCCCTGCGTTTCAGGAGTCTCCGCTGTACCGTAAAAGGTACGTCGCGAAAGAACGATCTTCATCCGAACCGAAGCCGCAGAGAAAGAACACACGTCCAGCTGAGAGCAGCATCGAGCTTTCGTTCACTACGGGGAGAGTCAGCGCTCTTCATCCGAACCCGACGGACATCTGTGTTTCGGTGGTCGTCCTTTTACCCGGCATCGGGCATCTGGGTAATATTTAGACGCCTTATATATTTTTTTCAACCGTCCTCACCACGCGATCGAACGAAGCCGGGGACGGCAACCGCATCGTCACACCCGGCGGAGGCGGCCCCACAGAATACCCGGGCACGAAGGGACCGGGGATGACGGAATCTTTCTCCCTCGGAGAGGAGGGGAGGTGTGTGGGTGGGTGTGGGTGTGTGGGGGGGGAATTTAACAATCCCGCAACCCCACCCTCTCGCTCCGCCCCCTCCCTCGTGTCCCCAAAACTCGGCCCTCAGAAAGCACCGTGATCCCAGCCCGTCCTCGGTCGAGTCCGATTCTTCCCCCCTCTGACCTGACAGGCGAGGGAGAGGATGCGATTTTCCGGCCTCGCCGTCGAGGCGGGTGTCTAAACTTCCGTTTTTTTTCCTTAGTAAAGAAAGACAACCGGGAGAGGCCGATGCGGCGTGGTCTTCGGAAGTACACTTTGGCGTCCTGAATTCTCACGGTAGTAAGACCGAGTCCGTTCACCAGGCGCTAATTGGCGGCGAGGAGACGTCTCCGGCCTCGGGCAGGGTGACCCTCCCGGGTTGGGGGCGCGGGGGCAGGGGCCGTCCCGGCCCCTCTCCCTCGAGGTGACGGGCAACCGTGGAGCCGGCGCCGCCCCTTCCACCCTCCCGGCCTCCCCCTGCCCTCTTTCCACCCCCGACCCGAGAGCTGCGGGGCGGGGAAGCGGTGCGGGGCCTCGAACTCCCCCGGGGGCGATGGGCGGACCGTGTCGCTTCACTCCCCGTCCCGAGAGCAGACGTGCCGAATCCCGGCGTGCCCCTTCCCCCTCCCCCAAACGCCCGGGGGGCTCGCCGGGCCACCCGACCGGGAAAGGGCTGCGGAAATGGGGGCCGGAGGGGCGGCGGCCCACCGGGGAGGCGCGGGAGGAGAGGATCGGGGAGACCCTCGCTCCCTCGTCGGCCGGCGCAGAGCTGGGACGAACCGGACTCGGTCGGGCAGGGGTGGACCGGGCCGGCCAGGGATGGGATGAACTGGACTCGGCTGGGCTGGGCTGGGCTGGGCAGGACGGGACCGTCGGGTCGGTTCCTTATCTGGGCGTCGTGCGGAGAAAGAGGAAGGAGGAGGGGGGAGAGGCGGCCCGGCAGAGCGCAGTTCGCTCGGGGGCTTGGGGGGACGGTGGGTCTCGGCCCCCGGCCCGGCCACCCTCCTTCTTCCCCCCCCCCCGCTCCTTCCCGCGCCCCTCCCGGGCCGGCCGGGGGGAGCTGCTGCCCACTCCTCGCCCCCTCCTCCCGGCCCGCCCCCTTCCCTCCCTACCTCCCTCCCTCGTCCCTCCCTCCCTCCCTCCCTCCCCTCCGCTGGGCAGGCGGAGAAAGTTAGCGGCGGGGAAGGAAGTCGGGGCCGGTCCGGCGGTGGGGAGCCGGGAGCGGCGGGCGGGCGGGAGGGAGCGGACCCTTCCCCGGGGCCTGGGGGGAGGGGACCGGGAGGAGGGGCGGGAGGGCCATGCGGCGGGGCCCCCGCCGGGGCCAGCGGGACAGCGCCGGCGGCGGGGGCGGCGGCAACCGGGGCCGGGGCGCATGCAGCCCGGCCGGAGAGGAGGAGGAGGAGGAGGAGGAGGAGGAGGACGACGACGACGACGACGACGACGAGGGGGCGGCGGCGGCGGCGGCGGAGGAGCAGGAGCAGGAGGAGGAGGAGGAGGGGGCGGCGGCTGAAACCATGTCCGGGCAGCGCCGGGGGCTGCCGCTGCCGCGAACGGGGAGCCGAGATGGCCCGGTGGCCCGCGCCGCCGCCCCCGCCGCCCGCCTCCTCCTCCTCCTCCTGCTCCTGCTCCTTCTCCGCCGCCCCCTCCCCTTCCTCCTCCTCCTCCTCCTCCTCGTCGTCGTCGTCGTCGGCCGCCGCCGCCCCCTCCTCCGCCTCGGTCCCCGCCGCCGCCCCCTCCTCCTCCTCGTCGTCGTCGTCGTCGTCGTCGTCGTCGTCCGCCGCCCCCTCCTCGGCCTCGTCGGCTAAGGGCCCGCCGGCGCGCAAGCTGCTCTTCATGTGCACCCTGTCCCTGTCCGTCACCTACCTGTGCTACAGCCTCCTGGGCTGCTACACCTCCCTGCAGGTCCCGCTGGCGCTGCGCGAGCCCCCCGCCGCCGGGCCCGGGCCCGGGCCCCCCGTCCCCGCCCCGGCCCCCGCCCCGGCCGGCCGGCCGGCCCGGGCCCCCCGGCCCCCGCCGGCCCCCGCCCAGACCGCGGCGGCGCCCGGGGGCCCGCCCGCCCGGGGCCCGCCCGCCCGGAGCCCGCCCGCCCGGGAGCCGCGGGAGGCCAGCGCCGCGGACGAGGAGCCGGCGGGGGGCCGCGGGGCGGGCGGGGCCCCCGGGACCCCCACGCCCGACTACGGGGAGAAGAGGCTGCCGCAGGCGCTGATCGTCGGGGTGAAGAAGGGGGGCACCCGGGCGCTGCTGGAGGCCATCCGGGTGCACCCCGACGTGCGGGCCGTGGGCACCGAGCCCCACTTCTTCGACAGGAACTACGACCGGGGGCTGGACTGGTACAGGTAGGGCCGGGCCGGGCCGGGCCGCGGGACAGACTCTCGGGGAGAGATCCCTCCGGGGAGAGACCCACGGGGAGGGACCCTAGGGGAGGGACTCTCGGGGAGGGACCCTCGGAGAGAGACTGTGAGCCCCCCTCGTTGGGCAGGGACGGTCTCCGTTGCCGAATTGTCCATTCCAAACGCTTAGGACAGTGCTCGGCACAAAGTAAGCGCTCAACCGGTACTATTGAATGAATGAATGAATGAATGAATGCATGCATGAGGGATCCTCAGGAGGAGACCCCCCCCCCCTCCGCGGAGAGACCCTCCCCAGGGAGAGACCCCCGCGGAGAGACCCCCCGCGGAGAGACCCCCCGGGGACTAGACGCTTCGGGGCGGGGAGACACCCCCGGCGACAGACCCTCAGGGAAAGATCCCCCCCCCCCCCCGGGGAGAGACCCCCTCGTAGTGAGACCCCCCCCCCGGGGAGAGGCCTTCGGGGAGATACCCTCGGGGACAGCCCACTGGGGAGAAACCTCCTAGGAGAGAGACCCCCCCCCCCCCCCGGAAGAGACCCTCGGAGACAGATCCTCGAGGAGAGACCTCCGGGGAAAGCCCCTCGTGGGGAGACTCCCGGGAAGAGACCCTCGGGGAGAGCGCCCGGCGGTGGCGGCGGAGGATGGGGTTTAGGGGAGGTCGCCCCGTCCCGTCCCGTCCCGTCCCGTCCCGCCTCCGCATCTTCCTCCCCGCTCTTGCCAGCCTCACCAGAGTCCCGCTCCCAAACCCGGCTGCCAACTTTGCGCGCCCCTGCCCTGCCCCTGCCTCTGTCCTGCCCCTGCCCCTGCCCTGCCCCTGTCCCTGTCCTGCCTCTCCCCAGCCCCCCAGCTGCCCCAAAGCGCCTGCCCGGGCCGGGTAAGGGTCTCTGCGCGCCGCCCCCCCCCCCCCCCCCGGGGGCCGGGCCGGGCGGGCGGCCGCTCCTCGGAGCGCGGGAGGTCGGGCGCGGCAGGGGTCTGCCTGGCGGCCAGATAAGGATGCCCCTTGGGGCTTCTCCCAAAGGCCGGGGTGGGGGTGGTGCGGGGGGGGGGGGTGGGGGGGTGGGCGCCGCCGAGGAGGGGTCCGAGCCGGCCGGGGGGAGCGGGAAGGGGGGGGGGGTCTGCGCCCGGCGACCGGCCTCTGCCGCCCCGGGGCCGGAGTCCCGGGCCCACGGTTCTCCTCGGACCGTTCCGGATCGCCCCAGATTCACCCGAAAGGCCGAAACGATGCGATGGGTTCTGGCCCTTTCGGATCGGAGCCCCCGGGGGAGAGGGGAGGAGGTGGTCTGTGGACGGGCATTCCCCTAAGGCGCTTGGAGAACCCGCGGATCCGGGACTCTCCCCCCTCCCTCCTTCTTCTGAACGATTTATTTATTCTACGTCCCGCCTCGACGATGTCCGGATGGCGGTCGGGTACCCGTGGGGTTTTGACTCCCGGCACCGCGGACCTTCCTTCCTCTTACAGCGGAGGAGCCCGGATCCCGCGAACGTTCGCGTAGATCGCGTCCCGTCCGTGGCGGTGCCGTTGCCCCCGGGGACGAGGGGAGCCGGTCGGGTTTAAGTGCCGGGCCCCTCGGTGAATGAATTCCCCGGGCTCCCCCTTTTCGTTTCGCCAGGGATGCCTTTTGAAACGATCCACGGCGGAGGACCCGTGGCCCGTGGACGGGTGATGTTCGCCCCGACCCCGACGGCGCTTACGGGCGCGTGTCTGAATTGCACAGTACGCGTCTTGGGAGATCGCCTCGCCCGGATTAGCGTGGGTCTCCCCCTCTCGACTCCGAGCCCGTTACGGGACGGGGAACGCGTCCGTCGATTCCTTTGGGATGCGCTCTCCCGAGTGCCCGGAATGGTGTCCCGCGCCCGGTAGGCGCTCGGTGAATCCCGCTGCCCGATCGATCGGTCGCGGGGGGCCGAGACTGCGCCGAGGGTATTGCCCTTCCCCGCCGCATCTCGTCGCGAAATAGCAGGCGCGACGAGCTGTTCCCGAGTCGGGCGATTCGACCGTTAGTTACGGAGCCCGGACCCGCGAGTTAAGGTGGCGCCGATATTTGGAAGAGTCGACAAGTAGATAGATGGGGATTCTCTCTTGACGGGATGCCCTTCGCCTTCCGATCGACGCGGGTCCCGCGTGCCTCCCACGTTCAGGTGAGCTGCTCGGAGAGTTTCTCTTTGAGAAAACAGAAACCGAAACAGTCCGGTGAAGCGTACGTTGAAATTCACCGGTCCGCCCGTTGAAAGCTCCTAAGTGAAGCGTTCTTGTACGCGCGTTTTACGCGCGAGCGTGGCTTTTAACGCCTTGGCCGTTTTGATGGAGAGAACTGATCGCATCCCTTCTCCGTTCAAAGAGGCAACGGCGAACCCCTGATTTAACTGGAAAATCGGCGCCTACGATGTTGCGAGCCCTGGTTTCCGTTATGCGATTATCGTCAAAAAGACGTTCGTCAGGATGGTGAACTGGACGTCGGCCAGAACGTTCAATCGTCAAACTGCCAGAATTGAGTGGTCGGGAGTTACATGGGTGTGGATTTTTTGGTGGGGCGGGGGGGGACTGGTTGGTGTGTCCGGTTTTTCGACCCAAAGTCTGCTGCTCGTTTAATCCGGCTGCCGTTTAAAGCTTCGTATCTGGCAGTGGAGGACTTTAGAAAGTTTGGAAGCAGTGTTTAGCCGAATACAGCGCGTCGCGATACGTATCTCACTACTGAGCATCCTTAGGGATAGTTTGGCGACTGGTTTTTCGGAGGGGTTGGAGGCGAAAAAGGTCATCTCTAATGAGCGTGTTTGGTTTAGGTTTTGGCTAGCGGCACTGAAAAGGAAGCGGGTGCTTCACATGTGAGGATGTGAGTGAAAATAAAATGGTGATTGTTTAAAATCAAGTTGCCAAAGAGATGGTTTTGAATTGAGGATCGAGTTTAGAAACACGATAAAAGAAACTCTAGGAAGAACCGTAGAGAGGATTGGAGTCATTCGGTGAAAATGGACTGATTCTGACAGGCAGCTGGGTTTTCATATTTCCTCTTAAATCAGTGCTGTGAGAAAAGGGGAAAGGCGTTATCACTGCCGATTTCCCGGAGCGAAAGGCATCCGCAGATCTGCAGGAGCGTTATAGTTGGGGCTACCGAAAACACCGTTCTGATACTTTGATTTCTTTCCTTGGTACTGTGCGGTCCTTTTGGCTTGGTGCGGTTACCATTTGTTCTTTCTTTCTTTCTTTCTTTCTTTCTTTCTTTCTTTCTTTCTTTCTTTCTTTCTTTCTGTCTTTCTGTCTTTCTGTCTTTCTGTCTTTCTGTCTTTCTGTCTTTCTGTCTTTCTGTCTTTCTGTCTTTCTTTCATTCATATTGATTGAGCTCTTACTGTGTGCGGGGCGCTGTACTAAACACTTTCATGAAGAGCGATGGAGTGAAACCCCCGGACGATGATGTTTTGGGGGCTCAGTGTGGGGAAGCAGCAAAATGAGTTTCCTGCAAACCCTCCTGTTAAGGCGCCTGCCCGGACAGTGACCCGGAAGGAGCTTTCCGGTTTTCCTATTGTTTCTCTCGAATATCGGCCAATAAGGAATTTAAGGGGACGCGTGTCTTCCTGGTGCCGGCGGGGATCGGTCCATCGTATTTATTGAGAACTTACTGTGTGCAGAGCACTGTACGAAGCGCTGGGGAGAGTACGGCTTCTCTGTGCCTCAGTTCCCTCATCTGTAAAATGGGGATGGAGACTGCGAGCCCCACGTGGGACAACCTGATTCCCCTGTGTCTACCCCAGCGCTTAGAACAGTGCTCTGCACATAGTAAGTGCTGAACAAATACCGACATTATTATTATTGTACTATTGTATTATTATCATTACAGTGTAACAGAGGTGCTAGACACATCCCCTGCCCACAGTGAGCTTAGAGAGGGTGAGTTGAGTCCCCTGAAACAAGGGAGCGACTGCACTTGTCCTTTTCTTATTTTCTTAAATATCAGAATCTTCCATTCGTACCTCTTATCTACTCCGGTGCTAAGTACTCTTGATGCTTGGCACGTAGTGCCATGCTCGACGCTACCGTTATTATCATTATTGTTTCTATCTTCAAAGAGCCGTCCGATCGATCGATTATATTTACTGAGCGCTTACTGTGTCTTGGGGAGAATACGATAGAGCAGAGTTAGTCGACGTATTTCCCTGCCCCCAACGAGCTTACAGTCTATGGGATCCATCCCCGTGCTCCAAACCTCGTACCCATACTTTCAAGGTCATCAGAGCGGGAGCGGGTAGAGTGACAGACAGCTTTAGAATCTTCACCGTTCTAAAACCAGAGAAACTAAGGACGGAAAGACTTAGGGTGAACCCGGTGTTGAAAATACAGCGCCTCTTTCGTGGCCCAGCACTCAAAACATTACATTAGGCTGTCTGAGGTGTGCGGGTGGCTTTGATACCTAGAGCGCTTATCCTTTTATGAAAACTTAGAAGGCTATTCACCTAAGTAGACATCCTCAGGTTAATTGTATATTAAGTATTTTGGGTGCTATGTCATAACATTTTACTTCCTTTACCTGTTCTGTCAAGTCTGGTTTTTTTCCTCAGATGATAACAAATAGAAGTTGGGAAAGAATGGGCTGAAACCTATAGCACTGGCTGTTAGATGAGCTCATTTATTCCGGTTTCCAACTAACAGACTCAGTACTGATGTTCCCACATCATTCGTTGCCTCTAATCTTGTTTGCCGCTTTTCTCTAACGTTGCTAATGTGATTTACTTTTTTAAAAAGATGTTTTAAGTTATGACACATTTCATATGGGAATAGACCAGTAGATTTTTTTTTTTTAAAAAACTACATTTAATGTTCTTAAATATTCTGATATAACGTGGCTCATCGGGTTATTTTTCAGGATGGATTTCTCCCCCCCCCCCCCCAAATCTGGCTCGCTGCTGCAGACTGAGCAGATAGATGTCTTTTCTGAGCTCTTCGCCTAAAGGTTTTGAGATCTTTCAGTTAGGAAGCAACCATTTAAACAGAACATAATGGTGAATATGAGGGGCATCAGGTGTTCCATCCGTGATGCTCTGCGTGTTGCTCATTCAGCTCTGCTCACAACTCTATTCTGGACCCCTCCCAGCCAACCAGTAATGGGCAAACGAGCTAGGATGTTTATGATTCGAGCCAACCTCACTACTCGATTAACACCTTCCACGGAGGTCCCGTGGACCGTGGGAAGACTGGCTCCAGAAACGGCCTCGTCACTATCGTTACCTTTAAATTCAAAGGGCACAAGGACCCGGGTATCTGATTTTATAAAGCGGTTTTCACTAAACTCAGAGGATTAGAGCTCGACGGTGCACTTCCCTCCTTGCAGTCTGCCCGCTCTCTCAGCTCCCTGATGAGTTGAGCGGCACCGATACAGACACCCGATTTCAAGGTGATTCCACTTTGAACTTCAGTCCGTGTCAAAGTCCGGCCTTGCGTTCCTGCTCCGTGCACGTCACGACTGCACAGCTGCTTCGCATCATGCATGAAAGGGCTCTGTCAGTCAGTATCATCGCCCCGTTGACTTAGTCTGTTCATTAGGGATGTTTCTGTGGAAAACTACAAGGGTTCTTCCCCTCTCAGGGTCACTCCCGGAGAGCTGCCAGTACTCTACCGGTCTCGATTACGGGAGGGAGAGTCGAGCGGAGGCATATCCGTTCCATTCCCAGCTTGGGCAGTGGCTAGCGAGTGGGAGGCAATCCGCTACGAGTCGAAACTCGCCTATGCTGGGCGGCAGCGGCACGGGAGAGAGTCGAGGGCCGAGACTCGAATTAACTGCGGGGAAGGGGGCAACGGTAAAGCGCGTCTGTGTTTTTACCGAGAAAACTCTGTGGGCGCACTGCCGGAACAATTGCAGACGGAGGTGGGTCGTACGGGGAGAGATGTGTCCGAGGTGTCGCTCTGCGTCCGGGACGACTTGATGGCGTAAGACGGGACAAGAGTTTGTCTCTCTCTCCTCGCCAACAGATTTCAAACGGTGGTGGATTCCTTACTCTAGTCTTTCACAAAAGTTATGGATGAAATCTGCGATTTCTAACTGGCTGCTCAGCCTGGTCTGGTGGATGGAGCACGGGACTGGGGCTCAGAAGGACCCGGGTTCCGCTAGGGCTAATCCCTGCTCTGCCACTGGTAAGCTGTGGGACTTTGGGCCAGTTACTTCACTTCTCTGTGCCTTAGGTAAATCATGTGTAAAATGGGGATTAAGACTGTGAGCCCGATGCGGGACAGGGACTGTAGCCGATCCAGTTACCTTGTATCTATCCCAGAGCTTGGTGCAGTGCTGGGCACAGAGTGAGCACTTAACAAATACCCCAGTTATCATTATCATTATTACCGTTTCACTCTGCGGATCTTACAAATGGTGGTAAGCTCTTTATCGACGTTTCCCCATCTTCGCGTCTATAAGAGCAATGTGACAAAATACAAAGACCGAAGCCCAAAGCAAGTTTCATTTATTTCCTTGCAATCTTACTCAGAACGTGGGAAATTGAACGGGACGTTTCCTAACCAAACTCTCATTAATCGAAGTAGTTCACGGTACCGACATTGAAATTCTTTATAAAATAGGTCCTCTCATTTCGGAGGAACTAATAGTTCCCCGAGTCGCATTACCCAAATGTGTCAATAACGGGTAGGGTCACGTTAGCCCCTGAAGTCTCTGAAGAGAGAGCTGCAACACGGCTCTCATTTTAGTTGGTTCGTTCAAGGTAACACCCAAAAGGAGGATTCCAAAACCTGGAGCCGAGTTTACAAAGCTGTCCAGGGAAACTTCACGTCTGGATTCTCAGGTTCGAGTTGTCGAATTCCCCGGCAAAAGCAGAGAAGATTCGGGTTTCACCGAACCGAAAAGAAAAAATACTATATTCACTCGTAAATTGTAATTCCACTCTAATTTTGCCGGGGGAGGATGGAGAGCTTTCCTTACTATAAAACAAGAAGAGGTCCGTATGGACCGGACGTAACAAGCATCCCCAAAGGTGGGTTTGTTTTCCCCTGAGTTGGCTCAGCTTGAGAATGCTCTCTAGTGCATGAAGACCCCAGAACATCTACGAACTCACCTCCACCTGGTGAAAACTGCCTTCCACAGCGATGCTTCCGCCGTCGCACAGAAAGCATGCGATTTGTGGCACATTCATCCATCAGACAGGGAGGTTCCTAGCACGTGTGAGATTCCTTGAGATCTATTTTTAACAGTGGAGGGTGCCACCCTGGTTTGTCCCACCTCATCCTCGTGGATTGGTGCCTGTTGCGGTACTCACTTCTCTGTGCCTTAGTTCTCCCATCTGTAAAATGGGGACTAAGACTGTGAGCCCCACGTGGGACAACCTGATTCCCCTGTGTCTACCCCAGCGCTTAGAACAGTGCTCGGCACATAGTAAGCGCTGAACCAGATACCAACATTATTATTATTATTACCTTTCCACTTGTTCGGGTTGTCTTTGTTCAGGGAGGGATGAAGAGGAGGGTTTCCTCCGAAAGAGCATCCTGGCCCTTTTCTCTCCTCTACTGGCCTGTTCCCCATCGTTACGCCCTCCCGTGACCGGTATAAGCCTCCCGAACGCAGAGACTGTCCCCACACAACCGCCGCCTCGAGGAAGAACTGTCAAGGAATGACCGTCCTCTGAAAGTTCACCAACTATTGCCTTGGTAAAGAGACTGATGTAATCCCTGATTTTCTGTGGCCTAACAAGCTCCTCTATATTCATCTGTCATTTTTGTCTGCTTTTCTAACCTACCTACCCACACATCAATTTTGACTATCATACGGTTGAATGGATCTTTTTCAGCCTCAGAGTAATCTTCCCATTCATCCGAGCTACAGACGTCATTCTGGTTCCCAAATAAAAATTAAGAATGATTAGATTGAGTATTTCACCGCTCCTTAGGTGGCAGACTCCAGTCCTTGAGTCCTAGATTGTTGGCCCTTACGAGGACAGGGTCCTTAGCAGATTCCCACTTAGACAGTCCTTCCTAGTGCTTAGTACAGTGCTCTGCACTGCACATAGTACGCGCTCAGTAAGTACTGCCGCTACTAATGATGGTATTTGTTAAGCACTTACTATGTGCCGGGCACTGTTCTAAGCACTGGCGTAGATACAGGGTAATTGGGTTGTCCCACGTGGGGCTCACATTCTGAATCCCCATGTTACAGATGAGGTAACTGAGGCAGAGAGGAGTCAACTGGCTTGCCCCGGGTCACCCAGCAGGCAAGTGGCCGAGTCGGGACTAGAAGCCACATCCTCTGACTCCTAGCCCGTGCTCTTTCCACTAAGCTGCGCTACTTCTCTATCCACTAGACCCCACTGGTTGTTAAGGATAGTAGTCCTATTACTACTATTATTCAACAAATGTTGACTATTGAGTCATTTACTATTAAAGCTAAAAGGTTCCAGCCTGGGGTTGAGATTTCACTCGCTGTACTGTCAGCTCTGTTCACCGCTGTCTTTTGTTTCTCCTTTAGTGAAGATTTTGGCCCTGTCAGGTGGGCGTGGACACTTTGTACGTGCACTCTAGAAATATGTTGTTGAGCCTTCCGTCTTGGGCCCCGCTGTGGGTCGGCTTGGCCGTTGGTTGGAAAAGGGCATGCGGTAAACCGGATTGCGAGGAAACCAATACCGTTCACGGAATGCAAAATCTATTCCCATCGGAATGCTGAGAGGCGTTTTCAAGACTTCGGAGGAGAATCCGTCCCACTGCTCGCAGAGTCATCCGCAAAATGCAGGCGCTCCCTACAGAGTGATGGAGATGAGGAGATGGTTAATGCTGTAAGACAGTTCTGTAGAAACCGGAAATGGAAAAGATCCACCCAGCGATCGCCCCTCATCCGCCAACCAGTAGTGCATGTTCCCTCCCGCGGGGCCCCGGTTCAGTCACGGTTCCAAAGGTCGCAGGTAGGAAGAAATAATAATGTTGGTATTTGTTAAGCGCTTACTATGTGCCGAGCACTGTTCTGAGCACTGGGGTAGACGTAGGGGAATCAGGTTGTCCCACGTGGGGCTCACAGTCTTAATCCCCATTTTACAGATGAGGGAACTGAGGCACAGAGAAGTTAAGTGACTCGCCCACAGTCACACAGCCGACAAGTGGCAGAGCTGGGATTCGACCTCATGAGCCCTGACTCCAAAGCCCGTGCTCTTTCCACTGAGAAGAAACCACACAGGGTCCCAGGGGCAACTTCCTTCTCTAGTTGGGAGAAAAGTTGATGGAATTCCCGAATCTCTTGGATGATTTTGGTGGCGTTGGCTTGGTGGTACCTCCATTCTCCTCAAAATGAAGTCTATTCCAGGCCACTGACATCCTTCAGGTCCCCATTCGGTTTTAGAAGAAGGGACCATTGTGGCACTGCCCTCTCTGTCACCTGAACGTAGACCAGGCATCTTTATGAAATATAACTTGGGGTGCTGGAAAAAAAGAAAATTCTGCAGCACGATAAAATTGTCTCTGATCGTATAGCTTTAGGTTATTGGGGAAATAAATCCACCTCTTCTAATGCTGTGAGATATTGTGGATAACTTGTAACTACTGTACTTATGTGCAAAGATCTTTATCGTTTATACTAGATCCTCAGCACTTCTGATAACTTAAGGAAGATGTATTGATTTTTCTGGGTCCTGCTGTGAGTTGGCGTTTACTGAAAGCCAGTGACTCAGCTTTCCCTTCTCGTCACAGAGAAGCTGATGTATTAGAATTGCTCCAGGTTTTGTAGTCTTTAAAAAAAAAAAAAAGTCTTTTCCTTGTGTTGTGGGTTATTTCAAGCCAGTATGAGGGATAGACGAAATCACTTGCCTCATGCTTCAAGGGTTTAGAAATGAAGTGGCGTCTTCATCCTGTGCACCTGTGTGGAGAGAGGCAAAATGGAATCAGTGGTATTTATCGAACACTTACAATGTGCAGAACACCGTACCAAGCACTTGGGAGAGTACAGTGCAATAGGGTTCCCACAAGGAGCTCACAGTCTAGAGGGAGGAGATTACTGCCTAGAGTGCATATATGTCTGTGTGCGTGCATGCCTGTGCGTCTTTACGGGTGTCTTCATGGGCGTGACTGCCTGTGAAAGATAGAGGTTTTACAGTCGAGGGATGGGCCACGTAAGGATAGCTTCTTGCCGGCTTTGATCTTTGTCAGGTTTTTAACTTTTTCCATCCCACCCCTTCACTATCTGTAACTCCCATTTCCATATCGAGCTCCTTGGCTCGAGGTGCTGGGTGTTAACGGGAACAGTCTTGGCTAGGAAGGATGGCATCTCTTGTGGCCTATGGGATGACCAGATATGCCGTATGACTGAAGAAGGGTGACTCACAGAGACAGGTGCTGGATGCACCCTGTTTTAGAGAGGTCTTTCATTTTCAGCACTGTGGCTTTTAGGGGCTGGTTTCCAGGTGAGCATTTGCTGCCGATCGGGCCTTCCCAGGGTGCCCGGGGGGAAAAATAACTGTCTGGTGAGGCCTCACTGCCCCGCTGAAACAACTGCCTCCGGCTGTTAGGAGAAAGAGTAAAAGACTCCCCGGACCTTTACTAGATCATTCTGGGTTTCAAGGGTTGAGATGGCATACTGATTGGATCGTGGCACAGTGGTGTCTCCACCCATTGAGGTCAGAGAAGTCTTCTGTACCCTAACCGCAAACCGCACCCATTCTCCCGACCAGACGCTATGCCAAAGTGTGTTGCCTTGGCATAGGTGGATCGGGTGAGAGAAGGCGGGTGACCCAGCGCAAACCATCCCCATTACTACAGTAACGCCTCGAGTGCATTTCCTGCTGTCGGTAGGACATGCCTCTCCCCGCTTAACAGCCGACGTCTGATCGATCTCATCTGAGTGGCAAGGGGCCAGAAAAAGAAGTGCACCACTGAATCCGAGCGTCAGATTCTCTCTTGGAGATGCTCATTCCCACGGATACACCCTCACTGTCAGCAGTGTTGTCTTTGAACCGAAGGGCAGCTCTTTACTGAGTTATTTTGGTCCATTTTTCACCAGGTATCGCTGGACATATGAAACCCGGATGAAATATCGACTGAAGCAGCACAGCAAGAGCCAGAACGTACCTACCATACATCAAACGCACTATTTCTGACCCTAGGTTCAGTGCTGTTCTGAAGAATGGTTCCAGGTTTACCAAATTTGGGGGACTTGGAACAATTTTGAGAGATGGAGGAAACTTGCCATCAGTCGCCCAAGTGGAAATCACTGGCCTGAGCTGGACGTTTCCTCTCCTTGTTGCCTGCCTCGCGGGAGAGGCCTCTCGGGTCACAGAACCCTGACAGACCTGGGGTGGCCCATGATATTCCGGCCCTAATAAGGGTTTGGGGACTTTTGGACCCTGCATTTTCTGGCTCCACTATATAGTGTAGTTCAATCGATCGGATTTATTGAGCGCTTACCGTGTGCAGAAGACTACACTAAGCGTTTGGGAGAGTACAATATAACTATATAACAGAGTTGGTAGACACGTTCCCACGTTCCCTACCCACAGCGAGCTTAGTTGCTCTCTGTGTTCAAAGAAGCCCCCGCTATGAGTGAAATTCACCTAAGGGTATCTGTGACTGAAAAGGCCAATGCGGAATCCACAATCTCAACTGTAGCATGCCAGCAGAACGGTCATCTCTTGTTATGTTTGACGTTTGCGGTGCCTGGCTCTCTTTTACCTCTTGGTCTATCATTCCTTACAAAAGCTTCACTAGAAGGGAGCCACGCTTTTATTGAGAGACGCAGCATGGCCTAGTGGCTAGAGCACGGGCGCGGGAGTCAGAAGGACCTGGATTCTCATCCTGTCTCTGCCTCATGTTTGCTGTGTGATCTTGGGCAAGTCTCTTCATTTCTCTCAGCCTCAATGACCTCGTCTGTAAAATGGGGATTAAGAGCGTGAGCCCCCTGTGGAACAGGCACTGTGTCCACTCAGAACGGCGCTTCGAACAGTGATTGGCACATAGTAAGCACTTAACCAGTAACATAGTTACTATGATGATGGTGATGATTGAAAGTGGAGTTGAGAAGGGGCACTGATGGAGGCAGGATTGTATCCGGCCCCCTGCTCCTCAGATGGGGCTGAGCATGGCAACTTTGGGGGGGGAGGCAGTCCCCCCCATTCCAGGTGACCCTCCTGGAGGGAAGTACCCTCAAGTCACACTGCCTGTATTCATCCCTCAATGCAAGGCAGAAGAGGGACCAGCTCTTGCATTTTCACAACAAGCATACTTGGGGCTAAATTATCCTCAACGGTGGGATTAACTGAGTGGGAAGCCTTGTACCAATTGCTTAGGAGGGTACTACAGAAGCAAAGACCTATAATTCCTGTCCTCCAGGAGCTCACAGTCTAGACCTGAGCCAAATTCTTTGAGTGTGCAGCAGCCAGCTGCTGGGGTAGTATTGTCCCCTCCAGAGAGAGGGGAGCAAAGGAGTGGAAGATCCAGGAAGAGGATGGAGTTAGGCCCTTTTGGAAGTTAAATTAGTTCATTCCATTTCCAGTATCACTTGAAGCCCAGAAGCAGTGGTTCCCTAAACGATCCTCTAATAAAATGAAAGAATTATTCCTAAAATATTTTGTTTCTTCCCAGGGAATAGCTTGAAAGTAGAGAGAATTTGGCTTATTTGAGGATTGTTTGATTTCATTACTTATAACTCAGCATTTTCTTGTTGAATATTAAATACAACCTGGAACTGTCCATTCCAAGAGTATTCTAATAGCTAATTAAAGTCCTAAAAAAACCCCCAACTTTTTGATTTGCCACTTGACTTTTCTGGGCCCATCGATATGAATCATGCGTGAGCCTGGGAGTCGGAAGGACTTGGGTTCTATTCCTGACTCTGCCACTTGGCAGCTGTGTGATTGTGGTTAAATCACTTAACTTCTCCGCACCTCAGTTACCTCATCTGTAAAATGGGGATTAGAACAGTGAGCCCCGTGTGGGACATGGACTGTGTCCAACCTCATTAGCTCGTATCTACTTCAGTGCTTGGTACAGTACCTAGCAAGTACTAAGGGCTTAACAAATGCCACCAAAAAAACCAAAATGATCCCTGAAATACAAGTCGTAGTATAAACACTATCACATTTTCATGTTTCCTAGCTGGGAAAATATCAAGACATTAAATGTGGTAAAATGACTAGTGGCACAAGTTTTACATGGATGGTTTAATCTCCCTTTGCCACGTGGACTCTTTGTGAGTTCCGGTTTGGCAGTTCCACTTAAGCGACAAATGTAAAGAGAAGTTACTTACGAAAGGTTTTGATGTCAAAGACAAATTTCCAAGCACAAATTAGTGACACCCTGTATTGTGAGAAGCTTGAATCTTCTGCTTTTCACTCATTTTCTCTTCCTTCTTGTTGTCATGGGGACTTCTTCTTCCTGAGTTATTGCATCGTGCACTTCAGCAAAAATTTTATTGCTCTGGGGCTGGAGAGGCTCATGTGGGACATTTTTCACTGTTCATGGTGTAATACACAGAGGTAATTTCTTTCAAATGATTTTTGCTTGAAGTGATTTTCAATGAATTGAGAAGGGTAAGAGTATGAATGAATGGCTGAGTTTTTTAGTACCAGGTCCCGGTAAGGGACATATACTATCAAACTTTTCAGAGCATTAAATGTGGATAGTATAATTTCACTGGTGGTATATAAATAGGCAGTGGCCCATTTTATTCTCTTTCTTTAAAATAAAGTATTTACTGTTGTAATCTCTATAAGTCACTTTTTTATCACTTGTTGAAGTTTTATTTCATATCAGAACTGAAGGTTTTTATCAAAAGGGGACCGTTATTACTTCTTAAAAAGGTGGAGGTTAGTTGTCATCCCAGGGAAATGGTTACACAAGTAATCGTGTTGTCAGTATTGGTGGAATGTTAAATCACACCCTGTATGGTTCAGAGGTCAGGTGGGATTTTTCATGTCCTCCAACTATTACGGCTAGAGGCTCTTGTAACACGTCTCACTCGTTGTGGTTGATATGAGCTAGATCCCACCCCTTAAATCGGAGACCCGGTGCCATTTCGCCTGCCGAAGTCGTAGCAGGTGACTTTCTTTCCTCAGCTCCCTATTCTCGAGGTAAGGGAAGGCCCTGTCACATGTTGAGAGCCCAAAACTTGCCACTTGCTGTCAGCGAGATTTCCTGTCTGGCTTCCAGCCCAGAATGCCTAGATTGTACCTGCGTGGTATTCTTCGGCAGGTTCGAAAATATTCAGTGGGAGCATTCTATCTGCAGGCAGAGTTTCGCAAGTACAACCCCCGTGGAAAATCACTGAATGAACTGATTTACAGCACTTCTGGATGCCTACTGAGAGTGGAGGAATAGCGTCTAATCGATGGCCTAATCTGATAGTATCTACTGTCTACACTGTAAGCTCTCTGTGGACGGGGACTAGGTCTACCAATTCTGTAGTGTACTCTCCCAGGTGCTTAGTTCAGTGCTCTGCAAAAGTGCTCAACAAATAAAGTCGATTGATTGGAGTGCCTACGGTATCTAGCCCCTCTCAGGGTCACACCTGGAGAGTTTCCAGTACCCTACCGGTCTCGGCTGTGGGAGGAAGAGTCAAGCAGAGGCATATCCATTCCATTCTTAGCTTGGGCGGTGGCTAGCGAGGGGAAGGCAATCTGCTACAAGTCAAAACTCACCCGTGCTGGGCAGCAGCGGCGTGGGAGAGAGTCGAGGGTGGAGACTCGAGTTTACTGCGTGGAAGACGGCAGTGGTAAACCACTCCTATATTTTTACCAAGGACACTCTTTGGATACACTACCAGAATGATTGCAGATGGAGAGCGGGTCATTCTGGGAGAGATGTGTCCCTGGTGTCGCTCTGGGTCGGAAACGACTCGACGGCAAAAGACAAGACTGTATATAGAGCACTGTACTAAGCCCTTAGGAAAGTACAGTACAACAGTGTTGGTAGATGTGATCCCTGCCCACTAGGAGCTTCCAGTCGACGCTTTACCACTAGAACTTCATTCTCAAGTCCCCCTAAAAAGCATTTAACTTGGCTGGAACACTCGTTTAATTCTGAATATGGTTGCCCGCATAGACACCTCTCTGGGCCGAACACCACTGATTACTCCCGCTGAGATTCTGAACTCTCCGTGCCTCGAACATTTGTTTGCATTCTGCCCAGAATCTGTCACTGTTTAATTTCTTTTTCACAAATAGAGTTTAATGCAATTCGGAGTTTGTGAAAAAAGAATTTGCATCCAAAGATTACCTTTATTTCTGTATCGTTTTTTTTTTCTGGTCCTAAACCCAAGATGCAGTTTAGTAAATGTTGCAGATTCATTATCTGTGCGTACGCTTTTTCTGTCAGACTTTACGTCCGAACACCAAAAATGGATCGTAAACTCATTTTTTAAAAATTATTTTAAACTTTACCCTCATCGATCCCTTTTAGTGTAGATGAAGGCATGTAACTTGTCAAGATATCACTTTAAGCCCAATATTTTCTTAAAGGGCGCATTTTGGGGAAACAATTAAAACCTAGCATAGTGCATCAAACCATGAATATTTAGAGTTGAATATGAAGCAAAAGGATAAGATAGACTACCTCATAATATCCTATGACTTTTGGTTTGTATTGGAGTTGGTCAGCTGTCACCTCTGGAAACCCTATGAGAAAAACAGAGGAAGTACAGTGTGTGGGACAGAAAAACAGCACAGAGATATGAGGGGGAATAGATCTTTAGAACCTATTAGCTTCAAAATGACATTCTGCTTAATCCATTCTGTTTCATTCTTCTTCATTTCTGTCCTGTGACTGGAGCAGTTATTCACTGTCTCCTCTGCACTTCCCCCTCCCTCCCCACCCTCCCCCCAAAACCCTACCCCTTAATCATCTGGGTCTTCCAACAGGTCCAAATTGACTTTCCGTTCTTAGAAATCCATGCTTTTTTCTGCTTTCTATGCACTAAACATGCTTAATCACAATCTGCTTTTGCAGACGTTGAGACCTGCTCATTCTTTATGGGCATCTTTTTGAAAATGGTCTTTTTTTGGAGAAAATTTCATCTTTTTGTCCCTTAGCTGCATGGGGCAACCCAAATGTTAGAAGCCAGACCCGTTCAACAACTGTGCTCACCAGATGAATCTTTGTGGATACTTATGCCCCGAACCCATTTTAGAATTAGTTCATCTTAAGAACCATGAAACAAAAATTCCAAGAGCTCCTGAAACATGGCTACTCCCTCCGACTTGGTGTCAGGTGAAGTGGCTTCGAGATTCCAAGCTGATGATATGAGAGGTTGGGAAAGGGAGAAAGAGATTGAAAGGGCATCAGAATTAGTGGGAGCAGTGAGAGTAGTCCCAGAAAGAGAAGAATTTTAAGTAGGAAAAAAAGCAGAGGAAGAAGACGGGGTGAAGGACAGATGATGAACGGAAGTAGAAAAAGACAAATTCTCCGTCAGGAGTAGGTGTCACGACCGAGGGAAGAGTTGGTTGGTTTCCGAGCACTGACTCTGGGGTTGACTCTCGATGAGTTGGTTCGGATTTGAACGATGGCACTTTGTCAATGAATTAATTTAGTGGTTTTATGTTGGGTGATTCATCATCAAATCTTTCTTTCCTCTGCCTTTTGGGACTTTGCCTGGGCATTTCCTCCCCCTGGATGTTTAAGGAGTCTCCCTGCCACTGCAGCTAGACTTTCAGGGTCCCTAGAGACGTTTTGAAACCAGTGTGTCCATAAACAGAAGAAAAACAGTGCCGGCAACAACGGTCACTCCCTGCACCCCTCAAACCGCTCCCCCCCACCATACACCTCTTCAATTACCTAGCAGGTCTGGAAAGCGGTGTTGACTAGTGGAGAGAGCACTAGCCCGGGAGTTAGGAATTCCGGTTTCCAGTCCTGGATCCGCCACTTGCCTGCTGTGTGACCTTGGGCGAATCACTTAAATTCTCTGCGCCTCATTTTCTTCATCTGTTAAATGGAGATACGGTACCGGTTTTCCCTCTCTCTTAGACAGTGAGGTTCATGTGGGGTGGGTACCGTGTCTGATCCGACTGCCTCATATCTACTCCAGTGCTTAGCACAGTGCATGGTGGTTAACCAACATCATCATGATTATTAGGACTGTTCTGAGCCCTGGGCCCAGCTCTCGAAGCTGAAGATACTGACTTGGAGGGTAAATTCCATAGAGGAGGTCACTACTGTCAGTCAGTTGTATTTACTGAGCGCTTACGGTGTGCAGAGCGCTGTTCTTAATGGGAGAGTGCCCTATAACAATACAATAAGACACATTCACGGCCCACAGAGAGCTTACAGTGAGAAACTCAGGTTCACCTCTTGGGGGGTCTTGCTTAAGACTCGAAAGATTAGGGTGATGACCAGGGGCTCTTCTTTGGGTCGTTATGAAACCCCATTTCTCTCCATAGATTTTTTTCTAGTCCTAGAGTGTGTTATAGGAACCAGCGGTCTATCAAATCACCACAGCAAGGGAATCAGCCACTTACCCATCAGCAGCAGTTGTCAGTCATGCGTGGCAGTGAGCCATTCAAGAAGCATTCACTGGGATGCAATTTCCTGGCAAGATAGGCCTGCTGGCACCAAGTCACCCTAATGCTCTCCAGCACTACCATCCTGGATAGTGGGGGGAATGGAAAATTCCCTGGGTGGGGGGAGGAGTCTGTTCCTTTTGACAACAATCCTAGGGTGACCAAAATTGTGGCCTAGTGGATAGACCGTGGCCCTGGGAGTTAGAAGGATCTGGATTTAAATCTTGCCTCTGCCGTGTGACCTTGGGCAAGTTACTTAATTCCTCTGCGCCTTAGTTACCTCATCGGCAAAATGAGGATGAGACGGCAAGCCCCATGTGGGACAGTGTCTAACCTGACAAACTTGTATCCACCCCAGTGCTTGGTACAGTGCCTGGCACACGGTAAGAGCTTAACAAGTACCAGAGTTATTATTATTATTCCGGCTCTGAGGACCATTAGGAAATCAGATTGCTCTGTGGTCTCTACTGGACCCGCAAAGAACAACATGAACACTCACTAGACTGCAAGCCCTTTAGAGGCAGGGGCTGTCTTTTATAGTTATCGTTTATTCCCAAGAGCCTAGCACAGTTCTCTGCATCCAGTAGGAGCTCAAATGCTGTTGATGATGGTGTGGATGATGAGGGGCCCCTCAGATGAATTCATCAAGGGACCGGAGATGGCTTAGGGCTAGTCTAGATGAACAGGGCAACTGTCAGTAGCAATCTGCAGCGTGGCTCAGTGGAAAGAGCCCGGGCTTGGGAGTCAGAGGTCATGGGTTCGAATACCGGCTCTGCCACTTGTCAGCTGTGTGACCGTGGGCAAGTCACTTCACTTCTCTGTGCCTCAGTTACCTCATCTGTAAAATGGGGATTAACTGTGAGCCTCACGCGGGACAACCCGATGACCCGGTATCTCCCCCAGCGCTTAGGACAGTGCTCTGCACATAACAAATACCAACATTATTATTATTATTATTATCTGACCCTCTCTTGGCTTCTCCCAGTACGGGATGGTCCAGATCCGAATTTGCCGTTTTGCACTAGAATTGGACCCGTCTTGGACAGTTGGTGAGATGAAAAGCCGGTCTAGAATTGGTTTTCTTTCAAACGGTCAGTTACAACCAGATGCACGGGGTAGGGAGAGAGGGTCTTAAAGAGCTGGCTAGGTAGAACTCATCTATCGGATATTCCTCCCTCATCGATATCTCGCCCTCTCCCCTCCGTGGAGAGGGGGTCTCTGTGGACATTTCTCACTGTCTAATGGGTTTATCTAAAACTCAGAAAAGGAACAGCAGTGCTCTTTGCCCAAATAGTCCTAAGGTTCCTTGATGGCTTGGAACACAAGCTATAAAATGCAGAGAGAGACTCTAGATAGCATGTTCCTAAGAGACCACTTACTACTCTGGAAAAGGAAATTAGAGGTAGAAGAAGTCAATAAAATGATGATAAATTAATGGTCTTTTATGTTTAACAAAGCAGTACGGGTAGGAGTGTAGCCTGGTGGAAGGAGCAGAAGCCTGGGGGTCGGAAGATCTGGGGTCTGATCCCAGCTCTGCTACTTACCTGCTGTGGGTCCTTGGGCAAGTCACCCCACTGCTCTGTGCCTCAGGTTCCTCATCTGTAAAATAGGGATTAAATCCTACTGCTACTGTTTGTTCCCAAGTGTAAGGAACAGTGTCCTGTCCACTCTAAGTGCTCACGAGATACTGATGATGAAGTTAACACAGAATGAGTTGTACCACTGTACAGCAAAAGTGCTGATTTACCTCCTAAAAGACTCACAAAATACTTGCTCCTGTCCTGATGATCCTTTGAGATTATCCCTTCAGCATTCCAGCGGCCAGAGGAAAAAATGCAAATAATTAGCTTTGTTTTTCTGACAGAAAATGATAGTTTGACTGCATACAGTCCTTAATGTATGTATCAGTCCTTAAACTGATTCTCTTTCCCTCTTCAAAACCCTACTTAAAACTCACCTCCTCCAAGAGGCGTTCCCAGACTGAGCTCCTCTTCTCCCTCTACTCCCTCTGCCATCCCCCCTTTACCTCTCCGCAGCTAAACCCTCTTTTTCCCTCTGCTCCTCCACCTCTCCCTTCCCATCCCCACAGCACCGTACTCCTCCGCTCGACTGTATATATTTTCGTTACCCTATTTATTTTGTTAATGAATTGTACATCGCCTCGATTCTATTTAGTTGCCATTGTTTTTACGAGATGTTCTTCCCCTCGACTCTATTTATTGCCATTGTTCTCGTCTGTCCGTCTCCCCCGATTAGACCGTAAGCCCGTCAAACGGCAGGGACTGTCTCTATCTGTTGCCGACTTGTTCATCCCAAGCGCTTAGTACAGTGCTCTGCACATAGTAAGCGCTCAATAAATACTATTGAATGAATGAATGAATACTCCCACCTGCTTAGACTGTGTGCCCCATGTGGGACAGGAACTGAGCCCAGCCTGATGATCTCCACCCCAGTGTTTAGTACAGTGCTTGGTGCTTAATAGACACCATGAAGAAAAAAAAATTAATAGCTACCCCCATTTGAACTCTGAATTCTTCCCCAGAAAAGAGCATTAAATAGGTTGGATGTACTGTTCCCCACCTTTCCTGGGATGTGCACCCCTGGACATTGCTGCTCTCTCATCTGGGAGTAAGAAGGACCTGGGTTCTAATCCTGACTCAGACGACAAGCAGGTGTGCACAGTCCAGTTGATGAGCCAAAGCCACTGCAGAAAGAATGTTTGCAGGCCATCGGGATGTACTATCAGCTATTTGTTACCAATCTTGACACTCGAGACCTCCATGGACGAAACGTGGATTTTCTTTCAAACAATTTTTCTTTCCATAATTGCGACCTGTGACAAAGACAGGAGGCATAAGGAAATGTCGGTTCCTTTCTGATGCGGAGCTTCTTGGACTACCAAGGCTCAGCGTAAACTCTCCGCATACGCTAACTTCATTTCATTTCCCCCTATCAAACAAGCCCGCACTGGTGCATTGTTACATGAAATTGTTACATGAAGTTGACTTGATGGTGTCTATTTCTTTAAGGAGCATGTTCTCACTTCACGTGGATTTTTTTTCTTTTCTTAAGGGAATGCAAAATCCAAGCTACCTCATGAAAGGTAGACATTGAGCCAGTTTCTCCTGTATTTCCAGGTCTTTTCCTACGTTGGGAGTCTCCTGAGGGTCAGGGATAATGTCTCATTCCCACCTCTTTTAGTCTTTCCCAGTGCATAATGTAGCCCTCTGCACATAGTAAGTGTTTAATAAATACTATAACCATTACGAGTTCTGCCACCGTTCTCCCCCGATCGCTCTATGTGAACATTCGCCGTTATTCGAGCGATAAGGATTCCTCAATCAGTGTAGAATGCTCTGGAAATCTCAAAATCAAAAGCCCATGATAAAGATGCATGAAGCAATAACCATATTGGTAAACTAACACATCCAGCTGAGAATAGCTGAGATATAGCAAATCATAATGCAATTTTCTATGCAAAAAGGGTTTATCTCCATCTCAATATTATTCTGCATCATTACTCATTCTGGAGAGGCTATTGCTGTCCTAGGTTAAGGGATTGAACTTTGCAACTAGAGCTTCAAGCTTATCTTACTGGCTATTGCTTGACTTTTATTGCTCATAAATTCTACTGACATTGTTAGATACAAGTAAGTGTATTCTCCATTAGAAAATATTAAACTTTTATACCAGTTTAGAATAAAGAAGATTAAAGAGGAAATTTCTAAGGTCCAATCCACCATGAAATTGAAATTTATACTTGGTATGTAAAATGTGTGTTATGGATATGCTTATGATCATCACTTAAATGGGGAACGGAAGAGAAGGGATTGGATAAAATATGCCCAACTTAAACCGGATTCCCAGAAACGAAGGGAGAGTGCACGTGTACCTTGCTCCTACCCAATTGGTGGTTCACTTCGTGGTCATGGATTCTAATTCCCGCCCCACCACTTGTCTGCTGTGGGGCCTTAGGCCAGTCACTTCACTTCTCTGGGCTTCAGTGACCTCATCTGTAAAATGTGGATTGAGACTGGGAGCCCCAGGTGGGACAGGGACTGTGTCCAACTCAATTTGCTTGTATCCACCCCACCTCTTAGTACAGTGCCTGGCCCATAGTAAGCGCTTAACAGATACCATTATTATTATCATTTCATGTAAAGGCAGGTTCTATACATTTGGTGGAGGTTTGGGTTGCTGGGGAAATAGAACCCGAACAATACAGCTCGGGTATGAAGTTGGACATTTCAAGCCACTGAGCGCACAATCGAACGTGACGTCATTTAAAAAACATACTGTATATGCAAACAGAAGAGGCTTGATTTCTCAGAGTGCTTTCCTTGCCCAGCCCTTGGCAAACTTGCCATTTGTGAAGCTATTTTGCATTTACGCTTTAGTACTCTCTGTCCCATGAATATTCAGACGCCTGCTTGTCGTGTGTTACCGTGTGCGTTTCGCACCCACTGCGTTACTTTTCTTCCTTTTTTTTCCAGTGGATTCAATTAGTTCTATTTGCTGCCTTAGCGATAAAATGATTCCCTCCACAGCATTAAAATGAGTCTCTCATTATTTCATTTGCACTGCTGTGTTTCAAAAACGGAGGGGAGAGAGGGTGGGAGGAAGGGGGTTTTTATTTGCAGGGAGTCTCTGTTGTGCGTCGGCAATGCTGCCGAATGGGAGCCAAGAAGATGACACTTAATATACTTGTGGCAGCATTAAGAATGGATGAAGGTCACTGAAAACCACAGACCAAAGATCTGCTACTGCAAAGGCGTATTATCCTCATCCGATGGGCTTTCAATTAGGCTCCACGTTCTGACCAATGGATTGCCCAGGAATGAAGTGGGAAGCGGCTGCCCCACCCATTCCTCCCCTTTCTGTTTGGAAATGAAATAATCATCCAGTCAATCAACGGTATTTATTGGGTGCTTTCTGTGTTTAGAGCACTGTACTAAACACTTGGAAGAGTACAGTGCAATGGAGTTGGTAGACACGATCCCTGCCCACAGAGAGCTTAGAGTTTATTAATAATAATAAATAATAATAATAATAATGTATTTGTTAAACACTTACCATGTGCCAAGCGCTGATCTAAGGGCTGGGGTATATACAAGGTAATCAGGTTGGCCCGCATGGGGCTCACAGACTTCATCCCCATATTAGAGATGAGGTAACTGGCACAGAGAAGTCAAGTGACTTGCCCAAAGTCACACAGCTGGTAAGCGGCAGAGTCAGAATTAGAACCCACGGCCGCTGACTCCCAAGCCCGTGCTCTTTCCACTAAGCCGGACTGAGTCTTCATAGGATCTCAGTTAAGTTTAGGAGGGTGGACGGTAAAATAAATTACTCATGAGAAAAATGGTACTGTATATGTGCAGACGTGTGAGGATGGGGTAACTCTCGGGCGGGCATGAGTCTGTTAATTTTTATATTGTACTCTCCCAAGTGCTTAGTACAGTGCTCTGCACACAGCGCTACAATATAATTGATTGAAGGAATGAATCTGAAAGGGCTAATGGAGTCTAGACCCAAAGACAAAGGCAGTACTGAAAGGAGGGTGAACAGGGGAAGGTTTTGTCAGGGAAGACCTCTTGGAGGAGATATGATTTTAGAAGGACTTTGAAGATGGGGAGAGGGGTGGGCTGTAGGATATGAAGGGGGACGGTGTTCCAAGGACATGAGCGAGGGGTCGGCGGTGAAACGGACGAAACCAGAGCACAACGAGTAGGTTGACATTAGAGGAACGAAGTGGGAGGGATAGATTGCGGTAGGAAATGAAGGAGGTAAGGTGGGAAGGATTAACTGATCAAGTGGCTCAAGGCCAAGGCCAAAGAGTTTCTGTTTGATGCGGACCAAGTAGGTGGACAACCACTGCAGGTTCTTGAGGAATGGAGAGATACGGATTTAGACTTTCTTTTATAAAATGATCCAGGCAGTACGGACTGACAGACTGGAGAGACAGGCTGCAAGGAGATCAGCCAGGACCTCATTCCAAATTCATGTCAAAGGGAGCATTTATTTCGACTTAAGGGTGTGTGTGTTTGGGAAGGGGGATGGGGAGGGGGGGGAAGATGAATGTCTTGATCCTGCAATGTCAATTGCGATCCAGCCTACAGATTTAATGAAATGCTATTTAACAATGGCCATTATTTGAAATATTCAGTAGGCGACTAGAACTACATTGAGGAGTCATGTAATTTGACTTCCAGGGTATCGAAGAACATTTTGCAAAGGGGGAGAAAAAAGCTCTGTAAGAGTAGGAATGACACTGATTATGTGGGAAAGACATGTATGTAATTATAAAGCGCTCCAGAGTTTTGTTAGTAAGCTGTGTTTAGATGTCCTTTCACAAGTTGGAAATGTCATCAGGTAGTCGAACTGTTGTTAACAGACCCTTATTTTCTTCTCGTTTCACACTGTGCCAAGCAAGAATCATATTGGTTACAACACCGAAGAACATCTAAGTGAGGAAAAAAAAGTGTGGGTACTTAGAAAAAACTAGATGTGAATCTTAATTGGTCTTATTTTTCCAGGCTGTGTGGCTTGGCCATAATGGTGGTGTGCATCATAGCTAAATATTAGGCTAATTAGTAGGAGCACATAATTTTTCCCTTGCATTATTAATTGTTTGGACCTAAGGTTCAGATGGATGTAAGGAGAGGTGTCTTTGGGGCTTATTAAACGCCTTTTCTACTTACTCGTCTGGGAGATTTTAAAGCTTAAAACTTTCCAATTTTTTTTTTTACTCTGGGAAGGATATGAGCACAATTAGACTAGAAGGTGCTCAGCATACCTAGACCGTCCAGAGCCTATCGGACTGTCGGTGAAAATCACGGCAGAAAATAGTCTGGATTTTCTTTAACTTCCACACCGGAGAGTTAAATGACGCGAAATGTCTTACCCCGGCAAGTGAAATGACTAATTAGACTAAGCGGGTTCATCATTAATTATGAAATCAAGATGCAGAGCTGTTCTCTGGCAGCGCTTAGGTAGCACTGGAGGTCTCTTTATACTGTAAACGTTCTGCTGATGGGACCAATTGAAGCTTATTGTTAAATAACTTCTGAACATAAAATAAAGAAGCTTCAGGGGAAAATGTGTCTAGTTGGGATGGAAGACCATTTTAAATGTGAAAAATGAGATCATAGAACAGGCTAAGGAGGTTGGGAAAGTTAAGTAATTAATCACACTGGTCATAATGAGGAGAGGAAATCAACGTGATAAAAGGATTTGTCTGACTAGATTACAGACAAATTTAAAAGAAAAAAGCAGCAAGGGGCATCGCTATCTTGGGAACTGCGCTCTTTAAAAATCCTCCATCATTCTTATAATCAATTCTGCATTTCCTTAATAGCTGTGTGAAACATGGCTCCCTCTACATTGTCTTAGATTAACCACTAACTGCAAACTATACGTTAAATGAAGTATCGAGTATTTGTCTCACAACAATACACTTGGATGTTGTTTATTTCCCCGATCGGTCCTGTATGATGCATTTTAGGTGCTGTATTGCTAAATACAGACTGTACTTTAATATCTGCATTCGATAGTCTCCAACTGCCTCACTTAGAAAGCAGCTGTGCAGAGGCCCCACAATTACAGATAGAGTTTTTCTCATAAACTGTTTAATTGTTTGTTTCTGGAAACTATTGCACCGACTTTATTATGCAGTGGATGGCGGGCTGCAGCCGGCAAGCCACTTTATGGGTTTTCTTAGCAAAATACCAAGTTGACATATGTTGGGCTCACAAATACGATTCAGTTGTATTGTTATCTGACCTCCAAGGAACTTGCAGTCGGTAATAACATGGCTGTGTGGCAGATCCACTAGTAAAATGGCACAGTGACTGGGAATTCAATCTATAAACAAATGCGATCCCAGGAAGAATAGCATATGAAGAGACTCTAACTTAGTACTGTAACTCCTTGCCCACCAATAATAGTGTGGTTACTTCTCTGAGCTGCCATTAACCTTGGGTTGAAGCTTATAGAATGCCGGGGCGTGAAAGGTGGCATTTGTTCCACATTGTTTGCTTGGTTTTTTCCTGAAGGTTGTACCATTTTAAGTGAAGCCACACACCAGCTTGTGGATGGGAAACGTTATCTGCATTTGCCATATGGGGAAAACAGAGACCAAAAGATTGACGTAATTTCTTCTCAGGAGAGCTGGGATCGGAACTGGGAAATACCTGCTCCCAGGTAAGCTGCTTCAGCTTCACGGTTCCTTCTAGGGGTTGACGCAGGCAAGGGTATGCAGTGAGTGAGGATAAGTGGTATTTATTTAGCGATTACAGTGTGCCAGGGACTGTATTAAGCACTAGGGTGAACACGAGCGAATCGGGGTGGACACAGTCCCAGGTGGGGCTCACAGTCTCCATCCCCGTTTTACAGCTGAGGTAACTGAGGCATAGAGAAGTGAAGTGACTTGCCCAGGGTCACACAGCAGACAAGCGGTAAAGCTGGGATTGGAAGCCATGACCTTCTGACTCCCAGGCCCACGCTCTATCCACTATACCATGCTGCTTCTCCTGATGGACCTGGAACCAGGGACCCATCACCAATTACCCCATCGACACTCCACCTGCTCCTGCTCCCGTTTCTCATAACCTTTGAAAACAAGATTTATTGCGTGGCAACTCAGTGCACAGTCCTGTAGTAGGCTCCCAAAGGAGCTGATAGAACTGAAAAACAAAATTGCTGCTTTTGAGGTGTTTACTAATGTCCGTCTCCCCCTCTAAACTACATTCATTCATTCAGGAGTATTTATTGAGCGCTTCCTGTGTGCAGAGCGCTGTACTAAGCCCTTGGAATGTACAATTCGACAGGGACAGGGACAGGGATTGTGCCTTGAGGACGGGGGTTGGGCCTATCGACTCGTATCGAGAAGCAGCGTGGTCTAGTGGATGGAGGACTGCTTGGGAGTCAGAAGGACCTGGGATGCAATCCTGGCTCCGTGAGTTATCTGCTGTGTGACTTTGGGCAAGTCACTTCACTTCTCTGTGCCTTAATTACCTCATCTGTAAAATGGGGATTAAGACTGGGACCCCCGTGTGGGAGATGAACTGTGTCCAACCTGATTAGCTTGTATTTACCACAGTGCTTAGTACAGTGTCTGGCACATAGTAAGCGCTTAAAAAATTTCATTTAAAAGGAAAAAAGATTGTACTTTGTCAAGGGCTTTGCACAGTGCTCTGCACACAGTAAGTGATCAATACATGCCATAAGTTGATTGGTAAGTGCAAATGCTCAATAAATACCATTGATTGATTACAGATGGTGAGTCAATTGGATGACTATTATTATTATTATATTTGTTAATCGCTTACTATGTGCCAGGCACTGTACTAAGCACTGGGATGGGTACAGGCAAATCGGGTTGGACAAAGTCCCTGTCCCCCGTGGGGCTCACTGTCTCAATCCCCATTTTACAGATGAGGAAACTGAGGCCCAGAGAAGTGAAAAGATTTGCCCAAGGTCACACAGCGGACAAGTGGTGGAGCCGGGATTAGTATTGGATGCAAAATGTCAGGTATTCAGTAGGTAAGAGAAAAATTATGAACCCAAGTGAGAAAAACAAAAGCAAGCAATTAAGTGAATAAACAAAATTGCATGAATCCTCAGGTCCCTGATACACCACTCTACACACTACACACAGTAAACACTCAAGAGAAGCCGCGTGGTTCAGTGGAAAGAGCACGGGCTTTGGAGTCAGAGGTCATGGGTTCGAATCCCGGCTCCGCCACCTGTCAGCTGTGTGACTGTGGGCAAGTCACTTAACTTCTCTGTACCCCAGTTACCGCATCTGTAAAATGGGGATTAAGACTGTGAGCCCCACGTGGGACAACCTGGTTCCCTTGTGTCTACCCCAGCGCTTAGAACAGTGCTCTGCACGTAGTAAGCGCTTAACAAATACCAACATTATTATCAGATACCACTGACTGATCGATTAGAGCATACTTGGAAAGATGGAGAGTTAGTCAGGGAATCCTTCTTGGAAGAGGTGACCTTTTAGGAATACTTCGAAGATAGGAAGGGCCGTGGTTGAAGGATTCTCTACACTGAATAGGAGCAAAGATTACATCAAGTATAGACCAAAATATCCGATTAGCGTTCCCCTTTAAGGGAGGCAGCTGTAATCTAACTCTGCAATATATTCTTGGAGCGAGCCTGCCGTTTGGATAAAAATGATTCCAAATCTGAAACAGGTATCATTGGTGCTATTGCAGAAAGATGAGAAAGATAAGGAATAAAAATAAGGTTAAAAATACTGTTAAGCTAATCACACAGTACAGGAAAGAGAGGAAGCAAAACTGCATTGAAGCCTCAAATCTTTCCCGTTTCCTACTATGGATCTTTATGAAAATTCTCGCAGTTTCTTCTACTAATAGTAATATTAGTATGTATTGAGTACCCACTTGGTTCCGCGGTACTATGTGCTTGGGAAGTACATGTGCTGGGGATGGCTAAAATTATCATGATAATTATAATTACGGCATTTGTTAAGCGCTTGCTATGTGCCAAGCAATGTACTAAGCGCTGGGGTGGTTACAAGCAAATCAGTTTGGACCCAGCCCCTGTCCCACGTGGGTCTCACAGCCTCAATCTCCATTTCACAGATGAGCTAACTGAGGCATGGAGAAGTGAAGTGATTTGCCCAAGGTCACGCAGCAGACAAGTGGCAGAGCGGGGATTAGAACCCATGACCTTCTGACTCCCAGGCCTGTGCTCTATTCGCTATGCCAGGTTATAAATAAATTTATAAGTTCGATAGACTGCTAGTTTGTTGATAAAACACGGGCCGTAGAGTCAAACACAAAAGCCTCAAATAATGTGATAAAGCAGTGGTCTGTGTTGAGACCAGCCGGCGTACGGCAATCAGAAGAGAAGCAGCGTGGCTCACTGGAAAGAGCACGGGCTTTGGAGTCAGAGGTCATGGGTTCAAACCCCGGCTCTGCCACTTGCCAGCTGTGTGACTTTGGGCAAGTCACTTAACTTCTCGGTGCCTCAGTTCCCTCATCTGTAAAATGGGGATTAAGACTGTGAGCCCCACGTGGGACAACCTGATTCCCCTGTGTCTACCCCAGCGCTTAGAACGGTGCTCGGCACATAGTAAGCGCTTAACAAATACCAACATTATTATTATTAAGAGAAGGCTGCTCTTCTTAAGTAAATGTTGGTATTTGTCAAGCGCTTACTACGTGCAGAGCATTGTTCTAAGCCGCTGGGGTAGATACAAGGGAACGAGGTTGTCCCACGTGAGGCTCACAGTCTTCATCCCCATTTTACAGATGAGGGAACTGAGGCCCAGAGAAGTGAAGTGACTTGCCCCCAGTCACACAGCTGACAGGGGGGTAGCGTCGGGATTCGAACCCAGGACCTCTGACTCAGTGGAGACTTCAGGGCTGTGACCGTGAGCCCCATGTGGGACAGGTACCGTGACCAACCTGATAACCTTGTGTCTACCCCAGTGCTTGAAACAGTACTTGACACATAGTAAGTACTTAACAGATACCAGAATTATAACAAATACCAGAATGATTCCATTGGCATACAAGAGGCAGCCCCCAAAACACCAACCGATTTGCCGGCAGTAAATACGTCACCTCGGAAGGGAAGCAGAGGAGTGTTCAGTCTGTCCACACCTCAGTCTTTTCAGCTACACCCACACAGTCCAGCCGCAGTGTCATCTAAAAACAAAGCACAGATGTGTGCACATATATGTGTAGAAGGAACCACATCCAGGAGGTGCTTTGACGCGGAGCTGAGGAACAAGATCACAATGCCCTCATTCTTTGTAATTTTTTAAACGTTTTTGTTATTTTGATTGACAGAACATTAAGATGTCAATCTGGCTCAGAATCTGCCAAGGTTTGGCGCTCCAAAGGTAAATCATTCATGTGTGAAAGCAGTGTAGTGGGGCCAGGAGAGAGGACTTGCTCAGGATGCATAGCAAAGTCAAGATCAAAAGCCACATCTTGATGCTCAGTTCTCCAGTCGGGTGTTTCCTATTTTTTGACTGAAGGTGTCTTTGCTGTCAAAATTATGTTTCTTAGACCCCATTGTTAGATGTCACTGATTCCGTCCTTCTTCTCTCTTGGCCAGAGTTTCAAACTACCCTCACCCCCTGCAATTTCCCGCTTGTGCCTCAAAACAGGTAATCACCATTTTTTTTTTTTAACAAATGTCCCAGTGGCTAAAGACATCCCTATAGTGCCTTACCCAGGTGATTTTTGTCCAAGGAATGAGAGAAAACCTGTGTTTCCTTCTGCTGTTTTTTCTTCTTTTTTGAGTCATTTTTAGAAACCTGAACTTTAGCCCCTGAACAACTACCCCGGTCACCCCACCTGGCCCTAGCCCTGCCTTCCTCCTTCCATTCAGTCCTTCAATCCCCCTCCTCCCGTAGTAGCATGTCTTAGACCCCTATACTGTAAAAGCAGTGTGACCTAGTGCCTAGAACACAGTCCTGGGAGTCAGAAGGACCTGAGTTCTGATCTCTGCTCTGCCACTTACCTGCTGTGTGACCTTGGGCAAGTTAACTTCCCTCTCCCTCAGTTACCTTACCTGTAAAATGGGGAATAAAGCTTGTTAGCTCCAGGTGGGAGAGGTACCGTGTCCAACCTGGTAAGCTTTTATCTATCTCAGTGCTCAATACAGTGTCTGCCACATAGTAGGCACTTAAATACAGTAAAAAAAAATATATTTACATATATCTGTATATATATAGAGAGAGAAAGAGTTTGTCGTTTTTCATATTCAAAGAACCACTGACATTGAAGTTCACCTAATAGTCCCGGCCACATTATGCACCCAAAAAGGTTGTCTCTTGTTGTGTTGTTGTGCATAATGTTTACATCACTGGCAGATGTGTTCTCATTTGCCTCCCGGTCTCACGAAGCTTTTCTTCAAAAAGAGCTGCTTTGAAGGCAGTGCACCATGCTGCTCTGCCCTCAACAATTGACTCCCAGTTTCCAGCTGTGGTACACATTGTCTGAAGCTTTGTTTTATCATGCCCATAACATGTTTCCTCTACCCTCCTTGCTTTTGGCTCCCAAATTTCAGCTTCCCCTACAGCTGTTGTTTGGGTATCCTGCCATCTCTCACTCTCCTCTTAGCTATTTTAAGATGAGCATAGCTTCAGTGGTGGGAGATACTGTGTTTCAGAACGTTATTGTCTTTGAAAAGTCACGGTAGACTCCCAGAGGTCCCTGGGCTCATAATAACAATAATAACAATAATAATAATGATAGTACTTGCATTTGAGCACTTCCTATGTACCAAGAAGATTATTAAGTGCTGGCATAGATACAAGATAATCTGCTCCCATGGAGGGGGTCACGGTCTAAGTAGGAGGGAGAGCAGGAATTGAATTTCCATTTTGCAGACGAGGGAACTGAGGGACAGAGAAGTTAAGTGACTGGTCCAAGGTCACACAGCAGACCAGTGACAGAGCTGAGATTAGAACCCAGGTCCTCTGACTCCCAGTCCCACGCTTTTTCCATTAGGCCACACTGCTTCTGATGAAATGTTGATTTCTTACCCTCTGCCACACATTGAATGGTTATTAACCCTTGGAACCCAGTGCAGCCCTTTGAGAATCTTGTGGAGATCACAGTGGGTTTGTTGTTTTGAGAATTAGGAGTATTTTCCCTGCTGCCTCACTAGCACTAGTGTCACGCATCTGTTGCACCCTACCCAATTACTTAGTCTAGTTCTTCACACTCAGGTGGCACTCAATAAATATCATTGATTCTTTGAAATAACTCCTTTTTCTCCACAGTGGCTTTTCTCTAAAGAGATGTGACATGTTTAATCTCATTCTGTCCTCTGAACATCCCAGTGAGTTGAGCAGGGGTTAATATCTCTATTTTACAACCTGTGCACTTAAAACAAAGGCAAATCAAGTGAGTTGTCCAAGGTTGCACCTGGGGTCACACTATCCCAGAAGTCATTACTGGAAAATCTCAGCATGAATATCTGAGAGCAGGGAATGGAAGTTTGAGGAGCAAAAGCTCTCATACCTGATCCATTGCTCTCTGAACTGACTTTTTTTCAAGGAATTTGTTAAGCGCTTACTATGATCCAGGCACTGTACTAAGCCCTGGGGTGGATACAAGCAAATCAGGGCGGACACAGTCTATGCCCCGTATGGGGCTCGCAGTCGAAATCCCCCTTTTACAGATGAGGTAACTGAGACTCAGAGAAGTGAAGTGACTCGCCTGAGGTCACACAGCAGGCAAGTGGCAGAGCCAGGACTAGAACGCGGGTATTTCCGACTTCCAGGCCCATGCCCTATCCTGTAGGCCATGCTGCTTCTCACTGCTTGGTGAGGCTCCTTTCTTGTTCTCGGCTCCCAGCAAGAAAGAAGGGGCTTCAGTTTCCTCATCACTAGTCCATCCTGACATTACCCACAGGGATGTTCCTGGTTCAGTCCCTGTACAGTCAGTCACTCAGTCGTATTTATTGAGCACTTACTGTGTGCATAGCACTGTACTATGTGCTTGGAAGAGTACAGTATAACAATAAACAGACACATTCCCTGCCCAAAGCAAGCTTAGATATCCCTTGTTGGGGAGGGGTGTGGGCATCCAATGCTCTAGCTAGTGACTCGTCTAAGGTCACACAACAGACAAGGAGAGGAGTCGGGATTAGAAACCAGCTCCTTCTGACTCAAAGGCCTGTGCTCTTTTCACTAGGCCACACGCTTCTCAGTTTTCCTTACTGAACTGCTTAGTACAGTACCTTGCATTCACTGGGCTCTCAATAAACACCATTACTACTACTGCTCGTTCTGCCCTCCTGGCTTTCTTAAGCCGTCTTTCCTGTTCACCACAAGCTATCCTGTTGGGAATCATTTCCTCTCACAGTGAAGTTATGTTATGATGAAGCTTTCTTTGATGCTGAATTGACTGTGTTTTAAGACATCGTTACTGGTAATTTTGTTCTGTCATTTGATGTTGAGTTTGGCTTGTAGGTGACACCTGGTGAAGTTGCCCAAGTAGCTGGTTGTATCTTCCCGGGTAGGCCCATAAAGAGGGTTGGACACCACCACAGTTTTGTAGATAAAAGTTTGATGTTACATTGTTGCCAAACTGTCTGGCAATTCCCCAGAGTCCATTCTGACTGCCTCCTTGCCCCTCTTTTGTAGGTCTCTTTCTAGTTGAACACCTTTGGATAGCGCTCGACCTAGGTAGTAGAATTTTGAGACGGTATTTTGTTTTCGCTTCACTTGCCTGTTGGGATAACGAGGTATTAGCTGGTAAATAGCTTAAGCTACTACAGTTTAGGATAAACAGCTTGCTGTTCATAATGAAAATTGAACCCACTGGTAAATGTATGGTGTTTAAACTAATGCGTTTCCAGGATGTTGTGCTTGCTTTTAGTGTAGTACTGTATTTGATTCCTAAAAGCAGCGATGTGGCATTAAAAATGTATATATTCGTTAATTCTCTGAATACTTTGTGTTTGGGTGCAATAGAGAACTTGATACGGGGTTTATTACCCTTTGAAACAGCACAGTTAGTAAAAAGAGCACAGACCTGGGAGTCAGAGGATTTAGGTTCTAATCTTTGTCCCACTTGCCTGTAGTGTGGCTTGAGCAAGTCACCCAACTTTTCTGGACCTCACTTTCCTCATCTGTAAAATGGAGGTTAAATACCTGTTTTCCCTTCTGCTTAGACTGTGAGCCCTGTGTGGGATAAGAACTCTGTCCAACCTAATTATGTTGTTTCTTCCCCAATGCTTAGTGCTCTGCTTGCATTTAGTAAGCCCTTAACAAATACCACTAACATTATTACTATTATTATTATCATCTTATATTAACAATAATTACAAGTTCCCCAATAGGTCTTTCCTGGACACATCTGAAGGCACTAGAAAGGGTCAAGTGATTAGGAGGAAGATTATTAAAGGAAAGTTTAAAGCAGGAAACATATACAAGTCAAGTGGTGGCATTTTCTTATTTAAAAGAATGAAATAAGGGGACCAGGCAAGGGGAGCCCACTAAAATCCAGGCATAAGTGGGCCCACCATTTGGAACCCATGCTGTCCGGGGACACCCTGCCGATCCTGAAAGAGGAATTAACCCAGCAGAAGAGCTTCTCGCTCAGAAGTGTTTTCTAATTTGGTTTCAAATGATTGTAGCTCTCTCACTTTCTCCACAGGCTGGTTTGCATAATACACAATCCTGGGGAAATGCATCAAAGGGCTGTCTCTATGAGGAGTCAAGAATGCTTCTGTGAACTGATGGTTCAACCCAGCTTGAGGGGAAAATAGGGAGTAGAAAATCCTCGTTGGGTTCATGAGGTGGAGGCAATATGGACTTTCCTAAGCTTAGGCATTCCATCCCAAGGTGTCTTTCACCTTTAACTCTGTCTGGTTAGAGGGGTGGCTGTGTGGGTGGGGAAACAGTGGACCGTGGGCAATGGGGAGCTGCTGTCCCAGAGCATTCCGGGGCCTTTTCCAACCAGCCATGTCTTCTTTAGGCTAACTTGGTGACTTTCTCACTGTCTGTTCTTGGTTAGGCATGGCGGTAGGGGTTAAAAAATAAAATAGAATGACCTTTAATGAAACAAGAGGAAAAAGGAAAGTAGTGGTGCATCCAGGACCTGTAAATACTCAGAGAAATATATTTTGCCCCCTCTGTCACTTTGGCCACTGTTGCTCTAGGTCTTAGAGAAATAACTTTTTGGCTGAAATATAAAAGATCAGAAAATAACTCTGTTTAATGTTGTGTGTGCATGAACTCTCGGGGATATTTTTTTGAGGTTAGAGTAACCTCGTGAAAGGCCAGCTTCTGATCCTGCCAAGCATCTCCTTTACCCAGAGAAAGCTTCGAAATGAAAGCAGAAGAAAAATAGCTTAAGGGGAATGGAAAAAAAAGAAAAAGAAATACCAGAAATTTGTGGTATCGCTATGTGTCTGAGCACTCTTACTATCAGAGCGTGACACAGAACCGAGTTACTGTTGAACATTTTATGAAAGAGCAAAGAGCGTGGTCGTGGCTAGTGAGTTTCCATTGAAACTTCATAGGCTCTAACCTTATTAAAAGTTAGGTTTTGATCCTTAGAAACAGATCTTTCTTTGTGAAAAAGAAATGAATCCCTGGCGTGAAATCCTGTTCCATTGAATTTATTCCAAAAGGTGCTTGTGTTTGACAGGCCAAGTAGGCATGGGAATCCAGAGGTGTCTCAGTGAAACCTATCCTAGTCAGGTGTGGAGCCGGCCCCCAGTACTAGAAACCTGTTTGCTTCCCACTATTACAGTGAAAGCCCCTGGTGGAATATTGACCCACAGAGTGTACCGAGACCTTGTTAGCCATCGGCAGGGTTTTGTATTGGCTCGGATATTTTCCTTTTCTGAAAAATAACTTGGTCTGCCCTGATATGCCGGCATGATGCTTCACATATGTAAATATCTGTAATTTATTTATGTATATTAACGTCTGTCTCCGCCGCTAGACTGTGAATTGGTTGTGGGTAGGGAACGTGTCTGTTTGTTATTGTATTACGTTGTACTCTCCCAAGTGCTTGGTACAGTGTTTTGCACACAGTAATGCTCAATTAATATGATTGAATGAATGAATGCTTTTTTTTAATGATATCTGTTGAGCACTTTCTTTGTGCCAGTCACTGTACTAAGCACTGGAGTAAAATCCAGTACCTGACACAAACTAAGCGCTTAACAAATACTGTAATTATTGTTAACAAATGTCATAATTATTATACAAGTTAGGTTGGACACAGTCCCTGTCCCACCTGAGGCTCCTAGTCTTAATCCCCATTTTACAGAAAAGTTAAATGACTTGCCCGAGGTCACACAGCAGACAAGTGGCAAGCTGGGAGTACAACCTAGACCTGGGCTCTATCCACTAGGTCACGCTGCTTCTTAAGGTTGGGCCTTTAACCGGATGAGAGGCGAGACCCATGTAGCATCAGGCCCTACATACAGATTCCAAACACACTACCAATATGTTAAATACAATGAAGAATATACATACAGATGCACACAAATATGAATGTATATATGTAGAGGTGTAAAACTAACCTGAGTTTTCAAGGTGACATTTCCATGATCCACGATTGTGAGTGGGCCTGAAAAGACTGCGGCAGGATTGAGATTCCCCACCATGGAAAGCAGCATGGCCTAGTGGAAAGATAACAGTCCTAGGAGTCAGAGTAAATGGGTTGTCAGAGTAAATGGGTTCCAATCCTGGCTCTGCCACTTACCTGCTATGTGACCTTGGACAAGTCACTTAGCTACTCTAGGCCTCAGTTTCTTCATTTGGGGATTCATTACCTATTCTCCGTCCTACGAAGACTGGGTGCCCCATATGGAGCAGAGACTGTGTCCAACCTGATTCACTTGTATCTACCCCAGTGCTCAGTACAGTGCTGGATGCATAGTAAGCAGATAACTAGTACCAGAATTATTATTATTCTGTCATTTACAAGAAAGTGTAATTTTCCACATGGTTTAGTCAATGTCAATTATATTTATTGAGCGCTTACTTGGGGCACAGCACTGTACTAAGTTCTGGGGAGAGTACAATATGACAACATAAGAGATATATTCCTTGCCCACAGTGACGGAGAAACAGATATGTACATAAATGCTATGGGGCTGCGAGGGGAAAAGAATAAAGGGAGCAAGTCAAAGAGACATCTAAGTAAGTGGGAAAAGTGGAAATGAGGGCTTAGTCAGGGACGGTCTCTTGGAGGAGACTTGCCTTCAATAAAGCTTCCAAGGTGGGGAGAGTAATGGTCTGCCGAATATGAAGAGGGAGGGTGTTCCAGACTAGAAGCAGGGCGTGGACAAGAGGTTGGTGATGAGGTAGATGAGATTGATGCTCAGTGAGAAGGTTGGCATTAGAGGAGTGAAATGTGTGGACTGGGTTGTAGTAGGGGAGTAGGGAGATGAGATAGGAGAGGGCAGGTTTCTTTAAATCCAATGATAAGGAATTTTTCTTTACTGCAGAGGTGGATGGGCAACCACTGGAGGTTTTTGAGGTATGGAAAAATAGTTTCTGAAGGTTTGGTACAAAAATGATCTGGGCCGCAGATTGAAATATGGACTGGAGAGGGGAGAAAGAGGTGGCAGGGAGGTCAGCACAGTAACACAGCACAGGGAGGTCGATACAGTAATCAAGGTGGGATAGGAAATGTGCTTGTTACATGGAAGGAGTTTAGATGGAGAGGGAAGGGCAGGTTTTAGTGATGTTGTGAAGGTCAAACCAACAGGATTTAGTGTTGGATTGAATATATGAGTTGAATGAGAGAGAGGAGTCAAGGAAAATGCCAAGATTATGGGCTTGTGAGGCAAGAAGGATGACGTTGTCACTTACAGTGATGGGAAAGTCAGGGGAAGGACAGGGTTTGGGTGGGAAGATAGGAGGAGTTCTGTTTTAGACTTGTTAGGTTAACTTTAGTGCCTGGCCTTCATCACGTCATTAAACCTGGAAATCACTAAGCGTATTTGACTGTCCTGTGACGAGTCGATCAAATCCTTAGCCTGCTTCACAGAGAATGGTTCCTTGAGTCAGAGTTGGAAGAATCCTGCTTTACAATTTCTCCATCACTGCTGGAGTGATGGAGTCCTCTTTTATGCTGTAAATATTGGACCGTTAATTTTTCTATTTAATGTCCTACACAGTGGTGAAGATTTCTTGGCTTAGTGGAAAGAGCATGAGCTTGGGAGTCAGAGGTTGAGGGTTCTAATGCGGCTTCACCACTTGTCAGCTGTGCTACTTTGGGCAAGTCACTTAACTTCTCTGTGCCTCGGTTACCTCATCTGTAAAATGGCGATTAAGATTGTGAACCCCACATGGGACAAGCTGATTACCTTGTATCTACCCTAGTGCTGAGAACAGTGCTTGGCATATAGTAAGCGCTTAACAAACACCATCATTATTATTATTATTTTGTTAAAGCAAAAACTGATGGGTTGTTGTTAGTAGGAGTAGCATTTATGAAGCATCCGCTTGGTGTGGTGTTGGATGTAAAGAATAACAAAGTGACATATTTCCGGCCCATAAGGAGCTTACACTCCAACAGAGAGAAAAAAACATAAAAGTATTCACAACATTCTCAAAATACATGAATTGAAGGGACAATATATTCATGAATGCTGCAGAGGGTCTAAATGCCTAAGTGTTTTTTGCCCTATCTTTAGGATTTCTTCTTTCACTAAATTGAGCTCTCTCCTCAGTCATGGCACTCTGGTGGTGATATTATGGGTCCATTTTCTCTGCAGAGTTGCTTAGAAGTCCTTGGTATGATTTCTCTCGGCATTTGTTGTCAGCCTTCATGTCACGCAATCTGTCACTCCATCTTCTTGGCTCATACTACAGTGTAGACTTCGATAAGCCTCTCTTTTATCAGGATCATGGGGACTTGTACGTTTTTGATGATGCATTGCTTATTTCACTGCAATTAGCATTTTGATCTGGCAGTTATTCTCATCAAGCAGCTCAATCAACGGTTTCCACAATCTTAAAAGCTTCCTGATAGAGAGTGTTCTTGTAAAGTCGTGTTCCCTATCAGTGGTTACCATTGGTAGGGACGATGAGACTTGCTTATTAGGGCTATTTCAATATTTTACAAAGTTCCGTGACTGAGCTTTCATTCTCCTATGGTTTGGTTTCACAATAAACTGAATTAATTATTAGTGAACGTTTGGGATGTATCAGAGGGTGATCAGACTAGCCCTTGGCACTGTATACTAAGCCCGTCAAACGGCAGGGACTGTCTCTATCTGTTGCCGACTTGTTCATTCCAAGCGCTTAGTACAGTGCTCTGCACATAGTAAGCACTCAATAAATACTATTGAATATACTACAAGAGTAGTTGCCTTTTCATCAACTGAGTGACCAATGCCATAAGACTGCTCTTTGCCCAGGATTTTGTGGTCAAGTGAAGCACTTGCTTCTCTGGGCCTTAAAACTTTCTCCCTCCCAACCAGGTAATTTCTTCAATTCCCCATTTACCATGAACTATTTTTTGACACTTCAGGCCAGGGCAGTGTGTTGTACAAATAGGGGCTAAATAAAAACTGTTACGATGAAAAAGGGACTAGTGGACTTCTGCCGGAGAGAATTGGGAGCAGGAAACAGCTTATCTTAGAATCGCTTAATACTAATAATACCGGTCTAGAGGACATCTTATTATAAACCGCAAAGACTTCTTTCCAAGACTATCTAAATTCCGAGTAGGGTTTTAGTGTGCAAAAGTGAGCAGTGTGGACCAGAGTTCTGGGGTTAATTCCTCTGGCCAAGAAGCATCTGGTCCCAGGACAAACATGCCTTTTTGAAGAGTATTTTTCCTGGTGTATTATTCCATTTCATTTCCTTTAACTGTGCGAGACAAAAGGAAAATCACAGCTGGGACCAATCCCATCCTGGTAGAAGTAGCCCCATGCAGGTAAGGGGAAAGTTTTAGAAGTCACAATTGACTAGGCCCACCCCAGAGGTGGACAGCCACACACAAACCTGAGTCATCTTACTAAGTCCTGGTTTGATTTCTACCCCTGCCTTTGGATTTCATGTTTAAGGGTCAGCCTGTGGGCCTAGTGGAAAGACCATAAACCTGGGAATCAGAGGACCTGGGTTCTAATCCCAGCTTTGCCACTGTCTGCTGTATGACCTTGGGCAAGTCACTTATTTCTCTGTGCCTCAGTGACTTCATCTGTAAATTGGGGATTAAGACTGTGAGCTCCATGTGGAACAGGGACTGTGTTCAACCTGATCATACTCCAGCACATAGTGCGTTGCCTGGCGCATAGTAAGGACTTAACAAATACCATAAAAAAATACTTTCCGTCTCCCACTGCTACAGCATGAGAAAGGGGAAAACACCAGAATGGGGGAATAACCTGGATTGGTTCAAACAACAGAGCTCCAAAAGTAGCATGACATAGCAGATTGAGCCAGGCCTGGGAGTCAGAAGGTCATGGGTTCTAATCCTGGCTCTGCCACTTGTCTGCTGTGTGGCCTTGGGCAAGTCACTTAACTTTCCTGTGCCTCAGTTACCTCATCTGTAAAATGGGGACTAAGACAGTGAGCCCCATGTGGGACATGGACTGTGTGTCCCACCTGATTTGCTTGTATCCACCCCAGCACTTAGTACGGTACCTGGAATGTAAGTAAGCACTTAATAAATGGCATTATTATTATTATCATTATTAATAAAAGGAAAGCAAGTGGTGGGGAGCATATGGAACTTGTTGCTACAGGAAGTTGTGCAGGCCCCAAGTAGAAATTAGTTCGTTAGTGGTTTGGCTAAATGAATGGATCAGAGGTCAATAATGGCCTGTCAGAGGGAAAGGTGCTAAAATACATCCCTAATCACTAGTCAGGCAACAGTATTATAAGAGCACTCACTCTGTACAGAAAGCAATCTTAAGATCTTGAAGGAGTTCAATATAATTAGTAGCTATGATTCCAGCCCTCATGGAGCTAACAGACTAGTGAATCGTGTTAATGGATGGAAACCGTTACACTATCCCTCCAAATATCCTGTGGCATCACTGACAGAGATAATGCTGGGATGGATAGGCCCATTATCTGGTTCATTCTAGAACTTCTTAGGTTCTAATGTCAGTTTATGAGGCTTTCCTGGCTCTATGTGGCTTTTCTTTAGAGAGATGAGATGCCCCAGGGTGGAAATCCCCCTAGCTCTCAGGCTCTCTGAGGCCTGGTCACACTCAGGGCCTCACTGCCCCATCAGCAGAATCAAGCTTTGGCCGAGCTGGATACCAATTCAGCAGGTGGGCAGAGTGGATGGGGAAGCTGTGCTGACCTCCCTGGCCACCTGGGAGAAGTCTCCAGTGGGCTCTCAGAAACCCACAGGAAAGGATTTAAACATCCTCTTTCAACCTCTGCATGCCTTCACATAGGGTAATGTTGGGTTTCTCTTCTACCCCCTGGGGGAAGAGAGTGATGCCAAATTACCCATGCTTGGAAACGTGCCCCAGGTAGATTGGGTCCAGCTTCCCGGGGCCCAGACCAGATGGGATGTCTTAGAAATGGCTGAACGAGTGTGCGAAGAAGGTCTACCTTGGGATCAGGAAATTTGAAAGAATAAAGAATAAACTTAAAGTTCATGGGGAAAAAGGGAACATAGGCACTGTAAAAGGAAAAAAAGAGTTTACAGACTCATTAATCTTAAGATGTTCCATGGTGCACAACAAGGAAATGGGTCACTCCGTTGATTTTATTTTCATTTAAGGTTTTGTATTCCCAAAGCACTTTTCTACTGAGCGGTTCAGGACACTTTAGCAACTTTAAATTGCCAGGCAGATATTTATCCACACAAAATCCTTGGGAATAAGGTAAAGCCACTATCATGTAGATGACATTAATCTAAGAAAAAATTCTTCCAGCTCTCCCCAGTTCCTCTAAGTTATGTGCATTTGAAGTTTTATGCTAGCTAGACATTTTCATGGAGACATTTTTTTCTCTTATCAGTCGAGGACATATCAAGGGCACTGATTTGCAGTGAGAGAAGAAGCCCCTCCTCCCTGTGGACAATTTATAAGAGACATACCCAGAGCTGAAAGTGTGTTGGTAGATAGTTCTCTGTCAACCAAGTTGGCAAAAAGTCCTTTTGGTAAGGAATGTTCTGACTTAATTTAGTAAAACACTCCCTGAGATACTGTCAAACACTTAATAAAAATGATAATAATAAATAATGACGATGATAATAGTGGTATTTGTTTAGTACATACTGTGTACTACGTGCTATACTAAGTGCTGGGGTAGATAAAAGATAACTAGGATGCCCAGAGTGCCTGTTCCACATGGGGCTCACAGTCAAAGTAGTAAGTGGCAGATACAGGATTAGAACCCAGCTCCTCTGACTCCCAGGCCCCTGCCCTTTCCATTAGGCCTTGCTGTTCCTTTAGCTCAGGTGCTGACTCGATTCCGCCCCGGGCCTGTGTTGACTCCATCACGGCATGGCAGGCAATACTTTCCTCAATTAAGCCTCAGTTAATTGGCAGTTGAGAAATGCCACCCCAGAAAATGTGCCTGCTAATTATGGGTGTGTCCAGAGCATCATTCCACCCGACGATTGTCAACAATGTGTCGATCTCCTCTATTTTAGCAACTGTTGGCCTCTTATAATCAATTCCCATTTGAGAAGGTTTAACATGTGTAATGGTCTCCTTGAGACTCGAGTGTTCAGCAGGTGGTATCATTCAAAGCTTTTCTTTTTCGTTTCTATAGTAAGGGTTTAGAAAGGAAACCTTGACTTTTAGATTGATTTTTAAATAAGCATATATTTAGCTGTGAGTGTTTGAAGTACATGCTGGATTATATTCTTCAGCAAACAGAATATTCTAATTGATCCTACTAATAAATAATGAAAGCAGGGCTGCTACAGATAATTCAAGGTTATCCTCCATTTGCATCAGTGCCGGGGTGGTTTTGATGTTAATTTTTTTTTGAAACAGAACAGAGCTGGAAACAAATGCTAGCACCCCTACTTTTTAAAAAAATATTATAAAATGTAATTAATGTGCTTCATAAAGTGGATTTTTTTTGTTTGTTTCTTGTTGAACTTCAGGGTTCCTCTGCCTTCACAAAGCTTTAGGACTAAATCCATTACCCCCATCGTCTTGGAGTTTTGAACAGTAAATTTAAGAAAAAACAAACAACAACAACAACAACAACCAGCCAAGAGTTTGGGCTTTTTATAAATGTCACCAGGATCTTCTGGAGATTATTTTCACCCGGTGGAGCTTCCATCATGTGAAAGTTTTTACCCCATGCCATTTGAGATATCTGTGACATTTTTACCATTTTTGGATTGTGTGAATGGTGTGGGGCTCTGTGAATAGTTTCAATGGTTTCTAAGCCCCCATCCTGTAAATCTCTCATTTGTCTCTCAACCCTGCACATTGGAATTTGAAATGAAAATGATTTTGGAGATGAGGTGCTACACTTCTCATTTCTGGTCCTGTGGTTGGTAGATATCACATTTCCTCAAATTAAGAGGTTTAGCAAGATTATGCAAATCTTTTCCTTTACCTGAACGAAGCACTGTGATCAACTCCCAAAGAACGGTGGAATGAATCGTGTTTCACGCACTGGGGAAACAATCAAATTTGTTCAAGGATGGGAACACGGAATAGTGGAGAGCTTCATTATCCAGGTCTTTTAGCTTTCCCCTCTTAATCGCAGTTTTCCAAACATACCTTTTTCCATTGGAACGACGCCCTTTTCTCAGGACCCTCCAATTCTGACCCACGCCTGTATCTATCTAAACATGCAGATGTAAAGTATGAGGTCCAAATCTTTGGGAATCTTAAGAGCAAGTCTTGGTGAAGAAAGAGACATTTAACTATGGTAAATTTGTCACTTGAAGCAGCCTTTCGGTTCTCTTCGAGCAGTAGTGTGAAGACTTTGACATTTCATTTTCACACCAGTAATCTTAACAAGAATAATGCACGCCGACGAATTAGAGATGATGATGATGTGAGAGGACAGAGTGGAATAACAGTTCCAGGATAACCTTGTGTTAATCCGGCATTTAGGCCTTTTCGTCTCAACAATATACAAACAGTTCTACATTAGGAGATAGTACATTATTCATTCATTCATTCAATCTTATTTATCGAGCACTTACAGTGTGCAGAGCACTGTACCAAGCACTTGGAAAGTACAGTTCAGCAACAAATAGAAACAATCCCTGCCCACAACAGCCTCACAGTCTAGAAGGGGATAATAATGGTATTTGTGAAGCGCTTACTATGTGCCAAGCACTGTTCTAAGCTCTAGGGTAGATACAAGGTAATCAGGTTGTCCCACGTGGGGCTCATAGTCTTAATCCCCATTTTCCAGATGAGGTAACTGAGACACAGAGAAGTTAGGTGACTTGTCCAAAATCACGCAGCTGACAAGTGGTGGAGTCGGGATTAGAACCCATGACCTCTGATTCCCAAGCCCGTGCTCTTTCCACTAAACCACTCTTTGAGGGCTGGAAACGTGTCTACCAACTCTACAGAGCATTTAGAACAGTGCTTTCCTCACAGTGAGCGTTCAATAAATGCCACGGATTGATTAGGAGAAGGTTGAGCACAGTGGACTTAGTTGATAAATAGAAGTGATGACATAAACTTTAAATTATATTTTATAAATTATTCATATTAATGTCTGTCTCCCCCTATAAACTGCAAGATCATTATGGGCAGGGAAAGTGTCTTCTATTTCTGTTGTATTGTACTCTCCCAAGTGCTTAGTACAGTGCTCTGCACATAGAAAGTGCACAATAAATGCAATCGATTCATTGATAATTTATGGACATTGCTTTCTGCAGGTGTTTCTGGGATCAAGGAGTCAATCAGTGGTAGTTATTGAGCACTCACAGTGTGCTAGACCACTAAAGGAATCGCTTGGGAGAGTACAATACCGCAGAGTCACATTGAAGGAAGTTGGTAGTTAACTTGAACAAGACCCGATGAAGCACGATTGTGAAGCGACAAATTCAAAAAGCCAGGAAATGCTGTACAAGTTCTGAGCTTTGGTGCTCATTGTGTTTAGCTTTCTTTTGACTCGGTGAGGAATATTCCGGAAAGGGATTTTATGTTGACTTGAGGGGTTCAGCGTTCTGCTCTTTTAACCTAGCTCCCTCCTGGTTTTTAGTGTAGTTTTGGTGATTTTTGAAATATAGAGGCAACAAACGCCCTGGAAGCAAAGGCACAATTGATTTACTAGAGCTGAGGACTTGCCTGATGAATCTGTTTTATGCCAAGCTCCATATTGATTGGAGTAGCTGTGGGTCACTTGCTTGTAGTTCAAAAAACAGTAAGGGGCATCTATTTGGGAAGAATCCTAAGTATTTGGATGCTTGGAGAGTATGAAATGGGCCAGAAATTTGCAGAGCGTTGTGTTCTTGATATTTGTTAGGTGGTGGCAGAAAGCCTAAATGAGAGATTGCATTTAAAACAGAAGTAGGATGACCGGCTTCTCCTTCCTTGTGGTATGGTGCTCTCCCATGTTTTTAGAACAGAGCTCTGCACAAAGTAAAAGCTCAATAAAGACCATCAGTGTTGATGGTGATGATGGTGATACTGGTGTTATGGCTGGTGATCAATTTCTGCATTGTCTTTTTGGATTAAACCGTTTTGCATCCATAAAATTGCTTAATACATTGATGAATTGGTTTGACTTCAAGAGGTCAAAGATGGTTTCATCATGTCTTTGATCTTAAAATCTGGCAGATCTATTTGGGACAATGTTTTGCATCCACAGGATTTTTATTTTAGCTTTCACTGGAAGCAGTGTTATTCATGTGAGTCTCTCGATGACTTTACAGCTTTCTCAACCACACCGTCTATGTGGTGTGGCATGCAAATCAAGCTGAGGAAGGGCATGAATAGGGGTAGAATGCTAAGGCTCAAGAGATCTAGGCCTCTGCTGCCAGTACGAAATCCGGGGCTTTTACTCATCCGTAAAGAAGCAGTGGAGACCTGTAGACAAAGCCACAGCAACGCTGTAGGGCGCAGATGGCTCCAACTCCCTTCCCAGATTACAGAATCCTGGGGAGTGGCAAAAATACATTAATGATGGTCTGAAGAAATTTCCACCTTCATGTATCTCGAGCTCATCTACCTCGCCGCCAACTTCTCACCCACCAACTGCCTCTGGCCTGGAACACCTTTCCTCCTCATATCCGACAGACAATTACTCTCCTCTGCTTCGAAGCCTTTTGGAAGGCACATCTCCTCCAAGAGGCCTTCCCTGACTAAGCCTTCTTTTCCTTTTCTTCAGTTCCCTTCTGTCACCCTGACTTACGCCCTTTATTCATCCCCCCTCGCAGCCCCACAGCACTTATATACATATCTGTAATTTATTAATTTATATTTTTGTCTGTCTCCCCCAGACTGTAAACTCATTGTGGCAGGGAATGTGTCTGTTATATTGTTATATTATACTCTCTCAAGCTCTTAGTACAGTGTTTTACACACAGTAAGATGACTGACTTTAATCAATTAATCATATTTGTAAGCACTCAATAAATATGATTGATTATTGAGCACTCTGTGTTTAGAACGCTGTACTAAGTACTTAAGAGAGCACGGTATAACAATATAATTGACACTTTCCCTGCCCACAGTGATCTTGGAATCTAGAGGGGGAGACAGTCATTAATATAAATAATTTATAGTACATAATTTAAAGATATGTACATAAGTGCTGTGGGGTTGAGAGTGTAGTGATTAGCAAATGGCCGAAGATCACAGATCCAAGTGCAAGGGATGTTAAACCTCCGAGGGATGTTAAAATAGTGGTGTTAGGGAACAATGAATTGGGATGCCAATGAGAGAAATCGTCACCCTGTTCTTTGAAGCACATTTTGGTGCCCGTGGCATAGAGAATATCGGACAGGATGGAACTAGTATGTTCATATAAGCATAGGCAATTTTCTCATTGAGAAACTGCCCAAATGTAATTACATGGGTTTCGGGGCCAACTATTGAAGAATTCAGCACCTCAGAAAAAACCCAGGTCACTCAGATGTTGTGTCAGAAATGGCTCTAGAATCCAGGTCTCCTGACCCTAAATCTCACATTCTTTCCCCTAGGCCAGGCAGCCTCTCTATTATAGGGGATATCCTAGCTAGAATCATCTTGAACCAGCATGCCAGCTTCTTGTAGGTAAGGGACATGTAACCTTTTGCTTTGTATTCCCCAAGTGTTTACTACAATACATAGAGTAGCTCCAGACCTACCTGCAGTACAGCACGCATGATTTTTGAACATAGCAGCTACAGGAAAGGGGCAGAAAGTGCCACCGGCAACTCTCTACTGAGTTGATAGACTTTAAGAAAGAAACAGAATGGGGGTCTGACAAGTCTTAAATGAAGCTGGATGCCTCCACTCCTTGTCCACTATCCCAAGTTTTCTCCACAAAGGTGGTGAGATCTCTGGATGTTCCCAATAAAAGTCCTCAGCTGGATCTGTTCCTTCCACATTAGCATGAAGCAGGAGATAGGAAGTAGTTCTCAAGACCTATTGGAAAGATCGTGGACGTGGGAGTCAGAAGACCTGCCTGTGTTCTCCCCCACACTGCTGTGTGTCATCAGACAAGTCACTTAACCTCTCTGTGCCTCAGTTCCCTCATTTGCCAGTTGGGGATTCAATAGCTGTTCTCCCTCTTACTTACTGGGAGCCCCATGTGGGACCTGATTATCTCTTAATCTACTCCAGCACTTTGCAGGGTTTTTTTAATGGTATTTGTTTAGGACGTACTATGTACCAGGTGTACTAAGCACTGGTGTTCGGTACCCATCATATAGTAAGCTCTTAAATGCCACATTAAGTCTAATCCTGCTCAGGTTATAATAATGTTGGTGTTTGTTAAGCGCTTACTATGTGCAGAGCACTGTTCTAAGCGCTGGGGTAGATACCGGGTAATCAGGTTGTCCCACGTGAGGCTCACAGTTAATCCCCATTTTACAGATGAGGTAACTGAGGCCCAGAGAAGTGAAGTGACTTGCCCGCAGTCACACAGCTGACAAGTGGAGGAGCTGGGAGTCGAACCCATATCCTCTGACTCCGAAGCCCAGGCTCTTTCCACTGAGCCACGCTGCTTATCCTACGTTGCCCTGCTTGAGGATTCATTGAGAATACTGTGTGCAAAACATTGTGCTAAGTGCTTGGAGGAGAACAACACAACAACAAATATATATTCCCTGCCCACAACGAGCTCCCAGTTTAGAGGGGGCAAATTGTGGTATTTGTTAAGTACTATGTGCCAGGCACTGAACTAAGCACTGGGGTAAATATGAGGTTGGACACAGTCCATGTCCTGTGGGGGCTCACAGTCTCAATTCCCATTTAACTGATGAGATAACTGAAGCTCAGAGAAGTGAAATGACTTGCCCAAGGTCCCACCGCAGATAAGCGGCAGAGCTGGGATTAGAACCCATGGCCTTCTGACTCGCAGGCGCTTGCTTTATCCACTCTGTTTTAAGAGAACTGGAATTTGGGGTCAGAATGCCCTTCCAATCCTGTAGGAAACTCTTCCAGCTCCGCAAGACAATGAGCCTCAGAGAATATCTCTGAGACGGTATTTCAGCAGCTGATGTGCGCATGCTGCCCTGGTCTGGTGTGAAGCACATGCACAAGAAGATTATGAACTGCTTCACAGAGTCAGCGAAAGCACAGGGGACCAAGAATCAGCCCGAGGCAGAGCCCATTGCTCAACAGCTTCACTACGCCAGACTTGTGAGGAGAATAGATGATAGACTAACCAAACAGCTGCAGCATGGTGAATCGACCCGGGATCTGTGCAAACAGGGAAGGCCCAACAGGCATTTTAAAGACCTTCTGAAGCGTGGTTTCAAACAGTGGGGTGGAACGGTAAGCAGTTGGGAGGTAAGAGGAGCAGATGGACCAGCAGGGCATGCAATAGAATGAAGAGGGGTGGTTCTCCCTGAACAGAGACTTTAGAAAGATTGTGATTAAGAAGGCAGTTTGGAAAACCGTGTTTGATATTGCAAAAAGCACACACATCAGTGTGGTAATGGGCAGTCTTTCCATCTGTACTGTGGAAATGATGCAGGTTGTGCTGTGTCTTTTTAGACACATCTCCAAAAGTGGAGAGGGTGTGCCATGCCATCAGTAGAATCACCTTAGGATGGGAAGGACAGACCTTTCTCTCTCTCTGTCTCTGTCTCTCCCTCTACCTTCTTTCTCTTCTCTCTCTCTCCCTCCCTCGTTCCTTTCTTTTTTCCTCCTTCTATTTTCCTCTTTATCCTCTCCGCCCCCCCCCCCCCCACCACCTTTTTCTTAGAGACGATGATTTTCTTGACGTAAATAATGGACAAGCCTCTGTCCAATCACTAAGACTTCAGATCTGAGAACTTGTGCCAAGAAAATGATTACGGTGCCTCAAGTTTGCTGAGCGCTCTTTGAACTCTCTTCTCTTCATCAGAAATGTTTCAGCTGGGGAAGTCCGTGCAACCAGCAAATATGTGGATCAGGGAGTAGCGCACTGTGAAGGTCCTGGAATAGTTATACACACGAGCTTCACGTATGACACGTGACTGCAACATAAGGTGGGATACTGTTACTCCGGTCACAGACTAGCAGGGCATTGCCCCAGGGTAGCTGACTTAGTATGCACTGTGGCCTTTGTTTGCCAGCAATTTTCAGGATTCCTCTTAGGCCTGTCCGCTTTGGGTGTCTCTTCAGGATGAAACCTTTACCAGTGGTGGCATAGTCCAGGCAGACATCCTCCCCCTCCTGACTGTCCTCCTCTGATTCGGTGAAGTCATTACTCTTGATAAAGATAGCCACTCCAATTCTACCTTTCCCCAAGCACCTAGTGCTGTGGAAACAAAATTGATCCTCTTACGGAGTCAGTTCAGGTGCACCTGAAGGATGAACCTGAACGACATCATCTGCTCAGGCTAACTCGGGGTTTCATGAATTTCGTATAGAATCTGGACCGCCAGTTCTATATTCTCCAGATTCTTTTCCAGGATCACTTTCTCCATGACTCATGGTTGCTAAGCTCGACTCAGTTAAAACTATGCCTTTCCAGGTCTCTCTCAACCTCCAAAAATTCTCCAGAGGATCTGGCCTGGACTGGTATCCTGGGACATGGTCAGACTTAGGCCTTAGGAACGGTTTGAACAGTCTTTATTCAGCATCATTGTTTTTAGCATCCAGGCCTTTGACACCCCTTGTATTTGGAACTCAAGAATAAGCATTGTTAAATGCCATAAGAATCATGGTAAGGAATCAGTGAGCTCACGAAAGCGTCGATCAAGGGAATAATGCTACCATGCACAGGGAAGATTTCTCTGTGTAAGTTCAGTGATCAGAACCAACGTGGCTTAGTGAATAGACCAGGGGCCTGGGAGTCAGAAAGACCTGAGTTCTAATTCCAGTTCCATCACTCAGTTGCTGTGTGACTTTAGGTGTGTCATTCACATCTCTGTGCCTCAGTTACTTCATCTGTAAAATAGGAATTAAGACTGTGAGCTCCATGGAAGACAGGGACCATGTCCAATCTGATTAGTTTTAAATACTCCAGTGCTTAGTACGGTACCTGGCACATAAAAAGTGCTTAACAAATTCTCTCCCCCACATCCGATTCCGACTCAAGTACTCAACGAGTGCCCATTAAGTGTGAAGCAGTTTAGGAAATGGGGAAGGTAGAAATGAGTTTACTGCATAAAGGGAGGAGACAATGCAGGTAGAAAAATGAAACCAATGATGAAAACCTTGGAAATCAATCAATTTATGGTATTTATTGAGCACTTACTGTGTGCAGAGCACTGAACTCAACGCTTGGGAGTCCGTCTCCCCTGATCAGACTGTAAGCCCGTCAAAGGGCAGGGACTGTCTCTATCTGTTACCGATTTGGACAATCCAAGCGCTTAGTACAGTGCTCTGCACATAGTAAGCGCTCAATAAATCCTATTGAATAATACAGCGAAATCAGTGGGCACCTTCCCTACCCATAACAAGTTTACTGTCTAGCGGGGGAGGCAGGCATTAATATAGATAAAGAATTTATAATAGATATTTTACAGCGTTGTGAGGTACATAAGTGTTGTGGGGTAACTAACCCTTTCCTTCTGTCTAATGTCACTAAGACCTTTGATTGTCAGACCGCTGCATATGTGTTGGCTACTCCACGCCTCACGTTTCTGCAGAAGAAAGCTGCCTTCCTAATGGTCATCAGGAGTGTCAACCACTAATAATAATAATGTTGGTATCTGTTAAGCGCTTACTATGTGCAGAGCACTGTTCTAAGCACTGAGGTAGACCCAGGGGAATCAGGTTGTCCCACGTGGGGCTCAAAGTCTTCATCCCCATTTAACAGATGAGGTAACTGAGGCACAGAGAAGTTAAGTGACTTGCCTACAGTCACCCAGCTGACAAGTGGCAGAGCGGGGCTTCGAACCCATGACCTCTGACTCCTAAGCCCGTGCTCTTTCCACTGAGCCACGGTGCGTCATCTGCAGGAACACATCCCAGGACATAGACTATTCAGCTGTTAAGCTGTTAAGTTATCAGTTCACTGCAAGATGTGTCTCGTCCCATGTACGACTGAAGCAAAAAAAAAAAAATATTTCCCCCAAACTAGATTCCCCCCTATAAACACAACAGAAGCGATCAGTTCTATCGTTCTTGTAGGCAGGATAAGTGGTTTTTCCTGTCCATCTTCCCCACAGACTCCAGGGACTACAGAAAATCCTGTGGCTCTTTCCAGTTGAAATCATGGAAGAGATCTGAATGTTTGGGCCCTTGCATTGTTGTGATAGGAATGTTTTGACAGAGTTGCGGTGGGGTAGGACTAATGCTCTAATTTTCTTTGCTCCTGCAAACGCTTCATTGGAACCTATCGAGGAGATTTAACTCTTGGAGGATCTGCTACGTTAGACTACTTGCTTTTCTCAGGATCGACAGTTGGGAGAAAACCGGCTTTCAAAACCTGAGCTACAGGGGAGGAATTGATGAAAACCTAAGCTCAGCATATGTCTTAACTTTTAAAACTGGAAATGATGGTGTAGTTTGTTTCTCTTGGGTATTTATAGAGCCCCGTTGGAGAACACTGTCTGCTGAGAATGGCTGAGTTCCTTGAATAATTTCATTGTCACCTAGCCAAGAGTTTGCCATCTTCTCCTGCACATCTTTTTGTGGGAACAGAAGCGTGGGTCTTTAACCCTAGCATTTCAGATTTTATTGTATCTCTACTGCACATAGGATCTCTATCCTTGACAATAAATCCATTTGCAGACTGAGCTAAACGTGGTGGTAAGACCAGTTGTTGAAAGTCTCCAGGCTTGTGGTATCATTCCAGGGAGATACTTCCATGGGCACAGGGTAGGTATGGACCTGCAGGATATTTCCGTGTGCCAAAATGCATGAGCTGGGCACTGGGCAAGAAGGGACAAAGAGGGTTAGAGTGGTAAAAGCAACACGGCCTCGTGGATAGAGCACAGGCCTGGGAGTCAGAAGGACCTGGGTTCTAATTCTGGCTCCGTTATATCTGCTATGTGACCTCGGGCAAGTCACTTCTCTGTACCTCATCTGTAAAATGGTGATTAAGATTGTGAGCCCCTTGGGGAATTAAGACTGTGAGCCCCACGTGGGACAGGAACTGTGTCCAACCTGATTACCTTGTTTCTACACCATTGCTTAGAACAGCGCTTGGCACGTATTAAGCACTTAACAAATATCACAATTATTACTAATTAGGACTTATTACTAGGACAAAAAAGTCCTTTTAACCTGAAAGCACCGAAGGGGTGATGAAAATCCCAAGGATGTAAGTGGATAGGGATTCGCCCACCCTAAACGTTGATCACCCTTGACCAGGAGTTAAGTAGCTGTCCTATGAGTCTTCTGTAGTGGTAAAACATTTTTTTTAATGGAATTTTTGAAGTGCTTACTAAGTGCCAGGCATGGTGCTAAGCGTTAGGGTAGATTTAAGCCAATCAGGTTGGATGCAGTCCATGTCCCACATAGGGCTCACAGTCTTGATCCCCATTTTACAGATGAAGTAACTGAGGTACAGACCTATCCAAGGTCACAGAGCAGATAAATGGTTGAGCCAGGAATAGAAGCCAGGTGTCCTTCTGACTCCCAGGACCATGCTCTTTCCATTAGGCCATACGTAAGTCATATATTCCAGGTGGCCATTTCAGCACGTCACCAAGTTACTCTATGCCTCAGTCTGCCCACCTGTAAAATAGGGGTATCGATGCTTATCTTTCTTCTAGGCATGGATGAGAAGCAGTAGCATGATATAATAAAAGGGCTTGAGAGCCTTGGCTGCAAGTCACTGTACCTATTCCATTAATTACTTTTTTGTTTACAACTTTTTTTGGCAGGGGACCAATGTTTACTTCTCTTTCTGGCTGCTGGTAGACTGACAGCTAATCAAATTAATGTTGAAAATAAGGTAGGGAACATTTTTTGAAAAGTAAGAAGGTACTAAGATTTGTAGCAGATGCTGAATCTGAAACTATCTGCTTGCTCACTGTTAATGGCATAGTGGAGAGATTACAGGTCTGGGAGTCAAAAGATCATGGGTTCTAATCCCAGCTCTGCCATTTATCTGTTATGTGGCCTTGGGCAGATCACTTCACTTCTCTGTGCCTCAGTTACTTCATCTGTAAAATGGGGACTAAGACTGTGAGGTCCATGCAAGACAGGGACTGCATCCAACTCAATTTGCTTGTATCCGCACCAGCACTTAGTACAGTAGTGCCTGGCCTGGCACATAGTAATTGCTTAATGATTAGTCTAAATTAAAGATCACAAATCCTAAGATTAGGAAGTGGCAGTCTTTTTGCTTATGTCTGGGAGGCAGGTTCACTCTCATCCTGCTTATTCTGCCATCTGAACACGCTAGAGTTGGAAAAACAGGGTGAGAGTTAGCAAATTCTGCCCAGTGCTTCCTGCAAGAAAGGAAAAATACCCTATACCCATTGAATTGGAAAAGCAGCTTGGCCTAATGGGTAGAGCATGAGCCTGGGAATCAGGAAGACCTGGGAATCCCTGATCAACTCATAATCCCTGATCAACCACTTGTCTGCTCTGTGACCTTGGGCAATTCAGTTAACTTCTCTGTGCCTCAATTACCTCATTTGTAAAATGGGGATTGGGACTCTCGACCCCACTCGGGACAGGGACTCTGTTCAATCCAATTAGCTTGTAGCCACTTCAGCGCTTAGTACAGTGCCGAGCACAGAGTAAGTGCTCAACAAATACCACAATTATTATCAATTATTATTGTACCTACCCCATTACTTGGACAGCGTCTGGCACATAGTAAGCGCTTAACAAATACCATAAAAAAAATTGGACTCATCGGTGTTTTCATTCAGTTTTACAATCCAGGATAGTTATAGATAACCAATCATATTTAGCATTCAAATTAGTGTTCCTGATTGGTGGCACCAGCTTCCAGGCACTACTATCATAAGTTTTTATGAAAGCAACTGAATGCAAATTTTGATTGGTTCATCAGAGATGTGAAAGAGTTTCCTTTTCAGGAGATTGAATTCAATCTCTTATTCAGTATATTAAGTCATGCAGCAGAAGAGCATAGGAAAAAATAACACCTGCTTGCAACAGGGAAGGCTCCAGATGTGTCCAATGAAAACACACAGCACCTGGGTACTTGATACTCAACACTTGGTTTTCACAGAAATATGAAGATTTATAGTGCCACGAGTCTCCAAAGTGGGAATCAAATTCTGTTTAATTGTTTCCTCTGCTCCCCAAGTTAGTTGCCGCTCCATTTCCTCTAAACCTGAGAGATGAGAGCACTTTCAGGAGGCAAGCCTGCAAGCAAACAAGAAATGATTTCTTGAGGATTTGAATTTTCTGATCAATTCCCTTACCCGGCATTCCTTCTGAGGGAAATCTTCCATGAGAAGTATTCCAAGTGTCCTCAGTTCTTTTTTAGGGAAGCTAAATGTCCCAGATTATCCTCCCCTGTGTTGTAGATCAAGTTATTTGGCCGATCTGATGTTGAAAATTAAGAAGCTGGGGGACCTGTCTCCTGTGAAAGATTCAAACCTATTGTACTTTTCTTCAAATGTCAAGGTGTTTTCGATCCATAGAGACTCCACGGACACACCCTCTTCAGAACGTCCCATCTTTTGTCATAAAGTCGTTCTGGTATATGTATCCATAAAGCCTTCTTGGTAAAGATACGGAAGTGGTTTATCATTGTCTTCTTCCATGCAGTAAAAACTTGAGTCTTCCATTGTCTTTGATCAACGTTTTCGTCACTTGATCACCCAACTTTGAGTCTTTTCCATGCTGTTGCTGCCCAATACAGGTGAATTGATTCTGTCTGACTCTTCAGCTTACACCTTTCCATTATAAGTAACCTTATATGGCATAGTTCTAAGCTTCATCTGCATACGCAAACTCTCCTGCCATGATAAGGCCTCAGTTCATAGGAGAGATTATATTTTATTGCACTTTAAATCTCTACAGTTTACCACAAATGCTATTTCTGGACTATTAACCCTCCTACTCAAGTAATTTTCAACTAACAGCTGCCCTTAGCATATATAAATTTAATATCTAATATATAAATTTAATATCTACCCTTGGCCCTTATGTCTTATGCCATCAAGAGTCAATTCCGACCCGTAGCGACACCATGGACACATCTCTTTCAAAATGCCCCACTCTCCATCTACAATCGTTCTGGTAGTGGCCCTTATGCACCTATGTATATTTCTTCATGTTTTCAATTATAGAGTCATTTCATCCTGATGTATTTGTTTCACTTCTTGGGGACATACAGCACTTAGAACAATATTTGGCACATAGTAAGTGCTTAACAAGTACCATCGTTATTATTATTATCTTCATTCTTCCTTCTGTTTGTCTCTCTCTCTTATTAGATTGTAATTTCTTGAAAAGCAGGGAACATGTCCTGCTTCTCTGGTACTCCCCCAAGCATTCAGTACAGTGCGCTGCCCTCAATTAGATGTCCAAAAAATGTGATTGATGGGATTCTTATGAAAGCTGACTTCACCCCTTTCTCTCAAGTGAAATCCAAATCCGACGATGGCTTCTGCTCTCCCAAAAAGCGATAATTGATCTTGCAAGCACTGTGGAAAAGAATATAGAATGCATCGCATTCTCCATAGGGAACAGGAGTAGTTCTTAGATAAAGAGGAAGTATTTTTGTAATCCCTTTTCTCAAGCAGCTTGGCAGTTTCTTGTCCCAGTAGCTAAAAGTGCTGCAAGACAAGCCATTCTGGGGCTCAGTGAACAAGGACACTGAAATCTCGTGGTAAACTGTGATCTGTATTCTGTTCAGAAACCAGCTTTTGGTCCATTTCTAGGTCAATATTCACTCCTGGAGGTGCTTGATTCAGCTTTCATTGTATCAACCATTTCCTCCACTGCACCTAGGGAAATATGGGGCCAAAAGCTTCTCTCTTTGCTAAGCCTGCCCAAAGTCTTCTTGTTTACTGTCCTTGGTCCTGGTTCCACCCATCTCACCATCCAAATGTCTCAGGCCCAGTTCTTTGCAATGAACTGAAAACATTTATTGAACTTCCTGAATTGAATTTATCGAACTGAATAGTATACAAATCTACCCCCATTAGAGTTCTTAATCAGTTCCATGAAAATAGACTGTCAAGAGAAAAAGCACTAAGCAAAAAGAAGGACAAGATAATCAGGAACATGAATGCAGTCCCAAGAGCCAAAGCATTGAATAAAATATTGTATATGCATAAAAAAACCAATCAAAACACTATATAGTTTCATGATTTGAAAAATATATGAATATAAAACAATAACATAGTTTGATTGAATGTTTTATATCTTCACATGTAAATACTCAAATAGTTTTCAAAGTGTTATCTTTCGGACCCAAAGCAGCAAAAATGATCTGTTAGTGCACTAGAGCTCTGACATGATGCTAAATAGGTCTGTCCTTACCTAATGCTAAATTGAAGTGGGCTTAAAGCACTCCATTCAAATCATTCAAAAAGCTTAAAAGGTTGAGAAGGAGTGGCAGGGAAAGGTTCTAACCAAGGCAAAATTTACCTGAAAGAATGCTAAAAGAATAGTGAAATAACATGAGATGCATATCAATCACTCATTGGTATTTATTGGGTGCTGACCGTATGCAGAGCTTGGGAGAGTACAATACAATAGGGTTGGAAGACCAGTTCCCTGTCCGAGATGAGCGCACATGTTGTCTTTGTTTTGTTCTGTTTTGCTTTGCTGTCTGGCTCCCCCTTTTAGACTGTGAGCCCGTCATTGGGCAGGGATTGTCTCTATCTGTTGCCGAAATGTACATTCCAAGTGCTTATTACAGTGCTCTGCACATAATAAGTGCTCAGTAAATACTATTGAATTAATGAATATAAATCTAAAGGACAGAAGCATTTAAATATTTTTTATGGTATTTATTAAGCGCTTACTATGTGTCAAGCACTGGTCTAAGTGCTGGGATAGATACAAGTTAATCAGGTCAGAGTCCCCATCCCACGTGGAGCTCACAGTCTCAGTAGGAGGGAACGGTTATTCATTCATTCAGTCATATTTATTGAGTGCCTACTGTGTGCAGAGCACTGTAGTAAGTGCTTGGGAGAGTACAATGTAACAATAAACGAACACATTCCCTGCCCACAACTAGAGGGGGAGACAAAAATTAGTATAAATAAATTGCAGTTATATACATAAGTGCAGTTGGGCTGGACACGAATCAAGAGATCAAGTCAGGGTGATGCGGAAAGGAGTGGGAGAAGAGGAAAGAAGGGCATAGTCAGTGGAGGCCTCTTGGAGGAGAAGTGCCTTCAAGAAGGCTTTGAATTGGGGGCAAGGTAATTGCAAATTTGAGGAAGGAGGGTATTACTGAATTCCCAATTTACAGTTTGGGAACTTGAGCCACAGAGAAGTCAGTTGACTTGCCCAAGTTCACACGGCAAACAAGTGGCAGAACTGGGGTTAGAACCCAAGTCCTCTAACTTCCAGTTCCATGCTTTTTCCACCGGACCATGCTGCTTCATTAATTTACAAGCAAAGGAGGCCCTTTTCCCACATATGATATCAAACCGATACTGGCTTTGAAATCAACCCACAAAGTAGTGGTGGCTCAAAGGAGCCAACCACTGATCCTCCTATGTCAAGGATTCTTACGAAACCTAACTGGAATCCTGGCTTATCATTCAGTTTTGTCTTTGGGGGATTTGTTTACCACCTAAGATAATCAATCAATCATATTTATTGAACTCTTACTGTGTTCAGAGCACTGTGCTAAGCGCTTGAGAGAGCACAATACAGCGTAGTTGGCAAACACATTTCCTGCCACAGTCAGAATCAAGTGAAAGTTGCTTTTTCCATTCTCTGGCTAAGAAACCTCTGCTCTTATTATAAGCATATTTACATGGATGTAATAAATATATATACATCTGGAGAGTCAGTTCTCCTCCAAGGTAGGGATTATATTCCCGATGGATCTTGTGTGAAGGAACTCATACCTTGACTGATGTCTTTTCTTCCGATATCCAGACCAACAGTTATTGTAGAAAGAACTTTCCCAGATTCCTTGATAGAGTTCTATTTGAAATGTTTACAATAATAATAATTATGATATTTGTTAAGCACTTACTATGTGCCAGGCACGGTCCTAAGCACTGGGGTGGATACAATCAAATCGGGTTGGACCCAGTCCCTGTCCCACATGGGGCTCACAGTCTCAATCTCCATTTTACAGATGAGGTAGCTGAGGCCCAGAGAAGTGATGCGACTTGCCCAAGGTCACCCAGCAGACAAGTGGAGGAGCCAGGATTAGAACCCATGACCTTCTGACTCCCAAGCCCGTACTCTATCCACTGCTTTGCTGTTTAATGTATACCCTCCCTTTTGGAGAGAGAAGGCATGCATGAGAGAAAGCACCTGAAGCAGCGTGGCTCAGTGGAAACAGCACGGGCTTCAGAGTCAGAGGTCATGGGTTCGAGTCCCAGCTCTGCCACTTGTCAGCTGTGTGACCTTGGGCAAGTCACTTCGCTTCTCTGTGCCTCAGTTACCTCATCTGTAAAATGGGGATTAAAACTGTGAGCCTCGCGTGGGACAACCTGATTACACTATATCTACCCCAGCGCTTAGAACAGTGCTCGGCACATAGTAAGCGCTTAACAAATACCAACATTATTATTATTATTATTAACAGTGCTCTGCACATAGTAAGCGCTTAATAAATACCAAGATAAAAGCACTAGCCTTTAGGTTGAAAGATAACAGTGTTGATGGAGAGATTCTTATCAGTGCAAATGATTTTGGCTAAGAACAATGACACAACTTGTTTCCTCCATTGAGTGCCTATCAAGCTTTCCCCTTACAACACTGTTGTATTTGTTTCTCACAGTGCCTTTTGTGTCACAGACCTTCTCAACCCTTTGCTCTATTTTCCTCATTTTTTACTGCATCCTACCAGGCTGATATATCTTCTGCTACTGTCACTCAGGTTTCTATTGCTTTGTCACACTGTTTTGTTTCACCGTGTCTTTAACCTGTTTCTTCTGTCCAGCTTGTTTTAGGTACTTGTTTCAGTGTCCAGATCCTGGTTGTTTGGGTATCCTGTTGTTGTTTATTCTCTTCACTTGCTCTACTCATTAAAATGACAATGACAAACATTGTTTTGATGTTGGTATTCTACCAGCATTTCAGAAACTTATCTCTGAGATCCTGTGTCGTCACGTGTTAAATACTATTCAAAGGCTGTTTGGGTGACTCTGTTGTAGATGTCGATTGTGATGCCTATTTTAGGCTCAAGTGTCGCAATATTGAAGAAGGTCAGACACTAAGATAATAGACCTTCAATTTGGTCTTTTGTTATGGCATTTGTTAAGCGCTTGCTGGGTGACCTCGGGCAAGTCACAATTTCTCTGTCTCAGTTTCCTCCTCTGTAAAGTGAGATTTCAATTCCTGTCCTCCGTCCCCCTTAGACTCGAGCCCCACATTGGACAGGGACAAGGTTTGACAGATGGTAAGTGTAATATATGTTAAAGCACTTGATATATATTCAGGGAAGCGACGTGGTGTAGTGGATAGAGCACAGGCCTGGGAGTCGGAAGGACATGGGATCTAATCCCGGTTCTGCCGCTTATCTGCTGTGTGACCTTGGGCAAGACACTTCTCTTCCCTGTGCCTCAGTTTCCTCATTTGTAAAATGGGGATTTGAGACTGTGAGCCCCACATGGGACAGGGACTGCGTCCAACCTGATTTGCTTGTATCCACCCCAGCGCTTAGCACAGTGCCCTGCACATAGTAAGCGCTTAACTAATACCATAATTATTGAGCACTGGGAGAACACAATAGAGAAGCAGCGTGGCTCAGTGGAAAGAGCACGGGCTTTGGAGTCAGGGCTCATGAGTTCGAATCCCAGCTCTGCCACTTGTCGGCTGTGTGACTGTGGGCAAGTCACTTAACTTCTCTGTGCCTCAGTTCCCTCATCTGTAAAATGGGGATTAAGACTGTGAGCCCCACGTGGGACAACCTGATTCCCCTATGTCTACCCCAGCACTTAGAACAGTGCTTGGCACATAGTAAGCGCTTAACAAATACCAACATTATTATTATTATTATTATTACAATATAACAGAACTGGTAGACATGTACCCCGCCCATGACGAATTTACAGTTTAGGGGGGAAGACAGACATATAAATAAAGAAATTACAGGTATGTATGTAAGTGCTGTGGGGCTGAAATGGTGAAAAAAAGGAGCAAATCCAAGGCAAGGGTGAGGCGGAAGGGAATGGGAAAATAGGAAATGAGGGCTTAGTCAATAGCTTCATTTCATTTTCAAAGGGGATAAATCAGTGGTATTTTTTGAGTGCTTACTGTGCGCAAAGCACTGTACTTAGCCCTCGAGAGAATATAATGTAATAGTAGACATGCTCCCTGCCCACAAGGACCATACAGTCTAGAATTGGAAAGCTGAGGGGGTGTCCAAAAGGAAGCTAAAATGGTTGCAGTGAGTGGTGCTAGATGGGAAGACCTCATGTTGAATTACATTTTGAGCAGATCTTTAGAAGAAGGGGAGGAGATGAGACAGGAGAACATCTGCAGCCACAGTTTGCACTCCAGTTAGCAATTCCAAAACTGTGAACCGACTTCAGTGTAACTTGGGAGTTCGTATCGCTTTATTGATGGTTTCTTTTTTGCAGGTAACTGAACTGCATATGCAACATAATAAATCAGATTATGTACAAGGGTACTGATGTGCCTTGAAATATATCTTTCAGAAAGATATATTTGGCATTGATGAACAGGGTTTCCAACCAAAAGATTCCCTGAAATGAACACTTATCTACTATATTTATGATGAGAATGCTTGCACAGGGCACAGTATCTTCTAAAACGGCTGGCAAAACAACACATGCCACTCACTCCAATAAGATAACTTGTGTCACTTGATTATGATGACATTTATTAACCTCTAATCCCCATGTGGGACAGGGATTGTGCCTGACATGCTTATCTTGCATCTACCCAGCATTTAGCACCGTGCTTGGCATAAAGTAAGCACAATTACCTCAATTATCGTTACTGAGACCGATTTGTAGTGCTCTACTATTATTCCTATTAAGATCTCAAAGCACATTCATAGATAACAAGCTTTTCAAGGGTGGGGACCAGTTCTATTAATACTAGAGCACCCTCTCAAGGGCTTTGCACACTGCTCTTGAGTAAGTGCTCAGTAAATTCTATTTATTGATCGATTCACATACCATCCATTACAGGCTTTGGGGAAGGCAGCTAAGACCTTTTTGGCCTATGTTAAATCTGCAACTAATAAATCACTCAAGCCATGAGGAAGCCTATCCATGAAAATGCACATTGGTTCTTAATGCAGGATTTGAGTCTTCATTACTTATGGTCTTTCTGGCTCTGAACTAGTTTAATCCATTTATCTATTGGGTCTCACGGCAAAGCTACAGACAGAGATGCTTCAAATTGACAATGTACTGTGTGCCTGAATTTCAAGGAACTATCTCAGCTTGGAAATCTTGACCTTCCCAATGCAGGGACTCCATTCTGGTTGAGTCAAGAGTTGGGCCACGGAGGCCAGAGTCTGATTAATTTCCAAAGTACTCCAGTTGTCATAATCAACCTTGAGTCAGAGAGGCTGAGTTGGAATAAGGGGCAGTGGAGGGATCTCTTTTGGGGATTCTGAAATGGACAAATGCATAACCTAGATTATAAACTCCTTGTGGGCAGGTAATGTTGTGTACCAACTTTGTTACAGTGCATTCTCCCTAGTGCTTGGTACAACGCTCTGCACATGGTAAATGCTCAATAAATGCCATTGATGGATTACTCTTTCACTCTTGGACCTGCATCTCCCATCGGATCACCTCCTTCAGGAGGCCAAGAAGCCTTCCCTGACTACGCCCTCATTTGCTTTTCTCCCACTAACTTCTGTGTCAACCTGATTCGGTCCCTTTACTCACCCTCCCACCTTCTGCCCCACAACACTTATGTATATATCTGTAATTTATTTATTTACGTTGCTGCCTGCTTGCCCCTCTAGGCTAAACGCTCAATGTGGAAAGGGAACCTGTCTTTCAACTCGGTTAAATTGTACTCTCCGAAGCGCTTAGTACAGTGCTCTGCCCACAAAAAGCGCTCAATAAATATGACCGATCAACTGAATGATTAATTTTAGTATGTCCACAGACTGCTAAGATCTCCATCCTGGCCCTGTCCTCTAAAAACTTGTATTCCAAAAGACTGAAACAGATGAGATGGTGTCGTGATCGTAGATATCCAGTTTAATGGTGTGGGATTAAGTCAAATGCTATATTTGGTTTCCTGCTGGTGCTGCTATTATTGTTGGAGTTGAGGACATGCTAATAGGATTGGGATGGTGGACGGGGAGGAGGGAAAAGAGTAAGCCTTGGAAGAGAACAGGAAGAGGGGATAATCTTTGTGGGAGCTATCATAGCATGAGGAAGAAGGCCTGTAGTAACCAGATAGGAGCATATGGGGTTGAATCCAGTTTCAGTAGGTAAAATGCTTAAGTCTTACTACCATTTTGAGAAAAGGTCACGGGAAGTCCTGGGTGCCGTCACATTGCCCGAAGTCAGAGGTTTGAATTAAATGACATCTTGAGGTAATTAATCAATCAATCGTATTTATTGAGTGCTTGCTCTGTGCAGAATGCCGTATTAGAGAGTAGAATATAAAATAATTTGTAGACTCATTCCCTGCTCCTAGGGAACTCTTTAGCTCTACGAGCCACTCTACAGAGGCCAAATGACATTTGGGGAAGCTGCTGAATGGTCAGATGAAATTGGGAAATGCCAGAAGAAGGAGGGCAGGGCAGGGATATGGTAAAACAAAGCCTCAGACAATGCTCCATCCCATCTGGAAACTGGAAGTGGGTTTCCAAGGTAGACTTCCTGGTGCACTGCAAACAGGGAAAGCAGGAGATTTGTATGGTCAGGAGGTAAGAAAGCAAAAATGGCACCAGGCTCAGTGAAATTCAAATTTGTCAGCACAATAAGGAACACTCTCTGTGAATGCCCAGTGTGGCTGGAACTGTGAGTCTTGTATTCAGTTACAGTTACACATAGACCTAGATCGGTGAACATTACCACCACTGGCGCCTTCTTCACATACTAAGGAAAACTCGCTTTTCCTCTTTCTCTCCTCTCTGTTTCTCTCTATCATGCACACACACCCCCTCATTTATTTGACTGCACAAACCACAGCTTACTAGATAACCTCTTGTCTCTTCATAAAGTTATTGGGCCAACGGAACCTGTCTGATTAAAAAGCCATTTTTACAGTTCTTTCCTTTTCCAGTATAGAAGATTTTACCATCTAGAATTTATAAAATAGAAAAAAAAATTAGAAATTTATATTGAGACAAAAGCATGAAATTTCAAATAATTTCATTGCAATTCTGTGTTTTGAAGTTGTCTTTCTGTCATGCCTTGTCTATTCTAGATGTATATAGTTTCCTGTCAAATTCATCCATCGTAATCAGCACTCTCGTTTCCCCACTTAGCATAAAAAAACCCTAATTCTTGCCTCATTCTGCTGCTTTCTTTGCAAAAAAAAAAATAAAACTGACAGAGAGCTGACGAACTGCCATGTCCCTTGTAACCAGTTCCCCATTTCATAGGAACCTAATTTTCCTGCTTTGTATTTGCCGGATGGCAAATATGTTTGAAACACTCATTGTCAGTGGAACCATTCTCTACAATTCATTGTTCTATATTTCTTTTCACCATCCTAATTATCCCTTTAACTCGCTGCTGCTTATATTTATAGATGCCTGCTCCTCCTCCCGACCTCCCTCTTCTTACCATAATGCCTTAGTTCTTGAAAGAGTTTCTCTGGTCGCCCAGATTTCTCAAGTACGTTGAGATCGAACCACAAGGTTTTTGTCAGCCTAGTTACCTGGTTTAATAGCAGCTCCCTGGAAGTCAGTTGTCAAGGCAAGAAAGATTTCTGCATCTCATAGTAGTTTTCATGATAAAGAAGCTCTCTTTCTGATAGAGATGGTCCTTACTTTCTAGACACCAAGACATTTCCACAGCCTTCTTGGAGAGAAGGCTGCCTTAGGTGGAGAAGTGAATAAGATTACATTCCTCTACCACTATCTTCAATAAGAGCATGAGGTTCTGGGTAGGGATTAATTTTTACAAAAGACTTGTGTAGAATTTACCCCTACAAGATTAGTTTTCCTCTGAAACTGTGGCTGATTAAAGCAATTTTTCTACAATCAAAGATTTCACTTTTGGAGTGCTAGGAGATGTAGTTGTATTTTGGAAGTACTTACAAGGCCAAAGTTATTGCCGAACAGTTAACGATTTCTGGTTTGATGAAAACGTTTTTCAAACCATCCAGCCTAGCCTCTTGGTCCCAAGCATCTTGGAGAAGTTAATTCACACAGAATCATCCTATAACATATTTCATACGAGGTCTGTCATGATATAATTACAAAGGCTATTGATGGCAGGTTTGCTCTGTTTAATAGCTTAGATTTAAAAATTCAGATTAAATTGAATTCAGAAACCACCATAGTTAAGATGAAAGTCTGTTTTTATCTTCCCATCCAAGTGAAGAGACACACCCCTCTCATTATAACAAGAATGGCAAAATCTCTGCCTCTGTGACATAAATTGGAAAGCATAGGCCAAATTATTCTTTCATTTGGGATCCTCACATATTTATTGGAGATAAAATTGATATTGTTTTTGTTCTTAAAAATTAAATTCATTCATTCAATCGTATTTTTGGGATGCTTACTGTGTGCAAAGTTCATTGTGCACATGAGAGTAGGAGAAGCAGCGTGGCTCAGTGGAAAGAGCCCGGGCTTGGGAGTCAGAGGTCATGGGTTCGAATCCCGGCTCCGCCACTTGTCAGTTGTGTGACTGTGGGCAAGTCAGTTATCTTCTCTGTGCCTCAGTTACCTCATCTGTCAAATGGGGATTAAGACCGTGAGCCTCATGTGGGACAATCTGATTACCTTGTATCTTCCCCAGCGTTTAGAACAGTGCTCTGCATATAGTAATCGCTTAACAAATACCAACATTATTATTATTATTACAGTGTAGTGATAAACAAACACTTTCCTGCCCACAATGAGCTTACAGGGTAGAGAGGAGTTACAGTCTAGAGATGAGTTTTCCGTCTAGAGATATACATGTGAATGAATATGTTGGTCATTTAAATTCTTCTTCTTGGTAGGTCGTATACTGATTTACCTCTTCAAGTGTTCTCATTTTCAGAAACTTTCTTAAAGTTTCCTTAGAGTTGTGTTAAGATGCAGTTAGCCTTGTGCCTTTTCTTAATTTAAAAACTTTTGTCTTGATGAAACCTATAATAGAGGGCCGCGTCATGGTTGAATTATAGATGGGTGCTTAATGTAGGAAAATCTTAGACCAAGGAGGGAGCCAGGTCCAAGTACTGGTTTTGCAAAGGGAGTTTTGGGGTAGTTTAGGATACTATAATGGCAGATGAGAAAGTCAAGACTGACTCAGCCCTCAGTTCTGAACAGCCACCTCTAAAGATCAATCAATCAGTCAATTGTATTTATTGAGTCCTTACTCTGGGCCTAGAACTTTACTAAAATGCTTGAGAGAGTACAATATAACAGACCTGGTGGACACATTTCCTGACACAATAAGCTTATGGTCTAGAGGGAGAGACAAATGCAGCATGGCATAGTGGAAAGAGCACGGGTGTGGGAGTCAGAGGTTTTGGGTTCTAATCCCGGCTCTGCCACTTAGCAGGCCAAGTCACTTAACTTCTCTGTGCCTTAGTTACCTCATCTGTAAAATGGGGATTAAGACTGTGAGCCCCATGTGAGACAACCTCATTACCTTGTATCTTGGAGAAGCAGCGTGGCTCAGTGGAAAGAGCACGGGCTTTGGAGTCAGGGCTCATGAGTTCGAATCCCAGCTCCGCCACTTGTCGGCTGTGTGACTGTGGGCAAGTCACTTCACTTCTCTGCGCCTCAGTTCCCTCATCTGTAAAATGGGGATTAAGACTGTGAGCCCCACGTGGGACAACCTGATTCCCCTCTGTCTACCCCAGCGCTTAGAACAGGGCTCGGCACATAGTAAGCGCTTAACAAATACCAACATTATTATTATTATTATTACCCCAGGGCTTAGAACAGTGCTTGGCGCATAGTAAGCACTTAACAAATACCATCACTATTATTAAATAAATAAATTACAGATATGTACATTAAGTGCTATAGGGACGAGGGAGGGGTGAATACAGGTTGCAAATTCAAGTTCAAGGCCAATGCAGAAGGGAGTGGGATGTGCTTTTAAGAAGGTTTTGAAGGTAGGGAGAGTGATCATCTGTTGGATATGAAGAGGGAGGGCATTCCAGGCCAGAGGCAGGACGTGGGTGAGGGGTCAGCGCTGAGATTGAGGTGCAGCGAGCAGGTTTCAGGAAAGTCACACCTGATTGATTCAATTTTCTCAATTAAGTACGTGGCAACGTCAATAAGGGCAAGCGATGTGGGTGGCCAAGTCGTTTGAGGAGGGAGTTAAAATTCTGAAACGACTGGTAAGGGCAATGAACATGGGAGTCAGTAAGGATGGAGAAATAACGTTACCGGGCAGAGGAGGGGGCAGACCTAAAGCGGCAAGGATGAAATTGAGGAGGATGAGGTTGTCCTGATAGCTGGATTTTCTCCAACAGCACTCTGCAGCTGGTGCCCAGGAGAGGAGAAGGACTGTAGAGTTGATTCAGGGCTATGGGTTAGTGGAATGAAATCAGGATAAGGAGTCTGGATGGGTTGAAATGAATTCTGCCCTCAGGATTTCATAAAGGACTTTAACAAAGCCAATACTTTTCAAATGCAGACAGTCAACCGACCAATCTGTGGTATTTATAGAGTACTTAAGTGTACAGGGCTCTGTACTAAGCACTTGGGAAAACACAGTACAACAGCATTAATGACACTATCCCTGCCCACATCAAAGCAGTAGTGTTTTGATTTTTTCTTCTCCCTGAATGGTGAGTCCATGTACTTCTTTTTTCCTTTTTGAGCTAGTCGTGTTATTTAAGAGAGTACACTGGTCTGATAGCAATAATTTTAAACTGTTCAGGAAGTGAAAACAAGAAATTCACTGCCTGAGACAGCAGAACTCTTGGTTACTTAGGGATCTGTGTACATGAAAGCACCATAGCTTATTGAAAAAATGTGACATTTCAACTTAAACATTGAGATGCTTTATCTGAGGGATAAAAAATAGACTATCTCCAGAAAGTATGGACTGAATTAATTTTCCCACAGAGTATTTCTTTTAAATGAATGTACTGAAATAGTCTGATGATTAATGTAATCAATCAATCAGTGACATTTATTGAGCTCCTACTGTGGGCAGAGCACTGTACTAAGTGCTTGGGAGACCCCAGGACAACAGAGTTGGTAGTGTTGGTATTTGTTAAGCGCTTACTATGTGCCGAGCACCGTTCTAAGCGCTGGGGTAGACACAGGGGAATCGGGTTGTCCCACTTGGGGCTCACAGTCTTCATCCCCATTTTACAGATGAGGTAACTGAGGCCCCGAGAAGTTAAGTGACTTGGTAGACAAGCTTCCTGCCCACAAAGTTATTTTTTTGACATGGAATTATATACCATTTTGAATTGAACTTGTCATTGGATAAATTATATCCAGTGCTACTTTCTTCTTTTCATGACATGTTTTTGATATTCTAGTATCAATCAATCTGAATCAATCAGTGGTATTTATTGAGCACCTGCTGTGTGCAGAGCACTGTACTATGTGCTTGGAAGAGTACAATGCAAGGGTTGGTAGACGTGTTCCCTGCCCACAAGTAGCTTACAGTCTACATTCAAGTTTACCATAACTGGTGTTTTCACTATGGTTTTTGGCTAGATCCCTGTTAAGGAATTAGGAAACTCTAACTCGACAACCCAAACTTTTCTTAGACTCTGAGGTCCGTGTGGGGCAAGACCTGTGTCTGACTTGATTATCTTGTATATATCACAGGGCTTAGTACAGTGCTTGGCAAGTAGTAGGAACTTAACAGATACAACAATTATCACTAGGCCCTTAGCTCCTTGAGGTCAGGGATAACGTCTTCCACCTCTATTGTATTCTATTTAATACCAAACTTTTAGTACACTACTCTAAACACAGTAAATACCATTGACTGACTGATTTTGAATTCAGATGGTTGCAGGGACAGGAAAAATGGTCAATGAGCATGCGTGCAGTGTCTGTCACAGGTGAACTCTACATAGTACTGAAGTGTGGAATGACCTGAATACACAGTGTTGTAGTCAGTCGATTATATTTTGTCCGTCAATTGTATTTATTGAGTACTTACTATGTGCAGAGCACTGTAGGAATCACTTAGGAAAGAAAATTTTAACAATATGACAGACCGTCTAGAGGGGGGAGACAGACATTAATATAAATGACTGAATTACATCCCCTACATCAAAGGAGAATTGGCTGGATTCTTTGATTCTAAGCTTTGTAAATCAGTTATCTCATATTATTTGTTTTTCAGTCAGCCCTCCTCCACATTATTTGCCTACTTGCCATTCCTTTTTAAAGGTAACCCTCAGGTACCCCTAGTACAGGTAACGAAAGAAGTCATTTGCGTCTACTCACCTGGACGGGTTACCCTGTGTCTATTTCTACAGCTCAGTTACTTTCATCTAGTTATGTATCTCATTTCTTTAAAGGGTCATAGTACACATCAAACAAATGGTTGTCTTCATTCTTCATGATCATTTGGGAATAAGATTCTGTAATCTTCCTTCGTAATAATGCCTTAAATTCTGGAACGGATTACCAGTTTATTAGTCTTTAAATCAAAATGTTCTAACTTTGGTCTAACTAAAAGCTTGTTTGCTGTAATTTGAGCACATTCCTTACACTTCTTGGGGTAAGGGGAAACTATTCCTAGTGGAAAGGTCTATTTTTTCTCAATTGGTTAGGAAAAAAAAAAAAGATTCTGTTCCCTGGAGTCATCTCCATAGGGATAAGATCATGCTTTGTCATTGAGGAGTGGTCTAAGTGCCCTTTCCCCACCTTAAGCAGGGAGAACACATCCATTTTGCTGTAATCTGGCCAATCCAAAGGAGTGTTAAAGAAGCGGTAAAATTCCATCAGTCCACCCTGTCTGTGTCCTAGCACGAGCCTGAGAGTTTTCAAAGGACACTGAAGGGAATTGTGAGAGGCGTGGGACTTGGAGAGAATCATACAGCCTCTTTGGATCCGTTAAGGAGTCTAAAGCAAAGAATTTATTCACGAGCAAGATGGCCAAGTCTTATGTCACATCAGGACCAGTGTGTGTTGAGCTCAAGTCAGAAAGCAAAACGTAGACCCTCACCAAAGAGACAAAATTGTAGTTTGGCTCTCTCCCAGTTTGGACTGGACCTACTTCTGACCAGAATGGTGAACTTTGAGTGAGCATTACTGTAGTAGCCTGAACAGGACCATTTACCTCTGGCATATTTTTCCTGATTGACAGTCTTCTTGATTAGTCTTTCCTAAATGGTCCATCTAATCACCCTCTCGGGGTCGCACCTGGAGACTTTCCAGTACTCTGCAGTCTCGACTACGGGAGGGAGAGTCAAGCAGCTTGGGCAGTGGGTAGCGAGTGAGAGGCAAGTCAAAGCTACCAGTCAGAACTCACCTGTGCTGAGCAGCAGGGGCAAAGGAGAAAGTCGAGGGTGGAGACTCAAATTTACTGCGTGGAAGGAGGCAATGGTAAGCCACGTCTGTATTTTTTACCAAGAAAACTCTGTGGATACACGACAGAACAAATGCAGATGGAGGTGGGGTGTTCTGGGAGAGATGCGTCCATGGTGGCGCTAAGGGTTGGAGATGACTCGACAGCATAAGACAGTATAATGGTATTTATTGAGCACTTACCATGTGCAGAGAACTCTACTAAGTACTTGGGAGAGTGGTTTTCAGCAGCCCCGTCATGGCTAGGGTCACTAGACAGTTTCTCTGCCTGCCACCACCTAATGCGAGCTCCCGTGTAACACTAGAACGAATCAGATCCTCCTCCCTGTTCTCGGGGAAGATGTGTGGCATAAACAGGTAGAATCCCAGGATTAGACGTGCCAGCTAGAATCCCAGGATTAGATGTGCCAGCTAGAATCCCAGGATCAGACGTGCTGATGAACTGCAGTGCTTGCAGAATAGTTAGCTCACTTTTAGTAACTTAACGACAAAACTGCAATATTCATAGAGTGCAGAGATAGAACAGAATCCTAGGCCCAGTCAGACGTGTGCAATCATTTAGAAGTGTGCGTGGATTTCTTCTTTTTTCCAAGGATTGTTTTGAGGCCAGTTAAGCTTCATCTTCAAATAATTGCTGAAAGAAATGAATTCTGATTTGGACTCCTACTTTCATTCATTCATTCATTCAATAGTATTTATTGAGCGCTTACTATGTGCAGAGCAGTGTACTACGCGCTTGGAATGTACAATTCGGCAACAGATAGAGACAATCCCTGCCCATTGACGGACTTACAGTCTAATCGGGGGAGACAGAGACAAAAACAATAGCAATAAATAGAATCAAGGGGATGTACATCTCATTAACCAAAAAAAAAATAGCGTGATAAAATATATACAAATGAGCGGACGAGCACAGTGCTGAGGGGAAGGGAGGGGGGAGGAGCAGAGAGCTGCCCCAGTTGGTGACCCACAGAACAGGACATAGCCCGCTTCTGTCACAGGTGGACTCATCAAGGTGGAAGCAATATTAAAAATACGGAAAGGTATTCTATAGTTCTTCAGCCGCTAATTCTGTGTGTCAGGAAAGCTTTTCTGATGCCTAATTGCATCGGTGCAATCGATAAAATCAAGGTAAGAGCCCCCAAAGCCCAGCTGGGCTATTTACTCCAATCCCCCACTCTATCATTACCACCAGTGCCTGACCTTATTAATGTTATTCATTGTTTATTTTGTACTGCTGAGGGACGAGGAACTTTTAGATAGTTAAGACCACCCCACCCTGGAGACCTTATGGTTGTAGGGCACAGACAGAGTTTTGGCATAGAAAGCAAGTGAAAGGAGGCAATGATGCTTTAACTGTCTGTGGAGAGACAGTGCAAGGACAAAGCTGAAACAACGGAAAAATATATATATAGCATCCAATTTGAGTTCTTCACCCATAGGGATTGGGGTCTCCATGATTGGTTACTTCAATCAATCAACTATATTTATTGAGTGCTTACTGGGTGTGGAGCACTATGCTAAGCGCTTGGGATTATATAAAATAAGAAAATTGGTGGACAGATTTGCTGCCCACAGGGAGTTTACGGTTTAGAAGGGGAAACAGACATTAAAATACATTATTGATATGTGCATAAGTGCTGTAGGGCTTAGGGAGAGGTAAATAAAGAGTACAACATAACTGAGGAGTGTGTTTGGGGATTTATTTTGGAAATACATGGTATTGTAGTTTCTTTCCCTCTTCTGCATTTACATTTAATAGTTATGCTGCAGTAATTCATTTATTCAATCGTATTTATTAAGTGCTTACTGTGTGCAGAGCAGTGTATTAATCGCTCGGAAAGTACAATTCAGGTGCAAAGAGACACAATCCCTGCCCACAACGGGCTCACAGTCTAGACGGGGAGAGACACACATCAAAACAAGTAAACGGGCAAACACATCTGTTCTGAAAAACCCCTTCTGATGCCAGCTTCTGGGATACAGATCACCTATTTTTCTGTGTGGTGTGCTCCCTGGATGTAGCCATAAACTTGCCTCTTCTTTAGGACTGACGGTGGGTTCTTACTTGTGTCTGTTTCCCCACTAATTGGGGGGCACCACCAGGGAGGTTTGGGAGGGAATTTTCTTTCCAAAGCACCCAATGCTAAATACAATATTCAATCCCATAGCAATTTGGAGCAAATATACGGCATCACCTGGTATCCTTGGGACAATCTCCAGCCTTGAGGACAATATCGGGTACTCTCTTGACAGATTAACTTGTTTTCTTTCTGTGATTAAACCTTTAACAACAGATTGATAGAGAGCTATGGGTAGCATATAATATTGCCCATCAATTATCAAAGTCTGTGTCATCAAATGTTATGAAATAGAGCAAAGCAAGGAGGAATTTGTGGTTATCCTTCATTCGTGATCTTATTTCCTTATTTTGGAGAACAACCTACACCTTGCAAAATTTGAGCGGTTGAAAGCATGAGACATATGCTCCTTAATCTCCATGGGAACCATACTGTGTGTCTTCTGGAAACCTGCCTCTCTATAATGTAGATCTGCGTGGAAAAATAAGCATCACTGTGGAATTGTGCACATTTTCTCCTGTTTGGCTTGACATAATAATATAATAATGATGTAGACGTTCCCTTAGACTTCTCCTTCATTTGAAGTTATGACTGTCATCTACCATACCTGCCGGTGCAGAGACAAACCAACATTCAAGATGCGGGAGCTTTTTCTCATTGGCCCTTTCCAGAATAAGAGCAAGGTGCCTTTGAAACCAAGTTACCAGTAACTATTGGCATGGGAAATAGGCAAAAGACACCATGAAAAGTTGTCCAAAATATCTTCCTTTAGTAAGAGCTTTCTGTTTTAAAATCAAGATTGGGAAAAGACCAAAGGTTTTAGGGGGGAGGCAGGATGTGTACCCCGAAAGGTTTACGGTTCGATAGTTTCATTCGTGCCTCCTTGCCACGTCCTGTCTCTCTTTTCAGTTACCAAATCCTGTTGCTCAGATGGGGCTTCTGATCGTTCATAACCAAGATTTAGTGAGTTGGAATCCAACACCAAAGGCCTACATATGTATGTACAAACATATGACAGTTACCCCCAGTTCTCCATGATTTCAATTCACCATTTGGATAGAAGATGGGGAGAGAATGAGAAAACTTTCCTCCCGCAACATGGGCCTGTTCTGGTATAACGTGAAGCAGAGGTTGGTGTAAATAGATGTGGTGTAGGAAGAAAGGGTTACATTACATGCGTGAAACTCCTCCTCTAGACTGTAAACTCACTGTGGCCAAGGACTGTGTTTACCAACTCTGTGGTATTGTCCTCTAGACTGTAAGCTTGGTGAGGGCAGGGAATGTGTCTACCAACTCTGTTGTACCGTATTCTCCCAAGCACTTAGTACAGTGTTCTGCACCCAGTGAGTGCTCAAGAAATATCATTGATGATGATTGTAATTTTCCAAGTACTTAGTTCAGTGTTATGGACACAGTAAGCATGCGGTGAGTACCGCTGATGATGACTGTACTCTCCCAATTGCTTAGTACAGGGCTCTCTCCTCAGTAAGCAGTCAATAATTATCGTTGATGATGATGGTGAACTGTTGTTGAAGTCATAATACTGCTATGCATTTTAGACTCTATCTCTTTCTTACTTTTCTGTACCTTACAGAACTGTGTGTTACTGCAACATTACTCCATTTATTACAACGAAATATCAATTAGTGGCAAGCGTGGAAAGTAAGCAGCGTGGTTCAGTGAAAAGAGCATGGGCTTGGGAGTCAGAGGTCATGGGTTCAAATCCTGGCTCAGCTGCTTGTCAGCTGGGTGTCTTTGGGCAAGTCACTTGACTTCTCTGTGCCTCAGTTACCTCGTCTGTAAAATGGGGATTAAGACTGTGAGTCCCACAAGGGACAACCTGATCACCTTGTATCCTCCCCAGCGCTTAGAACAGTGATCTGCACATGGAAAGCACTTAACAAATGTCATTATTATTATTATTACTCTGCCAACAGTGGACCTAATAATAATTACATAGGAATTTGTACCAAAAAATATGGCCTAGTGGTAGCTTTGAACCAGATACCCCCAACCTATAAGCCCCACTGAATCAATGATTATTATAACATTATTCTCCCCATAACACAAAGTTCTCCAAAAGCAGAACCCCCACAGTGTGGGAGAATCATGTTTAATTTTAGACCCCGAATAACCTTCTGTCCATGCATTTTCTGGCCTCAGAACCTTCTTCCCTGTGAAATCCAGTAAAGAATCATTGAATTCCCCAACCCAATTGCACATTCATTCCATTTGCCAACTCAGACGGAAGTGATCAGGAAGTGATCAGCAGGTGGCCACCGTCGCAGGCTGCAGGAGAAAAGATTCCATCCAGTAAAAGCTGTTGGTGGTTTGCCTGTCATTAACCTAATGATATCAGCGATATCTCACAGGGATGTTGTCCTGGGTGAATGCTCAGCTCCTCCAGACATGTGCCGAACACGCCTCCGACACATGGGAATTGATTTGTCATTGTTAGGACCCAGGTGCTATATTAATGAGGTAAGCGTCTCCAGGTCAAACTGCAAGTTAGCTTCCCGTTTATAGCAAACAGAAAAACATGCGGGTGACTAAACCGGCATTTCACTGGAGAGAATAGTCTATTTAATGCTGATCTAGGAACCCTGAGGTGTTGCTCCTAGAGAGGAGGCAGTAAATAGAGAAGTCAGCAGTCTGACTTCTTTCTTGCATTGGCAGTGACTGATTTCTGAGAAAACACTCAGCTTATGGTATTTGCCTACTGGGATCCCCTTTCCCAACTCCTTTATTTCATCTGAGAGAAAAAGGCTAATTACTTTGTGCCTTAGGGTCCCATCTCTCACCTATTTTTTTTTTTAATGGTATTTGTTAAGTGCTTCCCTACGTGCCAGGCACTGTTCTAAGCTCTGGGGTAGATACAAGGTAATTGGGTTGGACACAGTCCCTGTCCCCCATGGGGCTCACAGTCATAATCCCCATTTTCCAGATGAGGTATCTGAGGCACAGAGAAGTGAAGTGACTCTCCCAAGATCACATAGCAGACAAGTGATGGAGCCAAGATTAGAACCCATATCCTTCTGACTCCTGGGCCCGTGCTCGATTCACTAGACCATGCTGCTTCTCTAATTTCTGGTGGGATGAACCAAGCATCCTTGGGTCACAACTGTAAAGTCCAGAGTTGCCATTTGAGACACAGGAGGAGGAAGAGATTACTTCTATAAATGCAGAAAGAATAGAATGCAGAAAGCGGGGATATGTCTGAATTGCCCCTTGCAAATAAAGTATTCATGTGACTAAATGCATTCATCTGCCCTTGGAAATCATATTTGTACTTTTCCCATAAATAGTCAGGATTCTGCCTTATAAAATGGTCCCGGACAACACAGAGAGCCCAAACGACCGATTCAGTACATGGATTTACAATTTTTCTGAGCAAGTTTATCCTGCATGGTATTTTAAGGTTGAAGAGCAGGCAAAGAATAGAAGGGAGCTGTTGATTTTTATGACTTTATGACTTAGTTTTCTGTGGGCTTGGCTGAAGGGAAGTGAAAGGTCAAACTTTTTTAAATCATGTTTTGAGGTGTCCATGACACCTCCTCTCCAGCCCCTCCCAAATCCTTCTCTTCCGATCTTGGAAGGTTCCTCAATCTCATGGACTCATTTGCACATCTGTAAATGAGCAATTGCTGAAGTTAAGACTCTGATGATAGCACTAATTAAAAAAAAAAACATAGGCTGGACAAAGCGCATTCACTTTTTTTTTTTCAATTACGGTGAAAAGAGAGTCAGCATTTATTTCCTTTAGTAATGGGGAAAGAATCTATCCTTGCAGCACTTTGGGGAATGAACAGAGAAATGAAATCTAATAGCCCCTCTCGGTGTGCTCTAGGGATTTAGTGGGACCAGAGATTAGTTAAGAACTTCAGAACAGCACAGTCGATGTCCCTAACAGAATGGATTTGCCGCTGCATTCTTTGAGCGGCCTCCTGAGACTCTTGGCTAGTAATTTTGATGTTTTATATAATTTATGGGTGATAAAGGAAGAAGAGTTTATGGCACCATTTATGAGGGACATGAGATTATCTACATGTACTGAAAAATCACTGGGCCATTATAAAGAGAAAGAGGAATCTCTTCCCTTGGCAAGCGGGATGAAATAGGAGTGATCTAGAGCCTATGCTGATCTTAAAATATTGTTATCTCATCATATCACGAGTTGGAAGATAAAAGCCACCAGAGGAAGGTTCAGGTAAGAGGAAGAGGCCAACACCCTGTACAAGCCAGGAACCATTTCAAGCTCGGGTATAGTATTCTTGATATTCCCATGTCTCTTATCCCACTAATTCTGATGCATTCAGTGATGTGCATTTGCATTTGGGTAGGTGTGATGTAAGTCTCTGCGTGGCATTTTTCATTCGCTCAAACCAGCTATCCTGCCTTTTGGGTCACATTCATAGAGATGTTTCTGGGAGATATACACATCCCTCTTGTGAATACATGCCAAATGCAGATTCTCGTCAATTTCCCATCCAGGTGGTCTCTGAAATTTGGTTTGCCACGGCCAGGCGGTAGCCGCAGAATTCCCAGGGAGATTCCTGGGGATCTGGAACGTATTTATAACTCCAGTAGGACTTTGAAATGAAGAAACCAAGCAGCGGGTAGGAAATGTGTCTGTTACATTGTAGTATTGTACTCTCCCTGTACTGAGCCAAGTGCCAGGTTCAGGGCTGTGCACACAGTAAGTGCTCAATAAATGCCATTGATTGATTGATTGATTGTTTACTCTCATTTTAAAAGCAAGGCTCAATCAATTAATTGATGACATTTATTGAGAGCTTATTATGTGCAGAACACTATAATAAGTACATAGGAGAGTACAGTACAACAGCTTTTCAGGGTCAAATATCTCCCACTTCATCAAATAGTATTTACTGAGCACCTCCTGTGGGGTGAACACTATACTAAGTGCTTCAGAGGACATAATAGAATCAGTAGACATGATCCCTGCCCTCAAGGATCTTACAATCTAGCAGATGAGGAACTTCAGAGAATTTCATGGAACTTTATCAGTTCCTTTCACCTCAGGGATACTGATGGCTCAATCCCAAGCATCTTGAGGATTCCTCTTTGATGGCCCATTGTTCCATTGTTCTAACTTTAGTTTTCCCTGTCTCAAACCATCACAGGGCCTTACAACTGAAGAAAAGATTCTGTTTGTCCTGTTTCAGGACTGATAGATGGTCAGCACCTTGAGAGCCGGGATCATCATTATTCTTTATTATTAGTTATTCATTAATTCCTATTTATTGAGCACTTATTGTGTGCAGAGCACTGTACTAAGCGCTTGGAAAGAACAATTCAGCAACAAATAGAGACAAAGCCTGCCCACAACGGGTTCACAGTCTAGATGGGCGAAAACAGGCATCCGAACAAGTAAACAGGCATCATGTCTACTGAAGCAGCATGGCCTGGATAGAACACAGGCCTGGGAGTCAGAAGAACCTGTTTTGTAATCCTTGCTCTGCCACGTGTCTGCTGTGTGACCTTGGGAAAGTCACTTCACTTCTTTAGGTCTCAGTTATCTGTAAAATGGGGATTAAGACTGTGAGCCCCATGTGGGACATGGACTGCATCCAACCTGATTAGCTTGTATCTACCCCAGTGCTTAGAACAGTGCTTGATAGAGTAAGCGCTTAACAAATACCATCATTACTGATATTATTATTATCTTTATTCTATTGTAATAATAATAATAATAATAAAGAAAATTGTGGTATTTGTTAAGTGCTTACTCTGTGCCAGGCAATATATGTAGTGCTGGTGTGAATACAAGCAAATAGGGTTGGGCACAGTCCCTCTCCCACATGGGACTCACAGTCCTAGTCCCCATTTTACAGAGGAGGAAACTGAGGCCCAGAGAAGTGAAATAACTTGCCCAAGACCACATAGCGGAGAAGTGGCGAGCCGGGATTAGAACACATGATCTTTTGACTCCGAGGTCCATACTCTGTACACTCAGCCATGCTGCTTGTGTTACCCAAGTGCTTAGAAAGGTCCTCCGCACACATTAAGCATTTAATAAATACCACTGATTGATTAGTTTTGAATTTTGTGATTTCTGCAGGTCTACGAATATTTACATTGCTTGTTATAGTTCCGGGCCACACATTTCTGAGTGACTGTTTGCGGACTGTTGATAAAGAGTATCTAGGAATTCTTGATTGACAGCTGCCTCCTGGACATCTAAAGTTCCAAAGATGTAGATATTGTCATTTTCTGCTCTATGGGAAAGTGAAATTGTAAGAGTTATTGCTTGGCCTTTCTGGTTTTCATTGCCCCCAGGTTCAGATGACAACAGTTTTACTTCTCCTTTCTACAGAATCCCGGAAATGCATTCTTCATTCTACTGAAATATGTAACAGGAATGAGATAGAGGAAGCTAGAATTAAGTCTGGGCCAGGTAAAAGTTATGCTGATTTAAAGAGGAAAGAACTTGGACATGGCAAGTAATGTGTCAGGGATGTTATAATCAACGTAAGATGTAGCCTCAAGATTTCTAATGGCTTCACCATCGTTTCCACCTTGAGAAAGTTGGGTGACAGAATCGGCCTTATCTATTTGGCCTGTCACAGAAGAGTTTACCATTCCTCCCCCTCCCGCAATGGGTTCTCCTAGAGAAATGAACTGATGTATTATATTACCTCCTCCTCCTTCACCCCATCTCTAAGTGACTTTCCAAAGTGCCCTATGAAGAGATCTTTTAAGGTTGTCATTAATTAAATGGTCAAATGGAAGATGATGCCACCTCAAACTCCTGGTTCTTTCCAGACTGCAGTTCAGTCACAGAAAAAATAGGTCTAGTTTCACACTAAAATGGTTGGGTTAGAATGTAAATGATTAAAATACAAACATGTAGCATGTAACAAGGCTGCTGTGGATTACAGCTGCTAGACCCTTTTGTCCTCAACTTCCTACAGCAAGACTTTAGTTCAGGAAATCTGAGAAAGTCTTCAGGTGTTGAATAGTTTTATTCAATATTCAGGTGTTTTATTGCTATTGTACTTTATTTTATTGTATTGTATTTTATTGCTATTGTTCTCGTCTGTCCGGCTCCCCCGATCAGACCGTAAGCCCGTCAAAGGGCAGGGACTGTCTCTATCTGTTACCGATTTGTACATTTCAAGCGCTTAGTACAGTGCTCTGCACATAGTAAGCGCTCAATATACTATTGAATGAATGAATGAATAGCTGTTATCTCTGAGGCATTTTCATTCGGAATAAGAATTAGCCAAATTCGTGGTGGACAGTATCTCCCCTATTCTCTTCGTCCCCCCATTCCAGCTTCTTGTTACAGAGAATTGCATCTCCTTTGAGGACTTTTAGGATTACTAGTTTACTGCTCTGCTCTCAAGGGGTCTGTAAACTCCCTCTAGATTATAAATTTCTTGTTACAGTTACTATACAATTCTGTTGTAGTGTATTTTCTCAAGCGCTTAGTACGTACAGTACTCTGCATGTAGTGAGCACTCAATAAATAAGATTGATTGATTATGGGCAGGGAATATGTGTAAGAATTTTGTTATAGTGTACTCTCTCAAATCCTTAGTACAGCGCTCTGCACACCGTAAGCACTCAATAAATATGATTGATTAATTGAGACGGTATGTAGTGGAACCTCATTCTGACAGAGATAAAGGAGAAATCCCTTCCTTTGTAACTAAGAATTATAACATTCATTATGTTCTTTACTATATGCTAAATACCAGAGTAGATATAAGGTTATGAGGACACAGTCCCCTTCCCCCAGAGGCCTCACAACCTATTTTATTCCCAGTTTACAGCTGAGGGAATTGAAGTCCGCAGAGGTTAAGTAACATGCCCGAGGTCATACGTCAGGATAGCAGCTCAGCTGGGACTAGAACTCTGGTTTCTTGATTCCCAGAACCCATTCTGTTTTCACTAGACCACAGTGCCTCAAGGGTCACTTATGAGTCTTACTAAATATCAAGTCGCAAGACGAAATAAAGGATAATGGAGTTCTGGAACGTGATTAGTCTCCTAGGATTGAAGCTCTGCTCACTTTAACATAGCTACACGGGGTGGGACATGAGCATGAACAGCTGCTGTATGAAGAGCGGAAATTGGGAAACTGGGAGAAGGAGGACAGAGGAAGCATTTTAAGGACTAGGTAATAATCATACTAATAATAATTTGGTACTTGTTAAGCACTTACTATGTGCCAAGCACTGGGGTAGATATCAGGTTGGACTCAGTCCCTGTCCCACATGGAGCTCACACTCTCAATCTCCATTTGACAGATGAGGTAACTGAGGCTCAGAGAAGGGAAGCGACTTCACTTCAAGGTCCCACAGCAGACATGTGGCAGAGCTGGGATTAGAACCCGTGACCTTCCGAGTCGTACGCCTGCGCTCTATCCAATATGCCATACTGCTTCCCTCAGACAACAGAGACAACTGGGAGTTAATGGCTGAGGACAGACCTGCATGGCACACTGCTGTCAAGAAAGCAAAAACTTTGTACGGAAAGAGACAAAGAGGCAAAAGAGAAAACAGATGCCAGGTACCACAAACATTAAGTGAAACAATACAAGGGTCATTCTTTTGGTGCACCCAATGTGGCTGTGATGTGGACCCCACAATAACCTTTACAGGTATGCATGCCATCATAGGTGAACAGCGCCATCAATGATGTCTTCTATCAATCAATCAATAATAATGTTGGTATTTGTTAAGCGCTTACTATGTGCAGAGCACCGTTCTAAGCGCTGGGGGAGATACAGGGTAATCAGGTTGTCCAGGTGAGGCTCACAGTTAATCCCCATTTTACACATGAGGGAACTGAGGCACAGAGAAGTGGAGTGACCTGCCCGCAGTCACACAGCTGACAAGTGGCCGAGCCGGGCTTCGAACCCGTGACCTCTGGCTCCCAAGCCCAGGTTCTTTCCACTGAGCCGCGCTGCTTCTCTATTTATCGAGCACTGTGTGCAGAGCATGGTCCTAAGTACTTAGGGGAGTCTTGTCTTCTGCCGTCGAGTCATTCCTGACCCGTAGCGACACTACGGGTCTCTCCCAGAAAGCCCCGCTCTCCATCTGCAATCATTCTGTTAGTGTATCCAAAGAGTTTTCTGGATAAAAATGCAGAAGTGGTTTACCATTGCCTCTTTCTGTGCAGTAAACTCGAGTCCCCGCCCTCGCTTCTCTCCTGTGCTGCTGCTTCCCAGCATGGGTGACTTTTGACCCGTAGCGGATTGCCTTCCACTCGCTAGCCACTGCCCTAGCTAGAATGGAATGGAAGGCCTCTGCTTGACGCTCCCTCTCGTAGCTGAGACTGGTAGAGTACTGGAAACTCTCCAGGTGCGACTCTGATGGGGTCACTTGTAGAGTGGAACACAGCAGTATAATAGACCCATTCCCTGTCCTCAATGAGCTGACAGTCTAGAGGGGGAGACGGATATTGATATAAATTATGGATATGTACATAATAACAATAATGTTGGCATTTGTTAAGCGCTTACTATGTGCAGAGCACTGTTCTAAGCACTGGGGTAGATACAGGGTAATCAGGTCGTCCCACGTGAGGCTCACAGTCTTCATCCCCATTTTCCAGATGAGGTAACCGAGGCACCGAGAAGTGAAGTGACTTCCCACAGTCACACAGCTGACAAGTGGCAGAGCCGGGATTCGAACCCATGATCTCTGACTCACAGGCCCGTGCTCTTTCCACTGAGCCACGCTGCTTCTCTAAGTGTTGTGGGGCTGGGTGATGAAGAAGGGAGGGGGAAAAGAGGAAATGAGGGCTGAAACAAGGAAGACCTCTTGGTAGAGATGTGTCTTCATTGTGCCTCCCGGTGATTGTGAAGGACAATTTTATACGTTCTATATATACAGATGCACAAGTCCTTTCGGGTCCCTCGTGTCCCTTGTTTGCCTTTGACGAGGAGAGTAAACCTCGGCGACGGGATCAGCGGCAACATTTCCTTTCTGCTACAGCCAAAGGATTTTCCCCTCAGTGCGTTCCGGACCTACCTTGGACCTACCTTCCAACCTCTTGGCTGGGAGTTGGAAGGCGATACATCACAGTGATCAGGCCGAGTGATGACTCAGTTCGAGAACATCCTCCCTCTTTCTATAAGGACATGCTATTTTTCTGCCCTGTCCCAAGTTGCCAGGTGTGATTTCCACTCTTGAAATGATCGTGGCGGTCTGGACGCCTCCAGCGTTAATCTACAATAAAGCGCATGTGCTGGAAAGGTGTTTTGCAGATGAGGTGAGGTCAAGAGACATTGACAGCAAAAACCGGAGCTGACAGTGGGGCCGAGAACCTTGGCGGTTCAAAGGATGTAAGCCAATTCGGTTCAGGGAATGTGTCAGTCCATTTTGATATAATTGAAAATCACACCATTGCCACGGTACTTTATTCTCTTAAAATTTTGCTGACTTCAATCTTTTCTTGAAGTAATTTATTCTAATTCCATTCACATGGCATCCAATTATAATAGATGTTTTAAAGACTAAGGTGCTGTGTATTTAAGAAATTGTTCTGTTTACATGGGAAAGAGGTTAACGATATACTGGAGGGAGTTCTCTGTTAACGCGTGTATGCAGAGCTATATGATATATTGTCTTGACCGCCAACACAGTCTTTTCATAAAACATAAACATCAGGCAATTTCTTTGTCAAACAAAAATCTTGATTACCCTAGAAGTGATATTAATATTTTCCCCCAGTCATATTTTAAAATTAGGCTGGTTGTATTCTGGTGGTCATTCGTTTTACCACGTAGCTGCCTTTTGCAGCCTAGACATTTATAATTCCAACACAGACCGAAAAGTCGCTATAAAAGGACCTTATTTTCCCCGACAGTAGCTCATCGGACTGGTGACCCTTCCAGTACATCAGGAGGACACTGAAATGTGACCAAAAGACCTCAGTTCCAAGAAGTCACGACCTTTAAACAGGGGTGAAAAATTGATGGGTATCTATCTGATAGGAAGAGGGGCCTGGATAAATGCATTAAAAAACCGGATTGTGTGTTTAGTTTTTTTCCTTCTCACCAACAGCTCTTTAGATTGGTATTTTAATTTTAACCTCATTGTTGTCTTCTGAAAAACATGGGTGGTTGAGATTTTCCCGGCTCTGCCATTTGCCTGCTGTGTAACCTGGGTAAGTCTCTTAACTTCTCTGTGCCTCAGTTTCCTCATCTGTAAAATGGGAAGTCAATACCTCTTCTCCCTCATTCTTAGATTATGAGGCCAGGGACTGTTTTTAACTCAGAGCAGTGCTTGGCACAAAGCAAGCACTTAACAAATATTGTAATAATGATAGCATTGATATAACAATAAGATAGTATTACTATTACCATCATTCTTTCTGCATTTCTCCCTGTAATAACGTGAGGAGTAACATGGCCTAGTGAAAAGAATGTGGGACTGAGAGTTAGGTGACATGGACTCTTGGCCCAGATCTGTGCCTGTGACTTTGGGTAAGTCACTTAACTTCTCTGGGCTGCAATTTCCTCATCTGTAAAATAGGAAATGCGCTAGACTGTGAGCGGGTGTGGGGCAGGGACTGTGTCCGATCTGATAACCTTCAGAACGTGTCTGTTTACTGTTGCATTGTACTCTCCCAAGCCTTTAGTACAGTGCTCTGCATACAGTAAATGCTCAATAAATACAATTGAATGAATAATAATGACGGCATTTGTTAAGCGCTTACTATGTGCCAAGCGTTGTTCTAAGTGCTGGATGAATGAATGAATAGCTATCTACCGCAATGTTTAGGTACAGTGAGAGCTTAACCGATACCATAACTAGAGTGTAAATAATGTTGTTGGATCCTAGGGACTGATTTCAACCAGGTTGATCAAAAAGACGGCCTTTCCCCTACCCCCTAAAAAGTTTACGAGTGGAGCGGTTCTAGGCTCAGTTGTGCTTCCTTGATTTTTCGCTGATGGGCTAGTGAGCTTTGGCCTGCAGAGGAGTGCAGCCTGCCCCATGATCTTTTCTGACCGCCATTTTCTCAGTGACAAAATATGAGAAAGTAGCACCGTAAAAAAATCATCTAGGAGATGCACATTCAAAAATAAGTTTCACCAACTCCGGTGGCTGGGTTCTTTCTGTCACAAGTGGTATTTTTGTACAGGCAGCAGTGGTAGAGGGCGGGACGGACTCACGGTATCTTGCGTCGTGAGACCTTGGGCCTCCAGTATAGAATGTAGTTGCCCAGGCTGGGTCTGACTGTTGGGATAATTGCCAGAGGAGCGGTTTATTGCGAGAAACCATCTCTTCCCCGAATCCTTAAGAAAGCTCCATACCCAGGAGCCCCTGAGGGAAAGACAAACCCCTTCCTACAGCCTCAAACTACTAGAAGGGTCATCTCTCCCTATGGACTGATCTAGCTCGGGCGTAGGCCCCGAGGAACGAATTCCCCTCATCTACTGGCTACCGAGTGTGCAATGCCCGCTGCGGATATCGATTTCTATTGCTCCTTAAATTTGGGGCCCTGAATTGAATTTAACACTGCGGAGAGAGTAGTTGAGGATTCAGAGCAATCGTGTAATGTAAATGCGCTCCTTACAGCTCACACCCCTCAGCGAGCGAGCGTGTTGTAAAAGCCGTATTTTCAAACTGCCATCCCCCAGTGGATAATTAAAATGATACTGCTGCTGTTTTTATGACTTTAAAAACTGTGTTAATTTGTATAAACCCAAAGGCTTTCTAGTACCGGGTGCAGTTTTACAAATCTAAGAAATAATTATAAATAAATAAAATGTGCACTTCCGCAGGGGAAGTTTCCTTCAGGTAACAACTTTTATATGTACCCGTTTGTCAATATGGCGGTAAAAATAACAGGAGAGCTTGAACTCGCTGCTTAAGTGACAGGTGAAATGGTGTATTTGTCAGCATAAAAATGAAAAACAATTTCATGCAGAGAGGTAATCTGGTCCCAGAGGTAACACGGACCAAAAATCCTCAATCACCACAGACCCAGCGTATAGCCCTGGGTATGTGCAGAGCGGAACAAAATTCACCCATCAAGTCAGAGCACTGGTGTTGGAAATAGAAACGTGTATTTTAGGTGGCTTTGGGCCTAATGACCAAGGTTCTCAGGTCCTGGGAAGAGCTGGTGTAGAAAACTGGTGGAAGTTGAGCCAGAGTTGTCCCAGATACCCTCCTAGGGTCCTACCATCCATTCTGAATGAGAACAATCTTCTGGTTACCACTTCCTTGACCAGACTCCATTTTGGAGATAATGTTCAAAAATCAGTCAATCATATTTACTGAATGGTTGCTCTGTGCAGAACACTGTACTAAGCCGCTTGGGAGAATGCAGTACAATAGAGTTGGTGGATGTCTTCCCTTCCTATGAGGAACTCACTGTCTAGAGGCAGAGACAGATATTAATACAAATAAAGTACAGATATGATCGTAATAATAATGGTATTTGTTAAGCCCTTACTATGTTGCCAGCACTGTTCTAAGTGCTGGGGTAGATAACAAGCTAATTAAGTTGGACAGATATGGCGCTCACAGTCTCAATACTCATTTTACAGATGAAGTGACTGAGGCACAGAGAAGTTAATAATAATACTAATGCTGGTATTTGTTAAGCGCTTACTATATGCAGAGCACTGTTCTAAGTGCTGCGGTAGATGCAGGGTAATCAAGTTGTCCCACGTGAGGCTCACAGTTAATCCCCCTTTTACAGGTGAGGTAAGTGAGGCACAGCGACTTGCCCACGGTCACACAGCTGACAAGTGACGGAGCCGGGATTCCAACTCATGACCTCCGACTCCGAAGCCCGGGCTCTTTCCACTGAGCCACGCTGTCAAGCGACTTGCCCAAGGTCACAGCAGACGAGTGTCGGAGCTTGAATTAGAACTTCCTTGCAGGCGTGTACTCTATCCGCTAGGCCATGTACACTTATGCTGTGGGACGGAGAGTTGGGTGTCTTAAAGGGTACAAATTTCAATGCAAGGCGGATGTGGGAGGGAGTGGGAGAAGGGGAAATGAGGGCTTAGTCAGGGAAGTCCCCTAAAACTCCTCAAATTCCTAGGTTCTAGAGAGCAGTGGCACCTAGACTGTGTATTCATCGAGTAGTTGAGTATCCAGAAGCATCTCTGGGTAGTAACTGGATATTGACTTCAAATACCTGACCCTGTAATTGAAATCTCCCAGGCTAAGCATGTTGAAATCCCAAACCAACGGTAGACCTGTCAGTCTAGAAGTTCATAGGTAAATCAGAAAAACTCTGCACGATTATAAAAATGGAAATACATGTTAGTAGTGTCATTCAGAAATATGTCGGATTTATTTAGCAGCGATGCAGACGCTAGAAAATAACTGGGAAATTACCATGTATTTGAAAATGATCCTCCACGTGGAGTTGGATTACACCTGTGGCTGGGCCCTTAATCCGATTATCTCGTACCCACCCTGCTGTTTAGTGCAGTGCTTGGCGCCCAGTAAGTACTTAATAAATATGCTCATTGTTCATCATTCTTATTGAAGTGGGAGGTGGCAATCGGGGCATTGGTGTCATACACTTTCCTGAGGTTCTGTCACAGGTCACAGACCTCAGGGCAGACCCCCAGGCTCGAGTAGTGTCGTTGTCACTGCAACTCGATCCTTCCGCTTGAAAACTCAAGATTTCAGCGATGCCCCTACGGGAGAGGAAGAAAGGAGGAAGCATCAGGTAGAACCTGCTGATTTGGTTCTGGTGGGCCGTAGACCGTAAGTTCGATGTGGGCAGGGAATGTGTCTGTTTACTGTTATATTGAGCACGGGCTTGGGAGTCAGAAGATGCGGGTTCTAATCCCGGCTCCGCCACTCGTCTGCTGTGTGACCTCGGGCAAGCCACTTAACCTCTCTGTGCCTCATTTACCTATCCGTAAAACGGGATTAAGACTGTGAGCCCCACGTGGGACAACCGTGGCTCAGTGGAAAGAGCCTGGGCTTCGGAGTCAGAGGTCATGAGTTCGACTCCCGGCTCTGCCACGTGTCAGCTGTGTGACTGTGGGCAAGTCGCTTCACTTCTCTGTGCCTCGGTTCCCTCATCTGTAAAATGGGGATTAACCGTGAGCCTCACGTGGGACGACCTGATTCCCCTGTATCTCCCCCAGCGCTTAGAACAGTGCTCTGCACATAGTAAGCGCTTAACAAATACCAACATCATTATTACCCTAGTGCCGAGAACAGTGCTTGGTACATAGTAATCGCTTAACAAATACCATCATCATTATTATTGTTGTACTCTCCTAAGTGCTTAGCACAGTGCTTTACACATAATAAGAGGTCAATAAATACGATTGAATGAGTGAATGGTATTTTTTTAGATAGGCAGTTAATAATAATGATGTTGGTATTTGTTAAGCGCTTACTATGTGCAGAGCACTGTTCTAAGCGCTGGGGTAGACACAGGGGAATCAGGTTGTCCCACGTGGGGCTCACAGTCTTCATCCCCATTTTCCAGACGAGGTAACTGAGGCACAGAGAAGTGAAGTGACTTGTCCACAGTCACACAGCCGACAAGTGGCAGAGCCGGGAGTCGAACCCATGTCCTCTGACTCCGAAGCCCAGGCTCTTTCCACTGAGCCACGAGCGGGGTATTGCCAAGCTCCTCACTCCACTTATCCCCAAATGGACTTCTTTGGGTGGGGGTGAGGGGTGAGTAGTAGAGGAAGAACATGTCCTGGGGCTGCTCAAAAGTACCAGGAATATGTATCTGCCTCCCTTCCTTAAAACAGCCTATCCTAATAATCGAAAATAACGATGCTACTTGTTAAACGCTTTGCTGCGTGTCAAGCATCGTTCTAAATAGCAGCTTGCTGTAGTGGAGAGAGCCCGCGGTTGGGAATCAGAAGGTCACGGGTTCTGATCCCAGCTCTGTAAAATGGGGATGGAGGCGTTGAGCCCCACGTGAGATAGGGACTGTGTCCAACCTGCTTTGCTTGTATGCGTCCCAGCGCTTAGTACAGTGCCTGGCACACAGTAAGCACTTAATAAATACCACAGTTAGTAGTAAGTTTTAGGGTAGATTCTACACACTGGAAGTGTCACTGCTTAGTGAAACCAGGATATAGGAAGTTTAAATATCCTACACCTGATCGGACGGTGTGCCTGAAGCACGGCAAAATTAGGACTCAAATCTCCAGTCGGTCAACCAATTAATCAGTTACATTTTAAGTGTTCACCGTGTGCGGGGCACTGTACCAAACGCTTGGGAGAGTACAGCGCAACAGTGTTGGTTGACCCGTTCCCTGTCCGAAAGAAGTTTACAGTCTAAAGGGGGAGGCGGGCATTAATATAAATAAATTATGTGTATGTACTTAAGTACCGTGGGGCTGAGGGTAGGGTGAATATCAAGTGCCCAAACGGTATAGATCCAAGTACATAGATGACGCAGAAGGGAGAGGGATTTAGGGAAAGGACATCTTCATCAGGGAAGACCTCTTAGAGGGAAAGCGACCTTATTAAATCTCTGAAGGTGGGGAGAGTGGTGATCTGGCCTATATGGAATGCTTCGGAATGCTTGCTTTTTCCGACAGCCGTTGTAGAGGCATAGGTCTCCAGAGGGGAGTTTTGAAATCCATTAAACAATTTCTCCCTTCCTATAAAAACATGGCTTATATGCCAATAAAATTGATTTTCCAGGTCCTCATTATTAAACAACTTGCTGGTTGAGACTAAATATCCATCTAGTTTCCAGTCACCTAGTTTCCAGTCACAGTGGAATGAATTGTGGACACGTCCTCTGAAGTTACTTTGGGTGTTGGGATCATTTCCCGTGGATACGAATTGTACTGAAAATATAGACGACCCCTCGGTGTCCTGGGTATAGACACCCCCCCGGGGAGTCCTGCTGCTGTTTATGGCTTTGCCTCTTTGTCATACCATCACCTCTGAGGTCTGCATCCTAACACATTCCACTCCCTGATTTGACTTGCGAGCTGTGGATGGACTGTGGCGATCATGTTTCCGTGTGTGTCCTTGAAGCGAGGTTTCTTTTTCCCACCTTGAGTCTAACTTCCTGCCTCCAGCTTGCTGCAATACCTCTGCTTCGGGATTCTGCTGTCTTCTCCCCACCTGCGGCCAGCCCGGCATCGCTGAGCTGTGATGAGCGTGGAGTTGCGGTGGGTGGACCGACAGCATTCTACAACTGTGTCATTGCAACAACGGTCCTGCCATTTCACGTTCGGTGCGGCCCACAGCTGTGGCACATGGAACGTATGCAGAGCCAGAGAACAAACACACCATCCCTAGGTTTCCCTTTTTATCCTTAAACAGCCACACCCACTCACAGAATTTGCCGCTGGGAAGAAAACTTGTGCTCAAGAGGCAGCATTGAACGGAGCGAGGAAGACGATCGTCCATTTCCCGGAAAGTCTTTAGAAATAGTGGAGAAGCGGTGGGCTTTTTTAATCACAGGCTAAAATAATGTCCCTACTGTCCAACTGTCCACTGTCCAAGGGCCGAAAAGATCCACCGGACTCATCCACAATGAAATAGTTCTTCCCATTTCTGGCGGGGGCGAGCCCAAGGGCTAGGTTTCATTCCCACCGTGGCAACATCACCTAAAGGGCTGCTTGCTTCACCCTTCACCCTGCCATTTCAAGTTGCGGAGTTTCCCCTCCCGATAGGTTCGCGTCTTGTGCGGGGATCCGCTGGAGCGGTCCGATTGCTCAGTAGTATTTATTGAGCTCTTACCACGTGCAGAGCACTGTACGAAGCGCTTGGAATATACAGTTCGGCACCACGCGGAGACGATCCCTGCCCCGTAAGGGGCTCGCCGTCTAAACGATTAGCAGTCAGCTAGGCTGCCATCGCTCCAGAAATTGGCCTTTGGAGAGCACGGCAATCGTGTTTGCTGAGGTCCCTTTTCTCAAACCTCCAGGCCGCTCCTGGGACGTCTGGGCATTCGGTTAACCTAGAAAGCAGAAGTCATAAAGGTGAGTAGTCTCTTCTCCCGCTAGGGAGCTTGTGATTCCAGCGAACTGACTAGCTTTCCATCCCCTTGAACGAGGCATGGAATAGATAGGTCACTGTTGGGCCTATTCAAAAGAGAACAGGGTTTTTTTGGTGCCCCCAACGCAGGGAAACTGTAATTGTGCATTAAAATACGGGGAGATTTTCTGCGGGGGGTTGGGGTCGCTGCCGGAGAATTCCCTTTTGTGGTTAAGCTTCCCTGCCACAGGGTGTCACTATTCTACACAAATAAAACTAAATCCAAATTTCCTTGGCATTGCAAAAACTTGGCTCTTGAATTAGTCGATTGGTCAGATTTAGGCACATCCTAATTTGAAAGTTGTCCGGCAACAGCCCCCGCCGCCCGAAGACCGCTCATAATACAGTAACCAACCACGACCTCAAGGGTTCTGGAAGATAAAGCCTTTTGCGCAGAGAAATCGGATATGCTCTGCATAGCTCGCTAGATATCGATCGCTTTTAAAGAATCTTTAGAGATTAACTTCTTGGAACAGAGATAATGGATTTATGGAACGTAGCAAACGCGGCGTTTTAATATTGATATGGATGTTTGTTTTGGGATCGGCATGGGCTTGTGTCAAGACTAGAGAAGAAATAGCCCCTCAGAAGATGAGATTTTTCCCCCGCCTACCGTGACCTTCTCTAATGCGGGCAGACGAAAGAAGGGCACTCTTGACCTTAGAGACGAAGCTACGGGTTTGAGTAGATGGACGATATTATTGTCACCTGGGATTCCTCTCCACACGCCTTGGACTCTTTGGAGATCTTGCATTTGGGGATCTTGAGGATACTGAAGAAAGCTAGAGAAAAGAAGTCCAAATGAGTAGTAGTCTCGCATTATCCTTTGCTTTCCATAAAATCGGAATAAGAAGGCTCTGGAAGTTATAGCGGACCAGGCCATGGGATAACATATTCCTTCCAAATCCACTCGAATTTAGAATTTTAGGCAACTCTGATATTGTAACATCAGACTTTGGCTCTTTGAATCTGTATAATTAATTCCTGCAGAAAAAATTATAATGCTTACAGATATTGTGGAAGGGGTTTTTTTTTCCCATTTTTAAGGAACAAATGGCACATAATAATGATGAAGAACAGATTGTCTCCCTTTAAGGGAATGATGGGTCTGATCCAGAACATAACAAGATTCCATTTATCTAGAAAGCTCAGATATACAGACTTTCCCAAATTTTACATATTATAATAATAATAATAATGATGATGATAATAATTGTCATATTTGTTAAGCACTTGCTGTGTGTCCCACGTGGGACTCATAGTATAAGTGGGAGAGAGAAAAGATATTCCATCCCCATTTTACAGATGAAGAAACTGAGGCACAGAGAAATGAATTGAGTACTCATGGTCATTCACTCAGTCAGTGGCAGAGCCAGGATTAGAACTCAGGTCCTCTGACCTCCAGGCCCATGGATTTTACACACACACACCCACACACCCCACCTCTTATGCACAAGTGCATGTGTGCCTTGTAAATACCCGATTAAACCTACATCGTGTAGGTGGTAAATGATACTGTCAAATAAATGAGATCACAAGGCAGGTGGCATTCTGTACTCTTCCATTTGACCTCTGTCATCATTTAAATTGAACCATATGGAACTTACAGATTTTCACTCCAAAGTGTGTAGTATTAGGAACAGAAACTGAGTCCGTGGCACTTTCCAGGTTTTTAATATATATAAACATTCACAAACACATAGGCGCAGAGTTCTTGATTATCAGAGATAATGCTGATGTCTGGGAGATTCTAATATCTATGTTAGATGGGTTTAAGGGTATATGAGCTAGTGACGGTCCATTCCATTATGGGCACTGAGAGATAGTGCAGAACAGTGTACTAAGCGCTTGGTACAAGGAGAGAAACAGTTTGGCCTAATGGAAAGAATACGGGCCTGGGAGTCAGAGGACCTGGCTTCTATTCTCCGCTCTGCCAATTGCCACCTTGGGCCAGTCAGTTACTTTCTCGGGGTCTGAGTTTTTTCATTTGTAAGATGAATATTCAGTATCTTTCCTCCCTCCTATTTAGTCCGTGAGCCCCACAAGGGGCAAGAGCTCTGTCCGAAGTCTTTAACATGGATCTATCCCAGCAGGTAGAACAGTGTTTGACACCTAGTAAACACTTAACAAATACCATCAGTATCATTACTGAAATAGAGTTAATAGACACAATCTCTGCTCTCAAGAAGCTTACGGCCTAGCGTGAGCGACAAACACTAAAATAAATTGCAGGTAATTATTGTGAGAAGCAGAGTGGTCTAGTTGATAGAGCATGGGCCTGGGACTCAGGGTCTGGGTTCTCATCCCGGTTCTGCCACGTCTGCTGTGTGGCTTCGGGTAAGTTACTGAAGTTCTCCATGCCTCAATTACCTCATCTGTAAAATGGGAATTAAGATTGTGAGCCGCTTGTGGGACAGGGACTGTGCCCAACCGGATTAGCCTGTAATCTACCCCAGTGCTTAGTATAGTGCCTGGCACATAATAAATGCTTAACAAATGTCATTTTTTTAAAAAATGTTAGGAGAAGCAGCTAAGTATACGGATGTGAACATAAGTAGCATGGGGGCCAGGGAATGGGGTGAATTCCAAAGTACTCTGAGAGTGGGACTAAGTGGCCAAGTACAGAGGGAATAACGTTAGTCTCCCTTTCTCCCGAAAGTCTCTGATCTTTCCGGGCTGCTGAACCCAAGCAGTCCTGAAGGAAGTCAGGTGCCTCATGGTTGATACATTGTTGCTGGAGAAAGGGCAACAGTGAAGATTAGAAAAGAACCCCAGTAGATCAACACAATAAATATGGCGATTGTGATTGCCTGTGTCCTCTTTCCATTCCCAGCTAATGGGTTCATTCATTCATTCATTCATTCAATAGTATTTATTGAGCGCTTACTATGTGCAGAGCACTGTACTAAGCGCTTGGGATGAACAAGTCGGCAACAGATAGAGACGGTCCCTGCCGTTTGACGGGCTTACGGTCTAATCGGGGGAGACGGACAGACGAGAACGATGGCACTAAACAGCGTCGAGGGGAAGAACATCTCGTAAAAACAATGGCGACTAAATAGAATCGAGGCGATGTACAATTCATTAACAAAATAAATAGGGTGACGAAAATATATACAGTCGAGCGGACGAGTACAGTGCTGTGGGGATGGGAAGGGAGAGGTGGAGGAGCAGAGGGAAAAGGGGAAAATGAGGCTTTAGCTGCGGAGAGGTAAAGGGGGGATGGCGGAGGGAGTAGAGGGGGAAGAGGAGCTCAGTCTGGGAAGGCCTCTTGGAGGAGGTGATTTTTAAGTAAGGTTTTGAAGAGGGAAAGAGAATCAGTTTGGCGGAGGTGAGGAGGGAGGGCGTTCCGGGACCGCGGGAGGACGCGACCCGGGGGTCGACGGCGGGACGGGCGAGACCGAGGGACGGCGAGGAGGTGGGCGGCGGAGGAGCGGAGCGTGCGGGGTGGGCGGTAGAAAGAGAGAAGGGAGGAGAGGTAGGAAGGGGCAAGGTGACGGAGAGCCTCGAAGCCTAGAGTGAGGAGTTTCTGTTTGGAGCGGAGGTCGATAGGCAACCACTGGAGTTGTTTAAGAAGGGGAGTGACGTGCCCAGGTCGTTTCTGCGGGAAGATGAGCCGGGCAGCGGAGTGAAGAATAGACCGGAGCGGGGCGAGAGAGGAGGAAGGGAGGTCAGAGAGAAGGCCGACACGGTAGTCTAGCCGGGATATAACGAGAGCCCGTAACAGTAAGGTAGCCGTCTGGGTGGAGAGGAAAGGGCGGATCTTGGCGATATCGTAGAGGTGAAACCGGCAGGTCTCGGTAACGGATAGGATGCGTGGGGTGAACGAGAGGGACGAGTCAAGGATGACACCGAGATTGCGGGCCTGCGGGACGGGAAGGATGGTCGTGCCATCCACGGTGATAGAGAAGTCCGGGAGCGGACCGGGTTTGGGAGGGAAGATGAGGAGCTCAGTCTTGCTCATGTTGAGTTTTAGGTGGCGGGCCGACATCCAGGCGGAGACGTCCCGGAGGCGGGAGGAGATGCGAGCCCGAAGGGAGGGGGAGAGGACAGGGGAGGAGATGTAGATCTGCATGTCATCTGCGTAGAGATGGTAGTCAAAGCCGTGAGAGCGGATGAGTTCACTGAGGGTTCTGCAGAGAAGCTGGGAAGACACCTGTGGTAGACTATATATATATTTTTTAATTTTATATGAAGTGCAGCAAGAAAGTGATGTTTGTATGGTAAGATTTGTATTTCACTGGGTGCCACCACTTGCAGTCTCACAGACTTCTAAAAGACTGGACCCTGCTACCAATCCATGGGCCTCCAGTTTGGCATAAAGTTTGTTGCCCCCTATTTTAGGGGGCATGATAAGAGCAAAAGATGAAAGGAGGTGGTACAGTCAGTCTCGGAGTAACACAGAAGTTGCAATCTTCAAGAATCATAATCACATCCAGACACACGCTTACCAGAACAACATTTCTGTGCATCTCTGCAACTGCTGTATAACCAAAAGCACATAGTGAAAACACGTCGTGGCCCAACATGCTGAATTTTTAAAGATTTGAATTCTGTTGTTCTGTTGTTCTGTTGTTGTTCTGTTCTGTTGTTCTGCTGGCAGCCGACGGTACTTCGATGCATTTTATTCACGTGTTCTGGGAATGAGCATCATCACTGCAAGGAGACCAATACCAGAAGAATTTAAAGTGATCTTTGCATACCTGTAGTTAGTCTCTCTACTTGCCCAGGGCAAGGATTCACTCCTTGGCTGTTTTATCGAGAATTTACTTGGTCTCTGCCCTGTCACAATCTCTCTATTTCTAATTCTCTCTCACACACACAATCCCATCATTCTTTGTGGCCATTTTTCACTTCCATTTAAACATGTGATCCATTGGTTAAGTGTTCAGGAAAAAGCAAAGATCTCTTCCCTTGGAATCTATGTCTGCCGCTTTTAACGTCCTCAGCACCATTTCTCAAAGCGGCTGTAGGAGATGTGGACTCCAGATCCCTAAATCTCAAAGGAGTATAGCACAGCTCAGAGAAACTTCCAGGTTTTTATCAGGAGAATGTATAGATCCTTTGTTTTAGTGCTGTAGTAAATGATACGGTGTAATCACATATTTCACTGACTTTCCCTTTTTGTCTTTTTGTACAGTTTGGGGGTTAAATGGTTTTGGGGGTTTTTTTCCATCTGACTGGATGACCGGGTATCATGCCGAGTTTGGTTTACTTTTTGGTTTACTACTTGCACGGTGTCCCAGATTTCTAAGTGTTGGGCACTTTATAAATGATTGCCATCATCATTTGCTGGAGTTAATGTCTATATGATCCAGGACAGCTATTCTGTGCCCAAGACTATTTGCACAGAGAAGCTCCTGCTGTGTCACCTGACGCAGAGGAAAGGATTCTACAGGCTCCATCCCTCTGTCACCTTAGAATTCATCCTTTCGGGTTCCTTTAATTGCTTCTTTGACAAAGAGTTACCCCTACCTAGTAATAGTAATCGCGTAGAGGTTTTCTACAAAACAACTCTTTAGAGGAGCTAGAAATATCTAGCAGACATTATTCCAGTAGCAGGTTTAGGAATGGACTGGGGTGTGTCTACGGCGGTCTAAGTTTCCGACCAAAGAACCTCCTGGCTTAGCAGGAATCCTGACAAATAGCTGGCTAATGTGGGCAGTGAAGCCAGTAGCATTACCAAAGCAACTGGGAAGCAGCATAGTTTAGTGGCTAGATCACGGGCCAGGGAGTCGGAGGGACTTGGGTTCGAATCCGGGCAACTGTCTGCTCTGTGACTTTGGGCAAGTCACTTCACTTCTCTGTATGCCTCAGTTCCCTCACCTGTAAAATGGGGATTAAGACGGTGAGCTCCTTGAGCGACGTGGACTGTGTCCAACCCTCTTGTATTTACCGCAGTGCTTAGAACAGTTCCTGGCACATAGTAAGTGCTAAACAAATGCCATTAAAATAAACAAAAACGAAGCAACAAAAAACTACTTGTGTGGCCCAGCATGGACAATAATGCTGTTTTCACTTCAGCCATTAAAGTAATAATGTTAATAATAAGTGTGGTTTTTGTTAAGTGCTTACTGTGTGCCAGGCCCTCTACTAAGCACCGGGGTGAATACAAGGAAATTGGGTGGGACACAGTCCCTGTCCAACACGGGGCACTCAGACTCAATCCCTCGTTTACAGATGAGGTAACCGAGGCACAGAAAGTGAAGTGACTCACCCAAAGTCACACAGCAGGCAGGTGGCAGAGCCGGAATTAGAACCCAGGACCTTCTGACTCCTAGGCCCACGCTCCATCCACTAAGTCATGCTGTGTCTAGCGCAATGTGCTGCACCCTTACCCAGCTACTGAGCCATTGCACTCTGTCCTCCAGTGGGATCCTGAGTGGCAAGGAGAGAGTAAGTGATGCCGTGCAAAGCATTAGCAATTGCAACCAGTTCCTCGGTGCAGGCTGTCGACCCTGATGTCTCAGCACTGAGCTCAGTCTGGTGTCCCGGATGGGAGACTTCAAACACGTGGAGGGGAGACCTGGTAACCCGAGGTCCTCCAGCAAGACGGTAGAATGCCGAAGGCTAAAACCAAATCTCACGTTTCTGGCGAACCCTAGTTTGGTTCCGCGGAGACTGGCTCTGACTTTGTAGAGAGCAGTTCATGTTTTGGCGAGCGGAGGAGAGAGATTGAGAGGAGTAGAATAGATTTTTCTCTGTTTCCGTTGCTCTAACTGAGCAGCTAATCAGTCAGCACTGAGTAAACTCCCTCTGGGTACCCAGTCCCTTAGTGGACAGGATGGGAATTTACAAAAGTAGAAGGCATCTCTGCCTTTGAGGAGATCAGAGACCAATGAAAGAGTCAAGGAAGTCACACATTGTGTCACAAAAATACATAGAGTGGTACCCAAATTAATTGCTTTTGCTAATTATTCAAGAAGGAAGGATAAAGGTCCAGAGATGAATAGGATTGACTGGAGTCAGGAGTGACTGGCCTGATAAATCCCTTGGAGGAGGAGAGCCTTGAGGGAACAGGGAGATTGACTCCCATCATTCTTTGTTCTAGTTTATCTTCCTCTCAGAGCTTGCCCCAGAGCAGCAAGGGAAAAGGCTATTTCAGAATACTTGCTGCATGTAACGAAATCAACCTCCCTCGTGGCTAGTTTTCTCCCATGGAACTCGATGATGAAGTTAGTAAGTTCCGGCGAGCTTGTGGCCCAGGGAATGATAGCTTTCCCGGGAGAGGGCAAAGCAAGGAGGGGAGAGGGTGCAGCTTTCCATGGCATCTCATACAGGCATGGTTGTTTTGAGGAAGTTTCCCAAGGGATTTTCCTGGCAGTGACAGTTCTGTGGAAAACATCCCTGAGGAGAAGCCTCGCATAAATACCCAGAAGCAGCATGGGCAAATGAAATGGAAAGACCACAGGCTTGGGAGTCAGAGGACTTGAGTTCTAATCCCGGGTCTGCCACTTGTCTGCTTTGTGACCTTGGGCAAGTCACTTAACTTCTCTCTGCCTCACTTCCCTTACCGATAAAATGAGGATTGAGACCTTGAGCTACATGTGGGACAGGGACTGTGTCCAACCTGATTACCTTGTATCTACCCCCTTGCTAAGAACCATGATTGACACATAATAAGTGCTTAACAAATACCATAATTATTATTCTTTTTACTATCAATAATAATATTAGCCCTAACCTGAGGTACTCTCCCACTGCCTGCCTGCTTTCTTTCATTCATTCATTCAATAGTATTTATTGAGTGCTTACTATGTGCAGAGCACTGTACTAAGAGCTTGGAATGTACAAATGGATAACAGATAGAGACAGTCCCTGCCCTCCGAGGGGCTTACAGTCTAATCCGGGGAGATGGATAGACAAGAACAATAGCCATAAATAGAATCAAGGGGATGAACATCTCATTGAAACAATAGCCAATAAATAGAATCAAGGTGATGTACATCTCATTAGCAAAATAAATAGGGTAATGAAAATATATACAGTTGAGCCAAGGAGGACAGTGCTGAGGGGGTGGGAAGGGAGAGGGGGAGGAGCAGAGGGAAAGGGGGCAAAGGAGAGTTTAGCTGCGGCGAGGTTGTGGGGGTAGAGGGAGCAGAGGGAGAAGGGGAGCTCAGTCTGGTAAGGCCTCTCGGAGGAGGTGAGCTTTAAGTAGGGTTTCGAAGAGGGGAAGAGAATCAGTTTGGCGGAGGTGAGGAGGGAGGGCGTTCCGGGACCGCGGGGGGACGTGGCCCGGGGGTCGACGGCGGGATGGGCGAGAACGGGGGACGGCGAGGAGGTGGGCGGCGGAGGAGCGGAGCGTGCGGGGTGGGCGGCGGAAAGAGATAAGGGAGGAGGGGTAGGAGGGGGCAAGGTGATGGAGAGCCTGTTCAGAGGATTTCATCATCATCAATGGTATTTATTGAGTACCTTCTATGTGTGGGGCACTGTTGTAAGTGCTTGGGAGAGTACAGTACAACAGAGTTGGCAGGCACATTCCCTGCCCACAGTAAGCTTATGGTCTAGGAGAACAAGCTTACAGTCTAGAAGCGTTATTCATATTAAGATCAAATGCGGATAGGTAGCTGCTTGTCCCCTCATGACCCACTCGGGATCCTCAGGCTGGGGGTAGCTGTACTTTTTGTAGAAGCCTCCAGGGCCTCTTAGATGCCTGTCGTCATTAGAGCAAACACCACCAGAAAGAAAGGACTTTATTTGCAAAGTACACCTACTCTACTGTATAGATCAGAATTTTCCCAACGCTTGACTCCTTCTCGCTGCTCTTTTCTGAGCCTTCTCTAAATTCTCCCTGCACACCTGCCCTTGCTTTGTGGCAGACGCTTTACTAAGCACTGGGGTAGATACAAGCAAATCAAGTTGGACGCAGTCCCGGTCTCACATCGGGCTCACAGTCTTAATCCCCATTTTACAGATGAGGCCCAGAGAAGCGAAGTGACTTACCAAAGGTCACTCAGCAGACAAGTGGCAGAGTCAGCATTAGAACCCAGATCCTCTGACTCCTAGGCCCATGTTCTATCCACTAAGCGACACTGCTTCTCCAAGAGATGATGGGTCCCTGACTGGAGACGTGACTGAATCACTGCACGTGGAGCGGTGGGAAAGGGGAAGAAACAGGCTAGAGAGCGTTGGCTTCCTCAGAGACTTCCATGCCAACACGCCGTTTCCTGCGATGCAGATTCACAGAATAAGTAACTAAATCTAGATGAAACAGCAGGCGACCCAAGCTGCTTTCTTTCTTCTCTTCCTTTCCCCAACCCACAGTTGGAGTCCAACACACTGACAGCAGATGTCCTTTCTACCCTGCCCACATTAGCGACCAGAGATCACCCTTCCCTAGGGCAGCAGACAGTTTTCAGATTCAGGGTCATTAAAAAAAGAAATAATCACAACTCCTGTTTTGATTCAAAAGAAGGATATTTTACAACACCGCCTCTCGGAGTATACCCTCTCGGAAGAGTTTTGTTATTCGAGCCAAAACGTGCTTGATCTGGAGGGTGAATTTTCCGCAAGCTATTACCGAAGAAGCAAACATGAATTTTTTTTTCAGCTGTCGACTTTATAGAACGATGATAAATAAAGTTTGACAGAAACTGCCCCTTTGAAAGCAGGTCACTTCCCTACATTCCACCTTTTCAGAGTGTAGGCTGGGGGGCGGGGAGGCTGGTAGAGGAGGCTGGGGTGTAGATAAGAAATACATCTGCCAGAGAGAGAAAACAAGAGGAGGGGAATCCACGTTGTGTGAGGGTCGCTAGAGAGGGTGAGTAGAGGTTCTCAAACCGCACAAACTCCCTGCACACTGGGAGTCCTGAACCTCCTCTTCCCATCAGAGCACCAATTGTATTAACCCTTATTCAATTTAAGAATCACTGCAGTAATTACTGAAGATTTCTAGGCTCATGGGAGGTACATGAACCCATGACACACACACCAGCCATCTGCCATCCAGATAAGATGGGGAGCAAAGGGACCTTACATCACATATCATAGCCTCAGGGCTGATGGGCTGAAACTGCGCTGTTCTTGCAGTGAGCTGGTCCTCTGCGATGATGATGGCCCAAAAGATTTCTTTAAAACTGATTTTTTTTTTAATTGAGTACCTTATTATATTTAAAATCTGGTGCTAGGCTACCTAGACTCCCTGAGTTCAAAACACACCCATCCTCACAGACACTCACAAACACACACACACACGCGCGCGCGTGTACGTGCACATGCTGTCTTCAAACTGGTGAATGAGAGCACATTCCAACTCTATCCTACTCAGGGACACACAGGGAAGGGGAATAAAAACTGGCAGAGAGGGTCATATATGCTCCACCCCTCCGATGTAATGGCAGGATTTCCTGGATTTCCTTGATAGCATTAACAGGGCTTCCACAATTCCTTCAATCTTCCTCTTCCTCTTCAACCACAAGGGTACCTTGCTTGGATTGGAAACTGGATCATCGTGAGGTCCTTGGACTCGTGTCTCATAACCACTAATTGATCCCAGGTGATTGAACGGTTATTAGCATTATTATTATTAATAGTAGTAGTAATAGTATTGTATCTGTTAAGCACTTACTATGTGTCAATCACAGTCGTAAGCACTGAAGTAGATGCAAATTCATCAAGTTGGACACAGTCCCTGTCCCACATGGGGCTCACAGTCCAAGTAAGAAGAAGAACAGATATTTAATTCCCATTTTGCAGTTGAGAATACTGAAGCACAGAGTAAATTGACTTACCCCAGGTCACACAGCAAGCAGTTGGCAGATCCTGGATTAAAATTTATGTGATCTGGCTCCTAGGACCATGCTCTTTCCTCTAAGCCACGTGGCTTCCGTTCCTTATTTTCCAACTTTATGACACTGCGTTGTCCACAAATATGGCAGGCTCGCTGTTGGCAGATCTCGGGGAGAAGATTTAAATGTCAAGCACACGGTGAAGCCAGGTTTGATCCGGAACGCCAAGAGTTACTCTCACAGAGACCTTTCAATGAGACAGATTATTGAACCCAGCACTGGGCGTCGGGAACATCTCTTACAAAGAGCCTGTTGTTTAAAGAGCTTCTCTTTGCATTATAACTCTAATCCCCATCGAGGAGAGGCATCCTATAGCAGGACAGCTGAAGGAGCCATAGAGAGATCTAGTAGAGAGAAGTGGTTCTTTTTTCTCTTATACAAACATAGCTGACTAGGAAATACATTCCTGCTAGGGAGCAAATTATCCAGCAAAGCTTATCCTCGGTGGTAAAGATTGACTCCGGAAGAGTGTAAAACTTGGGGCCGTTACCAGAGCATCTTTTACTTAGTGGCGTCAGCCATGATATGGTGAAGAGTGAGTTTCAGTAGCCTGATAGCTTCAGTAGCTTGAAGAAGGACACTATTAGATTTATATGGACCACTAGAAAATTATGTATTGGGCTTTTAAGTGATGCTGTGAGAAACAAATGTGGATTTTTTTTCAACCGGTGTTTTCAGGGACCAAATCCAAGTGGACGAAGCAATTTCCCCAGGTTTGGTCCACCAGGCAGCATCACTGTCCTGAGGGGGTATTGAAACCTTTTATTCTAAGACTCAATTTCTGAATTCTCTAGGATGCAGCCAGATCTCTGGGCCCCAGCAAATTTAGAAAACCGGAACTGATCTGATTATCTTTTATCTACTCCAGTGTTTAGCTCAGAGCTTGGCACATGGTGAGCCCTTAATAAATTCAACCATTGTTTACTTATGATTATTATCAGTCTTAAGAATTGGTAAATGATGTTTTCAGTGTTACAAAACAGGCTTGCTTGTAGGTCTCGCAGCAGGAGAAAAGTAAATAGCATTTAGAAAATCCTTAGAACATGATACTTTTTAAAAATGGCAAAGTGACTTCTTAGAGAAATTCATAGCAATTGTTAGTGTTAATGTAAGATTGCTGGATCTAAGACAACAAGGTGTAGGGCAAGGATTTCAAGGCAAATTGTCTTCTGTGTCATTTTGTAATGGGAAAGTAGACACTGCTCTGGCACTTTGAGGTCTGAGGCAGCTAGGGATTTCCAAAGACTCACTCTATCATCCCCAGCTGCCATGAATTCTCTGCCACGCTGGAAGGGGAAGACAGGTGAGAGCAGCAGGGGGTTCCCCATTGGTGGATGGGTCTGGTGAGTGGCACCCTTCCAAACCGAATTTGCTGCAGAGTCCTAGGGGACCTCGACGTGGCCTTGAGCTGGAGCGACAGCTGTGATCATTTTTGAAGCAACATGGCCTACTGGATAGAGCACGGGTTTGGGAGTCCGAAGGACCTGGGTTCTAATCCCGGCTCTGCCACTTGTCTGCTGTGTGACCTTGGACAAGTCACTTCACTTCTCTGGGCCTCAGTTACCTCATCTGTAAAATGAGGACGAAGACTGTGAGTCCCATGTGGGACAGGGACTGTATCCAACCTGATTAGCCGGTAACTAATAGAATAGTGCTTGGTACATAGTAAGCGCTGAACAGATACCTTCATCATCGTCTTTGTGTGCCACCCTCTGAATTAGGTGCTGGAGATTACTACTCCACTAGATTGGAGACCTAGGTTTCGATCCCCCAATTAGACTGTAAGCCCATCAAAGAGCAGGGACTGTATCTGTTGCCGATTTGTACATTCCAAGCGCTTAGTACAGTGCTCTGCGCATAGTAAGCGCTCAATACATACTATTGAATGAATGAATGAATCCATTAATGGTATTTAGTGAGCCCTTACTGTGGGCAGAGCTAGGAGAGTACACTAGAGCATGTCAACATACTCCCTGCCCTTGAAGAGCTCATTATTCTGCTAACCAGTATTATATGACTTGCTTTGTGTAAATAATTTAGCCTCTTTGGGTCTGCACTTCCTATCTGGAAAATGGAAAGTCTTCGCTGAGATCGGCATGATTGTTACACGAAAACCTTAGTCCATGAACCACAGTCGATTGACCTCTTTGCAGAAGTGTGTGGGGGGTGCGGGGGAGGAGTTCTCTTTGCAATACTAAGGAGAAAAATCAATCAATTGCGTTTACTGAGCACTTACTATGCGCAGAACACCGGGACTGTAATTCTTTCATTCGTTCAATCTTATTTATTGAGCACTTACTGTGTGCAGGACACTGTAGTGAGCGCTTAGGGAAGTACAATACAGCAATAAAGAGAGACAATCCCTGCCTCTTGTTACGTTGTGCTCTTCCAAGAGCTTAGTACGGTGTTCTGCATGCATCAAGTGCTCAATAAATACTACTGATTGATTGATTGTTCTAAGCGCTTGGGGGAGTACAATATAACAGACACATCCCTCCCCACCGAAACCTTACGATCTAGAGGATGAGCTTGAAGTCTTGAGGAAATGGTAGCTAATAACATAGTCTCCGAACTTGGGATATCCATAACTTGTGCTACCTATGGGAAACGTAGAAGGACAGTGAATCAGATTGCTCCCTAACTGCACATGCAGATCTGTGCATCCGAACGAAATCTGCAGAACTCATTTCTGGGCTATTACCCACCGCTTATTTCCAGACATGGACAGATGCATCCCCATTGCACACACTGCCTGGGCAAAATGAGTTGCCCGCAGGTCTTGGAACATCCAGCTTTAAGTGTCATAGCCTTTAAAGATTCTGGGAAGCATTTGGAAATAGCCTTCGTTAAAATGTCACTACAGTCACCAGCTCGCCTTCCTACTTCAAAATGAGCCCCTTTCTCCAATGCAAAAATAAAGCATGAATTGGAAGTGCATGAATGCCTCTGGAGACTATTCAGGAGATCTCTGTGGCATAGCTGATGTTTATCATTGAGAACCTTTACAAGAGAGATGATCAGCTTAGTCTGCAAGCATGAAGTATACAGTATATTACTTCCTTTCCTTTTAGATGGATGAATGCAGGTAGAATGGCCAAAGCGTGAACTCAACAACTGGAAACTCTGTCTCAGGCAAGAGAATTGGTCTTGCTCATTTTTTGTTTTTTGGTCTGCTTGAAGGAATGACACTCTCCTTCAGTGAGGCCAGGAGCTGGACTTGACCAGAAGATACTAATTCACACTCTAAACTTGGTGAACTTTTTCCTATGCCGCTTTTCTCCCAGGAGCACTGAACAGTGAGGGTTTCGTCTTGTCTTACGCCGTCGTGTTCTCTTCGAACCATGGCGACGCCATGAACACATCTCTCCCGGAACACCCTACCTCCATCTGCAATCGTTCTAGTAGTGTATCCATAGAGTTTTCTTGGTAATAATACCGAAGTGGTTTACCATTGCCTCCTTCCGCGCGGTAAGCGTGAGTCTTCACCCTTGATTCTCTCCCGTGCCGCCGCTGCCCGGCACAGGTGAGTTTTGACTTGTCGCAGATTGCCTTCCACTTGCTAGCCACTGCCCAAGCTAAGAATGGAATGGATTTGCCTCTGCCTGACTCTCCCTCCTGTAGTCGAGACTGGTAGAGTACTGGGAACTCTCCAGGTGTCCCCCTGAGAGGGGTTGAGGGCATTAATTGACTCCTATTCAAATATCATTTGTTGCTCCTAGGATAACCCCGATGTGGTATTCCTTGTTTTTGCCTTCCCAGAAATCTTTCAGCAAGGTCTCCTGAATGCATGGTGGCAGTAACTCCAGAACTTATATTTCTAGAAATACTCTAGGATTGGCTTCCAGAGCTTACCTCAACTGAGCATGTGTTTTTGCAGGCTTTAGCCACAACGTAGAAACTTGCCCAGAAGAAGATGAAGCTTAACATTTAGGCCTTGGACAGGCCAGAGCTAAACCATTAATTCATGAACTCCTGAAGGGCAGTGAACTTGTGTCTTGCTACTGTTCTTCTCCCTCAAGTGTTTAGTATGGTGTCTAGCACTCAGATGATGGTCAAAAAACATTAATTGAGTAATCGGTTGAGAACTGGGGGGTTGGGATTGAGACGAGGGGGACGCGAAACAGCCGGGGAATAGAGTACCTTGCATATACTCTTCTGTGTACAGACTGCCTTGCCTTTGGTTCGGTGGGAGCAACTTGGAAATGATTCGGGTTTAGTGACCCATTAGAGGTGTGGACTTGATGAGAAGGCTTTCCCCAGGACTCTAGCTAGTAATGATTGCCCCCTCCTTCCTGTGCAAGAGTTTGCTCACCTTCCAGTGGAGGAGAAATCATACCTTCCTCAAAGGGGCGCTGAGCATTAATTAAGGCTCGGGACACACTTCGAGATCCCTTACAATATATAGTCCCTTTCATCTGGCTAAGTGCAAAATAGCATTATGAAGCCATTACTAGGCTTTTTGATAATGGACACACAGTCCATCTCAGTCATTCGTTACGGTCCCCTGCCATGTGGGCGCGTTAGGTCTGTGCATTTGTGAGTAATTGCAAAATCACTCACGGAGTGCTTCTGCTGTTAAATTATGAAATGAAATAATAGAGTAAAAATAGGATGGAGACATGTATAATTAATAGAGGGATTCCAACCCCTGAGGGCTTTGCAGATCTGCCGGTGGACATTTTTTAAAATGGAGGGTGGAACCTTCTCAGATCCTGTCCGGAGCCCCTTGGATGGAATTTGCTGCTAATCGCTGCTGCTAGAACACGAGCCCATCTTCTGAACTGCCAACTGAATCGCTGACTGCCATAGATCCTGTACAGCACATTTTCGAGTGTTCCTCTCCATTTCTTCTTTGGCAAAAGCGGTGTTGGGTTTCAGGCATAAATATGGATCATCAGGATGTAATCCATTAGGCAAAAAGGGCTCAAAAGGACCTGCAGTGATGTGGGTTAGTTCCAGCAAGCACAGAGCTGCTTTATGGGTATTTATGGTCTTAACACTCACACTCACACACACACACACACACACCCAGAGTCTCCTCTCACTCAAGCATTCATTCATTGATTCATTCAGTCGTATTTATTGAGTTCTGACTGTGTGCAGAGCACTGTACTGAGCCCTCGGGAGAGTACAATAAAACAATGAACTCTTTCTTTCTCCCTCCCTCCCTCTCTCTCTTCTCACTTTTGCTCTTTGGCTTCCCCATCCTCTTGTTTTTATTTTGTGCAATTTTATATTTGTCCTATTCCTTTGTGCCATTTCAATGTTTTAGCGTTTTACTGCTCCTGTTGTGTCCATCTCTAGTTTTTTCATCTCCCACCCCAACACCTAGATTTTTTTTATGGCATTTGTTAAATGCTTGCTATGTGGCAAGCACTGTTCTAAGCGCTGGGGGGGATACAAGGTGATCAGATTGTCCCACGTGGGGCTCATAATCTTAATCGCCATTTTACAGATGAGTTAACTGAGAAGAAGAGAAGTTAAGTGACTTGCCCAAAGTCACACAGCTGACAAGCGGCAGAGCCGGGATTAGAACCCATGACCTCTGACTCCCAGGCCCGGGCTCTTTCCACTGAGCCATGCTGCACGTGTGTGTGAGTCCCTAGAAGGACAGAAGCCGTGTCTAATTCGCATCTGTATATTCTTTCACAGGACTTATTACAGTGCTCTGCACACAGGAGAACTGCACTGCCTAGTGGATGGAGCCCAGGCCTGGGAGTCAGAAGGACATGGCTTCTAATTCCAGCCCCGCCACGTGTCTGCTGTGTGACCTTGCACGTGTCACTTTACTTCTCTGTGCCTCAGTTACGTAATCCATAAAATGGGGATTAAGACTGTGAACCCCAAGTGGGACAGAGACTGCTAGCCAGTTGTTGGGCAGGGATTGTCTATATCTGTTGCCGAATTGTACATTCCAAGCGCTTAGTACAGTGCCCTGCACACAGTAAGCGCTCAATAAGTACGATTGAATGAATGAATGCATCCAACCTCATTAGCTTGTGTCTACCCCAGCGTTTAGATCGGTACCTGACACAGAGTAAGTGATTAACAAATACCATGAAGAGAAGCAGCGTGGCTCAATGGAAAGAGCACGGGCTTTGGAGTCAGAGCTCATGAGTTCGAATCCCAGCTCTGCCACTTGTCGGCTGTGTGACTGTGGGCGAGTCACTTAACTTCTCTGTGCCTCAGTTCCCTCATCTGTAAAATGGGGATTAAGACTGTGAGCCCCACGTGGGACAACCTGATTCCCCTATGTCTACCCCAGCGCTTAGAACAGTGCTCGGCACATAGTAAGCGCTTAACAAATACCAACAAATACCAACATTATTAAAAATTAATTGTTTCATTGATCCTGTTCTAGCCAAGTGAGTTAATGGGGGAGGAGAGGTGATGATTATGCTAAAGATATTCTAGCTCTTCCCGTCTGACGCCTGCGGAGTGTACTCGTCTGGAATGCCACTTGTGGTACATTTCATGCTTAAAGGTTGCACAAACCACAAAAGTCACCCTCCTGAACATCTGCCATGAGCCTCTAATTTTGTCTGTATTATACTGAGAACAAATCCAGAGTAACCTGAGACTCTGCAGGAGGGAAGGTGCCTTAAAGCATTTATGAGCTTTGAGGACAGGTGTTATATTAATGAGAAAATACTGTGGCGACAGTTATCCATTCCCAGGGCTACGCTAACACTCCATCAATCAATAGTATTTATTGAGCATTTACTGTGTCCAGAGCACCACACTGAGTGCTTGGGAGAGGACAATAGCATTAGCGTGAAGAGAGCTGAAGAGTAAATGCCCTGACCCTGCATCGTTTTCTCTCCTTTACCCAACCCTTGGTTATTCATTCATTCAATAGTATTTATCGAGCGCTTACTATGTGCGGAGCACTGTACTAAGCGCTTGGAATGTACAGATGGGTGACAGATACAGTCCCTGCCCATTGACGGGCTTACAGTCTAATCGGGGGAACCCTGTGCATCGTAGGTCCTCGGCCTGGGCAAGGGAAAGGATGAAGAGCAGCAAAAGTTTTAGATGTTTGAACCCAGCATACTAGAGGGCCCCAGACCGGACTCTACTCATCCCCTACCTGAAGGAACAAGGGTCATCTGAGTTGACCTTGGTGGTTTTTATTTCCTTTATTTTTTAATGGCGTTTGTTAAGCACTTACCATGTGTCAAAGACTGTTCTAAGCGCTAAGGTGGGTACAAGTAAATTAGGTTGCATGCCGTTCTTGTCCCAGGTGCGGTTCATAGTCTAACTAAGAGGGAGAACAGGTATCCCCATTTTGCGGTTGAGGAAACTAAGGTACAGAGAAGTGAAGTGACTTTCCCACCAGCAATTGGCAAAGCCAGGATTAGAAACCAGGTTCTTCTGATTCTGACATTCACGGTCTGGGTTGTCTCCACTAGGCCTCATTCCTTTAATATTCTGACAAGGCTGCAGCAGTGTTTTAGAAGAATCTTGATTTGGGCTCTTGAGTTCAGAAGTTCTTCGTTTCTGCCCCCACCAAGCTAAACCTTGGAACAGCCAATTAATTGCTTACAGTGTTGATTCAGGCCAGTCTCGTCATTATCATTATCGTTATCTTTATGATTATTGTATTCGTTAAGCACTTACTCTATGCCAAGCACTCTACTAAGCACTGAGGTAGATGAATAATCATGTTGAACACAGTCCCTGTCCCACATGGGGCTCATAGTCTAGGTAGGAGGGAGGAGGCTTGAAACCCCATTTTCCAGATGAGAAAACTGAGGCCCAGAAAAGTAAAACTACAGGCAAGGGATATGTCTAACAACTCTATTATGTTGTACTCTCCCAAGTGTTTAGTACAGTGCTCTGCACAGAATAAGTGGCCAATGAATTCAGTTGATTGCCTGAGGTCACACAGGAGACAAATGGCAGAGCTGGGTTTAGAACTCAGGTCCTCTGATTCTTGTCAGGCTTGTGCTTCACCGCTAGGCAATACTGCTTCTACTGTTCCTGCATTCTCTCTGGAAAGAGAGAGGCTCCCCGAGGCCATCCTAGATAATTTAATATCCGCAGGAACCAATTATGTGTTTGTGTAACATTTTAGGCAAGACATGAGAGAACCAAGAGGGAAAGAATCTTCCTCAGGGGAATCTTGCTCAAATGTCTTGGGTTGGATTGGTGGCACGTAATCCATTTGGAGTAAATTCATAGGCTACCCTCCGGTTGTTTTAACATTATAAATATCTTGAGAACAAAGCACTGGCCCATGCCTTGTGGCATAAAAAAGGACTTTAGCAAAAACCAAATTGCATCGTTGGACATCTGTCCCAGACCTGGCTGACTGTTCCTCTCCATTTCTGACTCCAGTATTCACCTTCCACTGACTGATGATTCTCCATTTGGTCTTCTGTCGACAGGAACCGTCACCCAAAATGGAGGAAGGCCCAATCTTGGTAGATTTCTTTTCTTGGGCCTCAGAAAAGGCCAACCCCATGATCCTTGATAAGTTATGATTCCTTATTGTTCCCCGACACTACAGTAAGTAGGGCAATTCTACGTGGCCCAGAACACTGCGACTTGGAGTGGCTGCAAGGATGCGTGACCCACATAGATAGTTTTCATAATTAAGCAGGGGAGTGCTGGAGAGAGAGATTGATGGGGGTGGGGGTGAGAAGAAGGTAGGGAAGTTTTAAAGGTCTCATTACGTTACCATCAGGGATCATTTTTCTAATATAACCCCATCCAGCTGTCGTCATCGTAATCACCATCAACAGAATTTATTTATTGCCCACTGTGTGGAACACCATACTGAGTGCTTAGAATTAAAAGCATCATCAGAAAACACTGACTGAATGCCTACTTCAAGGGGCAAGATGGTAAGAGAAAAATAAGAAGGAGGTATGGCAAAAAATCATACATCCAAATATACACATGCAAACACACAACTACATGCAAATATCAGTTCTTTAGGCATCTAAGACGATGCTTCTAATAGTGAACTTCCCTCTGTGTGTAGAAGTGTGGCGGAAAAGACTAATGTGACTCTGAAAATCCAGTCCACATTGTGTGAGAGAGAGTGTGTGTGTGTCTCTATTAATACAAGAAGCCACAGTGTTTAGTCCATATCTATTTTCAGGAAAATGAACCAAGGGAGCCTACAAAAATGAGATGGGATCTCTGCTCTCAAGAAGCATACAGTCCGATAGAGGAAATAGAAAAAATGCATAAACGTACTAAGTTAAGAATGAGAGAATTAATCAGTGGTATTTATTGAGCACTTACTGCACGCAGTAAGTGCTTGGGTGAGTACAATGCACTCAACGAGGTAAGGTAGGAGGGGCTGTGCTGATTGTGTGCTTTAAAAAACCAATGGTAAGTAGTTTATCTTTGATGCGGAGGTAGATGAGCAACTACCGGAGGTTCTTGAGGAATTGGGAAGCTTGGACCAAACCTTTTTTAGAAAAATGATCTCTAAGCAACAGAGTGAAGCATGGACTCGAGTGGGATGAGAAAGGAAGCAGGGAGTTCAGCGAGGAGGCAGACGCAGTAGTTAATCATATTTATTGAGGGCTTACTGTGTGCAGAGCACTGTACTAAGTGCTTGGGAGAGTAATAATAATAATGTTGGTATTTGTTAAGCGCTTACTATGTGCCGAGCACTGTTCTAAGCACTGGGGTAGACACAGGGGAATCAGGTTGTCCCACGTGGGGCTCACAGTCTTCATCCCCATTTTACAGATGAGGTAACTGAGGCACCGAGAAGTTAAGTGACTTGCCCAGAGTCACACAGCTGACAAGTGGCGGAGCAGGGATTCGAACCCATGACCTCTGACTCCAAAGCCCGTGCTCTTTTCCACTGAGTCAGGCATAACAATATGACAATGAATAGTCACATTCCCTGCCCGTAACAAGCATACAGGAGGGATATGTTAAGGGCTTGGCTCAGCAGTATATGGTGAAAGACTGAATATGTGGGTTGAATGAGAGAGATGAGTTGAGGATAACGCCAAGGCCATGGGCTTAAGCGCTCAGTACAGCGCTCCGCACACAGTAAGTGCTCAATAAATGCAATTGAATGTGATAGGGAAGAAAGAGGAGCTGTCTACAGTGATGGAAAAGACTGGGGAGACTAGAGTTTGGATGGGAAGATGCACTTGGAACTGTGACCTTTGAGCGTTTGATCTTCATCTCACCCTTAGCCCCACAGCACTTATGTGCATAGCTATACGTTATATATTATCAATTATTTATACTAATGTCTGACTCCCCATTTGAAGGCTCACTGTGGGCAGGGAACGTGTCTACCTACTCTGTTATGTTGTACTCTCCCAAGCGCTTAGTACAGTGCTCTGCCCACGGTAAGCACTCAATCAATGTCACTGAGGATGAAGATAAGGATGATAATGAGGAGGAGGAGTTCTGTTGTGGACATGTTTGGCTTGAGGTGTCACTGGGAACATCCAGGTGGATATTGATGTCCCCAAGGATCAGGGTAGGGATGGAGAAAGAGAGAAGGAAGACCATGCTTTCTGAGGTTTGGGGCCGAATGATGACCCAAGGAAGGATTTTCCACCGGATGTGCTTCCAGTTTCACCATTAGTTGAGTAACAAGGTAGAATGTGAGGCAGAGGAGGGGTGGTTTCAGGAAATGTTTTGTGGTGTATGTGATGCATGCATGTCTGTGTCCTTAGGGCTTAAAACCTTTTTCATGCTCACAATTATTGGCATGCCCAGTATTTTCCTGAAAGATGCTTGGATTGCTCTCATGTGTTGTCTTGCCCACTGACTCCTTAAATGAAGATCCAAGAATCTCTGTTAGCATTTGATTTCATTTCTCTACCAAAGAAAAGAAAACTTTACCAAATATCAGAGCTGGAATTGATCTTTAAGGGTTGCAGGAGCCACATGACAGAAGACCTATGTTCTAATCCCCGTTCTGCCACTTGTCTACTATGTGACCTTGGGAAAGTCGTTTAACTTTTTGTGCCTCAGTCACCTCATCTGTAAAATGCATATTAAGACTGTGAGCCCCATGTGGGACAGGGACTATGTCCAAATTAGCTTGATTCTACCCCAGAACTTAGTCCAGTCCCTGGAATATACTAAGCTCTCCACAGATACCATTAAAACCAAGCAAAGAAACCAAAAAAACCTATGAAACAAAAACAGTTGCTCTATACATTTGACTATAACAGGATTGTACATTCCATGTGCTTAATACAGTGCTCTGCACATAGTAAGCGCTCAATATATACTATTGAATGAATGAACAGGAAAGTGAAAGCCCAAAATTTCAGCTAGGCTGAGAAGAAAGAAAAAAAGAGCAAAAAATAAATTGGTTGGATCATTTCAGATAGCTGGGGATCAGCCAGAACTCATTTTCACTGAAATCAAGGAGGTCTCGGGAGAGCACTTCGACATTAAGGATGGAGCAAAGTGTACTGCTGTCTGAACTCTCGAATGGGAAGGTGAAGTTGGTCAGAGTCCTCTCACAGTCTGTCCTTGCCCTACCCAGGAATCTAACAGTCACTACCTCATGACCTCACAAATATTGATCCCAGGAAAACAATATCAGGACCCATAACATTGGTACCAGGAAGCAAGACCAGGATACACAACTATGGGGCCAGGAAAACAAACTAAAACAACAAATCATTGGTCCCAGGAAAAGAAGTTCAGAACAACTCCAGGCATAGAAGGTTCAGGGTGTTTATTTTTGAACCTCATAGTACCAAATGATGGATGAGAAACTCATTACTGTTGAGGTCCTGGGTTATGAGCTCCTCTAGCTACCTTAAAGCCGCAGCCGTGAACATGGGGCATTATTGGCTGTATTTAACACAGATCTGTTTTCCATCATTGTCAAATCCCACTTCAATATACTCCACAGGAAGAAAAGTCGAATACTAAATTGATTTCCTTAATAGGAAGTATTCTTCAGGAGATACCAACCCCCCCCGGAGTTGCATTACTAGGATTACAATTGAATCCTTTTTCTCCTCTCTTGTGGGCCTGCCTCACTTCTAGAATAATGAAGTTGTGGTCTCACTCGCATGCTCTATGATATTGCTCACCCTACAGTGAGGATTGTTACTGGAAGAAGTGCACAGCTTTACATGGTCTGCCAAGTGTTGTGTGGTCAGGGCAAAAAAAAAAATGGCCCAATTAACCAGCTAATCAAAGAGCTCAGAAACTCGTGAATTCGTCTTTTCACCAGTATTGGAAGTGATGGGTGGAAATACATCCAAGTTGTGATAAAAGGATAAATCCTCCTTTCTCCCTAAGCCTCTCAGAAAACACCCTTCTCCATCTAAAGTTCACTTTTAAAAACTTGTTTTTACTTTAGCCACAATATCGGGATTTGTCAGAGATCTCACAAAGTCTGTACTAATTAGATATATTGAAGTCTTCATCAATTAGGTCTCCTATCCGTTGTTTAGCTGTGGAGAGTTGACAAAATCACTGAAATTGGAAGTGTTTTATAGCGGCATCAGAGGACAAGCACATTTCTATCCTAGCCTTCCTTTTACCTGTTTCCCTTGGAAATATCAATTTAGAGTTGGGAATGATGGACAAAAGGAAAATGGGAATTAACATCTTCCTGGTTACCAAATCGAAACGAACTATAAGAAGCGAGATTCACTAATTATGAAAGCAGGTCCATTTAGCAGGCAAAAGTCAGCTGGTGCCATGCAGTTGTGGAGCTGAAATCAAACAGTAGTATTTACTGAGCACTTACGTTGTGCAGAACACTGCACGAAACACTTGAGAGAGCATAAGAGAGTTAATAGGCATGATCCCTGCTCTCAAGGAGCTTACAGCGTTCATCATGGAAAGTTCTAGCTTGTCGAAGTGCTAGAGGGCCACTAAACCAGCTGACCCTATGGGCTTAATCCTTTCAGAACCACTGATCTCTCTCACTATGAGGCGGAAGCAATTTGGAGGAAAATGGGCAGAGAGGTAGTTGATATGCTGGGTGAGACGGTTGTCTCCACTTTCATGTTCTAGAGAAGGTTTTTCCATTATTATCTCATCTGCACCCTGAATTGGCTGCAATATGTTCCATTATAAGGAAGAATGAGTCAATCGGCGATACTTATGACCATTTGCTGTGTGCAGAACACTATAGAGCTATGAAGAATACAATTCATTAGTGTTGGTAGACATATTACCCTGTTGTTTTTTAAGCGGGAGGGTCGGGGGGGAAGGGTTTGGTTTGTTTTAATGGTATTTGTTAAGCATTTACAATGTGTAAGGCACTGTACTAAGTGCTGGTGTAGATACAAGATAATCAGGTTGGATACGTCCATGTCCCACAGTGGGGCTCACAGTCGTAATCCTCATTGTACAGATGGGGGAACTGAGGCACAAAGTAAGTTAAGTGACTTGCGCAAGGTCGCACAAAAGACAAGTGGCAGAGCTGGGATTAAAACCCAGGTCCTCCAACTCCCAGGTCTGTGCTCTTTCCACTAGGACACACTGCTTCTCTGCCCACCAGAAGTTTGCTGTGTTGCAGAATTCTACAACATACAGAACAGAATTTTTCTGTTCTGTTCTGTTTTCCTTTTTTTTTTTTAACCATGGGAGAGATAGGGCTACTGCAGTCTGGACTAGTGGAAAAAAATTGGGATCTGTTTATTCCTTTGATGATTCTGAGCGTTTATCTATTTGATAGATGTGCTGATACACCATCAATAAGTCATGCGTCATGTCCAGGTTTACTGAAGGCGAGCAGAGTTCATAGCTGGACCCAGGATTTCTGAGTTCGAGGTCCAAAGGGTAGGATCTGCCTGTGATGCCTCCTTTTCTGAGAATTCTTGCCCATTCTGTAGCACAGAGTCCTAGGGGATTTCTTTTTTGACAGTGTCTCAGAGGTGATTCTGCTTTCTCGGGGCTAAAAGATTTTTTTAAAATTCTATTCTGGTTTTCCTTTTTTTTTTTAAGTAGATGAAGACTCGCTAAGAATGACATACAATGTTCCTAAAATGACAAGGTGCCTCATTTGGGTACAGATTGTGCCCAGAAGTATATAACCAAGGAAGCTCGATGTTGGTCTCAGTAGATCCGTTAATAGTATGCTTCACAATGCACAGTACTGTCATCCAAGCCAGTGCTTGTTAGCAGAAAGATATGATGAATCTAGTTTGGTCATTTACTCTAGAACTTAGACATTTATTTATACCCTCTGCTGCACTTATGTAGGGCTGTTCGTTGTATTATTTTGACAGTGTTGTTCATATTTCGTTTGTCTCCCGTGAATATGTGTAAGGTCTTCATGGACAGGGAACTCATCACTTCACTGCTGTATGCATTCCAAGTGCCTAGTACAGTTCTCCATACCAAGTAGGTGCTCAGTGAAAGCTATTGTCATCAATCACCTCCTGTCAGCAACTTTTAGGGTTTCCTATAAATGAGGCCCCTAAAAATGGGGAAAAAACCCCCATGACCATGGTATAATTATTAATCCAAGGGTGCCACAACAGTACAGTTTACTGGCTCAGCTCTACACCAGTAAAGGGGCTACTGGATTGTGCCCAGTATTCCTTGCCCCTCCCCGGTTCTGCGGTGAATGTGGGCCACCCCACCTCTGATGTCCATCTGTATGTTCCAGAGCATTCCTGAGGTGGGTCTGTATATTTCCGGCAGTCTCCTCGTTGGGAGTATGCACAGTTCTTGCAGAAGGGTCATGGTCGGTCAGCGAGAGAGATGAGAATGAAACACAGGTGAATAGGTTGGTGTTAGAAAAGCGAAGCGTGTGGTTGAGGAGCAAGGACAGATAGACAGGAGAGAGTTGAATGAGTGCCTTAAGACAATGGTGAAGAGTTGCTCCTTGTTACGGAAATGGCAACCATTAGGGGTTTTTGAGGAGTTGGGAGACATACACAGAACAATTTTTTTAGAGAAATGATACGTGCAGCAGAGTGAAGTGTGGACCAGAGAAAGAAGTTGGTATTTGTTAAGCACTTACTATGTGCAGAGCACTGTTCTAAGTGCTGGGCTAGATAGAGGGCAATCAGGTCGTCCCACGTGAGACTCACAGTTGATCCCCATTTTACAGATGAGGGAACTGAGGCACAGAGAAGTTAAGTGACTTGCCCACAGTCACACAGCTGCCAAGTGGCAGAGCTGGGATTTGAACCCGTGAACTCTGACTCCCGAGCCCGAGCTCTTTCCGTTGTGCCACACTGGAGGCGAGTTGAGGCAGTAGTCGAGATGGGGTGTAGCAGAGGCTGGGATCATGTCTACTATTTTTCTTGTACTCTCCCAATCTTTTAGTACAGTTGCTTAATAAACATTTTTGATTGATTGATCAATTCAAGCATGGGGAACTTTTTCCACCTAATATCATTTTGCTTTTTTTATGTTGGAAAAAATGTTGCTCACGGGCCCCTGAGGCAAGGTTTTGAAGGGTACACCAAGGCCATTGCTTATGGCAGAGATACAAGTTCTAATAACTACTATTATTCCTTACGATAAAGCCTGACCTAATCTTGAGGGGGAACCAGGGTGAGTTGGCTCTTCACTTGTAATAAATTGCTCACTCATGTGGGCGGAATAGACTCTTTCAGGAAACCTATTAATTGGACTGCACCATTCATCTCCCAGAAAACTGTGACCTGCACTCCCAGAGTGCCCCTGGGCAATGAACTAGGGGAGGGCACATGTAACTTTTTAGAGGAGGTGGAGGAGTTGGTTCATGTGAAAATTCTCTAAGAAACAATTTTACAAAAAAATTTCAGAGCGCCTCATTCTTCGCCCTCTAAGTTCACCTCCATTTGCCCAAGATAAAACCTGGGTTGCTGCTCCCTGGGTGTTGTTTGGGTTCAATTAATCTACTTCATGGAAATTCCCTTCTTCGAGTGGTTTATCTTACTTGGCCATAGAAACTGAGCCTGGGGTAGTTAGTCAGCATTGCCTTCCCGCAAACTTTAGCAAACTTTTTATGAGTGTGCATTCGTTCATTTCTATGACTAAAACTATTTATGCCATCAAAATGCCTAAAAAAGGGGAAACAGAAGTGGCATGCTCATTTGAGAGTGAGATGGTGCTGGGAATGGGAAAATCACCACGGAAGGGCTTGGGTCTCACGCTGATGAGAGTAGCGATCAATGCTAGCGCATTCCACAGCAATAGGGGCTTTGATTAGGTACGGGGCACGCTCACACATGTTTTCTGGGAGAACCCGGTTTGCCTTATGGCCCAGGGTTGGTCCCACTTGCTTGCCTGTCTCCTTTTTTTAAATGGTATCTGTTAAGTGCTTACTATGTGCCAGACACTGTACTAAGCACTGGGGTAGATATAAGCTTCCTAGGTTGGACACCGTCCATATCCCGCATGGAGCTCACAGCCTTAATCCCCATTTTACACATGAGGTACCGGAGGCACAGAAGTTAAGTGACTTGCCCGGGGTCATACAGCAGAATAGTGGTGGAGCTGGGATTAGAACCCAGGCTCTTCTGACTCCTAGGCCCATGCTCTATCCACTAGGCCACATGCTTCTCTTCCTCATCTCTGTAAGGTCAAACTGATAAAGACCAGTTTAATGAACTGCATTCCACTGTCCTACTTGTAAGACACTTGGAACTTTAGCAGTTTATGCTCAAAAGGCAAGTGATAGTGACACCATTTCCCAATCCGTTTCCTTTGGAACTCCACAGTTCAAGAAAACCCTAAACCAGATACAAACTTTGCATGCTTGTGATTGCATATGACGGTGTATCTTTTGTTTCTCTCTTTCTTCCTCCCTTTCTTTATCTCTTTCTTTCTCTTTCTATCTGTCTCTCTGTACTGGTTAAGCATTTACTATGTACCAGGCGCTGTTCTAAGCGCTGGTGTAGATACAAGCTAATGAGGTTGGACACTGTCCTTGTCTCACTTGGTTCTCACAGTTGAGGGAACTGAGGCACAGAGGAGTTAAATGATTTGCCCAAAGTCACAGAGCAGACAAGTGTCAGAGCCAGGATTAGAAGCCAGGTCCTTCTGACTCACAGGCCGGTGCTCTGGAGTGTTTGGGCTTCATGTACCAGGCTTCATAGCGTCATGTGGGCAGGGTCACACTGCCCATTTTTATTATTGAATGGAAAGAACTGAACCCTCCATTAAGAAATTAGCCCCCCCGACGTTGAAGCACACACAGTTCCAATATACGGGAAACTTGTAGTTGAGTCCCCTGTTATCACAGTGTGAGTTTGCCATTAGGGACCTCTATCCTATCTACACCCCATAGAATAGGTTAGGTACCAGCCTCACCAAAGCCATAGCCTGCTGTTTCCATCTGGGTTAAAAGCCCCCAAATGTGGGTTACTTACAAGAACTGCTGATTCCTACTCAACTTAAGCAGCACAAATGGTGCCACGATAAAATGAATATATTGAAGTTGTGGGGGACTATAAAACCCTTTAAAAATCTAGTTGACATTGCGGTATGTTCCTTGTGGTAAGGTGAGAATTCATGTTCATCAATAGAATGGTAAGGTACGAGACATGGAATTGGCCATTCAAGCTTTTAAGGGTTTGGATCCTTGTCCTCGGTTCTGGTCACTAAAGGTTTTGCTTCTCTTCTACAGAGTCAGTCACTGATTATTTTCACAAACATAAGCCCTCAGTAGTGAGTCTAAACTGACCAGTTCTCCTGCAGATTTTCGCCTTGGAGAAACACAGCAATTAGAGCTGGGGAAATCTCATGAGGACATATGAAATGCCATTGCCCGCCCCCCATCCAGGGCTCTCCTTCCAGGCTTTTTCCTGAAGCTTATTCTTGGGGGATGCTAATGAATACAACCCACTTCTCACTCTCAAGGATCTCTGTTGGCGGACTTTCATAGATGGTGGCAAACATGCCGGGAGGAGAGGAGGGAGAGAGGAAGAGGAGGAGGAAGAAAGGCCTCTAGTCCAAAAATATACTTTGCAAAACTGTCAATATTTACAAATCCTCGAAGTGCTTGATGAGGATTGCTTTCATATCCACAGCAATGTACAGAAACACATGCACCGGTACACGTTCTGCATTGCAAAACACGTATTTTTTTAAAAAATATTGATTGGTAAACTGTAACACAGCACATTGATTTCCACAGAAGCCTGAAGAGAAAATGTGATAAAGGAAAGGTTCTTACAGCTTCATCAGCCCAAAGGACATGGCTTATTTCCTTCTTGTTTGCTTTTTCCGTCTAGAGAGATCGCTTTCTTTATCAGTTGATTTTAAGGTCCTATAAATAACCTTGAAGACAAATCAAATAGGCCCATGTAATTTCTCTTTAGTTCTCAACAGGTGTATATTAGGGATAGAGAGGGTAACAACAGTGAATCCTGGTGGGGAGGTGTTTGCCCCAGAGTTCTGACTGTATGACTCCAGAGGTTCAGTAAATAGGACATACTGAACCAGCAGCTCATTGTCACCACTCTTTGCCTCAGTGGCTGCATTCAGCCTGTCGGATTAAATTCAGTGCCAAAACTCTTATCTCTGCCTTAAAAACAGCAGCCAAAGATATAGTATATAGGTTCATGATACATAATGGATCCATGCATTTATAGAGCACTTTGAATTTTCTAACGAGTATCCATATCACTTCTTCTATTTTACGTATCCTTTTTACACAAGAAAGTAGAAAGTAGGTATTCGATTTGGGTGACTGTCAGAGCACAGTGACAAGCCTGGTAGCAGGCCAAAATAAAGGCCAACAGAGCCGTTATCCTGCCCAAACTGTCTTCAGGTGTGAGATCTGGACTACATACAGGTGTCACATCCAGTTTCTTGGGCAGTTCCGTTCACGCTCCCTCTAGACTCTAAGCTTGTTGCGGGCAGGGAATTGTCTGTTATAATATTATATTTTACTCTCGCCACTTAGCACTCAGTAAATATAATTGCCTAACTGACTGTCTGTCAGGCCACGCTTCCTATCAATTGGCAATCTAAAAGCACAAACAATAAAGTTCTGGAATACAGTCTCCTAGCATGTAAAACTCCTTACTGGGCAGGGATCATGTCTTCTAACTCTTATACCTTCCCAGCCTCTTAGTACTGTGCCCTGCACACAGTGTGCATTCAATACACACCACTGATTGATCGATTGAGCCTACGCTCACCTTAGCACAGTTACACCGGGTGGGACACGTAAAGAGAACAAGCAACAGTGGGTTATTCTAACAACAGCTGTAAGGAGAGCCCAAACTGGGAAACCAGTAGCAAGGAAAGCAGGGGAAACGTTTAAAGGACACGGTAAAACAGTGCCTTTGCAATGATGCATCCCAGCTGAAAACAAGAAGTCGATTACTGAGGAGAGGCCAGAAGGATGTACTTCTATCAAGAAATGAACAGTTCTTTTCTAGTAAGCAGTGCCTGATCCTGCCAATACTAATCAGGACAAATGCAATGGGGGACAGCATTTTTGTGTGCATACTATGCCCAAAGTGATGGGTCCCAAAATTGGCTTGTTCAGCCTTGTACATAGGTGAAATTTCATCCTCACTACCGTCTTTGAATACCAACGACAGCTATATGTCCTATTTTATCCTCACAAAATCCCTGTCAATCATTTATTGGTGTATTATTTGAATGCTTACTGGGTGAAGAGCTTTGTACTAAGCACTTGGGAGAGCACAATACAGCACAGTTGATAGATACATTCTGTGCCCACAGCAAACTCAAAATCTAGAGGATGAGTCGGGTAGGGAAAGGAAGATTTTATTTTACAGATGAGGAAAGAGGCTCAGAGAGGTCAAGTGACTCACCAAAGGTCACACAGCAGGCCACTGGAAGAGCTGGAACTAGAACCTAGGTCTCTCGGCTCCCTGCCTCAAGATCTTTCCACTGGTTCTCGCTGCTTGAATTCCCTCAGTCATTCGATAGTATTTATTGAGTGCTTACTGTGTGAAGAGCACTGTTCTAAGCGCTTGGCAGGGTACAATACAACAATCAACAGACACATTTCCTGCTCACAATGACCTTACATGGAAACAACACTGATGCCAGAGGGTGAAACTTATTTAGTAGCTGAGAACCTGGATCGTTGACTAATGTCTTGTCCACGGGTTAATAATAATAATAATGTTGGTATTTGTTAAGCGCTTACTATGTGCCGAGCACTGTTCTAAGCGCTGGGGTAGACATAGGGGAATCAGGTTGTCCCACGTGGGGCTCACAGTCTCAATCCCCATTTTACAGATGAGGGAACTGAGGCACCGAGACGTTAAGTGACTTGCCCAAAGTCACACAGCTGGCAAGTGGCAGAGCCGGGGTTCGAACCCATGACCTCTGACTCCAAAGCCCGTGCTCTTTCCAGTGAGCCACGCTGGTTAAACTGAGAGATGGTGTTGGAACTGGCTCAGCGTCTCTGCAGACTCATGTAGGAAGTTGTAGGTAGGAACTCTGTGCCCAAAGCTACAGAAACGAAAGAGGTGGATTTTATGAACTCCCCACCGATTCCTGGAGTAATTTCCTTTGTGGTTAGGTCAGATTTTCTTAGATGGGGTGAATGTTTCATTTTTACATTAGTGCTGTAGAAAAATGAAGAAGGAAGCAACTTGGTCCAGAGAGAAATTCAGCTATGGCAGTCATGAAAGAAAAAGAAAGAAGCAGCTGTCCAACGGAGCATGGCCGAGTGGCTTGGGAATCAGAGGGTGTGGGTTCTAATTCCGGCTCTGCCTCTTGTCTGCCGGCTAAGTCACTTAACTTTTCTGGCCTCAGTTACTTCTTCTGGAAAATGGGGCTTAGCACTGTGAGCCCCACGTGGGACAGCGACTCTGTCCAACTTCATTACCTTGTATCTACCCCAGCGCTTTGAAGAGTGCTCGGCTCATAGTGAGCACTTAACAAATACCAATATTATTATTATTATTATGAAAGTCTAGGATGCCAGCAGTGGATAGCTGGGGAGTATGTTAGAATAAATAGTAATATAGTAGTAGAAATAGAATTCATAAGTGCTTCATGGCTCAAGACATGATACGATCCAAGCTGATGAGAAATCCATCGGGGAAGGATTTTTTGAAGAAGGTGGGATTTGGGGAGGGCTTCAGTTGAGGGTGAGTCGTGGTCTGTGTGATGAATTCCAAGATGGGAGGTCAGAGGGAACAAAATGGTGGAGATGGGAGATGGGCAAGTGAGGTACAGCTAGAAGATGGGCATGGGAGGAGCGAGGTTTGGAAGGTGGGGAAGAGATCAGGTATATGACGGGGGGACAGACGATGGAGAGTTTTGAAGCCGATCTTGAGGTGTTTTTGCTTGAGGGAAGGGACAGAGAGAGCCAGTAGAGGCTTTTGAGACCAGGGGAGAGATGAAGGTTGAGCTGTGCCTCGGGAAGATGTTCTGCCTAACAGAATATGGTATGGATTGGACAGGGAAAAGACTCGAGCCTGGGAGACCAGAAAGGAGAGTAATGCAATAACTTAGACTAGTTTAGAGAAGCATGTAGTCTAGTGGCCTGGGAGTCAGAAGGATTCTAATCCCACCTCTGCCGCTTGTCTGCTGTGTGACCCTGGGCGAGTCACTTCACTTCTCTGTGCCTCAGTTACCTCGTCTGCAAAATTGAGATTAAGACTGTGAGCCCCATGTGTGACTGGGACTGTGTCCAACCCCTGTGCTTCCCCAGTATCTTGCATCTTATGTCTTGAGAAGTAGTGTGGCTTAATGGAAAGAGCCTGGGCTTGGGAGTCAGAACCCAGTCAGTCATGGGTTCTAATCCTGACCCCGCCACTTATCTGCTGTGACGTTGGGCAAGTCACTTATCTTTGTGCCTCCGTTCCCTCATCTGTAAAATGGGGATGAAGACTGTGAGCCCCATGTGGAACAAGCTGATTACCTTGTATCTACCCCAGTGCTTAAAACAGTGCTTGGCACGTAGTAAGTGCTTAACAAATACCGTTATGTAGAAGCAGCATGGCGTAGTGGAAAGAGCACAGGCCTGGTCGTCAGAAGGTCGTGGATTCTTATCCCAGCTCTGCCACTTGTCTGCTGTGTGACCTTGGGTAAGTCACTTCACTTCTCTGGGGCCTCAGTTTCCTCATCTATCTGTAAATTGGGGATTGATACTGTGAGCCCCAACGTGGGGCAGAGACTATGTCCAACCCAATCTGCTTGTATCCACCCCAGCACTTAGTACAATGCCTGGCACACAGTTAAGCGCTTGACAAATACCATAATTAATTACCCCAGTGCTTAGTACAATACCTGGTACGTGGTAAGCACTTAACAAATACCACAAATATTTGTACTAGTATATCCCAAAATAATTTAATGATATTGATGTCCGTCTCCCCCCTCTAGACTGTAAGCTCATTGTGGACAGGGAACGTTTTTAACAACGCTGTTGTAATGTATTTTCCCAACTGCTAAATACAGTGTTACACGTACAGTAAGGACTCAATAAATATCATCAGTCGATCTATCTCCAGGACCCTGTCATCCCTAAGCCTGTGCAGTTCAAGGATTCTGGTTTCCCCAATATTGACAGGGAAGTACAAAAAGATTTCTAACGGGATTACCCCGTAAAGCACATAACCATCAAAATACCCAGATGGCTCCCCCTTTAACTTTCATAACAATGCTAAGCACATCAGCAAGCCCATCACAAGAAAGGCAAATGATTATAGGGACTTTGCTGAGCTCAGGCTGCTTATCTGGCAGAAAAAAAGAGAGAATAAAACAAAATAATTATAGGCACCTTAATGTCTGGTAACGTCCCTTCTTTGGATGCTGGGGTGGTTTGTTTTTTTTTAGTGCCAATGGATGGTGACAATACTGAGGTTTATTGTGGCTGCGAATATGTTGAAGTCCCCTTAGAGGCTAAAAAATATACTGAATGAGTCCTTTCCAGCAAAACAATGCAGATAAGCAGTATCTCTAGGGTGAAGCTCTTTGTCACATGAGATTTTAGTGCCTGATATTTCCCAAAGGAAAGCCGAAATGCCCCCTCAAAAATTGTCCACCTCTCCCTTTTCCTTAAAGTGCTAAGGACATTTTAGTAATTCTGCCTTTCCAGAAGGGAAATGAAAACTTTTTCAATTCAGAAAAGCTCTCCCTGGTATGTTCAAGTCTTCAGTCTGCTTTGAAATCTCTTCACTGAAGTCAAGGCACTTCAAATATTCAGAAGCACCCAAGGCCCCGGGGAACAGGTTTACCTGAAGTGTGCATCACCTGTCAAGCAGAATCGATTCAGGCTTCGGCTTATCCGAAATAACAACAGAGCTGGCCAAGTGTAGAGAAGACATTGCCCTTAACAAGCACATTTAACGTTCCCTGGCTTTAAGGCGGGAGGCCCACTTGACGGGGGTGACCGCCGCTGACCTCCGGAGGACTTTCCTAATTCTAAATATTTCATTGGCATGGACGGTTTCAGAGATAATGCCAGACTGTTTAATGTCTTTGTTGTGTCTGCCATTTTCTGCCAACTTCCAGGAACGCTTATATATTTTTCATTCTCTGTCTCTTTATCGAACTGTGGAAACCACTGCATTCCTGGAAGGCAAGTATAAACTCTTAAAATTCAGTGACTGACCACTGCAGTAACTCTGGTCAATGCCGAGCATAACTCTCTGTCTAAGAAGCTACTTAATAATTAATCAATTGTATTCATTGAGCGCTTATTGTGTTTGGAAGCATTGTACTCTCCCATGTGCTTAGTACGATGCTCTGCACACAGTAAGTGCTCGATAAATAGTATTGACTGACTACCAAGCAAATGGAAGAGTACAATAAAATAAAGTTTGTAGACACATTCCCTGCTCCTAAAGAGCTTAGACCATGAACTCCATGTGGCACAAGGACTGTTCCAACTTGACTAGTTTGTATCTATCCCAGTTAGTAGATCATTGCTGGAAATATAGTAAGTGCGTAACAAATATTACAATAATGATGATGATGATGATAATAATGAGAAGTTTACAGTCTAGAGGAACGTGATGTGAGATTGATATGAGGTTGGTAAATTAGGCCCACACATTCCAGCTTACCTGATCATCTAGTCCACTCAGGAAGTACCTACCTGTACTGTAATTTCATCTCTAGACTGTAAACTCATTATGAGCAGGAAACATGTCTGCTAATTCTGTTGTACTCTCCCAAATGTTTAGTACAGTGCTCTGCACATAGTAAGCACTCAATAAATACCATTGAATGATGGATTAATTGATCGATCTGTCCACCCCAGGTACGTTGACCTAGCCCTGCCTAAATCTCCACCACCCTTTCTGTGTCACCAAAGACAGACTTCTCAGTGGTCAGATTTTCAGAGGGTCAAAGATCCTTGATGGTCCTGAGGGTGACCAGTTGACCCCTCCTCCCCAGTCCCCCCAGAGCAGCTTTTTCCAGACCAGTTGCAGCAGCTAAAACCATTAAACCACAAGGATGTGCAATTGCCAAGCCTGCTAAGTGGCAGAGCTAAATAAAACAATGCCACCTGTGCACTCCGTATTGAATGATAAAATTAAAAATGAAATGAGCAAACAACCCTGTGCCAGATGCTCTTTTCCCACCACAGTTCCTCTGTTAAACCTGGAAGGAGTCTTCCCCGGCCACCGACCAGCAGACTAAAAGCCACATATTTCGATGACTATCAGCCCTTCTTCATTCTGGGTTTGGTTCCTTGTTAAAAAGGTCCTTCTTGATGTCTTCATTGAAAGTGTGTGACTCTGCTAAAGTGACTGATTGGAGGTTCCCTTTATTCACCCTTCCTTCAGCCCCACAGCACTTATATACATATCCGTAATTCATTTATTTATATTAATGTCTGTCTACCCCTCTAGACTGTGAGCTCACTGTAGGCATTGAACATGTCTACCAACTCTGTTACATCATACCCTCCCAAGTCCTTAGTACAGTGTTCTGCACACAGTAAGTGCTCAGTAAATACCACGGATTGATTGTTGGATTGAGGTTGCACGGAAACAGTTGAAGCGTGGCTGTTTCTGAGCACAGATGTGTGGGAATTTCCAGCTAGGAAAGCCACTGGTCACACTATTCTGAGGGGAATTGGAGAGAAAAGCCACAGAAGCATCTTTTAATTGGACTGAAGTAGTTCATGAGGGTGAGGGTGAGTGGAGGTTGAGATTAAGCCCCTGCATGGCTTGGGATCGAGAAAGCTCAATGAACTTCCTTCCTCAGCCAAGTTCTCCCCTTCTTGCCCTCCCCCAGACAGTGTGACTTTGCCTGAAGGGAAATGAAAACTTTTTCAATTCAGAAAAGCTCTCCCTGGTATGTTCAAGTCTTCAGTCTGCTTTGAAATCTCTTCACTGAAGTCAAGGCATTTCAAATATTCATTCTGCCCTACCCAGAATCAATAACCCCAAATTGTAATACTAGATGATCAGGTAAGCTGGACTGTGTGGGCCTAATTTACCAACCTCATATCAATCTCAAATCATGTTCCTCTAGACGGTAAACTTATCATTATCATCATCATCATCATTATTGTAATATTTGTTACGCCCTTACTATATTTCCAGTCACTCACTCAATCAAACATAGTTATTGATTACCTACTGTGTACACTGCACTGAACTGAGAGTTTAGGAAAGTGCAGTAGAATTCATAGACAATCCTCCTGCCCTCAAGGAGTTTGAAAGCTACTGGGGGAGATAAAAATGAATATGATTTATAAATGGGAGGAAATAACTGAGAACGAGTTTATGTACCTAAGTAATACAGAGGGGCGGCACATCAGGGGTACTTTCATAGGTGGAACAGAAGTGCCGAAGCGGCACTTGGAGGGTATGAGGTAGAAGGAGCCTAGTAGAAGGAGCATTGGCCTGGGAGTTAGAAGACCTGGCCCCTAATCCCAAATCCTCCACCTGTCTGCTGGGTGACCTTGGGGAAGTCACTTAACTACTTTGCATTCAAGTTCCCCTCATCGGCAAAATGGGGATTAAATTCTCCCTCCAACCCCGTCTGTGAGCCCTTGGCAGGATAGGGCAGGAGAATTGAGAGCATGGAACTGAAATCAGGTATATCTGGCTGGAGTAAACCACACAATAACTGTTGTACTATTTTAAGGGTAAGTATAAAAACAGTCTTAATTGATGCACTAGTTCCTAAATGGTCCCCTAGAAGCATGGAAGAGTTAAATTACCTTTCTAAGTACCCAATTTACTACCAGAGAATGGCTAAGACATGGCACATGATCTGGTTTCTCAAACCTCGGGAAATAATTAGATTATATCATTGCAAGAGGGAAGAAAGTTCAATTGTACAGAGTACGGGCTTAATCTAACTTTCATGTGAAATGCCTGGAAACTTAATCTTGAGAGTGGGATAGCAGGCTCTTCACACCTCTGTGTTGCTAAATGTGTTTCTCTGTGAAGCAAAATGCACTCCCCTGCTGTACTATGCCACTGGGGGATTCCAGAGGAAGCTACTGTGAACAGGCAAAGCTTGCACAGTCTTCAGAACTGAATCTTATTCATTCATTCGGTAGTATTTATTGAGCGCTTACTATGTGCAGAGCAATGTTCTAAGCGCTTGGAATGAACAAGTGGCAACAGATAGAGACGGTCCCTGCCGTTTGACGGGCTTACGGTCTAATCGGGGGAGACGGACAGACGAGAACGATGGCGATAAATAGAGTCGAGGGGAAGAACATCTCGTAAAAACAATGGCGACTAAATAGAATCGAGGCGATGTACATGTCATTAACAAAATAAATAGGGTGACGAAAATATATACAGTTGAGCAGACGAGTACAGTGCTGAGGGGATGGGAAGGGAGAGGGGGAGCAGCAGAGGGAAATGGGGGGAAAAGAGGGTTAAGCTGCGGAGAGGTGAAGGGGGGGGCGGTAGAGGGAGTAGAGGGAGAAGGGGAGCTCAGTCTTATCCAATCAATCAATGGTTCTTATTGAGCGCTTATTGTGTTCAGAGCATAGTACTAAACTCTCTGGCCTAGGCCACAGAAGGCTCTGCCCTACCCAGAATCAATAACCCCAAATTGTAAGCCTCCTCTTTTCATCCCAATAATTGTGCTTCCCCCTTCCTATTTCCCCACCGCCCCAATCTCCCACCCCATCCCCACCCTTCACCAGCCTTCTGGGTGAATTAGAGGCCAGGAGCAAACTGAATACACTCTGATGGTCCTGAATGGCAAACTGAAGGAAACATAGGCTGCTAAAATCTCAGGATTAGGTCTGAAACCACTGGTGGCTTTTTCCAGAAGGAATCAACAAATCCCCTAAGAGCCCATGAATAATAATAATGTTAATAATGTTGGTATTTGTTAAGCACTTACTATGTGCAGAACACTGTTCTAAGTGCCGGGGTAGATACAAGGTAATCAGGTTGTCCCATGTGGACTCACAATAGCGAAAGCGTTTGTTTTTTTAAATCAAGAAGCATCTGATAATCAAATACTTCCCGTAGTTTCTTTGAAGAGAATTTTTCTGTGAAACAGTGGGCCTAGAAATATGTATCTAGTTGTCCTTAAAGTTCATCTATGAGTGCACCTGTGGCTGAAATGACCACATTGTGCACACAAAGGGTCTGCCCCTTGTTGTGTTGTTCTGCTTAATGTTAGCAGCATTTGGTGTCTCTTGTTCCTGACAAAATCGTTGCTCAAAGAAAGCTAATCTGACTAATAATTGAAGTATTCGTTAAGCACTTACAATGTGCCAAGCGATGGGGTAAATGAGAGATAGTCAGGTCAGCACGGTCCCTGTCTCACAAGGGGCTCGTAGAATAAGAGGGAGGTAGAGCGGATATTTTATCTTCATTTTACAGAAGGGGAAACTGAGGTGCAGAGAGGTTAAGGAACTTACCCAAGGTCACACAACAAACCAGTGATAGAACTGGAACAAGAACCCAGATCCCCTGACTCCCAGGTCCGTGGTCTTTCTACTAGGCCATGCTACTTCAGGTTTCTAAAACTACCCACTACTCTGAACCAGATAGATGTGTTTGAAAACTCTAAATAATGAAATATCTCGGGTCTTGAATTAGTGTGGACTCCTAATATCATAGTCTCTTCACATCCAGCACTCAAAGATTTACTAGAGAAGGATCAGCTTTGTTGCAAGCGGCTAATTTGGCGTGAAACCATTTTATCTTCATATCCAGGTTAAATCAACCTAGAGTTTTTCCATTGATTTCATCATGGATTTTGGTAAGTGGAATGTATTATAATAAGAATAATTTCAAGCTTAACATTCACAAAGTGATTTCCCTTATAGAAATTCAACAAACCTAGCAAAGAATCAGATCAATCTGCCCCTCTTTTGAAGGTCATTGAAGTTCACTTCTGCAAGAGTTGTGAATACATAGATCGCCACCATGTTGTGCCTTATATTCATGCTACACAATCCTTTGTACCTGACTTTAGTCCCCTTTAGGATGGTGGGAGTATTGGGATTGCTGAGATAGGCCTATAAAAATACTTTGATCAATTAATCAATCAATCAGTCATATTTATTGAGCACTCACTGTGTGCAGTACACTGTACTTAGCACCTGGGAGAGGAGACACTTCTTCACATAATGATTTGTAAACCAGTGGAATTTATTACTTCAAGACCTTTTGCAGAATAAATATATCAGTGTGTTCAAGAGGAGTTTGGATAAATTCATGATTGAGAGTTCCAAAATATCAGTCAGTCAATCAATGGTATTTATCAAGAGCTTGTGTGTGCAGAGCACTGTACTAAGCCCTCGGGAGAGTTCAATACAACTGAGTTGGTAGACATGTTCTCTGCCCACAAGGAGGTTACAGTCTAGAGGGAGAGAGAGATGTTAAAATAAACTATAGGCCCGTACATACGTGCTGTGGGACGGAGATTAGGGTGACTATCAAGTGCTTAAAGCATGCAGATCAAGTGTGTAGGCGAAACAGAAGGAAAAGGAAGTAGGGGAAATGAGGGCTTAGTCGGGGAAGTCTTGGAGGAGATGCCATTTTAATAAGAATTTGAAGGTGGGCAAAGTGGTGGTCTGTCGTATTTGGAGGGGGGAGGGAGTTCCTGACTGCAAGGAGGAGCTGGGCAAGCGGTCGGAGTTGACAGATAATAGTTATTCCAAGGAAAATTAGGATGTAAACTAATTCCAACCTAACCGTTAAGTTGATATCTGGGGTGACAATCATCATACTGTTTTCCCAAGGATTCTACGGCCACTGTTGAAGACAGAATGCTGAGCTTCATGGACCATTGGGCTGAGCCAGAATCGTCATTGCTCATTTTCCTATTTCACTCTGCCACACTTTTCTTCCTTTCCAGCCCTTTCTGTCTCCACTACGCTTAGATGTTTCTCCCCACCCCTTGTCCCAGTTTGACCTCCAGAAAATATAGTCTTATACACCTGGGTCCTCGCACGATACCGTTCACTTTTGGGGGGCTATTGATTGTTCTACTTTTTATTTAAAAAGAACTCTTTTTTCACCAGGTTTTAGCTGCTGTGCATTACCCAGATAGTTCCCATCCGTGCTGTCAAGGAACATCTAGCCTTGCGAGATGGATTGCGTGTTTATGTGGGTTCAAGCAGAAGCATATTTATATTTTCTGTCTTTTAAGAGGGGTGGAGGAAAATATATACAAGCACTTTACTTAGCCTATAGGCTCGCACAAACATATATCAAAGGAAAAAACACATTCATGCTTTCTTGCCCTTTCTGGAATGCCTGTGTTTCCCCCCTTAACGAGAATCTAAGTATGCACTTTTACCTACAATGCATTGCTGTTATTTGCAAGTAGCAGAATCTGTTTGCTTGCTTCCACTGCACATTTTCAGTAGGGTCACAGAGTGGGCTGCACAAGATGAAAATCATGTTCCAGAAAGCATTGGGAGTATTTCACTTATATGTTCCTGAAAGATAGTGAGGATTTTTTTTTTCATTTCCCTCCTTCATCGCTTTACTGGAATTCTCTTTTTCCCTTCCTTTCCTGCTCCTGCCTTGAAACAATACCTGAAGGCAATAATATAAAGATCAAGAACTATCCCCTCTAGACTCTAAAATAATCCCTCTACAGGGTAAACTCATTGTGGGCAGGGATTTTGTCTGTTTATTGTTGCAGTGTGCTATCCCAAGTGCTTAGCACAGTGCTCTGCACTTAGTAAGCTCTCAATAAATACCACTGACTGACTGGCTGATGGGAATTCAGAAAAGAAGAGGAAGCTGAAGGGGAGGTCTGGCGAGTATGTTTTGTGACCTAGCAGAATGAACATGGGATTGAGGATCAGGAGACCTGGATCTGCCACTTGCCTGCTGTGTAAACTTGAGCAAATGAGCAAATCACTTAAATTTGCAGTGCCTCAGTTTCCCCATATGCAAAATGTGGATAAAATACCTGTCCCTTCTCCCCTGCCCCCCTTAGGGTCTCTGAGAGCTGTGTGGAACAGGGGCTGTGTCCAAATCTTGTATCTACCTCAGTGCTTAGCATAGTGCTTGGCAGATCATCATTGTTATTATCCTACTATGTCAGCATTGTAACCAAGGAGGTGTAGACAGGGAGCCATTGTTCCCCAGCTGTAGAGAAAAGTTCAGAAATGCCTTGGAAAACAGTGGAAGACCCAGGTAATCACTTTCCCCTCCTCTCCCCACCCCTGAAATGGTGTAGGTTTAGGTTTCCAAAACCCCTGAGCTTGGTGGGGGGAGGGTCTCAGAAGAAGAGATGGTGGGAATCCACCTCTAAACCACCATTTAAAATACAACTGCAGGAAGAAAACAAATCAACAACAGGTCAGTGTGATTGGGATGATGTTTCACTTGGGAGCTAATTATCACTGGGAAGAGTGTTAGAGATTAGGGAAACTAACCTTTTGTAACCCTCTGCCTAACACAAACCTCTCACCAGCCGATCAATATTGGCTCCAGAGGAGAGAGACATGATATGTCTCTCTTCTCCTTCTCATAGGTAATTAAAACTAGCTTAATTAGATTGCCTGAGTGCTAAGAATCCCCACCGATAAGTGCAGGAAAGATAGGCAGTAAGGTCGAACAAGATGGCTGCTTTCCATGAAGGGATACTGAGCAACAGTTTGAAGAATTCTGACTATTCTGAAAGGCTAGGCAATGGGCAGACGAAGAAAGCTTTGGAGAGCAGGCTCGGGATGACTAGAATTACCTGCAGGTTCAGATGACCTAGACAACAGGGCCACTAAAGGAAAGGAAGAAAAAGCCAAACACCTAGGAAGGCAAGATATATTTTTCTAAACCTACCCATCACAAATGTAGTCTGGAGCTAGGGCTTTGCAGGGAAGGTGATGCTGGGAATTCTGTGTCTGTAATCATTCTAATTGTAGTATCTGTTAAATGCTTAGTACGTCCCGAGCATTTACCAGGCATTGGGATAGATATGGGATAATCAGGCCAGACATAGTCCCTGACCCACAAGGGGCTCACAGTCTAAGAGGAAGTCAGAACCAACATTTCATCCCTATTTACTGTTGGGGAAACTGAGGCGAAGAGCAGATAGGTGGCAGAGCCAGGATTAGAACCCAGGTCCTCTGACACTCAGGCCAGTGTCTTTTTCCACTAGGTCATGTTGCTTAAAAACAAAAACCACCCATTGATTCACAAGAAAGGTGGCCTTTGGTGCTCTTTGGTTACAATCCCTGCCAGGTCAATCTGGCCTTTTAGAACAGGTACTGTTCTAGAAGAGGTGGTCTCCTGGACAATCCTGCTCTTCCTATTTGGAAGAAGCAAGGGAATAAAGCAAGTCTTCACCACACTCTTTCTCCTTGGAGCAGGAAAACCTGAAAATCGGAGAAATAGCAGCCAGAAATATTGGACTCACAGAGGAAGATCCATATGGCTCGCTACAGCTTTACACATAAATTACCTTTTGGCACCCAGCTAAACAAAAGGACTTGGAATAATTTTGAATTTTAATAACAAAGTCACTTTTCACAGCACAGTTGTCCTCACAAAAAAAGGAATTTGCATATTCTCACGCTAAATGCACCCCGGTCGGCCTCTCTGTGATTTAAGATCAGATGTTCTCGCCTACGTTTTCCATAATGAAGTCAGTCACATTTTATTGCTAAATCGCCCCGGTAATACCCATATAACTGCACATAGAAGGCACTTAGGTTTTCTAGAATAAATAGCAAAACAGAATTTCACCAAGATAAACTCAGGATTGGGTCAATACATTTAATAGTTACCGTTTTTCATCGCACACTGTCTATTTTTAGACTGTACTCCCCAGAGTAAATCCAAATTTATTGCTGCTAGTGTAAAAGAAAAGGAAAGAAAGACCATCGATACATTCAAATGGTGCTTGTGTTGGAGGAGAAGGAGCACAGAGCAGCACAGATGTGTCTGGAGTTGGGGGCTGGGCAACAGAAATCTCATTTTTATGGAATTGTAGCCTCCACCTTGGCCACCCTCCCCACTCAGCCAAAAAAAAAAAAAACCCACCAGAGGATTATAGAGGATGTCAGCATAGCTGCTATTTTCTACAGGAAATGGAATAAACCTCTTACAGATTAGTGAAAAAATATGGTATCTTTTTTGTGGGACACTGACCAGGACTAGATCAGCCAATGAAAAAGAAGGCATTATGAATGTGTAATCCCTTCTGGCTGCTTTGGGGCTTTATCATTTCTCAGACTTACTATTATTAACATGTTACAAAAGCTGATGTTTTGGGGTGAGTGTTTTTCAAAGATTTCTCTAAATCCCCGGCCCCATTGCTTACATTTTAGATCACCCATGTAAGAGGGCCTTCTCCCGACTCGTCTCCAGAACAGGTTGGGCACTGTTCTGAGCCTCGGAGACTCCAGGAAGAGAGTCTGGGTGGGGTTTTTCTTGGGCAGGAGTGGAGGTTCACGTGCCACGGAATGGGAATGTGGTGTTTGTTAAGCACTTACCATGTGTCAGGAACTGTTCTAAGTGCTGGGGTAGATACAAGCTAATCAGGTTGGACACAGTCCCTATCCCACATGGACTCACAGGCTTAATCTCCATTTTACAGATGAGGTAACCGAGGCACAGAGAAGTGAAGTGATTTATTTAAGGACACACAGCAGACAAGTGGTAAAACTGGGATTAGAATCCAGGTCCTTCTGACTTCCATGCCCATGATCTACCACTAGGCCATGTTGCTTCCACTGAAAGTCTGCCAATTTGCCTGTCAACTTGCCAAAACTTTTACTACCACTCCCCATCTTGATCAAGAAATAGTACTTCAGAGCCAATTTTACCTGTCAGTCACATGCTCAGTCAATCCATCACTGGTATTTATTTGTCTGTTTACCTGTTTATTTTTAATGGTATTTGTTAAGTGCTTACTATATGCCAGGCACTGTTCTAACCGCTGGGGTAGATTCAAGATAATTAGGTTGGTCCCAGTTTCTGTCCCATGGAGGGCTCACAACCTCAATCCCCATTTTACAGATGAGGTAACTGAGGCACAGAGAAGTGAAATGTCTTGCCTAAGGTCACACAGCAGACAAGTGGCAGAGGTGGGATTAGACCCAGGTCTGTCTGACTCCCAGGCCCATGCTCTTTCCACTAGGTCACGTTGCTTCTCAGTGAGTGCTTTCTGTGTGCAGAACACTGTCCTACGTGCTTGGAAGTGTAGACTAAAACAGGGACGAGAGACACGTTCCCTGCCCACGAGGAACATGGTACTGTTTTGCCTGGCTAACCATGCTCCTAATTTTCTGCTGTCCCTCTTCTTCAGGGGCAATTTATCTCTTCCTAGGCTTTTCCCAAGCACTTAGAACAGTGCTTAGTACCATTACCTGATTGATTGAGAGAGGCCACTGCCATTCAGGAACACCCACCCCGAGAGAAGGAAGAGCTGCCCAATCCCTTAAGGTGGCATTTAGGATGCAAGAGCAAAATGACAGGCAGTAATCCCCCTTGAAGAACGTAGATTTAAGCTCCCCATTTCTTGAGGCGGGGATCCTGTCTACGAACTCTTTTGCATTCTACTCTCCCAATCCCATTTTACAAAGCTCCAACGCTCAATAAATGATCAATAAATGCCATTGATTGATACCTATATGTGAACTCTAGGCTTGGTGGTTCTTCCTTCTGAGGAGAATTAACGCTGTCTACTCTCCTGCCTTAGCTTGACTTGTCTTTCTCTGCCTACTTTTCCCCTCTACTTTCCATTTTGGGAATTTCAGAGCTACCCCTCCTATTCTCATTCAAATTGCTTTTTCATCATAGCTCTACCCTCTGGCTAACCTTTCCTTCTGTTATTCTTGTGTGTCCTTGCTCACTCATTCCCCTACAGACCTTCAACTCCATTTCCTCAGTTGTATTTCCTCAGGTCCCATTCTTTCCCTATCTTCCAGACATCCCCAACACCATTACAGGACCCTGTCTTATCCTCCTCCTCTCCACCCATCCCAAAACTCCCCATCTATTTGATCTCTTTGCTTTATTATGCTCTCTGACTCCTTTCCTTCTGCTCTCCAATTTATTCTCAGTTTATCCCCTCTCTCTTCCTCTCTTCTTTACCCATCACTGCCTTTGAGCCCCTGTCACTGTGACACCTCCTGTCTCCCATCACTCCTACATCCCTGAGCCCCCTGTGTTCTAAAGTAATATCAGAAATCCCCTCAAATAGAGCCAAGAGAGTACGTATTTACCAAATATTCCCCTTGAGTATCGTGAGAGGATTGTATATGTCCTTGGGCATAAAAGAAAAGAATTTCAATGTGAGCCATTTTCTATTAGGGAATACAAAAGATGCAACATTCTGTCCATTTTAATTTGGCTTAATGTAGCCCTCATCAATTCAAGGCCTCCGGGGGCCTTCGTTTCCTCTTCTGCACCTTTCTTCCCCCGAGAACATAGATGTTTCTCTAAAGTGGGAGCTCCAAAAAGGTCTCTTCTATAAACAGTGGCTATTTCTTTTAAGAGGCTGTTGTCAGGCTGCTTCAGAAAGACATTGAAGCAGGGATGCTTTATTGCCTTTGAAAACCCAGGCCTGCACTTTGCTTGCAGAAAAACAAAGCCAGTTCCTTCTTCCAGCCTCATGCCCCGTTGCAACCCTCTTGCCTGCTATCATGCAAAGTGTCTGGAATTTTACTGCTGCTTTCCGAAGACTCCATTGCGAGACCGATCTGAAAATGACAATTGGGTGGTTTAGACTGAGATCTGCCTCGGTCAAGCTCCTGCCGACATGCCCTTTCCCTCACGTGCTCTTTGTGGCCTATAGAGAGTTGTGGAATTAGACCCATGTGCATTTCTGTTCTTACATGAATGAAGGCACTCACCTCTCAGCCTGGGACCCAAACTAAGGAAGTGCCTCAAAACTAAGTGCCCGTGGGAAGCAGAAAGAGGGATTGAAAATGATGAAAGAGACTGCTGAGCCCTCTGGCACCAGGGATCCCGTCGGCTTCTGTCAGCCTTAGAAGGAGACCCCTACACTATTTGGCCCTTTGAGACCACAGCCTGAAACTCTGTTCTGGTGCTTTTCTGTTTGTCATTTCACGGCCGTCCTCGTCTCATATATTGTTTTTGTGCTTTTATCGTTTCTTCTTCCCATAGGTGTCTATCGCTAATCCCTCCTTCTCTTTTCATTCTTCTATTATGAGTCCCTTGGGGCCCAGGGGCAGGGGCTAATTTTCATGCAGCTACTTTTTCCTTTTGCTTACTACAGCACATAGTAGACTCTTAGTAAGTGCTGTAACTACTACTATTACCAATTTTTCTTATGCATAACTTCTTTCTGAAAGAGTCTCAGCATACCTTCAAATCCATCCCAAGAAAGGGATTCGTCCATGAATGAATTGTCAGTGCTAGAAGCTGGATCAGGGCCTGATTACACTAAACACAGAGCAGTGAAGTGATTCACCCAAGGTAACAGGATCTCGGTGAGTTTGGTGGCTTGGGAACCCAGGGTTTCCATCTCTGCTAATTCTGTTGTACTCTCCCAAGCACTTAGTACAGTGTTAGGCACGCAGTAAGCACTTAATAATTACCACTGATTGACTGATTGACTTGGTCCCCCCAGGCAGGCCACACCTAAAGCAACCTGCATAACTGGGGATTGCTCCAGGTTTTACGGATATTCAGAAAAAGAGATCCTTTCAACTTATCTTACTCAGTCATTCCAGTATTTAATTGACTCTCCCTGTCAGGAAGTTCTTCCTTGCAGCTAACTGAAATTCCTCCTACTATAGTTTAAATCTATTTAATCTTATTCTCTCCTCACTGGAGATGGAAATAGATGGGGAATTCATAAATCCAGGCCTCAGGATCAAATATCATCCTGCAATAATTCACATTCACAGAAGACCTAAGGGAAGACCTGCAGGGAATAAAGGAAAAATGTGATTCTTTGTCAGGGAGTGAATATCCAACTCAGGATTATCTAGATCCCTTGCTTTTCCTCCCCCTCTCCCCTGCCTCCTCCTTCTCATCTTCATGCTAGCAATATGCTTTTTGACCCACTTTCACCCCAGTCATTGAAAGGAAGGAAAAAAAGAGATGCATTACAATGAACCCATTTTGGTACATAAAAGGCTTGGTGGGAAGAAATGAGACAATTGACTCTTAGATAGTATATTGGTTTTGCTAATCCGTGCTTTCCTCCTATATGGTCAGTTAATCAAGGGCAGCATTCCCTAATGTCTAACACATAAGCCTGGGAGACAGTAGGATCTGGGTTCTAATTCTGTCTCTGCCAGTTGTCTGCGGTGTCAGACCCTAACTTGAACAAGACACTTAGCTTCCTGTATTCACTTACCTCCTCTGTAAAATAGGGATTAAGATTGTGAGCCCCATGTGCAATACGGACTATGTCCAACATGATTAGTTTGTATCTACCCCACTGCTTAGCACAGTGCCTGAAACTTAGTAAATGCTTAAAAATTACATTAAAAGGGGAGTAATTTACATATAGGGTCTTGCTCCAAATGCCTACTGAAAGTATTCCCTTGTGTCAGTGTTCATAAAAGGGTTACTGCATGTTCTCTTTCTTTTATACTTACTAATACAACTAATATTAACAGGATTAATAAATATGATTCCTTTTACTAATGCTAATAACTTTGGCATTTGTTAGGTGCTTATTATGTGTCAAGTGCTATACTAAATGTTGGTTTAGGAAAAAAATGAATTGTGGTTAGACATGGGGTTCACAGTTTCAGACGGAAGGAGAACAGATATTTAATCATTTTACAGATGGGGAAACTGAGTGCCAGAGAAGTTAAGTGATCGTTCCGAGTTCACACAGCACACAAGTGGCAGAGCTCAGGTTAGAATCCAGATTATCTGACAATATAATACAAGAAGTAAAGGAGGAGGAGGAGGAGCAGGAGGAGGAGGAGGAGGAAGCAGCGTTGCCTAGTGGAAAGAGCGTGGGCCTGAGAGTCAGGGGTTCTTCAGTCTAATCCTGACTCTGCTATCCTCCTGTTTTTTGACCTTGGGCAAATCATTTCACTTTTCTTTGCCTCAATTTCCTCATCTGTAAAATGAATACCTCTTCTCCTCCCTTAGACTGTGAGTCCATGTGGGACAGGGACCTGATTATCTCGTATCCACTCCAGGACTTAGCACAGACCTTGACACAGCGTAAGCACGTAAATTCCATGAAATTAATAATAATAATAATAATAATAATGTTATTGGTTAAGCACTTACTGTGTGTTGAGCAATGTTCTAAGCGCTGGGGTAGATACAAGATTAACAGGTTGTCCCACGTGGGGCTCACAGTCTTCGTCCCCATTTTACAGATGAGGGAACTGAGGCCCAAAGAAGTTAAGTGCCTTGCCCAAAGTCGCAAAGTTGACAAGTGGCGGAGTCGGTATTTGAACCTATGTCGTCTGACTCCCAAGCCCGTGCTCTTTCCACTAAGCAACACTGTTTCTCAGCATGATGATGATGATGATTATTAGTACTGGATGTCGCAAATTGGAATAACTAGTTGCTGAGCAGTGGGTAAGACCCCTATTCCATGTAGGCTGTACCAGAGCCATGGATTAAATTTGAGATCCTGGGAGATTTTGCTTGATTTAATCCCTGGGTCCGATGCACACAGCCTGGACCCGGACCCCACCTGCTGCTCAGTGGCTAGACTCTCAGAGTCAGCTTGGATCTGTCAGAGTGGAAACACAGACTGTGAATTCATCTGCTGAATTCAGCATGGGGGTTCCAGGAAATCTGGTCTGCAGCTTCTGCAGCTGCAATAATGAATATGGAACACAGGGCTTGAAGCCTCCGTACAGTGTAACATCATGAAAGGAAGAAGCAGACGAATCTATTGCTGATCAGAACAAGGGACCAGAGAACTTTCCTTCCCTGCGTTCTCTATGTGTTCGTTTCTTCAGGGAGTTCCCTGCTCACATGTCCCTGTCTTCCTCCTCCTCCTCCTCCTTCTCCTCTTCCTCCTCCTCGCTCAGGAGGTGGAACTGGCTGGCTGCTTGAATGTCCCCATGGCAGATCTAGACTCTGAAAATAAATAGCCAGTGGGCATCTTCAGTGCAATGAAATTTACTGTGGCATGCAGGAAAGGTTTATCTATTTTTCTTCCAACTGCTATCTGAAGCAAGTTTTGTCTAAGACAGGTATGAGCAGAATGAAATAGCAGGAGGAGGAGGAAGAGGGGAAACGCAGGCTCCTGAAAATGCTATCTTTTCTAAAACAGGAAGCGGGCACTGATCACACCTGTTTGCTCCCAAAATCTCCATCCCAAGGGAAGAGACAGAGATTGTTTACTTCCTCGACTCAGGGAATTCCAGCCAACCACTCCTACCCCTGGAAATACCTGGACACTGAGGCCCAATGTGTTTTTCAGCCTGAATATTTCCTTTGGATTTTTTTTTGTCTGGGTAAACGGCAGTAGCCAAGACCTTTTTTTAGGATTGATGAGGACTCTAGGCCCCTCCGGGTACATTGTGCTTTCTGTTGGTGTAAACCTTTCAAATCAAAGAATGGTTGCTTCGGCATCCTCCATCTTAACAAGATTTCATCCTCATATTCAATAAATGACAACTTGTGTTTTACCTCCCCTTAAACAAGACTCAGGGGTGTTGGGCACAGGAGTTGAATCGCGAAAACAACTGCGGCTCTCCAGACACGAGACCTGTGTTCTGGAGCGTGGTTGGGCATTACTCCCAATCCGGCCCTCGCCCAGCACCCATCCACATTTAACTAGCGTTGACATCACCTCTTCTTCACGCTCTTAGGAGACATAGTGGAAAATGCTAAATCGCTCGTGGTTTGGCGGCACAATCCTAGCTCTGGGGAACGAGAGCATTTCCGGAGCTTCGAGCAAGTTCAATTACTGTCAGTTAATGATGATTAATTTGCAATTAGGGCCCTACAAAAGGGTGGTGTGTGGGAAATAAATATTGATCTTCCAATTTGCAGCCACATGCATATTATCTAAGTTCCAGGAAGTTTGCCCTGGGTCACAGGGGCTGCAACCCCTGTCTCATGGGACCAGCCTTTTGAGGGTCATCTTTCTTGGCTCAAAAAGCCCATCTTCTGACCACAGGCTCTGCACTACCCAGCCCAGACAAGGGGTTCTCCCTTTATCCTCTTCCCCCCTCCCCTCCCTGCTAGGAGTATATCCATCATGTAAATTCATCCCTTTGTCTAGGAGGCTTAAAAAGCTTCACCTCCGATTGCATAGCTGTATTTTTTCAGGCAAAGGACTTCTGAAGAGCTAGAGGGCTCAGTGCGCTGCTGAGCCATGGGTCCATTACTGGAGTGATCTGTCTAATTAAACTTCACTTAAAATAAAATAGCCCATGAAGAATAAACAAAACCTCCCACCACCTGTTTGTTTGGTTTGCATTATTTGCATTATTGCATTATTATTGAGAAGCAGCGTGGCTCAGTGGAAAGAGCACGGGCTTGGGAGTCAGAGGTCATGAGTTTGAATCTTGGTTCTGCCACTTGTCAGCTGTGTGACTGTGGGCAAATCACTTAACTTCTCTGTGCCTCAGTGACCTCATCTGTAAAACGGGGATTAACTGTGAGCCTCACGTGGGACAACCTGATTACCCTGTATCTACCCCAGCACTTAGAACGGTGCTCTGCACATAGTAAGTGCTTAACAAATACCAACATTATTATTTAACCAAACCAAAAAGCCAGTCCTTTTTGGCCGACCAAGCCAAAGCCTTCCAGCAAAACCAGAAGTGGATTCAAAGACCTCAGCAGGCAGAGGAACAGACAGGGACCATGGATAGGTATAATACTTCATCTTACAGAATCTGTTATCAGAAAGGCTCAAACGCTCTGACAATCATTATTTTGGGGCAAAAATGCAGAGATTGATGACTTAATTGACACAGTGTCTGGCACATAGAAAGCACTTAATAAATATCATTATTATTATTATTATTATTATTATTATTATTAATTGAAGGAACAATACAAGGCAGGGACCTGATTCTCGGTCACTCTCTTAGTCATCAAATTCTGTGGCTTTGCTCAGATCTAGAACTTTTCTTCTGAGAACCTTGATCTAAGTTTAGTCATGGTGGGGTGTATGTTCTTTGTGTAGCTCAGTAAGAAACAGTCTACTCTTAGGGAAATGCTGAAGGCAGTTGCCACTGGCCAGACCCACATTGGGTGATAGTGGAACTTATTAAGCAGTGCTCGATAAAGGGCAGGATAGCAATTCTTCTAGAACAAAATCAGGTCATTGTTCTACAGGGGATGAGGTACTTTAGTAGCTTGGTGCCATTAACACATGGGTGAGTCATTAACAAATGACTTTGCATGGGTGAGATGTACTTTTCTAGATGGTTGGGTTAATCTGTGTTCAGACCTGTGGTTAATAGAGGAGTAGTATATAATACTGAGATCACCTCATCCTTTACTTTGGCTTTCAAAGACAAGTTTACGGCCCTTCGTTGATCTCTAGGAATGATAAGTCATGCAGTCGATACAGCCTTAAGAACTAAACCCACATTTTTATCTTCGAATCAGGAAAGCTGCATCGTTTTGGAGCTTTCACACCCTGTACAAGGAATTCCTTGAGCAAACAGATCATTCAAGAGGTCAGTGATTGCAAGTGCAGGAAATTGAAGCACAAAGCCAGTCGGTGTGATTGTCCCAAAGTCATGGAGTAAGAGCTAGAAGGTTTCGTTAAGAGATTCCCTGGTCTTTGCTCATCTTATAGTACCTTTAGTGAAAAACGTGAACAGAAAGAGTCCTGAGCTGTACAATGCAGGGTCCTATTTCAGTTTAAGTGGATCACTAGGTCTGGAAAGGACAGGATGTGAAGCTAAAAGAAAGGGCATAAATGCCTCAAGCACTACATCATTCAGTTCTTTTTAAGTTTGGAAGATAAAATACTATGGAAATCCTTATGGAAAAACATACTGCTGTATTGGAATCTATCACATGGCTTTGGAGCTACAGTACCTTGTCATCTGTGTAGAAACGTAAACTTTATCACAGGAAATGGCATCAAATTTCCTTTCAGCAATACACGTAGCATCACTATTTGCAAAATTTCTAGCTGTTTTGCAAAAGTATTTCCATCGTAAATTCAGCCCAATTTTCCTTTTGCTTCAAAAACCTTTTTCTGAGTTGATAATGTAGACTGTTTAGCCACTCCCTCAGAATGAGGATGAACCATTTTTTTTTTAAGACATGAGGAGAGGGACGTGAGGAACTATTTTTGAACTGTGTAAGAGTGGAGAAATCTGCATTGGTAACAGAAAGAAATCTGCCTCTGCCTTTTCGTTTAATAAATATTTCTTAACTTATTAAATGACCTCTACACAACTACTCCAAAGTGGTGTGAACTGCACTAACTTGAATTTTGACTGCCTTGGTGTATCAGTCTATATCGGGAGAAAAATCACATCCTCAGCCTTTTGGTGTCAGAATTATCTAGCTACCCCCACGGTTATGGGGATCTTTTTACTTTTGGTTTACAAGGTGAGCATCGAGGTTTATCGGTTGGCACCGGATACATATCGCATGCTCCAAGGGAGCTGATATTATCCAAACCCTGGAGAGGCAGAGGGGACCCCAGCCGTACTATTCCCCTCCCCTATCCTGCCGTAGATCCAGCCCAGTACAGTCTAAGGGAAAGAGCAGGGGACTATGATTCAGAAGCCCTGCCTCTGTGCTGCCTGCCTACCTCAGGACCAGATTGGAAGGTAAGAAAAGGGGAAAAAAAAGTGGAAAGAATCCCTTGTAAATTTATCCATATAGCATTCTGGACTCCAGTAGTTTGAGCAGAGGACACAGGATTTATCTACCTAGAAAAAACAAATGGTAATTTAAATTTGAATTCTAATTCTATTTCTACTTAGAAAATTTTGACAGCTGCTCACTCTTCACTTGGGAGTCAACATGGGACTGGGAGTCAAGAGACTGGGATTCTAGTCTCAGTTCAATCATTTGCCTGCTATGCGACTTTGGTTAAGTTTCATATCTTCTCTGAGCTTCAGTTTCCTACTCTGTAAAACGGGGGAGGAGGGAAAGTCTGTTCTCCCTCCTTAAATCAGTCAATCAATCAAGTCAATCAAGTATTTACTGAGTGCTTATGCTGTGCAGCATATTCATTCATTCGTTCCATCATTTACTGAGCGCTTACTATGTGTGAAACACTGTACTAAGCACTTGGGCGAGTTCAATACAACAACAGACACATTCCCTGCCCACAATGAGCCCATAGTCTAGAAGGGGAGACAGACATTAATATCTAAAAATAAATAAATGTATAAATAAATAAGTAAATTACAGATATATACATCTGTGCTTTGGGGCTGCAAGGGAGAATGAATGAAGGGAGCAAGTCAGGTGATGAAGAGGTAGTGGGAGAAGGGGAGAGGAGGATTTAGTCAGGGAAGGCTTCTTGGAGGAGATGTGCTTTCAATAAGCCTTCTAAGTCGGGGAGAGCAATAATCTGTCTTATATGAGGAGGGAGGGCTTTTCAGGCCAGAGGCAGGAGGTGGGCTAGAGGTCGGTGGTGAGATACACTAGATCTAGGTACACTGAGAAGGTTACCGTTAGAGGAGCGAAGAGTATGGACTGGGTTGTAGTAAGAGAGTGGCGAGGTGAGGGAGGAGGGGACAAGTTGAGTGTTTTAAAGCCAATGGCGAAGAGTTTTTGTTTAATGCAGAAGTGGATGGGCAACCACTGGAGTTTCTTAAGGAGTGGGGAAACATGGTCTGAACGTTTTTGAAGGAAAATAATCTGGGCAGCAGAGTGGAGTATGGGCTGGAAGGGGAGAGACAGGAGGCAGGGAGCTATACTCTACTCTTGGGAGAGCACCATAGAATTAGTAGACATGATCTTTACCTTCAAGGAGCTTACAAACTAATGTGGTAGATAGATTCTAAAATAAATTACATATAGAGTACTTTATGTCCTGTGGTACAGGAACTGTGTCCTATCCTATTATCTTGTCACTATTCTCTTATTTTTCTGCTTACAGGATGCCAGCACTGTGCAAAGTACTGGGATATGGACAAGATTATCAGTTCAGAGAAGCAGTGTGGCCTAATGGATAGATCACTGGCCTGGGAGTCAAAAGGATCTGGGTTCTAATCCCAGCTTGCCACTTGTCTGCTGGGTGACCTTGGGCAAGTCACTTCATTTATCTGTGCCTCAGTGACCACATATGTAAAATGGGGATTAGGACTGTGAGCCCGATGTGAGACAAGAACCGTGTCTTGTTTTTCTTCTATCCACCCCAGTGCTTAGTATAGTACCTGGCACAGAGTAAGTGCTTAACAAATATCACAATAGTTATTATTATTATTATTATATACTCCCTGTCCCACAAGGGGCTCCCAATCTTAAGAGTTAGAGAGAGTACATATTGAATCCCCAGTTTATCCCCAGGAAACTGAGGCATAGTGACCTTAAATGAGTTGCCCACTGTCAAACAATAGGCTTCTGGAAGAGTTGGGGTTAGAATTTAGGCCTTTGGACAACCAGATTCATCTTTTCTGGCCTTCCTCATCAGTAAAATTGAGATATTGCATTCTGCCTCAGAGAAGTGTAGTGGGGAATGTTCAGGAGGAGAGACTACATGCTTTTGGCATTGTTGCTAATGAAAACGTTGATTCAGAAATCATCCCAAATCACCCCAAGGAGAGAAAATTGGCTTGAATCCCTAGTTATCGAATGGAGCCCTCGGTACTGGGCTATGCCTCCCCAAAGATTGTGAAGCGGTTTCTCATTTGGTCTTCCAGTTCATTAGATTTTCATGGCGAGTCCTCCGTCACCCACCACTCCCAGCTGGTATGCAAAGCAGCTTCCAGTTCCTGGAACAGTGCAAGAGAAGGTCTGACAGCTTTTGAGTTGATAAACAGAGCTGGCTGGTCCGAGCTCATTTTTTATTTGTTTCAGGGTCTTCATCTCGTTCCAGTCTGTATTCGCTACTTGTGTGCTTCCCATCTATGGTTTCCTTGCTTTATCGTAATTCCAAATAATCAGCGTCCTGTCGGATTCTTCCGGGGAGCCAGCGATACTTCCTCTTGGTCACAGATTCCATTTTGCAGGTTTTCCCAGAAGGAAGTAAAAGGTCGTGCAATGCCTTATGCTTAATCTTGAGTTTTTCATGAAGTGATAAGGAACAGATGGCTTCCATTCCACATCACCCAGTATTCTATGCAATCATGAAAATTCCAAACCAAATTGCAGATCCATATAAATTGGTATACTAAGCATGGGCACAAGGCTCTACCATCCCTACTGGCTAAGGAACTGTCTCCACCTCTTCTCTGTCTCAAATTCTGGTCTTTGAGTGGTGGATCATGATGATTTAGAAAATGGAAAGATCAGTGTATCATTTTATATCTTTTCTCCTTATATCCCACACCTGGAAATTGGGGGATCAATAGAGATAATCAAAAAGAGAAAATGGAACTTTGTTAGTGCCTGAATTTTTATAATAATGATAGTGGCACTTGTTAAGCACTTGCTCTGTGTCAGACATTTTACTAAGTGCTATGGTGGATACAAGCAAATCAGGTTGGATATAGTCCCTGTCTGACTTGGGGCTCACAGTCTTAATCCCATTTTTAAAGCAGAGTTAAATGAGAAACAGAGAAGTGAAGTGACTTGCCCAAAGTCACACAGCAGGCAATCAGCAGAGAACTGGGATTACAATCCAGGTCCTTCTGTCTTCCTGCCCTATGTGCTATCCACTAGACCACACTGCTTCTCAGTTGGGCTAATAATGAAGCTGAAAGTCTAAATTAGGTAATATCCATAAGGGTAGATCTTTTAACACATGTGCAAAACTGGGAAGCAGTGTGGCTTAGTGGAAAAAGCACAGGCCCGGAAGTGAAAGAACCTAAATCCTAATCCCAATTTTGCAGCTTGTTTGCTGTGTGATTTGAGGCATGTCACTTCATTTCTCGGTACCTCAGTTACCTCATCTGTAAAAATGGATATTAATACTATGAGCCCCATGTGGGACATGGACTGTGTCCAACTTAATTAGCTTGTGTCTACCCCAGGCCTTAGTCCAGGACCTGGCAAATAGTAAGCACTAACAAATACCATTAAAAACAAAACACAACAACAACAAAAATTAGCAAAAATGTTCCCTGTCCATAGTTAGCTTGTAGAGTGGGAGACAGACATTAATATGAATGAATGAGCAATTTATAATATTCAATTTGAAGATATGGTCCGAGGTCACAGGTCCGAGTGCACAGATGATGCAGAAGGGAGAGTGAGTCAAGGAAAGAGGGCTTAATCGGAGAAGCCCCTTTGGAGGAGATGTGTCTTTAATAATACTTTGAAATTAGAGAGTGTGGTGGTCTGGCATATAAGGAGGGAGTGGGAGTCCCAGGTTAGGGAGAGGGCATGGTAAAGGGGTCAGCAGAGAGATAGGTGATATCGGGGCAGAGTGAGAAGCTGGCATTAGAGGAGCATAGTGTGGGGGCTGGGCTGTAGTAGGAGAACAGTGAGGTGAGGTAGGATGGGCTGACCTGATTGAGTGCCTTAAAACCAATAGTAAGGAGTTTCTGTTAGATGCGGAAGTGAATGGGCAACTACTAGATGCTCTTGAGGTGTGGGGAGACATGGACTGAACATTTTTGTTGGAAAATGATCCGTGCAGCAGAATGAAGTATGGACTGGAGTCCGGAGAGACAGGAGGCTGGGAGATCAGTGAAGAGACAGATGAGGCAGTCAAGGCGGGATAGGATAAGTGCCTGGATCAACATGGTAGCAATTTGGATAGAGAGGAAAGTGCAGTTTTTAGCAGTGTGGTGAAGGTAGAATCAACAGGATTTGGTGACAGATTGAATATGTGGGTTGAGTGAGAGAGATGAATCGAGGGCAACACCAATCTTACAGGCTTCTGAGATAGGGAAGATGGTGGTGTTGCCTAGAGTGATGGGAAAAAGAAATGAAATATTCTCTGTCACACACTTATATGAGAAACGGGAATTGAAATGCTCTCCCACAGAAGATCCAAAATGGTACTACTGTACTGTACTCTCCCAAAAACCTACTAGAGTTTTCTGCATATAGTAAGCACTCAATAAATACCATTGATTGATTGATTATTTATTGATAGATTGAGGGCAAGTGTCAAGATAGAAAACCCATATTTACTGATAAAGGTCTAGTGGAGAGAGCACAGGCTTGGGAATCAGAAAAGTTGGGGTCTAATCTTGGCTCTGCTACTTCTCTGCTGTGTGACATTGGGCAAGTGACTTAACTTCTCGGTGCCTCAGTTACTTCATCTGCAGAATGGGGATTAACGCTCCCTCTCTCCAATTTAGACTGTTAGCTCCATGTGGGTTGGGGACTGTGTTGAATCTAAGTACCTGAGAAGCAGCATGGCCTAGTGGACAGAACAGAGGCTTGGGAGTCAGAGGGCCTGGGTTCTTATTCCTGCTCTGCCAGTTGTCTCCTGTGGGATCTTGGGCAAGTCACTTAATTTCTCTGCACTTCGGTTTCCCTAAGTAAATGAGGATTGAATTCTTCTCCCTCCCACCTAAACTGTGAGTCCCATACAGGACAGGGGCTGTGTCCAACCTGATACGTTTGTATTTTCCCCACTACTGAGAACAGGGCTTGGCACATAGTAAGCGCTTAGCAAATGCCATTAAAAATTTTGAATTGAAATGACACCCAAATCATCCTGCTTCTGCTTATCTCTTCCTTCAATCTCTGTGGATAAAAAATATGCACAAAACCCTTGACTATCAGTAAATCAATATATGTAGTGATCATCTACTGTGTGCAGAACACTGCACCAAACTCTTCAGAGAGAATAATATAGAGAGAATACATGTTCCTTGCTCTCAAGCAGCTTACAGTTTATCAGAGGAGGCAGAGACATAATAAACGGCAGCTCTTAAGAAGAGCATAGAAAGATGGATATGTGGATGAGTAAGTGCTTCCACAGAACAATATGAAAGCAAAATGTGCAGAAGTGCTGCAGGTGATTGATTGGGAAGAGTCCAGAGATGCTACAAAAATGTTGAGGTGTGTTTTGGAAGGATATGGCCCAGAGAAAAGAAAAATTAAACTGGGAAATCCTTCTGGAGGAGGTGGGAATGGTTGCCTATCCACCTTCGCATGAAGCAAAAACTCCTCACTCTTGGCTTCAGAGCTCTCCGTCACCTTGCCCCCTCTTACCTCACCTCCCTTCTCTCCTTCTACAGCCCACCCTGTACATTCCGCTCCTCTGCTGCTAACCTCCTCATTGCGCCTCATTCTCGCCTGTCCCGCTGCCGACCCCTGGCCCCCATCCTACCACGCACCTGGAACGCCCTCTCTCCTCACATCTGCCAAACTAACACTCTTCCCCTCGTCAAAACCCTATTGAGAGCTCACCTCCTCCAGGAGGCCTTCCCAGACTGAGCCCTCCCTTTCTATCCGCCCCTTCTCCCCTTCCCATTGACCCTACTCCCTCTCTCTGCTCTACCCCCTTCCCCTCCCCACAGGACTTGTGTATATTTGTACATAATGTTACCCTATTTTATTTTATTAATGATGTGTATATATCTGTGATTCTATCTATTTTGATGGTATTGATGCCTGTCTACTTGTTTTGTTTTGCTGTCTGTCTCCCCCTTTTAGACTGTGAGCCTGTTTTGGGGGCAGGGATTGTTCTATATGTTGCCGAACTGTACACTCCAGGCGCTTAATACAGTGATCTGCACGCAGTAAGTGCTCAATAAATACGATGAAATGAATGAATGAAGAACTCTGAAGATGAGGAGAGCTGGGGTTCATTGTATTTGAATGTGGAGGGAGTTTCCACTGTGCTTCACCTCTCCTAATAACCTACTGTGGTCATCTTCCATTCTCTTCTCAGGGCCCGTGGGTCTTCTTGTCTGGGATTCAAGTGGGGATGTTAGAGTCCAAAGGTGGAGAATAACTCCATTGCTTCTGTGTCCTTATGCCAAAGCCCCCATCAAACACCAATAAAAACCACTCTCAGATTCTATCCCTGTTTAATAGTACAGAGATCTATAGTATGCTCATCCACGCACTTTCTATAATCCCCATCAAACACTTCTTTCTAGAACAATCCTTCAGTCTCTTTGAGCTGTGTGTCTCTGAAAACCTTTTATCAGTCATCAAGGCGCTAGTTATCGGTATTTTATCCGACACTAGATTTCACATGACATTAGAAGGCACTCCGCAGTTTAGGGTTATTCTCTGATTTTATGACTCTAACTTGTGTCTTTGAAGCCTTGAAAACCACATTATGGGGATAGCAGTGGCTATTCACACTCAACTCCAATCCAAACTAAGCTCCTCCACCATCCTTTCTACAATGCATCCCAGAAGGGCACTTCTTATCACACTGAAATTAAGTTGAAATTGCAGCTCAGAAATAAGTAAGCCAAGCCAAAGAGATGAGTTTTTAATCTGGATTTCAGAATTGAAAATGCATCCAAGTTGAGAAGCAACCAAGGGAAAGTGCTCCATGTTTGCAATGCACCACCATTAAAATCTCTCTTTCGGGGAAAGTCTTAGTGCCAAGAATGAAAGTAACCTTCCTCTTTGGGAGAAGAATTAGAGATGAGATTTGTGGTGCCAGGTGGTCATAAGCTCAGAGTGAGAAGATTCACAACTCAAGCAAGTAAGGCTAAATCCTCTAACCCATTCCATGAAAATAAGCACCGCCGTGTTTCCTGCTAATCAAGCAGAATCCTGAAACAGGGTTAAAGCTCCAGAGAATTTGAAAGAGTTGCCTAGCGGAAAGAGCAAGGGGCCTGGAAGTCAGAGGTCCTGGTTCTCACCCCAGCTCTGCTACTTACCTATTGTGTAACCTTGATCAAGAGATTTCTCTGTGCCTCAGTTTCTTAATCTGTACAGTGAGAAACAAATACATGCGATCCTCCCCCCGACCTTTTTTTTTAAAATATTTTTTATGGTATTTGTTAAGGGCTTGCTATGTTCCTGGCACAGTTCTGAGGTCTTGAGTAGATATAAACTAACCAGTTTGGACACAGTCCATGTCCCACATGGATCTCACAATCAATTCCCATTTTACAGATGATCCTCTTAGACACTGAACTCTGTGTGGATCTGGGACTGTGTCCAACCTGATCATCTTGTGCCTGCAGTGTTTAGCACATAGTATGCACTCAACAACTGCAATTATTAGTATTGGTATTACTATTATTGCTATTATTGTCATTTGGATCTCGTTGGAGGCTTGTGAAAGATAAATGAACCCATTTGACCTACTGCTTGGACTAGGCCTTATACAGTAGACTGGTCTGTTTGGAAAAGTAAATGATGTGAAAATTCACAGAATATAAACAACAAAGCAAGTTGTACAGTACAGAACCAGAATACCCAGGATACTTGACCTAAAAAGAGAAAAAAAGTTCATTGTTTATTTTTTAATTAAAGTTTCAGGTATAGCAATAGAAGCTACAGCTGTTACCAGACTGATTTAAACTCTTACTTTCTAGCAACCAAAAGAAAACAAGTCTTTTGGCATTTCCATTTGTAATTCCCTTTCCACTGAGGTTTATTGCTTCGTTATTTTCTGCGGTATCAGGCTGAAACTATGCTTACTGCTTGGCAGCAGCCCACATACATAGATAATTGTGTTAATGGCTGTTATAGCTTTCTGGTTTTTTAAGTCCTAGGGTAGTGGCCCAAAGGATAGAGGATTTAAATTAAAGATGGAGAAACTGGTTTCAATAGAATTGTATTAACCTAGTCATTTTGGTGACTTGAAAAACAGATATGTGGGCATAATCTTCCCCAGTGCTCAAGACTCACCCCTGAAGGCCACTGTATTCCCGTTTAAGGATCAGTGTTTGTACCTACTTTTCATTTCCAAGTTCTCTGCCTTTCAGATTCCAGCTTACCCCCGAGAGGAAAAACAAATGCTGTTTCTGGAGCATTTCTCTCCTTCTGAAAGCCAGATGTGCCAACGTCTTAGGATAGAGCCTGATTTCTTGGCTAGAAAGGACTGAGAAAATGTCAGAGAAGCAACTAAATTTCTTGCTGGCTTTTCAGTCAAAGCTTTTGCTCTCTTCCCATCACTAGCTCAGATAAACTTAGCCTAATGAAGTTTCACAGTTTATCACTTTTCAGGATCATTTTCTAAGCTGCATGAATATAAGCTGGGGTCACGCTTATTACATGCAAGGGCTCTAAAAATGTAATTACCAGTCTGCCTCTGGCAATCGACCACCCTGCTTTGAATAATATGTAGTTGCCCTTAGCATTTGTGGATGACACTGTACCCAAGGCAGAGTCTGTTAGCATGTGGTTCTGTGGCTAATGGAATAATAATGAACTTTCAGTTCTTACACTGTAGAGCAAACTGTAGGGACTTTTGTCTGTCTCCTTGAGATTTGGGAATTTGTGTCTTACTCCTGTTGCATTCTACAACGGCGTGGTGCAGTGGATAGAGCACGAGCCTGGGAGTCAGCAGGTCATGGGTGTTAAACCTGGATTTGCCACCGGTCTGCTGTGTGACCTTGGGCAAGTTACTTCTATTTCTCTGTGCCTCAATTGCCTCTTCTGTAAAATGGGGATTGAGACTGTGAGCCCCATATGGGACAGGGACTGTGTCCAACCCGATTAACTTGTATCTACCCTGGTGCTTAGAACGGTGCTTGGCACATAGTAAACACTTAACAAATACGATAATCATTATTATAATTACAAAGCACTCAGTACAGGGTCAGTAGGAGTTCAATAAAATGTGATTAATTGATAGATTCATTGATTGGGAAATGTCTTGACCTGTAGGTGAGTCAGAATAAGCTCTATACTGCTGATGCAATCTCATTAGATCATAACCTCCTTGAGCCAAGAATCGCCTTCTACCTTTATTGTATTCTGTCAAGAATTTAGCATAGCACAGGTTCAAAATAAATACCTTGGACTGAGTGATACCTGTGAAACAAATGCTCTTCAGATAGGTGTAGTGGAAAGAACACAGGGCTGGTAGTGAGGAAACCCTGTCTCCTCTCTGGCCTGGAGCAAACTAATTAATTACTCTGAGTCTCAGCTTCCTTATTTGTGATATGGAGTTAAAATGCCTGTTCTGTCTCTTAGACTGTCAGCCCCATGTGGAACCTGTACTATCCCTGATTTGCTTATCTTTTACCTAAGTGAGGGACTGACAGTTCATAAACACTTTATCAGTACCATAATTATTATAATCACACTGTCCCCCAGTGAATACTAAGAAATAGTTGATGAGTGAATATCATTCACTTCCTGCGACGCATTCTAAGTAAGCTTTTGGGTGAGTGCGCTATGAAAATAAACAGCCACATTCCCTGTCCACAGTGAGTTTACAATCTAGATCTGGCCGGTAGTTTTTTATACACTCATTTTTAAAGGCATAATCCCCATTTTGAGTCTTGTTGCTTCATAATCTTCATTTCCTTCATTTCTGCCCCTAGGCGGAGTATCCTGTAGAACGAAGGTGATTAGTGTGGGGGTAGGGCAATCTGGTGGTGGAGCCCGAGAGAGGGGTGTTGGAAGAGAAGGGAGAAGGAAAGGGAAGAAGGAGATGGGGCTACTGCTGAAGGAGAGTGGAGAGGAAGGACTTTAGGCCTGCTAAGTGGTAGGGTGGAACCTCAAAAGAATAACGAACTGGACATTTTGGGACATCTGGTCACCATTAGTACAAGCTTTTAGTTAAGTGGATTTCAGTGCCTAGACAGTATTAAACAAAAGACACACTTATACATACATCGCCAGCGGTGTGGTCTTTCCAGTTCAAGGGAAGTAGGGTAGAGAGATTACATCCATAGCATCGTCAAGAAGGTAAAATCTATTTCCATCTTCATGGCAGGGTGGCTCCCTGTGTTCCTTTACATGAAAATCACACTCTTTTATTATCATTATTATTATTATATTATTATTATACATTATCTAATGTATTGTGATTAATAATTGTGGTATTTGTTAAGTGCTTACTACATGCCAGGCATTATTCTAATCAGGTTGGGCACAGTCTCTGTCCCACGTAAGGCTCACAGTCTTAATTCCCATTTTACAGTTGAGGAAAGTGAAGCACAGAGCAGTTAAGTGACCCGCCCAAGGTCACACAGCAGTCAGGTAGCAGAACTGGGATTATTACGCAGGTCCTTCTGACTCCCCAGTTGCAGATGGAGGTGGGGCTTTTTGGGTGAGATGTGTCCATCGAATCGCTATGGGTCAGGGATAACTCGACAGCATAAGACAAGACCTTCTGACTCCTAGGCCGGTGCTCTATCCACTAGGCAACACTGCTTTTTTTTCCCTGACTCCTGAGAAGGGGCTCAGCTGGCTCGGGGTGCAAAGCAGCGTTGTCTATGGTAAAGGGCCTCCAGGACCCCAGGGACAGCGACATGGGTTCTAAATACTAGCTCTTTCACTGGCTTTCCGTGTGACCTTGGGCAAATCACTTAACCTCTCTGAGCCTCCATTTCCTCAACCGTAACCTGAGGGATGATAATGCCAACTTCTCCCTAGCCCTCAGAAATGTTAAGACAACAAGTTGAGACAAGCGGTGTGAAAGGGACTTAGAAAAAAAAAAGCACCCTATCAACTCAGAGTACTAAGACAGTTTTCTTTCACTTGGCCTGCTTAGGATCAGATCTCTAATATAGCGAAAAAAGTTGGTAGCAGGTGTGTGTTTGTGGTGGGGGTAAAGAAAGAGCAGAATAAGAGAAGAGGAGAAGTGGAGAGTTTTCCAGATGGGCTTAAAGCTTACTCTGACTGATTGAATGATCTTTGGTCAAAGAAAGAGGACCGCATTATGGTTTTGTTTGTTCTCTTTGGAATGTATTTTTGTAAGTGAGTAACAGAGATGGTATCTCACAGGCAACTCCTCAGCCCAAGGGGGCCTCAAAGTCACAGGGCGTATTGATAAGCAGCCTGGCCTAGTGGAAAGATAATGGGCCTTCGAGTCAGAGGACCTGGGTTTTACTCCCTGCTCTACCATGTTTGCTGTGTATCTTTGGGCAATTCATTTAAATTCTCTGTTCTTCAGTTACCTCATCTGTAAAATGGGGATTAAGACTGTGAGCCCCATGTAGGACAGGGACTGTGTCCAACCTGATTACCTCGTATCTACCCCAACACTTAGAACAGTGCTTGACATATAGTAAGCGCTTAACAAATACCACAATTATTATTATTATTGTCAACTCACCCACTGAGTTCCCCCTCTATGGTCAGAGCAGTAACCAGAACTATAATATTTGGTGCCATATTTTGGTGTATCTAGCACAGCTACAGAAAACAAACTGCTTTGGTAGAACAACTATCACCGGATTGAATCGGCCAGAAACCCAAAGGTCAGGTGCCTTGCAAGGGTCCTTTCAGTGAAATTATAGCCACCATTGGAGTTAAACATGAATTTTGATGGAAGGCAGGCATTCGATTACCTCGCAGCTTGAAATATTTGAATGGTGCAGTGCTTCCTGGTGTAAAGTAAGGTGAACTTTGCCCTAAATTCAATACCTTTTAGAGTCTTGTTTTATCAGGAGGTAACCTAGAAGTTCCCCTCCCAAGGTCGCACCTGGAGAGTTTCCGGAACTCTACCTGCCTCAACTATGAGGGAGAGTCAAGCAGAGGCATATTCATTCCATTCCTAGCTTGGGCACTGGCTAGCGGATGGAAGGCAATCTGCTACAAGTAAAAATTCACAGCAGCAGCGACATGGGAGAGGGTCGAGGGCGGAGGCTCAGGTTTACTGCACAGAAGGAGGCAATGGTAAACCTCTTCCATGTTTTTACCAAGAAAACTCCATGGTTACGCTACCAGAGTGATTGCAGGTGGAGGTGGGGCGTTCTGGGAGAGAAGCATCCATGGTGTTGCTATGGGTCGGAGAGGACTCTACAGTATAAGATAAGGCAACCTAGAAGCTGGTTGGGCCTTGTGGACACTTATCTTTCCCCTGGGTATATCACTTGTCTTCTTTTTTGTTGGTTTTCAAATAGATTGTGGGGCTGTTTTCATCTTTCACCTCCAGCGTCGTTCTAGGTACCAAACAAGACTGTCTGAATAATTTGGAGAGTAAGAAGGCTAGTGCTACTAAGAAATGATGAGGAAGAGTATATTTCAAGCTAAAAGATGAATTGATACTTCGATCTTTATATTATTATCTCCTCACCACCCAATAGCATAGTTAACTTCCTGCAGTTCTTTTCCTCTTTGACAAATGGCTGCCGTGGGCCTTCCAGAATGAAAGGAACAGAGATCTCTCTGAGACAAATGCTGAGGGACCTTATTTGCCTTTGCTCAGACATTATTAAAGAGGAACTGAGGATTGGATACCAGAAATCTAATATAAACTTCAGTTAATTCCCCAACTGTGAAAGATTGCCCCCAATACTATATTCACTGAACAGTCCTTCGACAAGGATCTAGTAACAGTCTCTGGAGTGCATTGCACTTATACTAAGTATGAGTGTTAGTCTACTTTCCTCAAATTATCCTAAGGAGTGGAGTTCCCTCCCTGTGCCTTGGAAAAGAGAGTATCCCATGGACTTTTTCCCCCTTCTTGGCATTTATTAATTGCCAACAAAACACTAAATACAGTGCAAGCTATAGTACCAGTCAGATTCCCACAGTGTTGAGATTGGAAATGATTTACACTGGGAACTTTCTTCATATTGCTGTCAAATCATCAATATTATTCAAAGACTTGCCTTCTGGGGGGCTAGGTTTGAATTTCTCTGGCACTTTCTCCACTAGATAGTTGAAATTGCAATATTCCCCCTTTTCCCCATTTTCTCTCAACTTTGTTCACGTGGCATTTTTAATGTGGTGCTCCAAGGGCCTATGACAGGGACATTTAGTGAGAGTTATCTCCATTTCTTAATGGAAAATCTGAGGTGTGGGAATATTAGAAATGATCTAACATAGGTTTTAATAGTTAACCAAGAACTACAAGCTTTAAAAAATGCAAAGCAGGTTAGATGTAGGGCCTGCCCTCAAGGAGTTTGCAATCAATTGCTTTGTCAGTTGGCCAGGGAGAAGCCAGAATCAACAGCAGGGCAGCCATCTCAGTGAGCCGCTCCTTCCACGGGCAGCAGCTTGGCCTAGTGAAAAGAGCAGGGCCTTGGAGTCAGAGCACCTGGCTTCTAATCCTGGCTCTGCCACTTGCCTACTGTGTGACCTTGGACAAGTCATTTTACTTTTTTCACTTTCACTTCACATTTCACTTCTCTATGTCTTAGTTCCCTCCCCCTTAGACTATGAGCCCCATGTGGGACAGTGATTAAGTCTGAGCTGAGTATCTTGTATCTACCTCATTGCTAAGTACGGTTCTTGGCACATAGTAAGCACTTAATTAATGCTAAAGTCATGGTTATTTTAATAGTGATTTCTTCTTTGACCTCCAGGTCCTTCTTCTAGCTTTCAAGGGAAGTATGATCCCCCTGCTCCTAGATTCCTGCTTGCCATGTTATGGAGTGTGGACTTTGAACTTTTTAGGTTTAGGAAAATCCATTCTGGCTTTTTTGGGGGGTGGGGGAGGCGGTGTTCAAAGTATGCAACGGAGCAAGTGATTTTCTCTCAACTGCACTCACTCTGTAGAAATCCCATTGTCAGCAGAATACTTTTCAATCCAAACAGCAATTCTACTACTTCTAGTGACTAATGAAGTTGAAAATATCTAGGACCTGCTGTGCTGATGCCTAAGGGAAGCGGCAGGGGTGAGCAGAAAGAGCATAATACTGGGAGTCAAGACCCGGGTTCAAGTTCTGGCTCTGCCACTTGCCTGCTGTGTGATTTCGGACAAGCCATTTAACTTCTCTGGGCCTCCGTTGACTCACCCGTAAAATGGGATTTAAAATACCTCTTTTCTCTCAGAATTTGATCCACTGAGCGGGAGAGTGTGTCCTACATGATTTGCTTTTATCAACTCCAGTGCTTAGAACAGTGTTTGGCACATATATGCACTTAAATTCTATCCTTAATACAATTATTCCCTTTGTCCTTCATTTAATGATGTGACTTTTGTTGTTTACAATTCCATTTTGTCCTGTCCCATGAAACTGTCCGTGAGTGTTGATGTCTCGCTAAGCTGCTACACCCAGAAAACGGTCTGTCAATATATTGAGTATCACTCAGAAGAATTTAATGCGGATGTGTCTTCCTTTTCCATATAAACCTTTTGAATATTCAAATTAGTGACTTGGAGGCTCTCCATTGGGCATTTTATAGAAAACTGGAAGGATTCAAAGGACTCTTGAGAGTCCTTCAATAGAGTTTCTTTTTCCTTGTTCCATCATCAACTCACTGGTCTTTCGTCACTGGGAGAGTGAATATAATCGTTCTCCATTACTGCAATGTGTGTTTTGATCATTGCAGTACAAAGGACCTACGCTATCAGATGCATTTGGTGACAGTGGTAGGCAAACCACTGCTTATTTGGCGGTAAACCAGTCTGACTCCCCTCTGCGGACAAAGGCTTAAGATAATAAAGCAAAGTAGAAGGGACCATAAAATCTGAGAGAAAACTGAAACCAAAGTAATTAATGTGTGTGTTTCACATGAACACTTTGAATAGGGAAAGTGTTTCTGGCTACTTAAAATATCCAACACTAGAGTGCAGAGACTATATTGTGTGTCCATTCTGTTAAGTATCCAGTGCATTATGGGGACTGAATAAATATTAAAGAAAATCAAAATGAATAATTCACCCCCTAACACCACCTTGAATTCAAGGGGAGGGAAGTGGGTACTGTAGCGCTGTTGGTGAGTTATGAAAGCTACAGTGGAGAATTAGCAGAGGAAAAATCACTCACTTCTCCATCTGCTGCTGCTAATAGAGACAGTCAAAATGGGGCCTTGGTCTTTGGAACTGTGAGATGGAAGTCATAACTCCCATCCCCACTCTGCCTTTCACACTGGCTATGAAGATTCATTTTAAAATGACAGACTTTTGAGGAGGAGAGAAATCTAGAGAGTCCAGCTAGTCCATCGCCCGACTCATGTCAAGACCGTTGCCACCCTTGCCAGCCAGCAGGTATGTGGTTATGTTATTAGAGAGCTCTGTGGAGAGAAATTCCCTTCCTTGGGTAGTCCTAGAAGGATGCTGAGTGTCACTGGGAAACATAAATGATAAGTTACTGAATTTCATGGCAGCATTTTCTCTTCGTCCACCCTAGATCACTCTTGCTCTACCCCCAGAGACATGAATCAGAGTGGGGTGAAGCCATTGGTTAAGAAAACAGAGCCCAGGTTTCCCACTGGTGAGTCACCTCTTTCTCTTAGATTTTCCTGAGCTGTCTTCTCAAGCTGTATTCCACCTCCCATTCTCCCCACCTTCTCATTCTCTTTTCTCCCGCTCAACTTGGTTTCTTCCACACAGTCTCTTTCATTCCCTTCCACTGCAAAAGGACTCCGTGTTCTAAATGCATGAGTCGATTTATCCAGAGCTGCGGTGGTTGTTTAGGAATCAGCACTGCTGTTTACACTCAGAGTGTCCATAAAAATGTTATTTTAGTCCTGACACTGATGCTTATGAATAAAATTTAGATCTCATTCAAAAGTACATTAGCTACAGTTATCTGGCGCCTTGTTAAAGCATTAATTTTTATTGAGAAGAATACACTGCCAAACCTTTCCTTCTCCATCTCCCGGCAAACTAAGCACCTCAAAGTGGAGTGACTCGTAAGCAGAGACTTTGGTAATAGGAAATAACAGTGTTTCACTATATCTTTACTTAAGGGACCGGGGATTTAATTTGCAGGCGGCGTTTTTGTTTTGCCACAGCACTGCATCTGGAGCTTGGCAATTACATTTCATTAACATGAAAAATATGAGCTATAAATCATTGATCAGAAACAGGCTTTTAATCGCCCTGCTTAAAGCGTCAGGGAGTTGGCAAGACATGAGTTATTTATGAATGCCTGGGTATTGGATGTGCTGGAGCCAATTAGAACCTGGAAGCCACTTCTTCTCACACTTGGGAAGTGGCAGGGTGGAGAGGGGGCTGTCGGGAGAGAAGAGACGTTTGAAGCCAATGCCTAAATGTCAGACCCTCTCTGCTATTTCGGAAGAAGCATAATTTTTTTTCAATGGATTTCTCCCATGAATCTGGGGTGGAGTAGGGGTGGAGAGATGGGAAGGCAGAGAGAGGTCCACTGGCTGAATATTAAACTCGGCAAGATTTATTTTTAATCCAAGCCCGCAAACAGCTCTAAGTAACGGGTTTCATATGGCTCCCACCTGATTAATATTGCTGCACCTTGCTGTCCTCCTTACCCAGTGCAGTGGCAGCTGTGCCCTTTTACATCCTATTAACCTTGTCTGTAGGAATGACACCTGGCTAAACTGAAGAATTAGCTCTTGTAATTAGGAATGTAAACAACCCCATCCTTCCTTCCAGCTATCCGAGGGATTTCTTGCTCTCTCAGATTCTACTTTTCTTGCTACCTCTGCCCTGCCAGGAGATAAAGAACCCAATAAAGTCATAACTCCATTTTGGCTGCTTGAAAGATCTCAATCCCACCTCGTGCCCCTAAAATGTCACCTTTCAATAAAAAACCCATTTGTAGCTGGGACTGTCTTGGCCTCATCTGTTTGTCTCTGGGGGAAGGCAGGGTCTTTCCTGAACTGGGTCTCCCTCTAGACTGTCAACTTGTTGTGGGCAGGCAACATGTCTGTCTACTCTGTTGCATTGTACTCTCCCAAGCATTTAGCACAGTGCTCACCACACAGTAAGTGGTCAATAAATATGATTGATTGCTCTACACCTCTTAAGCACTCAGTAAATACGACGATGATGCAATAATATCCTTACTCCTTTCTCTCTCTCGCCTCTTTTCCCGTCTCATTTCTAATTTGTTGTAGTTTAGCAGGTAGCACCTGGGCTATGGAGCTGTGGAAGGTTTTATTCTAAAGCCAGTCATAAACGCTATAATGGAATCTTCTTTTGTGTCCTAACAAATCATTGACCTCTTAACAGTTGGAACTAGCAAGGATCCAGGGTGCTGCCTGCCTCATTATAGCCTCAGTATGCTCTCCTAGTATCTTGGTGCCATCAATAACATTGATATCAACTAATTTAAACCCAGTGAACCAGTGAACTTGATCTGCAGGTGTATTTATGAGCAGGGTGCTAAGTAGATGTTTTAACGAAGGAGAACGTTTCTTGCTTCAATTAATGCGAAAGGTAGCAACTGAAAAGGAAATATTAGGGGCATTAAGTTTTATATTGGCTCCATTTATAATATAAGATGGTTAATGTTCTTAATCAGTTTATTTCTATGTTGACAGTTATGGTTAAAATAGCTTCTCATGGCAATTGTGACACAGTCATTATGCAAAGGCTGACTCAGATATAATTAACCAGTAAGTTTCACTTCTCTCCAAAATGAATGGGGGTGGGAGTAGACTAGAGTTAGATTTGTCAATGAAAAGGTCTGAGAGGTGCAGATAGAACAAGACCAAGCTTAGAGGATATTTGTTCAAGCGAGTTTTAGGAAAGAGATTTTAAATGTTCATAATAAAAATGAATGCTGTAATGAAAAAGGGCTAAGTACACCCTTCCCACTGCTAAGTCATGTGATGAAGAAGGGGAGACAGTTAAGGTGATTGCCTTTCCTCTTCCCCCAACTCCAAAAAAAAGGGCTTCAATCAATCAATCATTCAATTGTGTTTATGAGTGCTTACAACATGCAGAGCACTGTGCTAAGTGCTTGGGAGAATACACTATAACAGAGTTGGTAGACCCCTTCCCTCTCCACAGGGAATTTACATTCTAGAAGGACCACCTTATCTTTTTAAACTTTCATTCTCAGAGACTCAGATTTAGGACATATCCTAGTGAAAACCTGGTAATGGCAGTTAAAACGACCCCAAATGAAATTTCTTATTTGGAGTTTGCGCAGGGCATCAAAGTTAATATCGTATCCCTCTTGTTTAATGGTATTTGTCAAGCACTGACTATGTGTCAAACACTGTGCTAATTGCTGGGACAGGTACAAGTTAATTAGGTTGGGCACAGTTTCTGTCCCACATGGGGCTCACAGTCTAAGTAGGAAGGAGAGCAGGTACTCCCCATTTTACAGTTGAGGGTACTGAGGCATAGAGAAGTCAAGTGACTTGCCCAAGGCCACACAGCAAGCAAATGGGAGAGCTAGGATTAGCAATCAGATCCTCTGACTCCCAGGGCTGTGCCCTTTCCACTAGGCCACACTGTTTCTCTTGACCCAAAACCATTGGTTAACCCAGGGTTGGAATGGCATATCCTCAGGTTCTGGCTTTCTGATTGTCCAAAAAGTCAGGTGCCCAATCTTTGAAAGTCTCCATGCTTCTTTCCCAACATTCATCAGTCCACCAGTTCATGTGTCAGTGCCTCAGCAGAGCTCACTGTGAGCTGAAATGTGATAGGGTGCCACACTAGCAATTCTTTTTTCACTAGTACACTCTTGTGCTATAATTTTCTCCTAATGCTCCTGCGATAAAGGCATTCCTCTGCCCTCTGATAGAGCTGTAACGTGGAATAAGACTGGTGCTACCTGGTCTGGGAACCATGGGTTTGAACCCATCATCGTCCCTCTGTTCTGGCCCAGAGCCAAGAACTGCAAGAGACTATTTTGAAAGATGAGATGGGAGTGCGAATGTGGATGTAAATAACTAAACAGAAAATCCATTATGGGCAATTCTCAGTGAGCAGGGAGGAGGGCAGTGTAGTAGCAAGATTAGACAAGGAGTCTTGACTGTAAATTGACTTAGTGATTCAAGCAACAGTAGGTTAAGCTGGGACCACTGCAGGTCATGAGGCCTTAGAGTCCGGAGCCATTCACTCAACAATTTGCTAAGCATCCCAAATGTGCATAGCTCTCTTCAGGGACTGAGTTGGAGAAAGGCTATATTTAGCAAGTCTGAGATTATATTGAATAAACCAGGAAATTTCAAAAGTACATTGGGACAAGCTGGGTCTACTGGGTTTTCATCTCTGCTCTGCCACTTGCCTGCTGTGTGAAGTTGGACAAATCCCCTCTCTTGGCCTCAGTTTCCTCATCTGAAAAATGGGGATTCAGTAACTGGCCTCCCTTCTACTTAGTCTGCGAACCCCATGTGGGATAGGCACTGCGTCTGACCTGATTTTCTCATATCTATTGCAGTGATTAGTACAGTGCTTGGTACAGAATAAGTGCTTAACAAATGCCACAATTATTATCATTATTGTCATTTATTATATTTTACCAGACAACTTCCATCAGTCAATTATATTTATTGAGGGCTTAGTGTGTGCAGAACAACATACTGAGTGCTTGGGAGAGTACAATGTGACAATAAACAGACAATTTCCTACACACAGTGAGCTTACTGTATAGAGGATGAAGAAAGGAAGAGGCTGTGTAGGATCGTCCATGCAAACAGCCCTTGGGAGAGAACAGCGTATGAGAGGAAACTTCAAGAACTGGTACCTAAAAAACCCTCAGGAAAATACACTGTAACTCTGAAGAAGATTAGCAGGAGAAGAAGTTCTGAAAGAAGATGCCACTGACTTTTTTAGGCATTTGTTTACAGTCTTAATCCACATATTGAAGATGAGTTAACTGAGGCACAGAGAAGTTAAGTGACTTGACCAACATCACAAAACAGACGAGTGACAGAGTCAGCATTAAAACCCAGGTTTTTCTGACTCCCAGGCCTGTGCTCTATCCACTAGGCCATGCTGCTTCTCTCCCAAGGTCAAAGCATTGAAGAAGTCTAGAATCAGAGAGTGGGAGGACATTGAAGATAGCAAGCATGGCTTTAGCTGGGTGTGGGGTTGGGGCAGGAAGCCAGCTAGGGTATTTGTCTGGGAATCAGACTAAAGTGTAGTGGCAGGCCTCTCAATTACCTCCCCAAGGGAAGACAGATTTTAAAGTCCCCCAGTTAGGGAAAAACCTGGTCTGAGGGAGTGGTCTAAGGAGAAGAATGATTGTATCCACAAATAGTTCTCTTTAAGCACCCCTCTTTCTAGTTCTGGCATTGCATGGATCAGGGCAGATGAGCCATGTTTGTTCATTCATTCACTCAATGATATTTATTGAGCACTTACTGTGTGCAGAGCACTGTACTAAGCATTTGGGAAAGTACAATACAATAATAAACTCTACAGTAAGTTTTCAGTCTAGAGATGGGGAAACAGACATCTGCGGTGAGCCCACAGCAAGCTGCCTTATTAGTGACCGTTTGTGATCCTGCAACCAACAGGGAAGAGACTGGCAAAGGCACTGATGTGCTCTACTTGAGGACAGGTGGTTGCCAGCCTTTGCAGGTGGGGCATGGAAGGAGGTGTGGCTTTCTCTCCCTGCTCTTCCCAGTATCGGGCCTGAACCAATCAATGACTGCCACAAAGTGCAGCAGCTGTGACATCTAAGGCAGATAAAAGGTGGTTTCGTGGAAGCACCTGGAGTAGAGACACATAGAAGGTAGGAAGAAGTAACAACAGAATGGACTCTTTTGACCTGCAGACTGGTATTGAACTGTGAGTGAGAATACGTATGTGTCCATCCCTTGCATGTTGATAAAACTCAGTTTAAAGAAAACAAACACTTTCTATGGTAATGTGGGTGGTGTGGTTTGACTCTACTATATGTCACTGAGGCTACCCTGATTCAGGGAAGTCCTGGTTGGTATAAGCCAGGGTGCTTGTGATAACATCAGTGCAAATAAAATCATATGTTTGTATATAAGTATGGTGGGCTGGGAGGGGGAAAAAGCAAAGAGAGCAAGTCAGGGTGACCAGAAGGGAGTGGAAGCTGAGGAAAAATGGGACTTAAATTGGGAAGACCTCTTGGAGGAGATGTGCCTTCAATAAGGCTTGGAAGGCAGGGAGAGTAATTGTTGGATTTGAGGAGGGAGGGTGTTCCAGGCCAGAGGTAGGATGAGGACTAGGGGTTGGTGGCAAGACAGATGAGATGGAAACACAGTGAGAAGGTTAGCCCTAGAGGAGTTAAGTGGGTGGGCTGGGTTGTAGAAGTGGAATAGCAAGGTGAGGTAGGAGGGGGTATGTGTTCTTGGCTTTTTTTAATGTGTGATATTTGATAAATGCTTACTATATGCCAGTCACTGTTCTAAGTGCTGGGGTAGATACAAAGTAATCAGGTTGGACACAGTCTATGTCCCATGTGAGACTCTCAGTCTTAAGGCCCATTTTATAGATGAGGTAATAGAAACAGAGAAGCAAAGTGACTTGTCCAAGGTCACACAGACAAGTGGCAGAGTTGGGATTAGAACTCTGACTCCCTGACTCCCAGGCCTGAACTCTATCCCCTAGACCATGCTGCTTCTCTTGAGCTCTTGTTTTGAGCCCCCACTTCTAAGACATCATCCTTGGCTGGGTGGAAGGAGAGAAAAAACTTTGAGAAGTTGGAGGGGAGGAGGAGCTAAAGCTTGATTGGGAGGCAAGGCTGTTCTCATCACCCTAACTGTTGTCTGGCAAGCCTAGGAAGGCTGGACAATATGATTTATTTACTTCCAATCCCTAGGGATAAACTAAAAGTAACACCTGCCCTTCTGTTAGTACCTGAGTTCTTTAGTAGGTAAATTCAGTATTACATCAATCAATCAGTGGTATTTAGCAGATTCTTTGTGCAAAACTCTGTACTGAGCCCTTGGGAGAGTAAAGTAAAATAGATTAGACTATTTCCCTGCCCTCAGAGTTTACAGTCTAGGACACTGCAATCTATTACATCAATTTAGAATTGTGAAGTAGGGAACTCTTGATTATCTACACTATGGATAGAGCATGAGCTTGGAAATTAGAAGGACCTGGGTTTTAATCCTGGTTCCTCCACTTGTCTATGTGATTTTGGACAAGTCAGTTAACTTCTCTATGCCTCAGTTGCCTCATCTTTAAAATGGGGATTAATACTGTGAACTCCAATGGGGACATGGATTATGTTCCACCTGATTAGCTTGTATCTATTCCAGCACTTAATATGGTGCCTGACATGTAGTAAGGGTGTAAAAAATACCATTAAAAAATAGCGGAGGGGAACTGTGGTTCAGTTAAAATGAACCGAATAATGGCCCAAAATGATGAGGTCTTTGTGGTGAGGCTTATCTATATGATGGAGAGGTAGGGGTGGGGCAAAGGAATCTGAGAAGACTGGTATTGCAAACCGAAGGTGCCACAGTAGAAAAAGGACAAACTCCCAGCTGGTGACCACTTCACAGAATGGTGTAGTGGATAGAGGTTGAGCCTGGGGGTCAGAAGGTCATAGGTTCAATTCCCCACCCACCACTTGTCTGCTGGGTGACCTTGGGAAGTCACTTCACTTGTCTGCCTTTGTTCCCTCATCTGTAAAATGGGGATCGAGACTGTGAACCCACCCAATTTGCTTGTATCTACCCAGTGCTTCGTACAGTGCCTGTCACATAGTAAGTGCCTAATAAATATCACTATTATATTATTCATATCCTCTATTGGGTCTATTCTTCCATTCAAAATGACATGGCCCGTACACACGTAAACATTGAAAAAATAAAGTCTGCTATAGACAACCCACAAAGTGGTTAATCCACAGAGTTAATAAACCTCTCACAGGTGATTGATTCCGTTTGATTTGGTATCCAGACTTTTACCAGTTTCACAATGCACCCAGCCTTCATTAAGAGGAACTCTGACTTTTCAATTAAGAGATTGTATATATGTTAATTTCCCAGTTAGAATCCTTGTTCTGCACTTTATCCTAGACAGTTCCCTGTCCGTATAACCTCACCTAGTAACCTACTGAATGGTACTGTCTTTAAAAATAACGCTTTTCATTCTGATTTGATTTTCACAATGAGGAAAATGCAGTGCCTCAAGAGAACAGAAAACCACCAGTGACTCTGAGATATCGGTCATTTTAAATTAAAGTTTAAAGACGAATCGGTTTGGAATTCCGGCCACAATTAACTCTAATACGCTACTTTTTTCTGAAAACTAAGGTGACTTTTTTCCTCAATGATATAGTAGAGCTTTATTTTGAGTGATGCTGGATTTAATGGTTAAATCAATACGTGTATTTAGTGTTAGGCTTTATTTTAGCACTAAGCGACATGAGATAAGCAGACTTAGGGTGTGTTAATTGGTTTGTGTTTAGCATTTAACCTAATCAGGGAGTATGCAAGGCTTCCCAGGGCCCCTCCAGCAAGGCCAGAGTGTTTATTTTAACCAGGCACTGTTTACTTTATTGACTGGAGAAGAATTGCTCTGGTTTCTTATATACTTGAACATTAAGCTGGATTTGCAAGTGTAACTCCAGAGGTTCAGCATTAGCCTAAAATCAGCACAAGCCCATATGGGGGGGTTCTGGAGGCAGCTTGGTATTTACCAATGCAGAGTCAATGAGGGATATTAGTCACTCTCAGAGTACAAACACTTTACGAAGTTGTCAACTCCATGAGCAAACAGGAGTTATTTCCACCTCCCACTGGTTTGGTTATCTAAATACATGCATACAGGAGAGACTTGGCTATTTCTTCCCCTCCCTTTCCCGCGGTCCTGGAACGCCCTCCCTCCTCACCTCCCGCCAAACTGATTCTCTTCCCCTCTTCAAAACCCTACTTAAAACTCACCTCCTCCGAGAGGCCTTCCCAGACTGAGCTCCTCTTCTCCCTCTACTCCCTCTACCGCCCCCCCCTTCACCTCTCCGCAGCTTAACCCTCTTTTCCCCCCATCTCCCTCCGCTCCTCCTCCTCTCCCTTCCCATCCCCTCAGCACTGTACTCGTCCGCTCGACTGTATATATTTATTACCCTATTTATTTTGTTAATGAAATGTACATCGCCTCGATTCTATTTAGTCGCCATTGTTTTTACGAGATGTTCTTCCCCTCGACTCTATTTATCGCCATCGTCCTCGTCTGTCAGTCTCCCCCGATTAGACCGTAAGCCCGTCGGACGGCAGGGACCGGCTCTATCCGTTGCCGACTTGTTCATTCCAAGCGCTTAGTACAGTGCTCTGCACATAGTAAGCGCTCAATAAATACTATTGAATGAATGAATAATTCACTAGTTAAGACAAACAAGATAGATCCTTCTTCCAGAGGACCCGTCAGATAAATCCCACATATGCTCAGAAGTTTTTTTCATGGTCACAAAGCTTGGTTTCATGAACCCCTACTGGAAAATGGGGTTTATAAGGCAAAGATTCAAGAAAAGTCTTTCCCCATCTTGCTTTCCTCTCTGTTAGTTCAAGAGCAGAGGCAGGTATTATCCCCATTTTACATGGGGGCAAAATGATTAACGGATTGACTGATTTACTTGCCTAAGATCACACAGCAAGTCAGTGACAGAGCAGGAACAAGAACCCAATTCTCCTGACCCCCAGCCTTATGTTCTTTCTCCTTCACTACTGAGTTCCTTCTGTGATGAAAAGTCACATTTACACATTCAGGTTTTCAAAGATTGACAGCTCACAGTAGTACAAAGTCCTTAAATGTGAAAAGCTGGCAATATCATCTACTGTGCTGCCTTTCATTAGTCCAAGCCTGATATCCAAACTCTAGTTTGGGGGTCTAATTCCAGACTACCACATGTCTTCAGTGTACCCTTGGGAAAATCACTCAACTTCTGTATGCCTCAGTTTCCTCATCTGTAAACTGGGGATTAAGTAAGTACCTGTTTCCTCTTCCCCATAGACTGTGAGCCCCGTGTGAGACAGGGGCTGGCTGACCTGATTATCTCGTATCTACCCCAGGGGTCAGTATAGCTTTGGGCACATAGTAAGCACATCACAAATATCACAATTATTACTATTATTATTATTAGGCTTACCTTTGAGCTATGGGCAATGGAGTCGGTCGTCATTCAATTTTTGATTACTCTGGTTTCTTTGGGTGATAATTCTTGGGGGGAGGGGAGGATTCAGTTGCTAATTATTTTGTCAGTGTGCTCTTTAGATGATGATTTAAGTCAACAGACCTAAATGAGCAGTGTGGCCTGGCTGAAAGAGAATGAGCCTGGGAGTCGGAGGATTTGGGTTCTAATCCTGACTCTGCCACTTCCTTGCTGTGTGACCTTGGGCAAGTCATTTATTCAATCATATTGAGCATTTACTGTGTGCATAGTATTTTACTGAGCACTTGGGAGAGTACAATACAACAGTAAACAGACACATTCCATGGCCCCAATGAGATTACAGTCTAGAGTGGGGAAGACAGACATTAATATAAACAAATTAAAAACATGTACATAAATGCAGTGGGGCTGGGAGGGGGGATGAACAAAGGGAGCAAGAAAGGACAATGCAGAAGGGAGGGGAGAAGAGGACAAGGGGGCTTAGTCAAGGAAAGCAGCATGGCCTAGGGGATGAGCTCTGCTACTTGTCTGCTATGTGACCAGGACAAGTCACTTTATTTCTTTGTGTCTCAGTTGCCTCATCTGAAAAATGAGGATTAAGACTGTGAGCCCCATGTGGGATAGGGACTATGTCCAACCTGATAAACTTGTATTTTCACCAACACTTAGTATAGTGCCTAGCACATAGTAAGCACTTAAATACTATTAAAAAAAGACTTTTTAAAAAAAAAAAAACGCTGACTGGCTTAAAAAAAACTATGGACAGGCTGGTTGGACTACTCAGAATGATTTGGAAGGATTGCCATTGATCCAGTGACTGATCTCCACCCCCCGTTCTCTGGAATAGGCTTGACTCCATATAGGCATACAGAGTCCATATATCTGTAATTTCATATATCTGTAATTCATTTGTATATATATGCATATATCTGTAATTTTATTTATTTGTATTGTTGTCTGTCTTAACCCCTCTAGACTCTGAGCTTGTTGTGGGCAGGGAATTTACTGTTTATTGTTATATTGCACTTTCCCAAGTGCTTAGTACTGTGCTATGCATACATTAAGTGCTTAATAAATACAATTGAATAATTGAATGAATAGGCAAACATATATTGGGGCATCAAAAATACTTGGGGCAAGAGAGAAGTGACCTAACCTAGTGGAAAAGATCACAGTCTTGGGAGTCAAAGGATCTGGGTTTCTAATCCCAGCTCTACCACTTGCCTGTCACTTAACTTCTGTATGCTTCAGTTTTCTCATCTGTAAAATAGGGATTGAATACCTGTTCTCCCTCTCCCTTAAACTATGAGCCCCATGTGGGTGGGGACTGTATCTGACCTGATTATCTTGAATCTCTCCTAGCACTTAATAGAGTGCTTGGCACTAATCCCACTATTATCATGCTATTATTAATAGTTAGGGAAATGAGTACTGGTGGGAACTGCCCACCAATGAGCAATGCTTCTCACCCTTTGGTACCATCCCTCATTGGTCCAGGGAAATCTTCTAATCCCAAATCTGTGGGACCACAAAGTGTTATGAGACAGTTCAGTCCAGGACTTCAGAATTTAATATATCTAGGGTAAAATTTTGAAAAGATTGGTAATGGTACATCACCCTATTTTCCAAATCCAGAACTACAATTAATCTGTTGTACCATAAGCATGTTAAATATTCATTGGGTCATGTTCAGGGATACCTTGGCAATTGTGGTTAGAAAACCCCCATGAATGAGTTGAAACCGTGAATTCTACAGCACTAGAAATACTAGAGAAAGAGAGTGGTCTAGTGGAAAGAACACAGGCTTGAGGAGTCGAGACCTAATTTTAATCCAGGCCCTGTCATTTGCCCACTGTATTACTTTAGGCAAGTCACTTAAATACTCTGTGTCTTTCCTCATTTTAAAATACAGTTAAATACCTGTTCCCCACCCTGCCGTTAAGACTCTGAGCCCTGTGTGGGACAGGGACTGTGTCTGATCTGCTTATCTTATATATAGAGAAGCAATGTGGCCTAGTGGATAGAGCACAGGAGTCAGGAGGACTGGGTTCTAATCCCAGCTCCATTTATCTGCTGTGTGACCTTGGGCAAGTAACTTCTAATGTGCTTCAGATACCTCATCTGTAAAAAGGGGATTAAGCCTGTGAGCCCTGTGGGGGATAGGAACTGTGATCAACCCAATTACCTTTTCATTCATTCATTCAATAGTATTTACTGAACACTTACTATGTGCAGAGCACTGTACTAAGCACTTGGAATGTACAAATCGGCAACAGATACAGTCCCTGCCCATTGACGGGCTTACAGTCTAATCGGGGGAGACAGACAAAAACAATAGCAATAAATAGAATCAAGGGGATGAACATCTCATTAAAACAATAGCAATAAATAGAGTCAAGGTGATGTACCTTCTATCTACCCCAGCGCTTAGAACAGTGCCTGGCACCTAGGAAATGTTTAACAAATACCACTATCATTATTCATTCAATTGTATTGGGTGTTTACTGTGTGCAAAGCATTGTACTTAGCACTTGAGAGTGTACAATATAACAGAAAAATTCCTGCCCACAATGAGCTCACAAGTCTAGAGGGGGAGACAGATATTAATATAGAGATGAATAAAGTTACAGATATATACATACGTGCTGTGGGGATGGGAGGAAGGATGAATGAAGGAGCAAATAAGAGCATGGCAGACTGGAGGGGGAGAAGTGGAGAGGGAGGGCTTAGGCAGGGAAGGTTTCTTGGAGGAGATGTGCCTACAATATTATTATTATTATTGATATAATATAATTATCATTATTTACCCCAGAGCTGAGCACAGTGTTTGGTATAGAGTAAGAGCTTAAATATGATTTTTGTAATTATTATAATCCAAATGCTGCCTTCCCATCCAGGATAAGATTCCAGGCAGTGCAGAATTGCAGACACCTATCCATCCCTCCCCACCAAACCAAACTTCTTCACCATGGACAGCCTCCTCAAGGCTACAGGACAAATGCTCTAAATCGGGACTTTATTTGCCAAGCCTTCATGATTACATTTGATCAGGCTGTCCCCTGCTTTAGGTGTTCATTCTTCCACTCCAAGACAAAAGAAGCAGCAGGCTTTTGAGGAAGGGCACTGCTATTTATTATTTTTGTCTGTTGTTAATTCTGGGCTTTAAGTTCATTTATTATGTATGCAAAAATGGTAATACGCTGGTATTTTAATGTCTCTTAAGCATACAATATTCTTATTATTCCAAATGCTGTTTTTTCCTCCATAATTGAATGGTTTACTTTATTATTGCTTTATGTTAACGACTTAGCATTTCCATTTTTCTATAGGGTGCTTAATTGTAACAGGAGTGCAATCAAAATCAGGAGGGCTGCCTGCTATAATTGACTGCATCATATTAACGGCGAACATTACAGGAACAAAGTAACAAATAAAATGGAACCAGAGAGAAAGCAGATAGGAAAAGGGAGGGGAATAAGGGAAGGGGGAAACGGGAGGGGGATGCGGTGGGCAGGGTGGGGAGAGGACTGCGCTCCATATCGAAATAGATAGCAGCTTTGCAAAATGTAACCTCTTTCCCTGAGCAGTGACAGTTCGAACATTAACATAGATAGAGTGCTATTTATATCAGTTTGTACATTTAATCAGTTTTTTTGCAGTTTTCAGCGAGATGTGAACTATATCCCTTGTCCGAGGCATTTGGTTCAAATCAGCTGAGACAGAGAATAATCAAGATTTATGATTCTCATTCTGACTCCGATCACACAGTCAGTGCAATTGGTACTCCTCAGCTTCCTTTCCCCGAGCCTGACTGACACCCTCTTCACTTTCTCTCGCGCAAGTGATTTAATGTCCATCTTGAAAACTGTCAAAACACTTCTGCTGCTGCAGATAACAGCGATGCATTTTTTTTTTTTTTGGACTTCTCCCGTCCCCATGGCTCCCCTCGACTCTTCCACCACTGCAACTGCTGTGAACGTTTGTTTTCCTGGAGTCGGGGAGGACGCGTGCATAGGATTAGGGGCTGGGTGGACCAGGCGAGGGCAGAAGAGTTGACCAGCGCCCACCGGGAACAATTATTGAACGTAAGGAGCAGGGCAGAGACGTTTAATAAAACGTGCCGGACAAATCAATGAGGTATAGCTCTTAGAGAATCAAGGTAATTCCACCTTGTGTGGCCTTTACAACCATACAAATACCCAATAGAAAGAAAAGATCCCAAATGCCTAAGACCTTTCTTGGAAAAAATGGTTTTTACTGGGCAACAAAGATTGCAAGTTCAATATGAGTCACTGGTATCTATAAATAATGTTTCCACTACTAACAGGAAAAAAGGTATCTTGAGGCAGAATGAAAAGTCCACCAGCTAACCAGCTGTGGATATTCAAGAAGGATATTATGGTGGTAATGGCTGGGCGTTAGTTGAAGTGGCCACTATTCCTATTACAAATCTCTATTTCCAGGAGTGGATTTCCCCCTCCCCCCCAGGATTGAAAACATGGGAACCAAAAGGTAAACCAAATATTTTAATAAGAAGCCATCCACATCTCTCTTTATGCCTCATTTAATTCTGGGAAAGAAACTGAGATGGGGAGGGGAGTGGAGGGGGAGGAAAAAAAAAAAGAGTAGCAAAGACAGAGAGGGATTCCAATCACTTTGAAAAATTCTTTTGAATCAATTAAAAAATCAAATTACCTCAAGTGGATTAATTTCCATTATGGAATGGGCCAGAACAAAGATAGTTCTTTTAATCTATTATGATGACTTAAGGTAGAGACATTTTGGGAAAGAATCAATTTACAACCATCAACATTAGTTTCAGAGTCCAGGTGCTGTCCCACTAGTGAGCTCGGTTTCTGAAGCTAAAGTCTTAGAGGCATTTTAGCACACACAGAAGCTACAAAACAAACCCTGGGCTATGGAGCTCCTTAGCTTTTCCTCTCCTGTGAAACCACCAACCGGGTCTTGGTGGACAAAACAAATAGAAAAATTGAGGCATTTATCAGAATAATCCAAGCAGTCAGTCAGTGATATGTATTCATTCATTCAGTAGTATTTATTGAACGCTTACTATGTGCAAAGCACTGTACTACGGGCTTGGAATGTAGAATTCGGCAACAGATAGAGACAATTCCCACCCAATGACGGGCTTACAGTCTAATCGGGGGAGACAGACGGACAAAAACAAGACAACATAATCACAATAAATAGAATCAAGGGGATGTACACCTCATCTATTGAGCACTTACTTTGTGCAGAACACTGTTCTTAGGACTTGGGAGAGCATAATACAGTTGGTAGAGCCAGCCCTCAAAGATCTTACAGGGTAACGGGAGACAGGAACAAAAATTTCAGTTAAGGGAAGCAACTGATTGTCAGGATGTGCACATAAGTGCTTTGGGAATGGTGAGGAGTATCTAAGTGTTTGAGGGTGGGACTAAGTACATGGGAGAGGAGAGGGTGTGGGAAAGACTTTCGGGAGGAAATATTTCAGTAGGGTCTTGAAGATGGGTTGAGTGCTGTCTGAATAGGTAAGGAGTGGGAATTTCAGACGAGAGAGGGAGAGGGAAGGGTCAACAAGTGGGTGAGTTGAGAGTGAGGAACAATGAATTGGTTGGTATTAGAGGACCAAAGTGTGGCCATAAGGTTACAGTGAGAGAGAAGTGAAGATAAGTAAAGGGTGAGAGCTGATTGAGTCCCTTGTATCTGAGGGTGAGTTTCTTTTTGATGCAGAGATGCATTGGAGGCACCTCAGGAGTGGAGAGGCTTGTGAAAAATGATTTTTATTTTAGACAAATGATAGCAGAGTAAAGTATGGTCCGAAGAGGCTGGATGCAGGGAAGTCACTGACGTGTTTAACACAGTGGTCCACACAACCCTCACACAATTACCCCATTTTTGGCCAGCAAAGAGACAGTCTTAGAAAAGAATGAGAAAGACAGCCTTCCCAAAAGCTTAGGAAACCAAAAAAAGTAGATTAGGCTACCGGTCTGGATAACAACAATAATGAATTGTACTTCTCAAGCATTTAGTACAATACTCTGCATATAGGAAGTGCTCAATAAATATGATTGAATGAATGAACATTACTGCTACTACTACTACTAATATAATAGTTGTGGTATTTTTGCCAAGCGCTTATGTGCCAAGCACTGTACTAAACACCGATTGATACAAGATAATTGTCGGACACAGGCACTTTTTTTCAGACCTTTTTGATTCTGCTCCAGAAGATTTTTCTCATCAGTGAAAGAGGAAAACATGGTCCAGACCAAAAGTGACTGTTCAGCAGAGTGAGTTTGAAAAGTTAAATCTGTATCAGAGTGAGTTAATTCCTGAAGATGTGGGGTGCTAGTGGCAGTTCTCTCTGGAAGAGTTTCCTTTTCAAATAATCCTTAAAGTAGTTTTGCTACCTCATTTGATTGAGGGTATCCTAGACTCTTAGTGACATGTAGAATATCATATTTTAAGGGAAATTGCTAAAAACGAAATTCTGGCCTGTTATCTTGTAAAGATTGGCTTAATTCAAATAATGAGCAATGATGCTGTTTGGCTCTTCAGAATTGAAGTTTCTGGTGTGTTTGAACTCAAATCAATAACTAAGACATAATTTTTCCCATTATATGCAAACAAGTCGATTTCCACTTTTCGCCCACGTCTCAGTGTTTTCTAATCTGCCAGCATTATTTGTTTATCATTGACATGTTCACAAGACTGCCTGCTTTCAGCCTCTTCCCCATTTCAAGTTATACTAAACGCTTTTGCCCTGATTATCTTCTTGAAGTGCTACTCAGCACACTTCTGTTCACTTGTCAAAAGCCCCAACTGGATTCCCGAATCCCTCTGTTTCAAGAAAAACATCCTTCCGACTGACTTCAAGGCTCTCCATCAACTCTTCCACTTTGCATGCCTGTTCTCTTCATCCTCTACCCTTCTGCTCCCTCTCTTTGTTTCTCCAAGCCTAACCTTAAAACTACTTGCTCTTAGCTCTCTTACCTCCCTCACACAGGCCCTCCAACTTGAAACTTCCTCTTTCCCCATACCTAACAGACTCCAGCTCTCCCCATATCCAAAGCCCTCCCAAAGTCTCACGCTGTCCATCTGGGCTTCCCCTGTTAGATCCCTTAATAGAAATTCGTAAGCCATCTTTAGCATTCATGTACTCATACCCATTCTCAGAACTGTTTTACATGTTTATTCAAATGTACCTTCAATTATTGCCTTGGATGAATTTCTTTGTAAATATTTTTGTCTGTTTCTTCAATTTGAGTGTAAACTCCTTGTGAACCAGGACCTGTCACTTCATTTTTTTGTAGTTTTCCAACATTTTAGGGCAGTACTTAGTATCCAGCATTCATTCATTCAGTATTTATTGAGCGCTTACTAAGTGCAGAGCACTGTACTAAGAGCTTGGAATGTACAATTCGGCAACAGATAGAGACAATCCATGCCCATTGATGGGCTTACAGTCTAATCGGGGGAGACAGACAAAAACAATAGCAATAAATAGAATCAAGGGGATGTACATCTCATTAACAAAATAAATAGGGTACATCCAATAAAAAAATACTTCTAGTGCTACTGTTACTACTATGGCTACTTGGTATCACTGTTAATAGCAGAGTATTAAATATAATAATTATGACATGTATCTCTGGTTTGGTTCTCCATATGCAGCTGTTTTACTTGGATATGCTCAAACATTAATCACTTAATTGCATTTCTTGAGCATTTCTGCATGCAGAGCACCATACTAAGCACTTGGAACAGCATGATGTAACAGAGTTGGTAGATCATCCCTGCCTACAATGAATATCCAATCTAGAGAACTGTAAAAATTGTAATCTCAGGCATAGTAGACCCCACTACCCATTTTCCTTTGAAAAGTACTACATATATTTCACTTAATTCATGATTAATTCCCCAATAAAGATATGGAATTATTTATGTGAAACAGCCCAAATGATTTCCATTCATTGTTTTATTTCATTGCGTGATCTTGGTGTGCAGTCACTGCAAAAAATTTGCATATTTTATCTTTGACAATAATTTGAATTTTCATGTACTTATGTAAATACATGATATCCAACTCAGTCTTTATATCATCTTATTCTTCATCATAAGCTCTGCTTACTGTGTTTGCCACTATAAGTCATCCTTGGGGAAGATAGTATTACTTCAACTGCACTTGGAAAAAAAATAGCCTTTGTAGTGGCTGGCGGTGTTGATATGTTGTACCTTGTTTTCCTTTAAAAATTATGAAGTTGTAGATGCAAGGAATTATTTTCCACACAAAAACCAGAAAATGTTTACATATAAAGTTATTTTCATATAAGGAAAGTCAAGTTTAAAAGCTCCATGTTCCACCTCAGCTTAATCTTCCTTGTCATTGCCCCAGGCCTAAATGTGTTCCCCACTGACCTCCACTCTAACCAGTGTTTTTTCATGAATACTGCCTCTACTCCTTACTTTAAAACGTGCACTGATATTTGTTTTTTTTTTCCCTGTTGATATGCAAAAATTGATATTGGTGCTGTTTTGACCAATCTGTTAAAGACCTTGTTAATTTGTTCGTAACTAACCCTCTGCGTATTTCCTTTAGGGAAGACTTTAAATATCTTGTTTCTTGTGCCAGCTTTGGCATATACTTTCTGTACCATCATAAATCTTTGGTAAACAGTAGTTCTGATTCTTGTCTATTGCCAAATCATAGTGTCTTTCAGACACTATCGTACTCATATTATTAGTAGAAACATTCATTGACTGTCCATTTGCTGTCATCTTGTCTTATGATGTCGAATCGTCTCTGACCCACAGAGACTCCATGGACACATCTCTCCCAGAACACCCCACCTCCATTTACAATCGTTCTGGTAGTGTATCCATGGAGTTTTCTTGGTAAAAATGTAAAATTGTTTTACTATTGCCTTCATCCGCTCAATAAACTTGAGTCTCTGCCCTTGACTCTCTCCCATGCAGCTGCTTCCCAGCACAGGTGAGTTTTGACTTGTAGCATATTGCCGTCCACTCACTAGCCACTGCTTAAACTAGGAATGTAATGAGTATGCCTTTGCTTGACTCTCCCTCCCATAGCCAATACTGAGGGGGGGGACTTTGAGCAGGGAATATGTATGATGTTATATTGTACTTTCCCAAGCAACTAATATGGTGCTTTGTACACAGTGAATGCTCAATAAATACTTAATAATAATAATTGTGGTATTTAAGTGCTTACTTTGTGCCAGGCACTGTACGAAGCACTGGGGTAGATTCAAGCAATTTGGGTTGGGCACAGTCTCTGCCCCACATGAGGCTTACAATCTTACTCTGCATTTTACGGATGAGGTAACTGAGGCCTAGTGAAGTGACTTGCCCAAGGTCACACAGCAGATATGTGGCAGAGCTGGGTTTAGAACCCATGACCTTCAGACTTACAGGCCTGTGCTCTATTCACTGTCATACTAAATACTTGGGAAGTAGAGAGTATCAAAGGGACATGTTCCCTGCCCAAATTGAACTTAAAATCTAAAGGGGGAGAGAAACTGCATAATTGCAACTTGGGTTGTCAAATTAGATAATCGAGTACCCAAATATACAAGAGTACTCAGAGTCTGAGTTCATACGTCCCAGAGTTGGCTGAAAAGATATGACTCAGAATTTGGAAAAACTTAGAGGTGGGATTTTAAGGGTCTTTGAATATAGGGAGAGCTGTGATGTGTCTGATATGGGTATGGAAAGCATTGGAATCCAGGTTAATAATAGGAGCAAGAAGGTGAAAAAGCCAAGAAGCGAAGAAGAGCTGGAACATTGCCTTGGGAAGATTGAAGACAGCAAGTTGGGGAATAGGGGGTGAACACTACTAATTGTTATGATGGGGCCAGGTAGTGGGGAGTCCTGAAGACTAATTTGAGGAATTTCTGTTTGGCACAAAGAGATGTGATAAGTCAGTGGAGGATTTTGAGGAGACGAGAGATTATCGGCTGAGTGACGCTTCAGGAGGATGATTTGTGCAATCACATGTATAATATATTTGAAGGGAGGAGAGAATAGAGACAGGGATGCAGACAAGGAGGCTCTTGTAATAGTCTATTTGTGACAAGACCACAATTTATACCATGGTGGTAGACGTTTGGTTGGAGAGGTAGGGTTAGATCTGGAGGATGTTGTAGAGAAATAACCAGCATGATTTGGCCGTAGACATTTGAAAGATGAACAGTAGCAGGATCACAAAGATGATGCCAATATTTGGGATTCTGGGACAGGGAGGATGGTGGTGTCAGCTGAGATGGGAAAGTTAGGAATGGTTTTAAAAGGAAAATGGAGGAGTTCTGGTTCAGACATGTAGTGTGTGAGGTGCCAGCAGGACATCCAAGGGGAGATGTCCTGGAGGCAAGGGAAGATGTGAAATGGACTGGCAATAAAAAAATCACCAAATCTGTCTTCATCTTATTGGTGTTATTAATACCTGGCTAAGTGTCTAGCTAGCCCTTGTGGGAAATGATAAAGCCAAGACTTCACAAAGATCGAGATGGCAAGAGGAGGGCTCAAAGACAGCACCGTGTGGGACAAATGTATTAGTGCAGCAAGGAACTATATGTGAACACAGTGTGAAGGGACTGTCAGCCATACATCCATCTTTTTAGCCACACTTGTACACATGGATCTCACCGGCAGTAGTATTGCCATCAAAAATGAAGGATAGCTTTATATAGCTCTATAAAGCATCAGTATTGGGTTTGATACCAATACTTTAAGAGCCCAGAAAGGCTGAAAATCCTTAGATTGTGCAGAAAAGTTTTGTTCTGAACTGTTTTGTCCTTTAACCTGCCTCCTAAGTGACCTGTGAGTCAACAGTGGCCAAATGGGAATTCTGCCCTCTTCCTCCTCTGCCCCTTTTCACTGCCCAATCACCAACCTGCAACCACTCTGTGAATTACTCTGTGTCCCTGGAGGGCAGAACGGTGGGCAGGTAGGGCCTGAAGTTGGGAAATGCAGTAGTTAGGCAGACGTGTTTATCTTAGGGTTCACTGAATGACATCACTTGTAGGACTGGACTACTTGTGTATACGTGACCCCCAGATACTGGTCTAAATCTCCCCAAAACTCATTCTGCTAAGGTTGAGCTGATGCTGAACAATAGGTTTCCTGGGTGTAGATGCAGGTCCATAAGAAAATTTTCTACAGAAAATTTTCTTTCCCAAAATGGGTTGTTTTTTTTTTTTTTTTTACAAGTCAGTGGTAGCGAATCCTTACTGAGCGCAGAGCACCTTACTAAACACTTGTTCCAGTCAACCATGGCCATTGTTTCACCAAGTGGCCTGTGAGGCCAACAACCTACCTTGCCCATAAGTTGTCTCCCCACAAATCAGGTCATGGTAAGAGGACAGACGTTTCTCTGTAGCTCTAAATTTAGAAAAGGCTTAGGCTTGATGTAGGTTTTAAATCCACGAAGAAACACTGTTACTGTCAATCAGTCCATCAATTTTTGGTATTTATTGAACACTTACTGTGTGCAGAGCACTGTACTGAGCATTTAACAATGTCATTTAGGACACCACCGGCGCGGGTATTAATCGGTCATGTTTTATTGATTATTTTTTAAATACTGCAGTAGCTACGAACTGGAGTCCCTCTGCTTTCTCCCATCAATTTTAAAGCTCCATGAGGGAGGATATACAGTCATTCCCATTACTCAACCTCCATAGCACACATTATTTCTCCGCTGCCCTTCTGTAATAGTTTCAAACCTTTCAGTTGGTGATAGCCCTCCTATTACTCTGGATACTGCTTTAGGATAACATCCAAATACATCTGAACAGTTGAATTTATTTACTGTTTTTCTCTTAAAAGCTTTTAGCATGGTACAGCAGGGGTGGTTTCATTTGGAGAGCCATTATTTTCTGCTTTTTTGTGGGAGTAAATTTCCCCAAAGATGAAACTGAACTTGGTGTAGTATAGATGTATGGCATTACTTTTTTTTATATATTCCATTTTCACAATCTTCCTCAGGAATGGCCCTTCTCAGTGGAAATGGGAATGTTCTAAATTGCACAATTGAGTCAAATCAATATTTAGAGTGGTTTGGACTTAAAGCCTTTTGCTATTTTTCAACTGTATCATTTTTATACAGTAATACCTTCTCTTCCCAGGTAACCTATAATATTAATATGGAACATTATTAACAACTTCCTAACATCTACAGATTTTACTTAGCTATCTGCAAAGCAAGTGACACCCAAGTGTTAAGAATATTCTGAACTTCTTCATCTAAAGGATAAATACATATATTTTACAAATACTCGTAATTTTCTCTAGACAGATGGGGATGTGCATTTTCACAAACACCTTTTCAGCATGGACGATAGTAATGCCCAAGACTTCTTAGTGGAACCAATAAATACAAATTTGCAGATACATAAAAAAAAAAGAGTGCACTAAGCTTTTGAAAAGTACAATAGTGTAAGAAGACACAACCCCTTCCATCAAGGAGTTTACAGTCTAATGGATGTGCTTATATTTGCAAGTTGTGTGCTGTTTTCAGGTGGCTATGGATAATTTTGGGGGGCTAGGCAGAAGTACTTAGTGTGAAGAAGCAGCGTGGCTCAGTGGAAAGAGCCTGGGCTTTGGAGTCAGAGGTCATGAGTTGTAAGTTCTTCAAGGTCATGGACTGTCATCTTAATTCAGTAAATAAATACGATTAGTTTGTGTTTGTCAGGAGAGTCCTATCCCCCTTTTCGAAAGGATTAAGTGATTGCATTTGGATTTTTGACACCTTCAGAAGTTCAACCAATGCCATGGATTCTCTTTGAAATGTTTGTCATGGGCTGGCAAAATGTACAGCTCTCTTCCTCGGTCGTATGTGAAATGTGTATCGAGTAGTATTCAGAGAGCTAAACGTTCATAGGCAGTTTTCAAACACATAAAAGATACATTCTCTGCCCTGAAGAGCTTACAATTTAGCTTGGACAGATCAATATGATACACAGAGAAACAAAACCAACAGAAGAGGGTGAGGGAGGAGGCTTAGGGGAGAGATCAGGGCTCGAGGCCTCATGAAAGCAGCAGGCTTTGAGTAGAAATGGGCTTTGCCCACCCTGAGATGCTTTGTAGATTCATACTGTACACCCACTGAATATTAAAAACAAATCAAACAGAAGCACTGAAAAATAAGTGGAATAATGGGAAAGAAAATGTCAAAGTCAAACTTGGCTCATCCAAATGTATTTGCAAACTCCTTTCCTTTTACAAAGCAAACTTCAGGTTAACAAGCTGGTGGCACTTACCTGCTGTAAAATTAGTTACCTCCTCCATCTTGGACCCAGAGATCGACACCCACGTAACCCCTGTGCAGATTTCTCAGCCTTTCCTGTTGCTGCTGTGCGGATCATTCAGGCGAATACCATTTCTGGCTTCTCTGGGGAGGGAAATTGAGAAGGGGCGGAGGGGGCTGGTGACTTAAATAACCAAGAACATTTCTCCCCAGTGATAAGTGGGGGGAGGCAGGGGGCAGAACCCAGCTCCTGTGTGCCATCTGGAACAGCTCTCGTTAGCCTTGAACTAGATCCCTCGTTTGGCAAAGGAGGCTGGTCCCATGCAATAATTGGGTGCTCAGTGAATATCACTGATTGAATAAAGGGAAGTACTGGAAGAAAACACCGAGTCAGAGTTTTCGGCCTCCTTGCCAATGCTGAGGCTGGGCCCAGTCCAAGCCTAAAGGGCCTTTGCTGACCTCTGATGACTCTCAGCATCTTGGAAGCAGCGTGGCTCAGTGGAAAGAGCCTGGGCTTCGGAGTCAGAGGTCATGAGTTTGACTCCCGGCTCTGCCACTCGTCAGCTGTGAGACTGTGGGCGAGTCACTTAACTTCTCTGTGCCTCAGTTCCCTCATCTGTAAAATGGGGATGAAGACTGTGAGCCCCACGTGGGACAACCCGATTCCTCTATGTCTATCCCAGCGCTTAGAACAGTGCTCTGCACATAATAAGCACTTAAATACCAACATTATTATTATTATTATTAGCTCCGTGACTGTGGGCAAGTCACTTCACTTCTCTGTGCCTCAGTTACCTCATCTGTAAAATGGGGATTAACTGTGAGCCTCACGTGGGACAACCCGATTACCCTGTATCTACCCCAGCGCTTAGAACAGTGCTCTGCACTTAGTAAGCGCTTAACAAATACCGACTATCATTATTATGACTCTCTGTGGAGTTTGTACACTTCCCACCCACTAAGCTCTTAGATAGTCCTTCCACCCCAACCCACAGTGCACTTAGTGCAATTCCTGATACTGGGTTGCTCTCTTCACCTGTAATTTATTTGAATATCTGCCTCCTCACAAGATTGTAAGGTGGGTTTTTTTTTATAGTATTTGTAAAGTTCTTACTATTCCAAGAGCTGGGGTAAATACAAGTCATTGACGTTGGACACTGGTCCCTGTCCTACATGGAGCTCGCAGTCTATGAGTTCGAATCCCAGCTCTGCCACTTGTCAGCTGTGTGACTGTGGGCAAGTGACTTAACTTCTCTGTGCCTCAGTTACCTCATCTGTAAAATGGGGATTAAGACTGTGAGCCCCACATGGGACAACCTGATTCCCCTGCGTCTACCCCAGCGCTTAGAACAGTGCTCTGCACATAGTAAGCGCTTAACAAATGCCAACATTATTAAGTAGGAGGGAGAACAGGAGAACTGAGGCACAGAGAAGTTAAATGACTTGTCCAAAGTCACACAGGAAGCAGTTTCCAGAACCGGGATTAATCTGGTTCTTGATTCCCAACCCTGTGCTTTTTCCATTAGGCCATGCAGGAATTGGTTTTATCATACCTTCCCAAGTGCTCAGTACAGTGCTCTGCACTAAGCGCTCAATAAATATTGATCGACTAATGAATTTGGACAGTACCACACTTGAGGTTGGATGTGCTTAAAGCAGATTCACTAGGATAGGAAAGTCAATCCTAACATGATAGCTCTAAGAAGAGGAGGGGAAAAAGCTGGGAGAGAGCTCCACCATGCTTTTAGCCTCAGATAAACAACCTGAGCATAATAAGGATGATTTTTGCTAAGCATTTTTATGGTATTTGGTGAGTGCTTACTATGTGCCAGGCTCTGTAAAAAGCACGGGAGTGTATACAAGCTAATCAGGTCAGACACAGTCCCTGTCCTACATGGGGCTCCCAGTCTCCATCTCCATTTTACAGATGAGGTAACTGAGGCCCGGTGAAGTGACTTGGCCAAGAACACATGGCAGACAAGTGGTGGAGCCGGAATTAGGACAGGTCCTTCTGAATCCCAGGCCCGTGCTCTTTCCACTAAGCTATGCTGCTTCTCACATTTACTTTAAAACATTTACTTGATGCCACGTAGTGTACTGAACATTGCTGTTTAGCCACCAGGAGGGAGGAATGGGTAGCAGAGAAACAGCATGACCTTGTGGAAACAGCACAAGCTTGGGAGTAGAGGACCTGGGTTTCTAATCCTGGATCTGCCATATACCTGCTATGTGATCTTGAGCAAGGCAAGTAACTTCTCTGTGCCTCAGTTCCCTCATGTGCAAAATGGAAGTTGAATACCTGTTCTCCCTCCTACTTAGGTAAGCCACACGTAGCACCTATCCCAGTGTCTAGTATATGTGCATGGCACCTAATAATCGCTTGACAAATACCACAGTTATTATTATTATCGTTGTTATAAGTGTGAGCTGGGGTGGGATGAGAGAAGGGAGTGGATACGATAATCTCATTTGCTTTGGAGAATCCCACATTCCACTGTCTTGTCTCAAATCTCATCTTTCTCCCTTGTCTGGACACCAACTTACTATCCATTCTACCACCTAGCGTAAATGCTAGGTGGCACACACACCTGGAGTTGAGCAGAGAGGTCAGAGACCAAAAAGGATGCTTCATTTGAACACATGGATACCATATTTCTTAATGAAACTGGTTAAGGCAGTGGGCGGGAGAGATTATTATGATTATTCAGCATTTTCCTTCCACAGAAGATTGAAGCTGGGGCCAATAAACTGTTCCTGAGATCAGTCAATCATTTGTATTTATTGAGCGCTTACTGGGTACAGAACACTGTACTAAGCTCTTTGGAAATAAAAAGAATTAGTAGACATTTTCCATGCCCACAACAAGATTAGAATCTAGAGTGCAGGGTATATATAATATAGAGAGAAGCAGCCTTGCCTAGTGGATAGAGCAAGGGCCTGGGAGTGAGGCCTGAGTTATAATCCTGACTCCGCCACTTATCTGCTGTGCGACCTTGGGTAGTGGATACGGCACAGGCCGAGGAGTCGAAAGTCAGGGGTTCTAATCCCGACTCTGCTGTTTGACTTTAGGCTAGTCACTTGACTTCTCTGGGCCTCAGTTGCCTCATCTGTAAAATGAGGATTGAGACTGTGAGTCCCACATGGGATAGGGACTGTGTTCAACCTGATTTGCTTGTAACCAACCCAGTGCTTGGTATAGTGCCTGGCACGTAGTAAGCACTTAACAAATACTATAATTTTCATTATTATTTCACTCCCCTATGCCTCATTTTCCTCCTCTCTAAAATAGGGACTATGACTGTGGACCCCACATGGAACAGGGACTGTGTCCAACCTGACTGTCTTGTACTTACCTCAGTGTTTAGTAGGGTCTCGGTACATAGTAAGCACTTAACAAATACCGCCTTTATCATTATTACTGTTAATATATACGTATCTATTTATTTTATGTGTAACCAGCCCCTCTGAAGGAGGAAGCTCCACACCATGAACATACAAACTTCTTGCCCTCTGAGAGAAATGTGGACTATTTACCAAAGGCTTTCATCTAATTGGATTCAGAGGGCTCTTTTCATGGCCCAGTGGGGGAATATCTAGGAACTGGCTAAATAGAAAGACATTCTATCCAGCCCTCAATGCGTTCATTATTATGAGTTGCTGATGAACCGACATTCTGACCTGTCTTTTCCTCACCTGACAGATAAAAAGGAATGATGAATGGGAGGAGGCGTTTTGGGTATTCATTAAGGTTTCTGTTGGGGTTGCAGAAAGGATTTTGAAAAGAGCCTTTGACTTTATTCATTTTTGCAATTGTCCCCAGTGGGCCATCTGACCGTCCTTTCAGCAGCTTCAGTCGGGTGGCTTCTTTAATTTCTGACTTTAATTTTTAACAGAACCTCCTCGGTAGGCCAATCCATCAAGCAATCAACGGTATTTATGGAGCGCTTACTCTGTGCCAAGTTCTGTATTAAACACTTGGGAAAGTACAGTGCAACAGAGTTGGTAGGCATGACCCCTGTCCACAAGTACCCCCCTTCAAAGCCTTTTTGAGGGTACATGTCCTCCATAAAGCCTTCCCTGACTAAACCCTCCTTTCCTCTGCTCCCAATTCCTTCTGCATCACCCTGATTTGCTCCCTTTATTTGTTCCCCCTCCCAGCCCCACAGCACTAATGTACATATCCATACTTTATTTTTATTAATGCCTGTTTGCACCTCTAGACTGTAAGCTCGCCGTGGACGGGGAATGTGTCTGTTTATTGTTTATATTGTAACTCTCCCGAGTGCTTAGTACAGTGCTCTGCACACAGTTAAGTGCTCAATAAATACGATTGAATGAATAAAAGTATGTACTTTCTCTTGCTGGCTTTTCCAGCTATCAGATAAACCTGATGGGGAGAAACCTTTCGGGTAGAGTCCTGTCAAAGGGTTCATCCTGGTTGCAATGCTCAAATCCCAGCATAGTCTTCTTTCTATTTGACTTGGGAATTATGATACCTCTGGCTTCCCTATAGACTATAAGTTTGTGGGGGCAGGGTACGCGTCTGCTAATTCTGTTGTACTCTCCCAAATGCTTTCTTGCTCAGCACATAGGAACCACTCAATACCATTGATCGATTCTCAATTTATACCAGAAGGTTAGGATTCCACCTTTAAAAAAAAGTTAATGAAAAGTCTAATGTAACTTTTTAATATAAAAATAAGAGAAACAGCATGGTGTACGGGCCTGGGAGTCAGAGGACCTGGGTCGTAATCATGGCTCTGCCACTTGCTTGTTATGTGATCTTGGGCAAGCCTCTTAACTGCTCTGTGCCTCAGTTACCTCATCTGCCAAATGGGGATTCAATACCTGCTTCCCCCCTACTTATACTGTGAGCCCTTCGAGAGACCTGATTATCTTATATCTACCCCACCACTTAATACAGTGCTTGGCTCGTAATTATTGCTTATTATCGTAATTAAAATACCACAATATATAGCACATATATAAACAATAATAATAGTGATGATAATGGTATATGTTAGATGCTTACTCTGTGTCAAGCATTGTTCTAAGCACTGAGATAGATACAAGCAAATCAGGTTAGACACGGTCCCTTTCCCTCATAGAACTCACAGTCTAGGTAAGAGGGAAATGTGCTGAATCCCCATGAGGAAGCTGAGTCAAAGATTTACCCAAGGTCACAGAGCAGGCAAGTGACGGAGCTGGGATTACAACTCAGGTCCTCTTATTCCCCAGCCCGTGCTTTATCCATTAAGCCACACTGCCTCCTCGATGCCAGTGTTCTTAGCTTCTGACTTTAATTTGGGCAGGACACAACAGTACAGCCATTCCTCCCTGAAACACAGTGGGGGAAACCTCTCCCTCCTCCCCTTCCATGATTCCCCGAGTTGCCCATCTTCTGGCATGACCTGCTGAATTTAGCTGTCCATTTGGTTGTTTAGAGGACAGAAGACTGTTTGTTATCCTGAAAGCTAAGCCACAGGTAACATGAAGGGCTGGTAGCCCGACTAGCCCCAATCAGTGGTACTTATTGAGCACTCCTTGTGTACAGAGCACGGTCCTGAGCATTTTGTTGCCACAGCAGCAACTCCCTAGCTCCTCCCTTCCCCATCGCTAGCCACACTCCATCCACAGCTCTGGCACTTTTCCATGTGGACCTCATGCCAGAGAGAACACCACACCAGAGCTTGATGGATAAACTCACAGTTGTCATTCCTCCTTAGATTTACATCTGACCACACTCATATCTCTTCTGTGGAGAAGCTGACTCAGAAGATAATCAGGTTACCATAAAGGAGATAAGTGATGGAGCTGGGATTAGAACACAGCTCCTTCTGACTCCCAGGCCCATGCTCTATCCGCTAGGCCATGCTGAGCTGGGATGGAAGAGAGAATGTATGAAAAGCCACTGAAGTGTTCTAATCCTGGCTCTGCCACTTGCTTGTTATGCGATCTTGTGATCTCCATTCCATGCGGAGAGATCAGATCACAACAAATGGCAGTTTCCCAAGATCCCAATTTGCTCCAGGAGCCGTAATCTCTGAACCCCAGGTGATTAGCTAATTGTACTGTATCTACCCTAGCACTTAGGACAGTCCATGGGACATAGTAAGTGTTTAACAATTACTACAATATTTATTATGAGCCAAGATTCTCTGATCAACTTGGTGGAATCTTGTGTGTGAGTAATCCGGAAAGATCTGACATTCTCACTTTTAGCAGCAGCTGGATAGGGCATGGAAAGTCTTACTAAATACCCTTTGCTGCTTCACTGGAGTCTCTTTGGGTCAGTTGACGGTCATTATCCACTATCCGGGTGTTTGATTCTTTCCCAGTTTATCCCAGTTTAGCAGGACAGGTGGCCCAGGGGTATTCTGGTTATCTAGTCGGCTGTCGGGGGGCTAAAGAAAGAGTGGTCTAAATGTGCCCAATCTCCTAGGAAAGAGTTGAACCATAGGTCACGTTATATAACGTGAACCTGGCTGTACTTCGAACAATGTGGCTGGGAGAGATTTGAGTTTAGAGCACTCGTCCTTTCCCACCATAGTTCCAATTATACCATGAAGAAAAAGAAATCAGGTTTCATGTAGAGATAATATTTTTAGATAGTATTGTGTTAGACCTTCCAGGCCGGAGAAACACAAGCCTATGGGGAGTGCAGTGATAGAAAAGCAATCCCCAACAGCCTGAATAGTGAGGTTATTTTTAATTGAGACTGAATGGTTCTAACCTTGCGATGTCTATTCCCTAAGCCAAACAGGCTTAGTATGGGCTCCATGGATGCCGCTGCCTAAAACAGGTTGATGGATCTGTTTTGCTCCTTGCACCAAGACTGGTGTTCTTAACAGTCCATCATGCTTTGGCCAAGATGATTTTTTTTTAGTGATATTTGTTAAGCTCTTACTCTGTTCCAGACACTGTATTAAGAACTGCGATAGATCCAAGGTAATCAGGTTGGAAACAGTTCATGAGGTAAAAGAGGAGTTAAGTGACTTGCCAAAGGTCACACAGCAGACAAGAGGTGGAGCCTGGATTAGAACCCAGGTTTCAGTGAATACTGAAGAGTCAGAGTGATATCTGAGTGTTGATTGATTGAGTTGCTTTGTCTTTAGCATGGGAAACAGCATGGCCTCATCAAAGAGCACGCGCCTGGCGGAGGACTAGTGTTCTAATCCCGGCTCTGACACTTGTCTGCTGTGTGACCTTGGGAAAGTCCCTTAACATTTCTATATTTGTTTCCTCGTCTCTAAAATAGGGATTGAGTATCTTTTCTCTCTCCTACTTAGGTGGAGTCCCATGTGGGGCAGGGACTGTGTCCAACCTGATTATCTTGTACCTCCTCCAGCACATAATATAGTGCTTGGTACATAGTAAGTGCTTAAGAAATACAATTATAATTATATTACTAAGGGCTTGTCCTTGTCAGTTCCTATCCTAGATATGTTAAAGTCCTCAGCTGGAGAAAGAACAAGTCTCTCTTCCCATCTGATTCCATTTGGCTGCAATGTAAACATTCTTAATTGTGGTATTTATTAAGCTCTTACTATGCTCCAAGAACTGTACTAAGTGCTAGGGTAGATATAAGATAATCTGGTTGGGTAAATCCAGGTTTCACACAAGGCTCCAAGTAGGATATTCGTCTTACCAATCTTCTGAAGGAAATATTTTAGGTAGCTCTTTACTGTTCATTGGGGTGCAGTTTCCAGTGAATTTAGGGTAGTTTAGATCACCTACTTTGAGCAGTTGTGTAAGATCAGATTGATCAAACTTGTGTATAAATACCTGTTCTTTGAAGAGGGGACAGATACTCCCTGAAATGGTGGCAGGGAATAGTGGGTAGGGGAGAGGGGTGAAAAGACAAGCTCTAATGAGTTGCTTTTTAAAGTTCTGTGGTTTAGTTTGAGGGACACAGGGGAGTGTGTCCCGCCAGCCTGGATTTCTAAGGAAGGATCTTGGTTGATCCCAAGTACTTAATACAGTGCTCTGCCATCAGTAAGCAAATGTAAGTAAAGGAGGTAAATATGATTGATTTGTTGGTTGTTTTCTCTTGCTTAGAAGGTAAACTCCTTGGGGGCAGGGATTATGTCTACTTACTGTATCACTTATGTGTACTTAAATTTCCAAGCTCTTAGGACAGTGCTGTGCCCATATTGAGTGCTCAGTAAATACCATTGTTTGACAGATTGATTCCGTCCACACTTAAGAGAGGTTCTGAAGGGTGGGGGCTTAGAGGAAACCCAGTTATTTCCACAGATCCATCAGACGCAACCACATTTTTTAGGGGAAGTCACCCCAGTCCCGCCCAGACCTATCTAGTAATGACCGTGGTATTCTTTAAGCACTTACTATGTGCCAGGTACTATACTAAGTGCTGGGGTGGATACAAGCAAATTGGGTTGGACTCTGTCCCTGTCTCACTTGGGGCTCACAATCTCAATCCCCATTTTAAAGATGAGGTCACTGAGGCCCAGAGAAGTGAAGTAACTTGCCCAAGGTCACACAGCAGACAAACAGCAGAGCTGGGTTTAGAACCCAGGTCCTTCTGAATCCCAGACCCGTGCTCATCCAATAGGCCGCCTAACGTCGGCTACCCTAGCGTGGAACCGTTTCCTCATGTTACCTAAGGAGCCTAATTATTTGTGTAGCATTAATAGACAGATGAGATGTCAAGAGGGTAGGCTTTTGGAAGAAAGATTTGATTTTCACTTTGGACCACAGGGGCTATAATTGGCTAGGCCTTGCTTAGTTGTTATTTGGAATGCTCCCAGTGTGGCATTGCTGGGAACAGACCTCAGGCTAATATATTTAATTTTATTCTCATTTTATGACCGAGTAGATTGTATTTGGTTTTGCTTTCTCTCACTATTATAGATTCATGCACATTTCCCTCCGGGTTGTAAATCAGAATTTCCTAAAGGCACTTTGCCTGACATTTTGCCCAACTGCACCATGTCATGAACATGAATTTGGTAGAGAGGGACATTTTCCTTTTGTTTCACTAAGGGGAGCAGCTGGATGGGGAAGGTTGGAGAGACTGAGAAATTTTGAAATGACCCTCAGCAATTTCACGAGCCAGAGATGGGTAACACATCTTTTAGCAGCTAAGTAATACCAACCGAATCAGAGGAAGTCTTGGGAAGTACATAGGGCTGGAGGTCATCACGCAAATCAAAAGGAGACATGAATATGAGAGCCATGCAAAAAAGCAATGAAATATGCCAGAGGGAAGTACTTGGAAATAAATAATGGATTTGAGAAGTCCCCGAGTGTTTTTATTTTAAGCAGGTGTTCTCCGTTTTCTGACCAATATCAATAATAAGATTATAGATCATTGGTAACACATGGAAAAATCACACAAAGCCCCTGTCATCATTATCTGAGCCCTTTCCTGGAGAAATATTATTGCAGCCTAGAGTCACGCTTGGATCCTTAGAGGCCGGATTAGATAACTAAACTGTGTTTTACATTTTTCCTTCATTCTGTATCCTGTTCGTTCCAGCAGGGTTTTGGCAATGAGCAACATAAACCATTTTGCCCCGGAAGTCAACAAAGGGTGTCATTCATTCATTATATTCAGTCACTCATTTCTCTAATTAACATTCCATTAAATTCCTTGTGCAAAGTGCCAGGACATTGAGAAAACACCTCCCTGCCCTCAGGAGTATTACCATTTAATGAAGATGGTCTGACAGCTAACAGGGTTGCATAGCAAAATAGATATTTGCAAGGAAGGGATAAAGCCAACAATCCTTGTGACCACTTAGCTGTGGTGGAATTGATTTCTTGACTCTTTGTTCCCAGGTTATAGATCTCACTCCTCTTTCTGCCAGAATAAAACACCATGAAATGATGGTTCTGTAGTTCAGGAAAGGAAACTCTAAGCCAGCCAAGTTAGGCTGAACTTCCTAATTGAGCGGAACCAAATGTTGCTAGATATACATATGTTAGCGAGGGCCGTGGAATCCGAGTGACTGGTTTCCCAGGAAACTCACAGGTCAGTTTTTGGTTTTTCAGACCTTCTCTGGAGGACATGGCTTAGGGAAAAAGCTCACTTTGCTTTTCCATCTTACCTTTCTTCAATTTTTAATGACCCAGGAACAAATTCTGAGAAGCAGCGTGGCTCAGTGGAGAGAGCATGGGCTTCGGAGTCAGAGGTCATGAGTTTGACTCCCGGCTCTGCCACCTGTCAGCTGTGTGACTGTGGGCGAGTCACTTAACTTCTCTGGGCCTCAGTTCCCTCATCTGTAAAATGGGGATTAAGACTGTGAGCCCCACGTGGGACAACCTGATTCCCTTGTGTTTACCCCAGCGCTTAGAACAGTGCTCTGCCCATAGTAAGCGCTTAACAAATACCAACATTAAATTCTGTCTCCCTCTTATTTATCCACGGTCTTCTTCTACCAGCCAGTTCCTTTCAAACTAATCTTCTATCTGTCACCTGCAGTTCTCTGGCTGCCAAACATGTAGCATTGCCATCTGCATGTATTTCCTGTGCCTTCAAATCCCTTCCCCACAACTTTCAAAGTCCTCTTCAAATCTATCTCTTCCAAGAAGCATCTCCTGACTAATCTTCCACCCTCCTGATCATGCCATCCCATCAGCCAAATTAGCACTCAGGATTGTATATATTTATGTTGTCATTTACTTAGGTCGTCTTTTCATTTATCGCTTGCATCAATCCTCTTTCCTTTATACTGAACTATTGGTAATCTGTTTCCACTCGTCTCTTCTGCTAATTTTTGTAAGCTTCTCAAGGTCAGGGACTCGACCCTTTCCTTTTAGTGGAGTCTTTTGCACTCACTAACTCCTCAGTAAATGATGGTGATGATAATTAAGTTCATGTTGAATCTCTGGACCATGTAACTGAGAAGCAGCATGGCTCAGTGGAAAGAGCCCGGGCTTGGGAGTCAGAGGTCATGGGTTCGAATCCCGGCTCTGCCACTTGTCAGCTGTGTGACACTTCACTTCTCTGTGCCTCACTTACCTCATCTGTAAAATGGGGAGTAAGACTGTGAGCCTCACGTGGGACAACCTGATTACCCTGTCTCTACCCCAGTGCTTAGAACAGTGCTCTGCACATAGTAAGCGCTTAACAAATACCAACATTATTATGAACATCTTCTCTGAGAAAACCTGATGGCCAATCAAAATATTGTCATGACATCTCTCTGCATTGTAGCTGAGACAAGGAATACTTGCATGCCAACCAGGAAATGTTAGAAGGGTTTGATACTAGTGCTTTTTGGTCACAGTTCAGAATGGAAAGGCTGAAAAGCATTAGGATATTTGTTTGGAGAATCTGTTCTTGGGTGCGCATTCTCTCTTCACTGATTTCTACTCAGTTGACACTCCCCATCTACCCAGAGTTCATTCATTTATTCATTCATTCAGTCATATTTGAGTGTTTACTGTGTGCAGAGCTCTGTACCAAGCACTTGGGAGAGTACAATAAACAGATACATTCCCTGCCCACAATGAACTTCTCGTCTAGAGCATTTCTGGGGAATGGGGCATCTGCACTGAGTTATTCGCTCTGCCTTCAGTCTCTTGGGATTTGAGCCTGCCACAGAACTTCCTATCGCTGCAGGGGGGTGGATGTAAATATTAATAGTAATTAATAATATCTGTTCATTTTAGTTATGATAATTGTGGTATTTGTTCATTCAGTAGTATTTATCAACCACTTACTGTGGGCAGAGCACTGTACTAAGCACTGGCAAGTACAATTCAGCAACAAAGAGAGAAAATCCCTGTCCACAATTGGCTCACAGTCTAGAAGAGGGGAGATAGCCATCAAAACAAGTAAACGGGCATCAGTAGCATCATTATAAATAAATAGAATTATAGATGTATACACATCATCAAATGATTCCTATGTGTCAGGCACCGTACTAAGCATGGAGGAGTGGAGATTCAAACAAATTGGGTAAGACAGGCTCAGTCCAATATTGGGCTTAGAGTCTTCATCCCCATTTTCAGATGAGGTAACTGAGGCACAGAGAAGTTGTGACTTACCTAAGGTCACATAGCAGGTGGAGGTAGAATTAGATCAGGTCTCCTGACTTCCAGGCCTATGTTCTTTCCACTCTACCAATGGCTTCTTTAGAAAGAAAAGGAAAAAAATGTGCCCCAAGAATTGCAGACAACTTGACACCAACCAAAGCCTAGAATGAAAGCCTTCTGGTATCCCAGAATCTCTGCTTCTCAAGGTCTAGGCATTGTATTGCCACAGCCATACTGCAGCCAATTCTGACCTGGCCAATATCAGGTGGAAAAAACTTGGAGATCAGTCAATCGTATTTATTTATTGAGTGCTTACTGTATGTAGAGCACTGAACTGAGCAACATCAGGAGAGTTGTAGTAATCAAGGAAAATACATTTTCCAGTTCCCAGATAATTTATAAAAGCCTCAGAGCAGTTCACCCTAAAACTATAATTTACATTTACTTTCTAGTTGAGAACTTCTCTACTAAAACAATTTCAGTTTCAGGATTTCCAGTTGCCATAGCAACCTGATACTTTTGTTCTCCGATCTGGTCTTCCTGATCAGATCAGTTTGCAGTTAGTCAACATGATGTTGGAACCTTGGTTGTTATAGTAACCCAGGATCATTTTTTGAAAAATGAATTCCAGTGACATTGTTTTTGAGGATACTTGCTATTTAGTTTTGTACTTATCTGGAGAAACTTGCAGTGGAAAGTAGAAAGCATTTCAGGAAATGTACCCCACAGGAAGAATCCTTCATTAAACTTCTCACCGGAAAGCTCAGAAATTCTACATTTTTATCGATTTTTTCCAATTTAAATGCCTCTCGGGATTTTGTTGAATTGCAAAGTATGTTTTTGAGAGTGAAGAGCCTGAATCGGTAATAGAAACCATGTGTGGCTCTATTGTTATTAATTATGCATGGAACCCTATAGGCATAAACATAAAGCTTTATAAAGCACTGAGGTGAAGGTGTCTTCCACCTAAGTAAGAGGCATGTAAAACCCAATTTGGCAGTGACAATACCTCCAGGTAGGATTTCAACGGACATTTCTGCTGGATCAATGAGGAGAACATAGGGATGTTCTGCAGTTTGTGAGTTGGAGGACTGCAGTGAATGTCACCAGGAAAGAGAGAGGAGTGGGGAGGAAAACAGAAGTAAAAGGTGAAAACGTTGAAGAACCAGAAGGGCACACGGAATAATGGGCAGGGAGTGAGTGAAAGCAGAGTTCACGGTGCAAGACGTTTTAAGAGAAGGCAGGGGATTAGACCTATTAAAAAAACCATTCTCAATTCCCATAGAGCTGGAAGCAGGCAAGGCAGAGAAAAATGGCTTTCCTGTCCCAAGATGCTATAGGATGTACAGCCTTTTTTTAAAAATTTTAAACTGGTGTTTGTCAAGGGCTACTATGTATCAGGCACTCTTCTAAGTGCTGGGAGTAGATGCAAACTAGTCAGCTAGGAACAGAATTCATGTCCCATGTGGAGCACACAGTCTGAATCCCCATTTTACAGATAGGTAACTGAGGCACAGAAGTGAAGTGACTTGCCCAAGACCTTCCTTCAAGGATGTTGGCAGGGGGATTGGGGAAGGAAGGGGAGTTCCTGGATTATTCCAGAGGTGTATTATTGGCACAAGTATGGCTATGACCGTTCCCTGAAACGCCAGCAGGCTCTTCTCAGGGACATTTCCTTGACTTGAGGCCATGCCCTGCTCTGAAAAGGCAAGAAGTTGGAATCATTTGATCATTTAGTGGTATTTCATTAGTGCTTATTATGTGCAGAGCACTTTATTAAGCCTTTGGGAGAGCGTAATGTGACAGGGTTAGGAACATAGCTCTATCAGGTAACCCAAGTAAAGACTGGAATTTCCAGTGTTTTTTCCAAGGAGCGCCTCTGGTTTTTCTTCCCCAAGTCTGCATTGCTGCCCTCCTGTCTCTCACTTGTTCCCAGACAGGTTTGAGAAATTGAGATCCATAAAATTCCCTCCGTGGAATAAAATGGGGAAGGTGGGTCTCGGCAGCTTGGATCTGTGCTGGCAGAAAATGAAGAAGGATTAACACATTTTCCCTTCAGCCATAATATCCCAGAAGCCAAAAACAGGGAGGGAAGAAATTAACGTTCAGCCTCCCTTTCTGCCCCAGTGTGGTGAGCTGAAACTGGGGGGACTGTGATTTGGAAAGGGACTACGAGAACAGATTTTCCGAAGCCTTTGATCATGCACAAGTACAAAAACTCCCAGCCTTATTTCCAGAACAAATATAACCCCTTCTTTCAACTTCCAGTCAGGAAAAGGGAGACGGGTCCACATAAAGCCCAAACTAACTTACATCTGCACTTCTTTTAACTTTCAGAAATTTAACAGATGCCCAGGCAGAAATCTGTGTAAGGCGGGTAACAGTGGAAGCTGGTCAGAAGAGACATGTCTGTGTCCCAAATAGCAATGAGGCAGGAGTCAATTGTGCCAATCATGGGGTGCAGAAAGCAATCGCAGGTCCCTGAGGAAAGGGGGAAAGGAAGGAAGAGATAGATCCCAGATGTGTAGAATATCAATATGAACCAATGCGCTGAGCAGATGTTTCAGTCAAAAATACAGCCTGGTGGCGTGAAAAAACAATCAATAGGGATAGTGGTGATAGAAGAATTTACTGAGTGCCCATTTAATAATGATAATAATTATGGAACTTAAGTGCTTACTATATGCCAAACACTGTTCTAAGCTCTGAGGTAGGTACAAGTTATTAAGTTGGACAAAGTCCCTGTCCCACCTGAGTCCTACACTCTTATTCTCCATTTCACACACGAGATAACTGAGGTCCAGAGAAATTAAGTGACTTGCCCAGGGTCACACAGCAAACGTGGCAGAGCCAAGATTAGAACCCAGGTCCTTCTGACTCCCAGACCTGTTCTCTATCCACTAAGCCACACTGCTTGTCATTTGGGGTATATGGTGCTTGGGAAATACTGAACAAGAAAGAGACATGTTCCCTGTCCACAAGGAGCTTACATTCTATCAGGAGGCAAACATAAAATATTTACAATGGAATTTATTGAGCACTTACACTATGCAGAGCATTTCACCAGGCTCTGGGAGAGAAGAGTAAATTAGTAGACACTAGCCCTGCCTTCCAGGACCTTACAATACAATGGAGGGGACAGACACTAAAATAAATTACAAATAGGGAATAGTAGAGTATTAAGAAAAGTATAAGGTGGTGTGGAGGAGGAGGTGAATAGTTTTAAGTGCTTAAGTGATGCAGATGTGCTGAAGTAGTAGCTGTGGGGATGAAGAGAAGGGAGATGATATTAAACTAGGAAAGCCTTCTGAAGGAGATGTGGTTTCAGGTGGGCTTTGGAGATGGTGAGAAGAGAAACCTGTGGGTTGGGATGCTAATTTGCCACACAGGCTTGATAGTAAACTGGGTTCTAATACTAGCTTTGCCCTGTGTTTGCTGTGTGACCGTGGGCAAATCACTTAACTTCTCTGTACCTTAATTTCCTCAACTATAAATGGGAATTCAATACGTGTGCTCAGAGTCTAAGTAGGAGGGAGAACATTTGGGACAGGGACTGTATCTGACCTGATTAAGTTGTATCTACCCCAGAACTTATTGCTGCCCACACTGCAACTGCTGAACAAATACTATTATCATTGATTTTATTATTATTGTTATCATTATTTGAAGGAGGATGAGGTTCCAGCCAGAAAGAAAGTCATGTGCAAGGGGTTGGTGGTGAGAGACTTCAGAACAAAAGGCAGGTTGGCTTGAGAGGAGAAAAATGTGCTGGCTGGGCATAGTGGGAGGTGAATAAGGAAAAGTGGCCTTGAAGGTTTTATTCCAGTGTTGGAAGAGGACTTTGAAAGACATTCTCATCAGCGAACAGCCATCTCAATAGGTGCAGGGCACCATGTTCCAACCGGCAAGCAGAATAGGAATTTGTGGATATTTGTTAAGCACTGTGTGCCAAGTGCTGTACTAAGTCCTGGGATGGAGACAAGATAATCAATCAATCATCAACCAATGGTATTTTTTGAGTGCCTATCGTGTGCAGAGGACTGAACTAAGCCCTTTGGAGAGTACAAGACAACACAGTAGGTAGACACATTTCCTGCCCACGACCAGCTCACGGTCCAGGGGGCCAAGTCCCACATGGGGCTCACAGTCTAAGTGGGAGAGAGAACAGGAATTGAATCCCCATTATGCAGATGGGGGAACTGAAGCACAGAGAAGTGAAGTGAGTTGCCCAAGGTCACACAGCAGTCAAGTGACAGCTCGAATTAGAACCCAGGTCCTCTGACTCCCAGCCCAGTGCTCTTTCCACTAGGTCATGTTGCTTGTCACACGGATTTCTTTCAGAGTGTGATAGCAACACTGGCATGGGCTACAGCTGTTCCTCGGCTTCCCTCAGCTCCTTGTGTGCCTAGTGGGAGCTGTCCTGAAAGCGGGGGGGGGGGGTTAGTTTCCTTTCTTTTGTCTTTAGTGAAAAGGGGGGGGGGTTAGTTTCCTTTCTTTTGTCTTTAGTGAAAATTCTGAGATTTCAATTTGTTTATGGCTCCAACCTCGTTTTTAGAAAGCAAGCAGTTTCTGGACCATTGTTGTATTGTACTCTCCCATGTGCTTAGTACAGTGCTCTGCACACAGTAAGTGCTCCAAAAATACTATCGAATGAAGGATCGCTCCAAAGCAGGCCTATCCCAGCCCTCTTAGAGGAAAACATTAGAGTTTCTCTAACAGTGCTTTTCCAAAAGCTGTTTGTGGCTTAACATTTTTTTTTTTCCAAAACATCCGCACATGTCCGAATCCTAATAATACGTATTTATTAGTCAGCGGCAGTGGGTTTTGTGACTTATTAGGAAGGATTTGATTCTGTGGTTTAGCGATGTGCAAAGGATTGGACTTTGGGGAGATTAAAATTATTTTCAGCATTAAATACAATCTTTCTAAGCTAAAGCATTCAGTCTTGAATATAGATTCACAGACCAGAAAGACGATAAGACATTAAATCTATGTAAATTCGACTATAAATTTATGTTTGTACAAATTCAACAAGAGATTTGACTTAGGAGCTTACAGCAAATAGATTTTGATTTTAATGCCTCTCGCAATCCTTAACTGCAGCACTGTATTCCCTTTGAAAATTCCACGGCTGAGTGAATCCCTAACAGGTCACAGTTGAGAGCTCCGGCAATTATACCGGAATGTGTTAATAATAAAACAGGGAAATGAGTCTGTGTTTGTCTTGTCTAAAGATGAAAACAGCTGTTGGTGCCACATTCAGAAGAATGGGAGTAATCAGGCCTCGCCTCTTGAGTTGCAGTCAACTTGGCCCGATCCAGCTTTGTCGGGATCTCACGGAGTCAGACGGAACCTGATTGGGTTTTCTGATTTCTCTGAGCATTCTCTGTCAAACGAATGGGATGGTCGGAGTGACTGGAAACATTTGCATTTTTGGTGGAAGCAGGAATAGGCGGCGAACAAAAGCTGCCGTGAACCAGCGTTCCCAGAAACCTACAACATAATGAACAAGCTGGCTCCTCGCAGATAAATGGCATCTGGGACTAAAGGAATAAACAGGATAATCTGGACTTAAATAAGTCACAGGGGGCTTTGGCCGAGATGCAAATTCACAAACTCATCAAATGTCTCTCCTGAAAATTAAGAGCTGGTTTGAAGCTGGAAGTCAAATCCAGTTGTTGAAGCACATTTTTCTGGGAAGACTTTGGAGGTGGCCTTTGTGGTAAACTAGGGAGAAAAAGAGAAAATACGTTTGCTTCTGCATGGCCTATTGCCTAACATTCGTATAAGCAAAGCGGTTCTTTTCAGCGCTCCAACAGCGAGGGTGATGAGGACTGGATGTTCCCTTCCTCATTCCTCTCCCTTCCTCCCCTTCCCACCCCTTATTTTCCGATCTCCAGATGTGTGCTCAGAAGGACCCAAGCAGAAGCGTGAGTGAGACCTAGGGGGTCCGAGGGAAGGCATTCTAGACTTTTTTTAAAGAAGTAAAATTGTTTAGCACTTACTATATACCAAGCACTGTACTAGGTGCTGGGATAGATATGACACAATCCCTGACCTACATGAACTCGAAGTCTTAATTCTCATTTTACAGTGAGAGAATTGAGGCACAGAGAAGTGAAGTGACCTGCCCAAGGTCACATAGACAAGTGGTTGATTCAGAATTAGAACCCAGGTCCTTTGGACTCCCAGGCCTTTGCTCTAACCACAATGCCATGCTGCTTCTCCTACTTCCCTTTGCCGACCTGGGTGGAAAAGTTATACATGATCTTATGTGTCTTACTCAGGTTTCCACAAGTGCCTAATGGCATCACACGTAACATTTTGCGCAGAACCTAGAGGGTGTTTCCAGGGAGGGGATTCGGTTTCCTATGCTCTGCCCTTTCCTCCAGCACCATGGCTTTTTTCTCCACATCCCTCTAGATGGTAGGTTTGTTGTGGACAGAGAACAGGTCTGCCAACTCTGTTATATTGTACTCCCTTAGGTGCTTAGTACAGTGTGCTGCATACAGAAAGCGCTCAAATACAATTAGTTGATTAAATGGGGTGCCTCTCTGGAGTCGTGGAATTCAGAGGCAGGAGGTGAGGCAGAGGGAGCCTGGGCATTTAAAATTTAAAAATAACTGTGATCTGTGTTAGGCATTTACAATATGCCAAGCACTGTACTAAACTCTTGGGTAGATACGAGATAAGCAGGCCAGACCTAGTCCCTGTCCAACATGGGGCTCGTAGTTTAAGGGAGAGGGAGAACAGGTATTGAATATCCATTTTATAGATGGATACAGAGAAGCAGCGTGGCGCAGTGGAAAGAGCACGGGCTTTGGAGTCAGGGCCCATGAGTTCGAATCCCAGCTCTGCCACTTGTCAGCCGGGTGACTGTGGGCAAGTCACTTCACTTCTCTGGGCCTCAGTTCCCTCATCTGTAAAATGGGGATTAAGACTGTGAGCCCCACGTGGGACAACCTGATTCCCCTGTGTTTACCCCAGTGCTTAGAGTGCTCTGCACATAGTAAGCGCTTAACAAATAACATTATTATTATTAGATGGGAAAAGCTGAAGCAAAGCGAAGTGAAGTGATTCCCAAGTATCACACAGCAGGCATATGGCAGAGCCTGGATTAGAATCCAGGTCCTCTGAATCCCAGGGCCATGCTCTCTCCGTTAGGACATGCTGCTTCCCAAAAGCTGTCTGACCTTGACTCAGTAACAGACAGGGGCTCCACTGCCACTCTTTCCTTCAATTATATAAAATGCAAAATAACCAAACTCCTAAACAGTACCCTGATGGTGCAAATATACCAACAAAAGATTTGATCAATACATTTGCCAGTTGTATTTACTGAGTGCCTACTGTGGTGGTATTTGTTAAGCACTTAGTATGTGCCAGACACTGTACTAAGCACTGGGGTGGATACAAGCATTGGACGCAGTCCCTGTCCAACATAGGCTCACAGTCTTCATCCCCATTTTACAGATGAGGTAACTAAGGCACAGAGAAGTGAAGTGATTTGCCCAAGGTCACACAGGAGACAAGTGGCAGAGCTGGGGTTAGAACCCAGGTCGTCCTGACTCCCGGGCAGGTGCTCCATCTATTAGGCCACACTGCTGTAATAATAATAATAATGTTGGTATTTGTTAAGCGCTTACTATGTGCAGAGCACTGTTCTAAGCGCTGGGGTAGACACAGGGGAATCAGGTTGTCCCACGTGGGGCTCACAGTCTTAATCCCCATTTTACAGATGAGGGAACTGAGGCCCAGAGAAGTTAAGTGACTTGCCCACAGTCACACAGCTGACAAGTGGCAGAGCTGGGATTCGAACTCATGAGCCCTGACTCCAAAGCCCGTGCTCTTTCCACTGCGCCATGCTGCTCCTCATGCTGTGTTAATGAGTCCCTGACTGACTGAGAATAAGCACTTTATTTTGTTACTGAATATAACTGAGGGTTCCTGAAGTCACCTTCATTCAGTCACAGAAAGAGAAACCTTTCCATAAACCCTGTGCAGAGGAAAGTAAAGAACTCAGTACAGGGCTTTGCCCACATGAAACACTCAAAGAACACAACGACGAATGCATACAATGCTCTGCAATCAGTAGGTGCTCAATATGTACCATTTACTGATTGATTAAAGAGGGTATCGAATATCCTGAGAGCGATTTAGGTAATAATCTATCCTCTTGCAATTGTTAGCATTTTTATCAATATAAGAAATATGCTTCCATTACCAACATATGAAGCAAATGTGACTGTAAGATGCCTTGAAAGTTTGGTTTTAATGTGTTGGAATTCTACTTAGAATATGCAGTTGAGGTACAGAATATTGCAGACATTGTTTCCAGAGTTACATGTTTTAATGAAGTGAGCCAGTACCAGCATGGAAAACTCAAACAACCGTTTGAATTATTCTTTTATCTTTGCCACTTTGGAACACAGTTTCCCCTTAAACAGTGTGAGCTCCTCGTAGGCTGGGAATGTCCCTACCAGCCCTGTTAAATCGTATTCTCCCAAATGCTTTGTCCAGTGATCTGCATGTAGTAAACAATTAATAAAAGTGATGGATTGATTATGGTCCTCTTTGATCCCCCTACACACTGTAAGGTTATTGAAGGCAGGGAACATATTTCTACCATCTGTCTTGTACTTCCCAAGTGCATAGAACAGTGCTCTGCATAAAGTAAATGATCGTAAGTACGATTGACTGTTAGATTACTGTGGGAGGCTAGTCAAAGTCTCATTACATCTTTTCAGAAATGAACACCAGTTAGCAAATGAAAATTTTAAAAGTTACCCAAGAACAATTTACAATGTGGCCTGGAGGGCTAAAGGTGAGGGGTCTGGATTTGAAACAGAAAACCGGACTTTCATCTCAGTCCTGCATCTGACTTCCTATGTGTCAGCCTACACAAGTCCCTCGCGTGTATTTGCCTCGCCCCTGTGCTTACATACAGCTTCCTTCTTTTCTCTTCTCCGAACCAGCTTCTTCCCCTCTTCAAAAGTCTCTTCAAAATTCTTCTCCTCACCTCCGTGTTAATCCCACAGGCCTCCAACCAGTCAAATCACTCACTCAGTAACTACCTACAGCTCTATAGATTTTTTACTTATGTGCTTCTCTTGTTTCTCTTCATATATTTAGACTGAGAGATCAGTAGTTGTGTAGGTTTTCACAATCACAGAGACTTCAAAATTTTACCGTATACCTTGTGGGAGTCTTTGTTGCGCTATTTTGGTCCAGAGGCATTATGCACACATACATACGGACACAACCTAATTACTTGCTGAAATGGCCCACTTTTTAGCGTGTCTGAGTTCGTCTAAAAACACATAGGTTATTTTACGTTTGAAATGAAGTCTTCCAATAAAGGAAGCTAAAGAAAAAAAGAAGACTAGGACAAAAGAAAAAAGAAGGCAAGAGGGCAGGTGAGATGGCTTCTATTGCTCTTTCCCAGGGATTGCACAAAATAGACACTCAATGAATTAACTCACTCCATCCCTGTCAAGTTGTTCTAGTTCTCACCTTCTTTTTCCTCCCCTCCCCTGTTAATTCTTACAGTTCTGTGGTAAAAAAAAAAAAAAGTAATCCTTTACTTTTTCCTCAAAACTCACAGTGGCACAATTATGCCAGGAAATATAGTATTTATACATATTCAAGTTTTGGATTATGAAGTGTTTATATTTGTGTTACTTGCTAATTTGGTTTTATTTCTGTTTTTTTAAATTGTAAGCCTTTTGAGGGCAGAGATTCTATTCATTCATTCAATAGTATTTATTGAGCGCTTACTATGTGCAGAGCACTGTACTAAGCGCTTGGGATGAACAAGTCGGCAACAGATAGAGACAGTCCCTGCCGTTTGACGGGTTTACAGTCTAATCTATATTATCCTCTACAATTATTCACAGAAACTAGGTTACCACTCTGTGCCCAGGGATTATAATTGCACCAAGAGAGAAAAACCCTTAGTGGAAATTGCCATTTTGCCAAAAATTTATATAGGATAATGCAAGTAGAAAAGACCACCTTATTTAACATTGGCAAAGCTAGATTTTAGATGAACAAACATAAGAGGGTGTAGTTTTAAATGCACCCCAAAAGACTCTGGCATCAGCGTGTCAACCTGATGAATGGAGAACAGTCCTTAATAATAATAATAATAATTGTAATGGTGAGTACTTACTATATGCTAAGCATTGTACTAAACACTTGGGTAGAGGCAAGGTAATTGGATTTAACACAGTCCCTGTCTCACATGGGGCTCACAATCTTAATCGCCATTTTACAGATGAGATAACCGAGGCACAGAGAAGTTAAGTGACTTGCCTAAGGTCACACAGTAGCCGAGTGGCAGAGCTGGGATTAGAACCTAGGTCCTTCTGATTAACAGACCCCCGTACTCTAACCATTAGGCTACACTGCTTCTCTTTGCCCTCACCACTGCCCACCAGCTTGGGTAACTGCCCAGAAGCTCCTGAGTCTACCCAAGCTGATGAAAGAGTGAGTCTTCTAGCGTAGGGCCCTGTCAATCGTACAGATTCTAAAATCAATCTAAAGGTCGACACAGTGGCAGAGTCCCATATCATAACTTCCACTACACACAAAACACAACCTAGCCCTTGATAAGGAACGGTGTTGAAGTGTAGCATTTTCAGTTTGACAACAAGCCTCCTAATATTTGTTCCCATAAGCTGCGTCAAACTGCTGTGCAGTTCAACTTGTTGGCATTTTCCACGGTAATTGAACAGATACTTTTGACTGATCAACTGACGAACCTCTCTGGGCCTCAGTTATTCCATCTCTAATAAGACTTGATGCATCTAAATCCTCCTCCTCACAGGTGGGATGTGAGATTGAATTAGGAAATGACTGTAATCTCTAGAAACTCCTCAGAGGAAGGGGATAGATAAACAAAAAAGGTATGATCTCTCTCCATCTTTGTTCCCCCATCCCAATGTCAAAAGGTATTCATTGACAGTGGTTGCTTTCTCCACCAGAACTTGAAAAGGTTAAGCCCCAGGCCATGTCCTTCCACAGTGAACCAGCACATTTTTGAACATACGATCCACTGAGTTTTACATTTCTCAAACTGGCAGCATCCTGCCATCTTTCCTTGGTACGGCGCTTTCTCTGACACCTAGGGATTCTCTTCTGATATTTAGCTTAAATTTTCCTGAGTTTAATTTCATCTCACTGGTTCTTGAGGGGTCCCCTTGGTCTACTTTGGTAATTCCCCTCCCTCCCTAGCTTTTGCAACCTCCAAGTGTTTGTAAGTGGTTATCATAGCTCCCTTTAGTCACTGTTTATCCTGGCTAAACAGATTTAATTCATTTAATTTTTCTTTATGAATCAATCTCTCCATTCTTTGTTCTTTCAAGTTGTACTTCCCTGAATTCCTCAGCATCTGTTGTTCATACATCTCATACATCTCTTCTCTGTTGCCGAGTTGGGAAAATGTAGTTTCTCTGCCCCATAATGCAATATTCTCTGTGTGCAGCCCCAAATTATATTTCCTGTAAACTCCTCTGGTTTCCTCTTATCCTTAGTTGTTTTTCTCTGTCATCTGTCACTATGCTTTATGTATATGTCTGCAATTTATCAATCCAATCCATGGGTTTTTCACCCACATAAGTCTTGACTTTCCATTTCTAGAAAAATCCCATGGAGCGTTGATCTTGGCAGATGCTTTACTGATCTGAAAAACCCATCTTGGTACTAAAATAATTCAAGAATGGTGCCATGTGTTTCTTCTAAACCCCTAAAAGTACCTATTCTAACCAGATGATAGTAATAATTGTATTTGTTAAGCAGTTCCGTCCTATGTGCCAATCACTATACTAAGCGCTGGGGTAGATACAAACAAATCTGGACGCAGTCCCGGTCCCATATGGAGCTCACGTTCTTAATCCCCATTTTACAGATGAGGGAGCTGAGACCCCGAGAAGTGAAGTAATTTGCCCAAGGTCACATAGCAGAGAAGTGGCAGAGTTGGGATTAGAACCCAGCTCCTCTGACTCCTAGGCTCGTGCTAGAGCCACTAGGCCTTCACTCATTCCTCCAGATGACAATGGAGGAGAAATATCAGTGTGCTCAGTATACTCAGCCTCTGTCTCCTGGGACAGGGTAATGCAACTACAAGAAACAACCCAACTGGAGTAATTTGGTCTCCAGCAGGAAGAGATCCACTCTTTAGCCTCCCTTGTCATTCAGTTTGCAGTGAAAGCTCAGGAGGCAGAACTCCTTCCGATCCCCGAGGGGCATAGGGGATAAGGTGGGCTTGAGGTGGCGAATGCACCAACATCCGGCTGCCGAGGGCTGGGCGTCAGGACATGTTTTGGGCCTTTCTCTCCCAGTTTTTACTTGAGGGTTGAAGGAAGATCCAACTGAGGGGAGAATCTGGGGGGAGTTTGGCTTGGACTTTCCTTTCAGAAGGCCGATATGATTGGGGTTTTGTGTCGTGGTAGGCAGAACTCTCTGGGTGATTTCTCCACGTTCTTTACAAAGCCAAACAGAAATCAAAATACCTAAATAGTGTTAATACTGATGATGATAATTAGTATGTGTTAAGCATTGTTCTAAGATCTGGGGTAGATACAAGTTAATCAGGTTGGACCAGTCCCTGTCACACCTGAGACTGTCTTAATCCTCATTTTATGGATGAGGTAACTGAGGCCCAGAGAAATTTGGTGACTTGCCTGAGGTCACACAGCATACATGTGGAGGATCCAGGATCAGAACCCAGGTCCTTCTGACGCCCAGTCCCATGCTCTAGCCACTAAGACACGTTGCTTCTCTTCTGTTGCTCTATGAACTAAATAGTAAGCGCTTTGAGGGTAGTGATTGTGTCTAATAATTCTATTTTACTCTTCCAGCTGCTTAGTACGGTGCCCCACACGCAGCAAGAAAGCCAGCAGTTCTCTGTACACAGTAAACACTCAGTAAATACGACTGATTGATTGAATTCCCATTTTGCCAAAGAGGAAACTGAGGCGGAGAGAAGTTAAGTGATTTACACATGATCACACAGTAGGAAAGTGGAGAAACTGGGATTAGAATACAAGTCCACTGACTCCCAGGCCTGGGCTCTATTAGGTCACGATGCTTCCCTAAGTTTGGTTGTGGATCCCAGTCTTGCATCCCTTTATAATATCACCTCTTTACTGCATCCGTGACTGCTCACTGGAGGATGCTGACCCCTCTAAGCCCCTGAGGGCTTGTGGAGGGCAGGGGAGGCTTCCAGGGTAGGTCTGGCCCTAGTTGGAAAAATTCCTGTTTGCTGGAGGGCTCCTAAAGCTCTATTTTAAATCCACCGAGGGTTCTCAGGGTCCCTCTGGAATCTCCAGGTCCCAGATGTAGCCGCGTCTGAGTTCAAGACCTCTGTCTGGCTGGGCGGACGTGCTGCTGCTACATTCAACCCACACCCAACCTGTACAGCCATCCCGCCTAGAGATTCTGCCATGGAACAAAGGCGTCATTCGAGCTGGGCAGGGCTTCCTCTCTGGAGGACCAAATGTTCTATGCTCTGCCCTCTAGACCCACCATCTGAGCACCTAGCTCAGCTATTCTAGTTTTTAGGTCTCTGTGGAAAATCTCCCTGCCTATATTCTAAGCTGGAAATACTATACATTGATCCCACCACATGGATCTATACCTTTCATAGACCTGAGTAAAATTTTCTTTGACTTGAACAGGTTTTGGAGTTGGATAAAAAGATCCTCTTCCCTCTTCCATCCCTTAGCTCCTGACACGCCGGACGTTCCTGCTACTTAGAGTATGGCATTTGGGGATGGAGGGAGGAAGAGAGAGAGTGTGTAGAGGGGAGTGGTTTGATCATGAGATTGTCCTCAGCGGTCAGATCTCACCATCGAGAGATGCAGCATGGCCTGGTGGAAAGAGTATAGGCCTGGGAGTCAGAGGACCTGAGTTCTAATCCTGGATTGTCCACTTGTCTTATTTGTGACCTTGGGCGAGTTGCTTAACTTTTCCGAGCCTCAGTTTCCCGATCTTTAAGAGGAGGATGCAATACCTATTCTTCCTATGTAGCCTTTGAGCCCCCCATGGGTCAGAGACTGTGTCTCACCTGATGAATTTTTATCTACTCCACCACTTAGAGCAGCGCTGGAAACATAATAAGTGCTTAACAAATACCATTATCATCATCATCATCATTATCATCGATAGGGAAATGGGGAGCATTTTCCCCAAAAGGAGGCTGTCCAAAGCTCAGAGGAGATGGCTCATGGGCATGCTTTTCATTCAGTCGTATTTATTGAGCGCTTATTGAGTGCAGAGCTTTGTGGTTGCTTGTGGACTCCATCATCCTGAAAATTACATACAGCTTATGTCCCTGTTGTACTGGGGCTCGATGAGCAGGCAACCTTTGGTCTTCAGGAGAACTGGTCTCACTTGAATGCTCCCCGGAGACCATCACCATCTTTGTAAACCTCATCCTCCTCATCGGAATCTACTGAAATCCTATTGCACACCAAGCCCAGCCCTGGGAACTTGAGCTCCTGACCTTCAGTCCGAGTCCAATTCGCCAAGAACAAGAGGAAATATATGAAGCAGTAGCCTTATGTCTGTCTAACTTGCATCCTTTTCCCCCATAGATTCCCTCCTATCCCTCGATCAATCAATGGTATTTATTGAGCACTTATTGTGTGCAGAGCACTTTACTATCAGTTGGGAGAGTACAATACAATACACTTAATAGACATGATCCTTGCCCACAGTTCACACTCTTAGCAGCACTAAAAGTATTTATGAAACACTGTGAGTAGAGCCTTGTACTAAGCCCTGGGAGACAATACACAGTTGAGAATTAAATGCTGGGGAAATGAGGAACTAGCAGATTTTCTCTGTGCAACTGCACAAATGTCTTTGGGACTGGATTCCACCACTTGCCTGCTGTATGACCTTGTGACTTAATCACCTAACTTCCCAGAGCCTCAGTTTCCTCACCTATAAAATAGACATAAAAGGCCAGTGCGCCTTCCCTCTTGAAATGTGAGCCCCATAAAGGAGATGGGCTGTGTCTGATCTGATTATCCTGTATCTTCCCCAGCACTTAGAACAGTGCTTGGCACACGATGAGCTCTTGATAAATGCCACCATTATAATTAGTTATTATATATTTGCCATTGAGTGTTTCCCTTTAATCAGTTTTTGAGATAATCATAGTGATATCTGTTAAGTTCTTTCTTTGTGCTAAGCCCTGGGATAGATGCAGTATCGTAAGATAGGACAGAGTCCTTTCCCACCCAGAATGCTCTATGCATATGGCATTACTATTTAATAGCATAAAAAAACATTATTAACTGCTGAGTACAAAGTACTGTACTCATTCATTCATTCAATAGTATTTATTGAGCGCTTACAATGTGCAGAGCACTGTACTAAGCGCTTGGAATGTACAAATCAGTAACAGATGAGACAATCCCTGTCTCTTTGTCGGGTTTACAGTCTAATCGGGGGAGACGGACAGACAAGAACAGTAGCAATAAATAGAATCAAGGATCAAGAGTCAAGCAATAAATAAAATACTCAATGCCTGGGAGGGTCTAGTGGAAGCAAGGTGCACGTTCCCTGCCCTCAAGGGGTTTACAATCTAAAGGAGGAGCCCAAGTCCTTTTTACCAGATCTTGGCTGCCTCCCCAAAGCGGAGAGCAGACCCCTAAGGCCTAATCTCGAAAAAGACCCCATGTATATACTAACCACCTGCCATTCATTCACCCGATGACAAATAAGCCTTCAGAATTTACTGAGGCATTATCGGGGAAGCATCGGCATCCAAACAAAAGCCATAGACATCCTCTGAAAACTCCCTTTAGATGTTAACTGGAAACCATCACAGCTGGAAGTGATAACTCCTGGCAGCCAACAGAAAGAGAACACATGTCATCAGGATACATTTATCTCAATCAAGTGTTTCCTTTCTCTGAATTGTTTTCCTAGAATTGATTTGTCTTAGGGAGCCTTGTCAGTGGAAAAGGAACTGAAATTGTGTGTATTATTTTCAATTGAATGTCCTCTATCATATTGTTTGTGTAGCAGCAAAATGCTTCGGTCACCCGGGATGACTGCTGTTCCTGAGAGATCCCCAGGAAAATGAGTCTTGTTATCCCATTAGGCACTTCCAGTCAGCCGACAATTTTAAATAAACCAACACCTGATTATCCCTTGCCTCTCTTGAATGCCTCCTCCCTACGTCCCACCCAGAACAAGAGGAATTATATGAAGCCTTATATCTGTCTAACATGCATCCTTTTCCCCCCATAGATTCCCTCCTATCGCTCAATCATTGGTATTTATTGAGCGCTTACTGTGTGCAGAGCACTGTACTAGCGGGTGGGAGAGTACAATACAATACACTTGGTAGACACGGTCCTTGCCCTCAGTTCACACTCTTAGCTTTAGCCGGTCCTTGCCAAAGTCTTTCCATCTACATTTCAGAATTTGGGGCGTAAGCGGTCACTTAGGATTCTCCAGAGACATTCAGGAGCAGCAGCATCAACAGTATTTACTGAGCACCTCCTATATGCCAACACTCTATTGTGTCCAATCTGATTTGCTTGTACCCACCCCAGCATTTTGTACAGTACGTGGCACTGGGGGAGGTTACAGGTTTTCTCTTTTTGTAGTTTGTGCCGTCTCTATGTGCCTGAATTAATATATAAAGGGAGGGCTCCAAACTGATGCTAACGATGAAGATCCGCTTCAGAATACGGTACCTCTCTTCTTCTCTCCTGCTCAGACTAGAATGCTATTTCCCATAGTAGTGTCTGTTCACATAAAAATTTCCCCCCCACACACTCGAGAGGGATAATGGCAAGCCCAATGTGAACTTTCTGAAATAGGAATGTTTGATAAAGCTTAGTGCCCGCAGTGGAGGTCCTAATCTGTTTGAAATTCAATGATGCAAATGAGATCTGAACTAGGTATAATTGTTTCATCAGTCTACCTGTTGTATTTATTGATCAATCACATTTGACAGCTTACCATGTACAGAGCACTGTACTAAGCACTTGGGAGAGTACGCTATAACAGAGTTGGTAGACATTTCACTGTTGTGCAGGACACTGTAGTAAGCACTTGGAAAAGCACAATACGCTAGAGTCGGTAGATTGGTTCCGATGATTTACTAGATGCCAAGACCCGTGCATATTTCATTTTTTATATAATTTTGGTGTTTCTTAAAGGGCCTATTACATTTTAAGTGCTGGAGTAGGTATAGGTTATGAGATCAGACCCAGTCCCTGTATCTTATCTTAATTTTACAGAGGAGATTCTGAGAGAGTAGATAACTCACCAAAGTCACTCAGCAGACCACCGGCAGAGCTGGTATTTGAACCCGGGTCCCCCGACTCTTAATCCCATGTTCTTCCATGCTGCCTCCAACTTTTCATTTCTTTTTTCATTCAGTCGAATTTATTGAGTGCCCGTTTTGTTAAGCTCGATACTCAAGAAAGCATCTCTAATCCTCCTCTCCCTCCTTAGGTCTGACTGTAGATTCTGACCCAAGAGTCAAAGCTTGCACAAGACTTCAGATGTCCTGGCACTTCGGGAGAAAGGAAATGCCTACGAAACAGGGCCTCCATGGAATGTACTTGGCTTTCCTAAAATTTCATTTTGGAAGTTGCCCAAAGGCTCTCTGAACTCTTGATGTAAAGAGTTCACAGTCTGTAGAGCCAAGGAAAAATTATAATAATGGTATTTAAGTGCTTACTATGTGCAAAGCACTGTTATAGATGCTGGGGTAGATAGAGGGTAATCAGGTTGTCCCACGTGGGACTCACAGTTTTAATCCTCATTTTACAGATGATGTAACTGAGGCACAGAGAAGTTAAGTGGCTTATCCAAGGTCTCATAGCAGACAAGTGGCAGAGCCAGGAGTAGAACCTAGGTCGTCTAACTCCCTTGCCCATGCTCTTTCCATTAAGCCATGGAAATCTACACTCTGGAAGATTGACTGGATTAAGATCAGCATTTTGAAGAGCACTTGGAAGTGAATGTTCACCCGACAGTTTAGTCTGAGGGTTAAAGCACTTTGTGCCGCAGCCATGAGGCCTGCTACTATGAGATAATAATAATAAAGCGATGGTATCTGTTAAGTGCGTACTATGTGCCAAGCCCTGTTCTAAGTGCTGGGATAGATACAAGGTAATCAGATGGGCCCACGTGGGGCTCACAGCCTTAATCCCCATTTTACAGATGAGATAACTGAGGCACAGGGAAGTTAAGTGGCTTGCCTAAGGTCACACAGCAGACAAGCGGCGGAGCCGGGATTGGAACCCATGTCCTCTGACTCCGAAGCTCTTGCTCTTTTCACTAAGCCATGCTGCTTCTATGGATAAACTGGGTTGGAGCTGCGCCAGAGTAATCAATTCAGGATATTACAAAATCAAGATGAGTAAACAGTGTGACTCAGTGGAAAGAGCCCTGGCTTGGGAGTCAAGAGGTCATGGGTTCGAATTCCGGCTCCGCCACTTGTCAGCTGTGTGACTGTGGGCAAGTCGCTTCACTTCTCTGTGCCTCAGTTACCTCATCTGTAAAATGGGGATTAACTGTGAGCCTCACGTGGGACAACCTGATCACCCTGTATCTACCACAGCGCTTAAAACAGTGCTCTGCACATAGTAAGCACTTAACAAATACCAACATTATTATTATTATATAAGGAGATGAGTATGTGGATTCTATGAGAAATGTGAATAATCAATTAATCAATAGTATTTTATTGAGTGCTTCTGGGTGGATGACACTGTACAAAGCACTTGGGCGAGTACAATACAGCAGAGTAAGTAAACCCATTCCCTGACCACAATGGGTTTATAATCTAGAGGGGAAGACAGCCATTAACATTAATAAATAATTTACAGATACAAACATAACTGCTAGAGAAAAGGTCATTCTTTCCAATTGAGAAAAGGTCATTTTTACCAATCTAGCACTTGCATTTATTAATAATGTTGGTATTTGTTAAGCACTTACTATGTGCAGAGCACTGTTCTAAGCGCTGGGGTAATGTTGGTATTTGTTAAGCGCTTACTATGTGCAGAGCACTGTTCTAAGCGCTGGGGTAGATAAAGGGTCATCAGGTTGTCCCACGTGAGGCTCACAGTTAATCCTCATTTGGCAGATGAGGTAACTGAGGCACAGAGAAGTTAAGTGACTTGCCCACAGTCACACAGCTGACAAGTGGCAGAGCCGGGAGTCGAACCCATGACCTCCGACTCCGAATCCCGGGCTCTTTCCACTGAGCCACGCTCCTTCTCCACTTACTGCAGGCAGAGCACTGTACTAAGCATTTAGGAGAGTAAACTTGGTAGACACATTCCCTGCCCACAAGGAGCTAGCACCACCTCCATGAAGTCATTCATTCATTCAATAGTATTTACGGAGCGCTTACTATGTGCAGAGCACTGTACTAAGCGCTTGGAATGTACAATTCGGCAACAGAGAGAGACAATCCCTGCCTGATTGGGAGACAGACAGCAAAGCAAAACAGAACAAACAAAAACAAGACAACATCATCCAGATAAGTAGAATCAAGAGTGTATACACCTCATTAGAAAATAAATAGGGTATTATATACAAATGAGCACAGTGCTGAGGGGAGGGGGGAGGAGCAGAGGTTGGGGGGGAGAGGGGGAGCAGAGGGAAAGGTGGCTGCATCCGGGAAGGCCTCCTGGAGGAGGTGAGCTCTCAGTAGGGCTTCGAAGAGGGGAAGAGAGTCGGAGGTGAGGAGGGAGGGCCTTAGAGGACAGCGGTAGGACGTGGGCCAGGAGCCGACGGCAGGAAAGGAGTCAGCGGGGGGACAGTGAGGAGGTGAGCTGTAGAGGAGCGGAGTATACGCGGTGGGCAATAGAAAGAGAGAAGGGAGATGCGTTAGGAGGGGGCAAGGTGACGGAAAGCTCTGAAGCCAAGAGTGAGGAGTTTTTGTTTAGTGCGGAGGTTGATAGGCAACCACTAGAGGTTTTTGAGGAGGGGAGTGACGTGCCCAGAGCATTGCTGTACGAGGATGATCTGGACAGCAGAATGAAAAATAGACTGGAGCGGGGAGAAACAGTAGGGAGATCTGAAAGGAGGCTGACACAATAATCCAGTCGGTATGAGAGCTCGTACCGGCACCATCGCCGTTCGGACGGAGAGGAAAGGGCGGATCTTGGCGATATTGTAAAGGTGAGACCGGCAGGTGGTGGTGACATACTGGATGTGTGGGGTGAATGAGAGAGCTGAGTCAAGGATGACACCAAGGTTGCGAGTCTATGAGACTGGAGGGATGGTCTTGCCGTCCACAGTGCCAGGGAAGTCAGGGAGAGGACAGGCCTTGGGAGGGAAGATGAGTAGCTCAGTTTTAGACATGTTGAGGTTTAGGTGGCGGGGCAGACATCCAGGCGGTCATCCTGGAGGCAGGAGGAGATAACGAGCCTGGAAGGAAGAGAACAGGGGAGGAGATGTAGATTTGGGTGTTATCTACATAGAGATGATCATTGAAGCCGTGGGAGGGAATGAGTTCACCAAGGGAGGGAGTATAGATGAAGGACAGAAGAGGGCCAAGAACTGAACTGATTACTCATGAGTCATCTTAGTGATAACAATAATAATAACAATAATGTTATTTATTAAGCACTTACCAGGTTTCAAGCACTGCATTAAAGACTGAGGTAGATTCAAGTTAATCGGGGTGAACACAGTCCCTGTCCCACATAGTTCTCACAGTCTAAAGTGGAGGGAGAACCCGATCAGTACATAGAGTTCCATAGCAGACCTCAGTGGGAATGAAATTTCTGCCCTCGATAGAGTTTGAGTTATTCCCAGTGGATTCAGGATTCCTCATCCTTGGGGGAGAGGGAGACTCATCTAACTTCCGGTTTATTTTCTTTGCGCTCCTATAGTAAGACACCAGACATTGCAAACCCAAACACGCAAGAAAATTTTGTTAGAAGCATCGTTCTGGCAAAGCAAAACACAAAGGAGCTATCCTAATAATGCAGGGAGGAAAATCCACTTTTCTTCTAATTGAGGTAATTACCATGGTTCCTTTGCTTGGCTTTGCTAGAGGATTTTGGTCAGTGAATAGTGGGCAGGGAACGTGTGTAACAACTCTCCCCAGCACTTAGTACAGTACTCTTCACAAAGCAAGCTCTCAGTAAATACATCGATTGGCTGATCGATTAAAGCTTTAGAACAAAAAAACGTAATTCCTGGGTCAGACCAATGAACTTTCTCAGACTGTCAAAAATCATGTGATGCTTTCCCTCTATAAAATCCATTCTATTTTCCAAGGATTTGCCACCTAACATCCCTAACTTTTTCCCTCTGCAAACCAGACTTTCTCTCTAGGATGCCTTTGTGGCTACTCATTTGCGAATCTAGGTACCCCTCTCAGACTTAACGATATTTTCCATCGGCACAACTTCCCGTGGTCACCAGTTTAATTTGCCTGTCACCTCCTCTCTTCTTGTTTATTTGACATGGAGGCAACAAGGTCTAGTAGTCAGGAGATGCAGGTTCTAATCCCCTGGCCTGCAGCTTGCTCTCCCCCACTTCAAAAGCTTATTAAAGGCACAACTCCTCCAAGAGGCTTTCCGTGACTAAAAGTCCTCTTTTTTTTTTCTTCCACTCTCCTCCGCGCTGCCCTGACTTCCACCCTTTATTAACCACCCCCGCCGCCAGCCCCACAGCAGATACGCACATACCCCCAGTTCATTTTTTCCTATTACGGTCCGTTTCCCCCTCTAGACTGTGAGATTGTTGTGGGCAGGAAATGTGTGTCTTGAATTGTGTTGTACTCTCCCAAGTCCTTAGTACAGTGCCTTGCAAACAGTAAGCGCTCAATAAATGTGATTGATTGATCTAGGTTGCCTTTCTACAGTTCTATTAAGTCTTTCGTTGTGCTAGAAACTGCCATACTATTTGAGCTGAGCAGGATGGATTACCACTTAATGAGCTTTTAATCTTTGACTGTGTCTTTCATAACCAAGTTTTTATATCCTCCTTGTGTTCTGGCTGATCCCCTGATCCCCAATTTAGGCAAATCTTCAACATCTGCATTTATTAGCTCAGATATAAAGCAAGACTTGAATCTCTCTGCAATTTTCTTCTCCTCTGTCTCCAGTTCCCTGCTGTCATTCTTAGGTGTCAGTCATCATCTTCATCTTCTTGAATTGTTCATGATATTTTTTAAAACATTAGATGTGTAAATGCACTGATTATTAACTCCTCGGGTAACTTTAGGTCCTCTTTTCAGCATCTGTTTTAATGGCACCTAGAAGAGCTGTTGTAATTATAGGTTTGTTGCCATTTTTACCCAGTTGTTTTTAGGCTTTGGGTTTGGTTTTTTTTTAATCATTTGGCTGTCAAAATGCGCTGCAGGGAATATTGTCCACTGTCATGCACTGTCTCAGCATCAAAGGAAGTTACTGAATTTGTTTACTTGCACCAAATGTATTTAAATTACTTTGACTTTATTTGGGCTCAAAACCAAGGAAATGGCAAGGTAAAAAATAATGAAAGAAGGAAGAAAAGATAACAAGGAGAAAGAAAGGAAGGAAAGAAATCAAAGGGAGTGATGGAGGCCCGCTCAGGATCGTAAGAATCAGAAATGCTGATTTCAATTTCCAAGTTGTCCATTTTGGCCCTTCTCACTAAATACCATGGCCTGTGATGGCAAAAGACTCCAAAACACATGAGTATCAGAGAAGATGAGTGATATGTACTAGGGGTTTTCTATATAAAAAGTCCCTATTGTATAATGTTTGTGTATATATATATATGTATGTATGTTTATGGCCCTCTCAGGACCCCACCTGGAGAGTTTCCAGTGCTCTACAAGTCTCATCTCTGTGGGTGGGAAAGTCAAGCAGAGGAATACCCATTCCATTCCTAGCTTGGGAAGTGGTTAACAAATGGAAGGCAATCTGCTACAAGTCAAAATTCACCTGTGCTGGGCAGCAGAGATGTGGGAGAGAGTCGAGGATGGAGACTCAAGTTTACTGTATTGAGGGGGGCAGTGGTAAACCACTTGATATTTTTTTCAAGAAAACTCCATGGATACACTACCGGAATGATTGCAGATGGAGGTGGGGCTGTCTGGGAGAGATATGTCCATAGTGTCGCTATGGGTCAGAGACACAACTCGACAGCCTAAGATAAGACATGATGTGTGTGTGGGGGGGGGGGGTATAAAGCCCATACTTAAAATTTTAGTAGCTGATATTTACCAGGTTTGATTCAATGGTCTTGCTGCAGTCCCTTTCCCCTCAATTTATCCTCCACCCCCTCCTCACCCCCAATAAGGCACTGTGAAGGGAGTGGAAAAGGTGGGGAGAAAATTCATTCAAACCCTTTATGTTTAATTAAATGTATTTTGGGTCATCAAACAGTCTGTCCCATTTCAACACTTGATAGCTGGCCTCTATGAACCCGACCAGTGAAGAATGCTACAAATTTAAAAAATAACATGAGTATTTAGCCATAACATTGGAAAAGTGAAAACTGGAAAAGGTATGCCCCTTTCATGAAACGTCCAAGGTAACTGCAAAATCTTCCTCAATTATATTAGAAAAAAGAGATAGATCAGGGAAAATTTCTCTGGTTTCCTCCACCTTCCCTCTTCCCCTTTTCCCACCCCCTATCCATCTGAAGTTTAGAAGCAGCATGGCCTAGTGGATAGAGAACCGGCTTGGGTGTCAGAAGGACCTGGGTTGTAGTCCCGGCTCCACCCCTTATTTGCTGTGTGACCCTGGGCAAGTCACTTTACTTCTCTGTGCCTCAGTTACCTCATCTGTAAAATGAGGAATAAGGCTGTGAGCCCCATGTGGGACATAGACTGTGTCCAACCTGATGACATTGTATCTATCCCAGCACTTAGAATAGTGCCTGGCATATAGTAAGTGCTTAACAAGTACCACAAAAAAAGGAGACAAGAAAGAAAATTAATAAAAGATGACTGGGAGAAGACGGCCAATGTTTTGTTTTTCCAGTTCCACCTTTATGAAACAGGTCAAAAGTGAAGAACTGACCAGGTCAAGTGATAGAAGATTGAGAAGCCAAACCATTATGAGGGAAGAATAAGCTAAAGGGAATTTTGAACTGCAGCATTAATCAGTCATTCATATTTATTGAGTGCTTACTTTGTGCAGAGCACTGTACTAAGCTCTTGGGAGAGTTCAGTATTACAGAGTTGGTTTACATGTTCCCTGCCCTCAGCAAACTTATATTTAAATCAGCAAGGTTGGATATCCTACTTTCCAGGATACTTTATGTTGTCTTAGATTTCAATGTGGAGCCACTTGATATTTGATTTGGGAACTCTTGGAAAATAGGAAAAGTCCTTGAGGATTGAACTTGGAAAATAATAATAATGTTGGTATTTGTTAAGCGCTTACTTTGTGCAGAGCACTGTTCTAAGCACTGGGGTAGATACAGGGTGATCAGGTTGTCCGGCAGGTCCATTTTTATTAGGAGGGAAGAGGAAGACCCTAACCATTTCCATCCAATCAGCTCTGTGTCTACCCCAGCGCTTAGAACAGTGCTCTGTACATAGTAAGCACTTAAATGCCAACATTATTAAACACAGATACCTGGGAAGATTCTAAAGCAAGTGGTCAAACTATCAATTTGTGACCACCTGGAAAGGTTCTAGTGAGCAACGATGTTGGCTCTGTGAAGAGTTAATTGTGCCGGCCAAATTTAATCCATAATAAAGGAGCAGACCCCACAGGCTGAGGAGAAACAATAGATATCTATCTAGCCTTCAGTAAGATCTTTGATTCTATTCCACACCACATCTTCATTGACAAATTAGGAAAGCATCATGCTGTCCTTTCGGGATGTTTTGTAAATGCGCAATGGTTTGAGAGTTCACCTTAAGGATTTCATTAATGCTTTCGTGTCAACTCTGGGGGACTTATCGAGTCAGTTTCACAGGATTGATCCTGTACTCTGCACATGATTGATGGAAGCTGTTTATATTCAATATTTTTATTGATGACCTGGAGGAAGGAGTTGAGAGCATATTCAACAGATTTGCAAATGACATCAAATTGTTGTGGGTAGGCGGGGGGAGGCATTGAGTGTTGCTCAGACTTTGGAAAACAGGAATAGAACTCATAGCATAGTCACTCACAGAGTGACTTGGACAAATTGGGAAAAATGTTTCTACGAAATGCAACGAAAATGTAGGGACAAGAGCAAAGTAAGACACTCCAGGATAAGAATCAAAAAATGCAAATCCAGGATGAGGGAAAATCTAAGTATTGGAAGCAAAGTCCTGTGTTTCGCAGTTGAATAGAAACCGAATATAAATCAGTAAAGTGGAGATATTACTTTAAAAAACCAACGTAGTGTTGGTATGTTTCAGCAGGTGTGTGACATGCTAGAGTTGGGAGGGAATATACCCTTCAAGTAAGAAGTAGCATGTCCCAGAGGAAAGAGCACAGCACCTGGGAGTCAGAGGACCCGAGTTCTAATCCTGACTTCTCCATGTGTTGCTGTGTGACCTTGGGCAAGTCATTTAACTTCTCTGTGCCTCAGTTACCTTATTCATGAAATGTGGATTAAGACTCTGAGCCCCACCTGGGCTGTGGACCGTGTCCAACCTGATCAGCATGTATCCACCCTATCACTTTATACAATGCCTGACATATAGAAAGCACTTAAATACCATAAAATAGAAAAGACAAAATTTTCACCAAAGAGTCTTTTAGAACTCAGTCAATTCACCAGCTCACTATAGCAGGGTAGGTTAGGAAGGCCATGTGAGGGGAAAGGATTCTAGCAGGATTCCCAGGTAACTGATAAGTGATAACCTAAAACCGGGCACGTGAAAACATGTGGGATAGAGCAAATGTTTTAAAGACATATTGAAGCATACACTGTGACGGAATAGTCAGCTGATTGGAGAGCAATAGACATATCAATCTTGACGGTCAGTAACGGCAGAAGGATCTGCTGGTTTTGAGCAGAAGCTTCAAGAAGATTGGGACTCTGAGACACAGTCTCAAATCCAGGGACAGATGCCACAAGTGGAAAATACATCAGTGAGGCAAGGAATTATCATCACGTGCAGATAGAATAGAGAGGATTCTTCATCATCCATCCATTCACTCAGTACTATCTATCATGGTCGGTCCTGCACTGCCCTTTTCATCCACATCTACACCTGTGGTTAATAAATCAGCAGCAGCCCCTTTTTTTTTTCCAAATTATCTGCTAAGCGCTTAATATGGGCAGGGCACCATCCTAAGTTCTGGGGAAGATAGAAGATAATCAAGTTGGACAGGGTCCATGCCCCACATGGAGCTCACAGTCTTAATCCCCACTTTACAGAAGAGGTGACTAAGGCCACGAGAAATGCAGCGACTTACCCAAGGTCAACTAGCAGACAACTGGTGGAGCTGGGATTAGAACCCAGGTCCTTCTGACTCCCAGGCCCTGCTGTGTGAACTCTGCACTGGGCAAATGTATCAGCGGTGGAGTGAATGGTCTCGCTTGCCCCTTCTTAAGTTTGACTCCTGTTGCAATCCACACCACCTTCATGTGTGCCAAAGAGGTACATGTGTAATCATTGCAACGTTCATCTCTTTTTCTTCCCTCCCAGATCCCAATGCTGTTCTGCCAGCCCAGCTGTTGCCGATATATCTCATAGTGCTTCATTTGCATGACATTACATGACATCATTTCAGCAGCCCATTAATCCAGTACCAGATGGCCTGCTCTCCTTTTTTAAACACTGAAATTACAGATTGTTGATTGGACTCCCCAAGATGAAAGCCTCAGGCAAATCAGCTGGCCAGAGAGGACAGTTTAGATGCGGGGTCAAGAGCCCAGGTGTGGAATTTACAAATTATTTTCTCGCCTGGGCTCTTTCTAGAAGAAGAGAGGATAATTGGTTGGCTTTCTACTCATTCCACCAGAATGATACTTTGGTATAAATTTGGAGGTGTAGGTCCCGCTGGACACTAATTGCTAACCTCTGACTTCCAGAGGTATCTCACTCAATTCCAAATTGATCAAGGCATGGCATGTTCCTATTTTTTCCTCGGTTTTCCTTCACATAATCCCCCTCTTAACTGCAGGAAGCATATCGTGCTTAGCATTTCTTCCTCAAAGGTCTTGAACCAGATACCCATTATCATGATGGCTCTTTTAGCTAGAATTTCATCGGTTCTTTCCTGGTCTTTAGGGCAGTTTCAACCCTAGGGAGAGGCCAGAGGGATACCTGCCCTGAGCATAGCCCACAAAGGAAGACAGGATTCCAGGTGCTCAGGTCCCTGGCTATTTAACATTTTGTTGTTGTGGTTGGTTTTTTTTTGTTGTTTTTGGGTTGTTGTTGTTGTGTGGTTTTTTTTTATGGTCACCCTTGCAAAACCAGGGAAAAGAGTCAAGATAGCTCCAACTTTTCATTTTGAGTGAGGATTGTAAAGGGTGACTAGGAGTTTCACAGAGGTAGCAAGCAAGTCTGATGAGACTTGGGAGTAGAAAGGCTTCAAAGATCTTATTTGAGGTCCATCGATCAATCAATCCATCCTATTTATTGAGCACTTACAGTGTGCAGAGCATTGTACCAAGAACCTGGGAGGGTACAGTATAACCGAGTCATTAAACGTGATTCCTGCCCACAAAGAGCTTACAGTCTACAGGGAGAGACAAACATTAATATAAATAAATTACAGATATGTACATAAGTGTAGTGGGTCAAAGGGAGGGGTGAATAAAGGGTTCATATCCAAGTGCAAGGGTGATGCTGAAGAGAGTGGGAGAAGAGGAAATGAGTCAGTCAATCATATTTATTGAGAGCTTACTGTGTGTACTAAGTACTTGGGAAGGTAAAATTTAGGCAGAGCACTGTACTAATCACTTGGGAAAGTTCAACACAACAATAGTCACATTCCATGCCCATAATGGTCTTACTATCTAGAGTGCTATCACCCATCGCCGGGGTCAGGTTCTTTCGGAATCGGCGCAGCGAGAGAGAGATCGGGGATGGAAAACCTGAGTTTGTATAAAATTTATTCCGCGGGGCGAATTGAGTTAATTATTTAGACGCTACAAATCGGCCTTCCCTTTTGGGAGAAATATGGTATTAAAGCTTCCCTTTGGGGAGGAATAGGGTGTTAGAGCTTCCCTAATGGGACGAATCCACTGGCATGTTACTTGCGTGTGGGCGGACACCAGGGCCCGCCTAGGCAGAGCTCACTTATGGTTTACTCACAACGTGGTGAGGCGGCTAGTTCCCACCATGTGCGCACCCACTCAGAAGGAACCCACTTAGACGTTCAATCTACTTATGCGCTGAACCCACTCATGCCTTAGAATTACTTATGCGTTACACTCACGTGTGCGTTAAACTCACTTGTGCGTTACACTCACTTACACGTTACCCCCTTATGCACTAAACTCACCTATGTGTTACCCACTTATGCATTAAACTCACTTGTGCGTTACACTCAGCCGTCCCGCGACCCCTGTCTCTGTGCGTTGGTCCTGGTGGCAGAATGGGCGTCTGGCGCTCTGGGCAGGGAGAGACACGTGGGTGGCTGTTGCTACCGCTGCGATCCTCCAAGAGACCAGAGCACCAGAGGCGACAGGTATTTATTACCTGTGGTTCGTGTGGTCCCAACTTCCGTCCTGTTCAATCTCCGCCCCCTTCCACTCCCTCCCCTCCCATACCTATTGGGTCGGCACGGAGGTGAGGGGCATCTATCTTCCCGCCCCTTCTGGCCAGAGAGGTTACGTCACCGGTGCCATTTTGACCGTGGGGTAGCCGGTGCGCAGGTCCACCTTGGCACAGGTGCCTAGTCAGGGAAGGCCTCTTGGAGGAAATGTGCCCTCAGTAAGACTTTGAAGGTGAGGAGAGTGATTGTCGGATAGGAAGGGGGTAGATATTTCAGGCCAGAGACAGGCCATGGACTAGACGTCAGCAACGAGATAGACAAGATGCAGGTACAGTGAATAGGTTGGGGTAGATCAGAACCCACTGGTTGTCTTAGGACAACATTCAGAAGTTCTTTGTTCTTTTCAGCCCCATTTGGAACCTCTCAGGACTTATCTGAGACCTTAGGTGAGCAAGGTTGGAGTGGAGACAATGACAGTGGCTTGGGTCGCCTGCTGGAAACCCAAGGGAAAGGGCTTCCCCTCCCTCCTGGAGTTGGAAGCTATAATAATAATGGTATTTGTTAAGTGCTTACTATGTGCCAAGAGCTGTTCTAAGTGCTGGGATAGATAGAAGCTAATCAGGTTGGCCCACATGAGGCTCACAGTCTTAATTCTCATTTTACAGATTAGGGAACTGAGGCACAGAGAAGTTAAGTGGCTTGTCCAAGGTCACACAGTGGACAAGTGGTGGAGCCGGGATTAGAACCCAGGTTCTCTGACTCTCAAACCCGTGCTCTTTCCATTGAGCCATACTGCTTCTCTACCCAATCCAGTTGCGTTCCAAGGAGACACTCACTGGAGGGACACCCGATTCTGTTGGCTTTGATACCTTGTCTTAACCATTATGGTATCTGTTAAGTGCTATGAGCACTGGGGTGGATACGAGCAAATTGGGTTGGGCACCGTCCCTGTCCCTCGTGGGGCTCACAGTCTTAATAGAGAAGCGGCATGGCTCAGTGGAAAGAGCACGGGCTTAGGAGTCAGAGGTCGTGGGTTCTAATCCCGACTCCGCCACCTGTCAGCTGTGTGACTTTGGGCGAGTCACTTGACTGCCCGTTGCCTCAGTTACCTCAACTGTAAAATGGGGATTAAGACTGTGAGCCTCAAGTGGGACAACCTGATTACCCTGTATCTACCCCAGCGCTTAGAACAGTGCTCGGCACGTAGTAAGCGTTTAACAAATGCCATCGTTATTAATCCCCATTTTACAGATGAGGTAACTGAGTCACAGGGGGTGAAATGATTTGCCCAAGGTCACACAGCAGATAGGTGGAGGACATGGAATAAGAGGAATAAGGACCTCTGACTCCCAGATCTGTACCTCTTTCCACTAGGCCACACTGTTTCCCTCACCAATATAAGCGTTTGATTTTGTGTACGGCCTCCCTGGTACAGGCTGACCCTACGCCTTCGTTTTCTTTAGACTCATCGTCAGCCTGCAATACCTAGCTGATTCAATTAAGCTCTCTGGAAGTGTATTACCAACATTACTGAGTGTAAATCAGCAGCCCCTCAGCAGTGACACAGACAGGACACCGGGATAGAGGTTGTCTTCTAGACTCTGCCCCCTTATCCCCCAATTCTGCCCCCATCCTCATCTGAAAAAGAGCCCTTCCCCCGGCCCCCATTCCTGTTGGCGATTTTCCCGGTCGGTCCACCGCCGCCGTCACCGTTGCCCTCCAGCTTCTCTTCACTGAATCTAAAAAACGCTTCTTCAGGTCAACCTTCTCATCATCCCACTTCCATTCACCACGAAGTTGCTGTGTGAATATCAGTTCTCCTCACATGTCCCTTGCAGAAAATTCGATTTGTAACAAGCCCTTCTTCCACACCGTCACTGGGAACTGGAATAGGGAAAAGTGTTCCATTTCTCCTGTTCTGGGTGGGCTCCATAACCAGCTCAGGAAACTGCATCCCTACTAGTTAACTTTCAGTGCCTCTCGTGGCTTACTTCAGATATTTCAGCAATTCAAGAGTCATTTCTGCATTGATAGAATGGCCCCCAAATCCCCTCAGCCCTTCAGCACTTTTGTATATATGTACTTATGGACATATCTGTAATTTATTTATAGACTGTAACCTTAACACGGGCAGAAGATATGTCTGTTGTTTTATAGTACTCTCCCAAGTGCTCAGTACAGTGCTCTGCACACAATAAGAGCTCAGTAAATATGATTGACTGACCGACTTACTGACTGAGGCCTAGTGGAAAAAGCACAGGCCTGGGAGTTTTAATCCCTGAGTTCTAATCCCAGCTCCACCATTTGTCTGCTGCATGACCTTGAGCAAGTCACTTTACTTAGTTTCCTACCTTAGTTTCCTCAGCAGTAAAATGGAGATTTGATAGCAGTTGTCCTTACTGCTTAGACAGTTAGCCCCATTTGCAACCTGATTGTCTTGAGTCTAAGCCAGCAATTAGGGCAGTGCTTGGCCAAAACTAAGCACTTAACAAATACAGTTATTAGTATTATTATTAGTCAGCCTTTATAAGGAGTAGACGGCTTCTACTGCACACTGCAGATGTAGTATCTCACCAGAACAAGCGTATGAATGAATTTCTTCCACAGAGTCATTTGCTTCCTATGCTCTTTGAGTTGCCCACACAATCTGAACCCGCTGCAGCCCGCTTGCCTGTCACACTGCCAAACGGGCAAACTATTGTGGCCTGCAAGAGCCGTTAACAGAAATATCCAAGAGCCATCAACTCCTTATCCTTTGGAACTCACCAACACGATGGTGTCCATCTAGTCCTGCTGGCTTCTCGGCTTCCCTGGGGCGAAGACCCAGTCGTGGCCGAGACTGAGGGGAAAGGCAAGCGAGAAAGCGAGGTCTCTGACGTGATGAGAAAAAAGATGATTGCCAGGTTGTGGATACAGACCAACTGTGCTTCCAGGTTTCACCCCCCTCCTCGGGGTTGTGAGATGTAGGGGAGGCTGGCGTCGATGGAAAACTGAATGAATGTTTGACCCCGATGGATTTAAGTACAAATACCCGTCTTCCTTATCCCGGCACAAGAAGTTATCAAGCCCAACGTGGGAGGGGTAGGCATTGAAACCTCAAGCTGAGAGTTCGTGGTGGGTCAGTTCAAAGGTACAGAATCTCAAAGGTGATAAAGGGTGTGGGAAGTGAAAGGCAGAGCAAGAACACTTAAAACAGCCTGTCTTTGACTGGAAAGGGAGGGGGAAAAAACAAACTACACTACCAAGGGTTCTTTTAATCATCAGCCTTTCATTCAGGGTACAGAAGTGGTGGGCAATTTGGTTTCTTCCAATATTTCCCAAGGTAAATATGCTGACGGACAGTCGGGAGTAATGGCCGGACCCTCCCCCCTCACCTGAGTAGGATATATTTTTTCGTTCTGCATAAGAAAACAGAAAGGGTCTGCCAGATTTCCCCCTGGACCGGCTCATCACTGAGAATGGACGATAGCTGAGGAGCTGAGACCTTACATGGGCCAATTCATAAAGATGACCCGCAAATAATAGAATCCCCAAAGCCAACCACTGGAGGCTCCAGGGTAACGTGCGGAAGATTTGTAATGCTATCCAAAGGACAAACAATCAGAAAGAGTCAGAATACATTTTAATTTGGAGATCCTAGGGCTGCTGAGCCACAGAAAAGGAAATAACTAAAACTGAATTACTGAAGAGAAAGGCAGAGTGCCAATGAGAGCTGGCAGACTCTCCACATCTCCTCCTCTAATGTGCTTAGGCCCACTCACAGCACTGACATGAAACAAACAACTTCTAAATAAACGCTTAAGTACAACAGGGTATGTGCTTCTCTATCTCAGTGGCCAGTTAAGAGGGTAAGGCCATAAGAAAGTCTTTCCTGAATGAGGCCAATGTCCAAGAAGCTTTCCCCAACTAAGCCCTCATTCCGCCACTCTATTTACCCTCCCTTCTGCCTCGCCCATGCTCTTGGATCTGTACCCCTTAAACTCTTTGATACCCCACCCTGAGCCCCACAGCACATACACAGATATCCTTATGTTTTGCTATCTCCTCTATCTGTAAGTTTTGTCTGTCCCCCGCTCTAGACCGTAAACTCCTTATGGTCAGGGATCATGTCAATCATGATCGTGTAGAGAAGCAGCGTGGCTCAGTGGAAAGAGCCCGGGCTTGGGAGTCAGAGGTCATGGGTTCAAATCCCAGCTCTGCCACTTGTCAGCTGGGTGACTTTGGGCAAGTCACTTCACTTCTCTGGGCCTCAGTTCCGCCATCTGTAAAATGGGGATGGAGACTGTGATCACCTTGTATCCTCCCCAGCGCTTAGAACAATGCTCTGCACATAGTAAGCGCTTAACAAATACCAACATTATTATAATTACTCTAGTTCCCCAAGCGCTTAGTACCGTGCTCTGCACCCAGTATAAATGCCACCGATTGGCTGACTGAATAACTCTTTGAACCAAGCTCCCTCCGCACCAGCCCGCAACAAGTAAAACAAAAGACCCAAACTCAATCTGGGGACTTGTGTACTGGATCTTTTCCTCCATCTGCCTAGTCTTGTTTTGGCCTCCCGGATCCCAGCCAGTTTCCTTTGCTGAGGTCAGGCAGGGAAACGGTGGATGAGATTCAATGAGGTTTGCTTTTATTCAGTGGCATTTACACTGAAGCGGCCTTTCTAGAGTCAGGAGGTCTAAAGAGAGCAGTTCAGAAGTAATAATGTCCGCCACGCAGCTCTGAGGGAGATCTTCCTCTATAATGTGCAATCTCAGAATGGAGGTTTGTGGGAAGAAGCTATTATTAAACCCTTTTAACCCCGTCACCCTTCCCCTTCACCTCCCCCCGCCGCCCGAAGAGCATCACTGAGTTCATCTTCATTTCTATTGTAAGGTCGACTCCATTGATCTTATCAGAGAGAGCGCTTTCATTTACTCCAGGTCAGGTCTCCTTAGCTTGCTGCTAAATGAAAGCAGTGGTCTAGCGAAAGCCGTTCATTTCTAACCGCAGATTACCTCCCTTCCCTCCCCCTTCTGACAGGGTCAACCGGGGGCTTCGGCGGAGCCAGAGTCAACGAGAGTCAAACAGTTCCCCGGGTGGGGCATGGGAGAGGGGAGTGTGACATTTCTCTGGGCTCCATTCTGGTTAGACAGAAGGGCCTCGTTGATGTTTGCACAGTACTCTGGACCTGACAGAAAGAGGTACGTATTAGTCTCCAAAGTGGTAGAAACTTCCTAAAGCCAAAAGTGTGATCATTCAAATTCTCAGTGAAAGAGGAAACTCTCTCTCTCTCCCCCCAACACACACACTCCCTCACAAACTAAATTTCCGAATTATCTTGGATTCCTTCTACCCATTTGACTTCATAACTCCTAAGAACTTCCCTAGAAAATATATAGTCATTACATCCTTGAAAGTGAATTTTTTGCTGTTAAGAGGCACCAGGAAGGTAGCCTCATTAAATAAAATCATCTCCTCACCCCAGCTTGCCAATTAGCACAGGCCTGTGGACCAAAGATCCCTTTGCTGATAGAATTAAACTGGGATCAAAGCAGCGTGACCTAGTGGATAGAATACGGGCCTGGGACTCAGAAGGACCTGAGTTCTAATCCTGACTCTGCCACTTATCTGCTGTGTGACCCTGGGCAAGTCACTTACCTTCTCTGGAGCCTCAATTATCTGATCTGTAAAATTTCTGGAGAATGACTGCAAGCCCCATGTGGGGCATGGACTGTGTCCAACCTAATATTCTTGTATCTACCCCAGCTCTTAGCCTGGCATCTAGTAAGTGCTTAACAAATGCCATTAAAAAAAAAAGAAGAAACTCCATCAATGTGACCCTTAGTACTATAGGACTGCTTGTTTTCACACCAATGGTGTGTTTGCTATTTGTATAAGCAGGGATGAAAAATATTTTATTTTTCAGACATTCTACAAGGCTGCTTCCTCTAAAGCAACAATTGGGATAGACAGGTAGAATCATCTCTAAAAGAGAGGACAGCCTCCAAGTCCCTTTCAAAGTTTTAAGTCCCTTGAGAAACACAAAGGCTCAGTTAATGCTGCATACCAGCAGAGAACTGGGAGCCTGTCGCTGAGAGAACTGAACAGCCTGGCCTGCTGTAATAAAAAAAAAAGATACCTAGGTTCTATGCAACAAGGAGGCGAAAAGGGACAACACCAAAAATAAAAAACATGGGACCATAATAAGAGATGGCTCTTGCATGGTCAATGTTGGTATTTGTTAAGCGCTTACTATGCGCAGAGCACTGTTCTAAGCACCGGAGTAGATACAGGGTAATCAGGTTGTGCCCATGAGGCTCCCAGTCTTAATCCCCATTTTACCGATGAGGTAACTGAGGCACAGAGAAGTTAAGTGACTTGCCCACAGTCACACAGCTGACAAGTGGCAGAGTGGGGATTCGAACCCATTATCTCTGGCTCCCAAGCCCATTCTCTTTCCACTGAGCCACGCGATCGCGGTTCTCTCATCGGCCTCTTCAGTCACATGAGCATGTGCATCTTTAGGCAATAATAATAACTGTGGTATTTGTTAAACACTTCCTATTCTCCAAGCAACGCAAAAAGTGCAGAGGCAGATACAAGATGAGCAGATTAGGTAATAGACTCTGTCCCACATGGGGTTCACACCTTTCACATTCAGTGGCATCTTCTCTGTGTTTGATGGGAAACTAGGTGCACAGATACCTGCCTTTTAAAGGCTTTCAGAAACCTCAACACAGATCAGAACTGTGTGAGTTGAGCTGATCTGACCTGATGAGTGTTTGAAAGGGCCACCCTCACACTTCCCCTTATCAAATTACCTACTTCCTTCCAATTCTCCGTCCCTAGAGAGTGTTTCCCTTCCTGATTAGTTCTGTTTTCAGTAAAATGATTCTTTCATTACCTGATCCCTGATCAGAGCACCTTTGTGTGTGTCATCAGCCGCCTCTATTTGCCCACTGACCCCACTAAAAGGAAAAGCTTTGGAAATTTGCTCCTATCAGTTTGTGAGTTAGATGAAAAGGTAATGTGTGGGACTTAGCACATTGTCTCTAATGAATGACAAACTGACAGTATTGGGCGGCAAAGAACCAAAAAGTACCAACATTGATTTCTTTAGTTAAGGGATCGATAGAGGCCTGTTCCGGGAGTTCCCCCAGAACAGATGCGTGATTGGGATTGCACTCAGTGTTCTGTTGAGATAGTTTGCCTTATTTTTGCACTTTTTTTTTTCAACAGTCTCCAGGTGAACACTGTTGGCCGTTTCACTGATATGGCTTCATTGGAGCTCTGAGGGGCACATTTTCAAATTGGAGGGTAGGATTTTCCCTGCGTGACTCACGTTGGCTTTAATTGGAGTCAAACGGCTACAACCCTTTGTAAATCTTTGAATGTTATCCCCTTAAAGTGCCCACGGGGATCAACTCTTGAGTTGATCTGTCTTTTATTCCATCTCTTATAGAATGTGGTGCTTCATAACCACCGAAAGATAACACACCATGTGCTTTTAAGACGTGTCTCCTATGTCCCCAGTCCTCAGCGAAAGAAAGTATTTTCCCCTGCAGTCACAATGCCTCACTCATGGATAACGGGACACAGTGTCCAACAAGTGTGAATCCTGCATCTGTGGCTCGCTCTGACGACCCACTGCGTCACAGACTACATAATATGAAATGAAAATAGTTCCAATCTCTGACAGTTTGTCACCTGCAGGGTATTTTCTCAGAATGGCCAACCCAGGGGAGACAGGGAGAGGAGCCTTATGTTTTTTGTGAATTTGGGAGAAAGTTCGGTTTAATCTTCCCATGAATTTCCCTTTGCTTCTGAGCGTAGATTGTAAGCTCTTTGTGGGCAGGGAATATGTCTACCAACTTTGTTGTATTGTACTCTCCCAAGCACTCAATACAATACTCTGCAAATGATAAATGCTCAAGAAATACTACTGATCGATTGAAGGTTGTCCTGCCCTGCTGTCAGTGAGTTACTGACCCTCATGGACACGTGGTCCTTACTTACCCTGGAAAGCAGTGTGGCCTGGTGGAAAGAGTTCAGGCCTGGGAGTCGGAAGATCTGGGTTCTAATCTCAGCTCGGTCACCTGACTGCGGTGCAACTGTGGGCAAACCTTTTAACTTCTCCGTAGTGGATATTAAATAACTGTTCTCCTTCCTACTTAGATTGTGAGCCCCATGGGGGACTGAAAACTTTCTACTTGATTAGTCTACTCCAGCCCTTATTACAATGCGTGGTACATGATAAGTGCTTAACAAATGCCACAGTTATCATTATTATTATGCTGCCAAGATTCATTCATCAGTCTCCACTTGGTCACACCGCATCTATTTCTGTTCAGACCCATATCCATCCCCATTTTAAAATAGTCAAAGTGCACCTCTGGACTGTCAGATTCCAGCATCCAGTTTCCCGCCGATAAAAGTGGAACATACCCATTTACCTCAATTGTCTTAAGCAGTTTTTTCCATCAGTCGACCTGTACATAGGGGTCTCTATCTCTTCATGGCCTGTCCGTCTCTCACCACTCCCATCCTGCTTATAGAAGCAGTATGGTGTACTGGCCAGAGCACGGGCCTAGGAGTCAGAAGGTCATGGGTTCTAATCCCAGCTCTGCCACTTATCTGCTCTGTCACCTTGGACAAGTCACTTAACTTCTCTGGACCTTCACTTAACTTCTCTGGACCTCAGTTACCTCATCTGTAAAATGGGGATTGAGACTGTGAGCCCCATGTGGGACAAGGGACTTTGTCCAACCTGATTTGCTTGTATCCATCCCAGTGCTTAGTACAGCACCTGACACATAATAAGCACTTAACAAATACCATAATCGTTATTATTATTATTATTATCCAGTCATTTCACTTCTAGAAGTCTAGACCTTGGCCAATTCAAGCCACCCACTCTGCTTCCCAAAACGGTCCTCCTCAACTGCGGTCATATTGCTAGCGGGCCTTTGCGGCTCTCCCTGGCCTTGAAATTATCATCCACCATCGTGTAGTAACAATGGTAATAATAATCACAATTATCACATTTGGTAAGCTCTTACTATGTGCCAGGCACTGGACTAAGCACTGGGGTGGATACAAGCAAATCGAGTTAGACACAGTCTCTGTCCCACGTGGGGCTCACCATCTCAATCTCCATTTTACAGGTGAGGTAATGACTTGCCCGTGGTCACACGGCAAAGTGGCGGAGCCAGTATTAGAACCCATGACCTGACTCGTGCGACTACGCCAGGCTGCTTCTGTATATAAGCGAGTGGCAGCACGGAGCTAATTGCAGTGGGACGGGGAAGGCATCGAAGTGTGACCAAACGGGGCTGGGCCTTCAAGCTCACCGCCTTTACTTCCCACCTTAAATCCTTCCCCCAACTTCTCTAAAATGCATTCTCGCCACTCTGTTTAGTGCCAAATGATTCTGTGGTACCCTATATGGCAGGCCCAATGCGAAAATAAATGACCGTTCATTGCCCGGCTTCAATTCCTCAGCCATAATAGAAACCTCTCTAACAAGCCCCGTGGCTTCCTCTGGAGCCGCAGTACCAACTTATGGTTTTTGTTCCGTTGATTAAAAAAGCATAAAACTGCTGTGGGCTAAATTAAGTGTGGAACACGCGCACGCAGATGACATCACAAATAATCAAAGGGAGAAAAAAGAACTTAGCTCTAGTTCAGCGCACTTGCTGGCAAAATGAGCAGTGATTTACTAAAGCAAATTACAGGCCGTAAAATATTTACAACTAATTTACTCCTCCTTTCCAAATGGTGATGGTGGAGGTAAGAAGGTGGTTTGGGGAGTAAATGTGTGAAATAATTTCTGTTTTGGTTGTACAGTTTTCAGAAGCGAGCTCCGGCTCATCTCTGTCCTCCCCCCCGGATCTTTTTCCATGTGCAGATCTTGAAGAGCAGCAGCAGTAGGAGTTTCTGCATTAGGTATTCAGATATTTTGTGAGCCAGAGCAAACCCTTGCTTCTACTAATATTTTATCAAAAGTGTGGAGAGAGAGAAAATGTACAGTAAACACTGACAGCATTATTTCCGTCCCTGGCGCGTTCTTCCCTATTCGTGAGCAGATTCTTTACACCTTGGGCAGATATTGAGGCTCCAGGATGGCTGATCATGAAGGACTATGACTGGAGGATAACGACCAAAAAGTCTTAGTGTAACAGTTAAGGGAGAAGTGCTGCCAGGAGTTCATCACACCCTTAGGGTGTGAACCTGTTAAGCGCAGGGAATTCTGTTGTACCGTACTCTCCCAAGTGCTAAGTACAGTGCTCTGCACATAATAATAATGATAATGGTATTTGTTAAGCACTTACTATGTGTCAGGCACTGTTATAAGCGCTGGGGTAGATACAAAATAAGTGGGTTGGTCACAGTCCCTGTCCCGCATGGGCTTCACGGTCTTCATCTCAATTTTACAGATGAGGAAATTGAGGTGGAGAGAAGTGAAGTGGCTTGCCCAAGGTCACACAGCAGACAAGTGGAGGAGTAGGGATTAGAACCCAGGTCCTTCTGATGGCCAGGCCTGTGCTCTATCCACTGGGCCACACTGCTCTGCTGTGTCACACTGCACAGCGTGGCTCAGTGGAAAAAACCCGGGTTTAGGAGTCGGAGGTCATGAGTTCTAATCTCGGCCCCGCCACCTGTCAGCTGTGTGACTTTGGGCAAGTCACTTAACTTTTCGGTGCCTCAGTTCCCTCATCTGTAAAATGGGGATTAAGAGTGTGAGCCTCACGTGGGACAACCTGATGACCCTGTATCTACCCCAGCGCTTAGAACAGTGCTTGGCACATAGTAAGTGCTTAATAAAAACCAACATTATTATTATTATTATTATTATCAAGTGCTCAATAAATATCACTGATGGATGAGGGTGATGATTTTTCAGGTTTATAAAATGCACGTAATAATAATGTTAATTATGGTACTTGTTAAGTGCTTATCATATGCCAACGACTGTACTAAGAGGTGGAAATGATACAAGGTAATCAAGTTGAACTCAGGTTCTATCCCGCATGGGGCTCACAATCTAAATAGTAGAGAATAGGATTTAATCCCCATTTTACAGATGAGGAAATTGAGGCACTGAGAAGTAAAGTGATTGGCTCAAAGTGACACAGCAGAAAAAAAGCAGAACCTACATTAGAACACAGGTCCTCTGACTCCCAGGCTCCTGCTCTTTAGGCCACATTGCCTCCCATAAATGGACGGGAGCTAATTATTGAGTCATATTTTTTTTCTTAAATTCAGGCCAAATTGGAGATAAATTTCAGGGGTCTTTTTATGGTCTCTTGACTTTATCCCTAATTTTTAAAAATTTAGGAGATAGAAACTGGATTCAATTGAGTTAAAACTTGATTGGTCCAAACTCTTCTTGCTGTGATCCTTCTAGACACTCCCGAGCACTTAGTACAGAGCCCTGCGCACAGTAAGTGCTCGATAAATACAATTGATTGACTGAATGACTGTAAGCTCCTTGTGGGCAGGGACTGGGCCTACCAACTCTATGACATTGTATTCAACCGTATTTATTGAGCGCTTACTGTGTGCAGAGCACTGTACTAAGCGCTTGGAAAGTACAATTCGGCAACAGATAGAGACAATCCTTACCCAACTAAAGGCTCACAGTCTAGAAGGAGCGAGAAGCAGCGTGGCTCAGTGGAAAGAGCCCGGGTTTGGGAGTCAGAGTTCGTGGGTTCTAATCCCAGCTCCGCCGCTTGCCAGCTGTGTGACTCTGGGCAAGTCACTTAACCTCTCTGTGCCTCAGTTACCTCATCTGTAAAATGGGGATTAAAACCGTGAGCCCCACGTGGGACAACCTGATCATCTTGTATCAGTCTAATCCCCCGATTAGACCGTAAGCCCATCAAACGGCAGGGACTGTCTCTATCTGTTGCCGACTTGTTCATCCCAAGCGCTTAGTACAGTGCTCTGCACATAGTAAGCGCTCAATAAATACTATTGAATGAATGAATGAATGAATCTTGTATCCCCCCAGCGCTTAGAACAGTGCTTTGCACATAGTAAGAGCTTAACATATACCACCATTATTATTATTATTAGAATGGGGAGACGGGCAACAAAACCAAACAGCGCTTAGTGCTGTGCTCTGCACTCAGTAAGCGCTCAGGAGATATGATCGATTGATTGGATTGGTTATTTGTGATTCATTCCCTTTAGCCCTTTCTTTTGTTGAGTTCAGAGCTTCATCCCGATCATGGCATAAGCTACCTGAACCGTGTGTTACAGTGTATCATCCTCCCCACTCATCTATTCTTGGGAAGACATATAGGAATTTAGCAGAGAGTGTAGGGAGAGAGAGCCAGTGATATTACTTCACTGTTTATAATCTGGGTGTTTGTTTCAGTTATCATTCAATAAAACTAAATCAGCACTCCAAAAATCAATAACTGTGGAAAGCAATTAAGGCCCTCCAGCTGAGTGCATTTAGAGCATAACTACTGATCTGAAAGGAGATTTGATAACAAGAAAGTGGAGTGTTATTCCTCAGAAATCCTTTCTAACGTGATCAGCGGAGCTACATTGTGTTCCGATTTCCCCTATCCATTTTGGGGCCTTCTTTTTGGCTTTGTACAACTATTTTAGTCTTCCGGCCCTGTTCCTAGGGATCGCTCTATTCCCACTGCTTCTTGCACGTTGGATTTAATCACGTTTTCTGGATGGTATTCTAAGGGGTGGCTTTTGGGGAGTAAGCAGGTAGGTACTTTATTCTTAAAGGTAAAGTAAGGCTCAGTGACCCAGAATCCTTTGGGATTGGCCTTATACAGACCAGGTGGCCGGATATAGCAGGCTGCTCCGAGGCAATATGAATGCACTTCTAGTTGTTCTGTCAACTAATAAAACCCGACGGTTTGGTTCTGTCGCTAGATTCTGTTGTGCTCAGTTGCATCCAGCCAGTTTAATTACTAAGAAGAATTTTTTCAGCTCCAAATTTCTCAAAATTATTTTCAGAAAATGTAATAAAAATTTTAACAAAGCTACGCTGTGATGGTAAGGGAGAGGACGAGGCCACCGTGACACCCAGGATGGTACCCCAGGGGGTGAGCCAGCAGTTAGCATCTGCAAACAGAGATGGGTGTCACCTTCGCCCGGTGAGTTGATTTCCTATATTATTTTTTCTTCCCCCTCTAAAAGACATCGTCAGCCATTAATGCCAGAGAATGAAAGCAATTTTCTCAGGATTGCGTGCGATATTCCTGGCCTGACCGATTGGAAACCTGCATATGCACAGGTGCAGCTTCAGGTTTTTGAACGGATGAATTTGCTGGGTCCATCTGGAGCAGCTGGAATCCTCAATTCCTGGTGATTTTTTGCCCAGACAGCTAGCGAGGACCACCTGAAAGATAAAAATGGCAAAGGTACTCCAGGGTTGCCCCTAATACACCTGGCCCAAGGCTAGAATCAGGCTTCAGTGGACATGGGATTCACCCTACCGGGGCTACGGTTCACACCTCCGCCCCTCGGCCTCTCCAGAGTCCACTCCCTCCATGATCGTGTTGGGGCCAGTTCATCCTGGCAAGGGCAGATGCCTCTGAGGAAGGAAGAAAGAGGATGAGATTGAGGTGGCCAACGTGGCTTCCTTTGACAACCGTAGGACTATGCCCCTTTCCCTACTCAACCCCCCCATGGCTGCCCTTCCCTCTCTGAATCAAATAGAAACTCCTCACAGTCATCCCCTACCTAATCTCACTCCTCTCCTAACGCGACCTAGACTGCACCCTTCACTCCTCTATTGACTCACTGGGCCTTCAACTCATCTCTCTCTGCCTCAACTCCTAATTCATCCCCACCTTCCAGCCTGTCGCACATTCCCTCATCGTATCCGACCGACCACCGTTCTCCCCATCTTCAAGTGTCTACTACAGTCAGACCCCTTCCAGGAAGTCTTACGTGACTGACCTCTCACATCACCATCTTATTTGCCTTCCCTACGGCATATAACCCGTATATTAAGTTGCTTTCTCTATCTGTAGTTTATTATAATGTCTGTTACTCTCGCTAGATTTGTAAGCTCCTTGAGGAGGAGGATCATGTTTACCTGTGCCAAGCATTTGGGAGGGTAATTGGATAACAACGAGTGTTCAGTGAATACTAATAATTGATTGATGGGGCAGAAAGGAGTGTAAGCCCGTCAGAGGGCAGGGACTGTCTCTATCTGTTACCGATTTGTACATTCCAAGCGCTTACTACAGTGCTCTGCACATAGTAAGCGCTCAATACATACTATTGAATGAATGAAAAGGAGTGGTGATGGTAGCTGCCTTAGCTAATAATAACAGTAATAATATTTACGGTACTGGTTAAGCGCTTACTATGTGCCAGGCACTTTTCTAAGCGCTGGGATAGGTACAAGTTAATCAGAGTGGGCACAGTCCCTGTCCCACATGGGGCTCACACTCAGATCGCCATTTTACACAGGCACAGAGCAGTTAAGTGATTTGTCCAAGGTAACACAGCAGATAGGTGGTGGAGTCAAGAGTAGACCCCAAGTCCTTCTAACTCCCAGGCCCACACCGCTGAACGGTTAATGTGACCCCTTGCTGGTGTCGATTCAGGGGTGGATAAGAGGAGTGTTTCTCCTGCTCCCTGACCTCTCTTATTTTGTTAAACTCCAAAGCCAGGAGGCAGAGAGAATTGGCAACCATGGGGTAGAGACAGGGCACCTTAGAGAGTAGGGTGTTTGCCGGAAGCATCGTTCTTCGGTTATGTTGGGCTCCTTGGAACTCTGCAAAAGGATCAGCCAGATGGGAATTTATTTATGTATGTATTTATTTTAATGGTAATTAAGTTCTTTCTCTGTGCCAGGCACTGTTCTAAACGCTGGGATAGATACAAGATAACTAGGTTGGACTCAGTCCGTGTCCAATGTGGGACTCACAGTCTAAATCTCCATTCTGTAGACGAAAGAACTGAGTCATAGAGAAGTGAACTGACTTGCCCAAGGTCACGGAGCAGACAAGTGCCAGAGCCAGGATTAGAATTCAGGTCCTTCTGACTCCCAGGCCCATTCTCTCTCCACTAGGCTGTTATACATAGCCTGGCCTAGTGGATCGAGCACTAGGAGTCAGAAGGTTGTGGATTCTAAGCCCGGCTCTGCCACTTGTCGGCCGTGTGGCCTGGGGCAAGTCACTTCACTTCTCTGGGTCTCAGTTTCCTCATCCGTAAAATGGAGATGAAGACTGTGAGCCCCACGTGGGACAACCTCATCACCTTGTATCACCCCCAGAGCTTAGAACAGTGCTTTGCACATAGTAAGCGCTTAACAAATACCATCATCACTCAGGCACACTGCTTCTCTTGCGGTTCACCCCTTCCTGACTTTGCACTCCCAAGCCTGGAAAGAAGGTGGATGAAGCGGAGGAAGGAAGCCTGTCCTTTGGGTCCCCGCTCCTGCTCGATGTCCCGCGCTTTCTACCTGTTTTACACACCAAGTATGGCAGCACAATACACAAAAATATTCCAGAGACTAGCTTGCACAGTTATCACAATGAAATATCTAATAGCCAAAAATGAAAGGGTGATGTAATAGGAATGGGCAACAAGAATAACAAAATAATTTCAAAAATGTCATAAGCTTTACAAAGCAAAACATCCTTTCAGTTGACAAGCAAACAAATTCTATTTCCCAAGTCTATTTGTAGGTCATAAACTAGAAGACTGACCAAGCCTTACAGCTCTGGGTCAGATGAAGGGGAGGAGTCCCTTGTCTCTCCTTGAAAACCTCCAATAATAGTAAAAAGGGTGATGATGATGGTAATGATATGATTATAATAATTGTGTGTATTTGTTAAACACTTACTTTGTGTTAAGTGCTGTTCTAAGTGCTAGAGCACATGCTTTAGAATCAGATCAGACAAAGTCCCTGTCGGAAGGACCTGACTTCTAATGCCGGCTCCCCCACTTGACTGTCGTGTGACCTCGGGTAAGTCACTTTACTTCTCTGTGCCTCAATTTCCTCATCTGTCAAATGGGGAATAAGACCGTGAGCCCCAAGGGGGACATAAACTGTGTCCAACCTGATTATCCATATCTACCCCACCGCTTAGAACAGTGTCTGGCACATAGTAAGTGCTTAACAAATATCGCAATTATTATAATTGCATCCTCCCAAAACGACACAAATATTTGTTCAAATACTTCTATTGGTAGTCATAAACAAGCCTTAAGAAATTCCCGTGAAAAGGGATCAATCAGGGATTTGAAGGATTTGTTTTTTCTGCAGGCCCTCTTCAGTGTTCCCATGAAACTGTATGCTCTTTAAGGACAGGGATGTTTCCTCTTACTCTACTATATTATCCCAACAGCTTGGTGATTTCCGACCCAAGAGCTACCTTTTGTTTTCCTCGTAAATCACAATCTTATGCATCTTTCCCAATGTCTATCCTCCAGCCTTATATCTTGTCCTTGTGATTTTGTTGCCTTGAGCCAAGGAGCCGCTCTGTTCTCAGCAGAGTGGAATTTTTTTCTGGGTTTCCCTGGCCTGTGGCTTTTAAGCCTGAGCTTATGCCATTTTCTTTCCCAGCTTTGTGCCACAAAGGGATCATGCCCACCACACCCATCCACTCCGGTATACATGTGTGCTGCCCTCCTTAGGTGCCGGTCTCCCTCGATAGATAGTCATTTCCACATGTGGGATTGGTTTTGAAAATATATTTTGTAATTCAAGTTAACTTGTGACCCAAATTTTGGGTCTGTAAAGCGCTGCAGTAGGTTACACTAATAAATGAATTTCATTTCACCGAGCTGACGGTAGGATCTTTTGCATGTTTCATATAAATTAAGACTGCCACACTGGTATGAGTGCCAAGTGAATATGAAGTCTCATCTATAACTGCTCAGCACAGCAGTGCAGGTTTGGTGAGTTTCTTTCTGCAGTCTAGACCGCTCCTCCGACCAAATTGCACCTTCATTATTTTGACCACATTTGTGGCAACATCTAGTGTGTCTTCGCTTTAAATTGAGCTCATGACTGTTGGTTATTTGAAATGATAAATGACTAGTTTACAGATATGGTTTAGCAAGCAGCTTCATGGCCCAGTGGGAAGAGCGTGGGCCCGGGAGCCGGCGGACCTCGGTTCCAATCCCAGCTCCGCCACTTGTCTGCTGTATGACCCTGATCAAGTCACTTAACTTCTCTGTGCCTCAGTTACCTCATCTCTAAAAGGGAGGGTTAAGACTGTGAGCCCCGTATGGGTCATGGACTGTGTCCAACCTGATTAACTTTTATTTACCCCAGCGCTCAGTACAGTTCCTTGTACGTAGTAAGCTCTAAACAAGTACCAAAACGCAAAAGGAAACTTGGTATCCAGGAGTGGCTCAGCTGCTTAGTTGTGGTACTTTCTGCTGATTGTTTCAGAACTCACTGTCCCTCTCTGGAATTTTCCCTTGAAAGATGCGCTATCCTAACAGATCTGACGGGTGAAAAGACAGTGATGCATAAATGAATAAAAACATAAGAACATGAGAGTGTCATTCCGGGTCAGACCAGTGATCCATCCAGCCATGTGTTCTGTCTCCGACAGTCACAGCAGGATAGTCAGAGGAACCAGGTTAGGGTTTCTCTTCTTGACAACAGTCAATCAGTAGTATCTATTGCATGCTTTCTGTGAAGAGCATGGAAGAGAGCACTTGGGAGAATACAGTAGGAGTGATAAACACAGTCTCTGCCCTTGAAGAACTACCATCTAATGGGAGAGGATGGCAGATGCAAATTCTTCACGTTTAGGAGGCTCTGCTATTGGTCCATTGGGAAGAACGTGGCTCAAAGTATCAGGAAAATTAGAGTCTATTTCTAACTGTGGAAGTAGGGGAATGTCTGCTGGGGCTCTGCCATTCAAGGTTTCTGACCAAAGAAACACTGGGAAGAAGACAGGTCCTGCAGGAATCCTTCCTTCAGTCCTTCTTCGATCGTATTTATTGAACTCTTACAGGGCGCAGGGCAGTGTACTACGCACTTGGAAGAGTACAGTACAGCAATAAACAGATTCCCTGCCCACAACGAGCTTATTAGCTGGCTGTCTTGGGCAGCCAAGATCACAGCAGCTGCTTGGTGAGTAAAGGTGCCCAGTGGTGGTATTATCCTGCATTCATTTTGCCCCTAAACCCGTCCTGCGTGCAAAAAACATACATGTATTTTCCCCTCCTTACCTGTTCACTTCACTCTGTGCCCAAGTAGCAACACGACTAGCACACGTTCAATTTGGGGCCGCCAAGGGACAGGGACCATGTCTAATTTCCACTTACGAAATCTAAATATATTCTACTAATGGTTGTGGGCAGGGAATGTGTCTGTTTATTGTTGTAATCTCCCAAGGGCTTAGTATAGTGCTCTGCAAACAGTAAGCACTCAATAAATACACTTAAGTCAATGAATTGCTCCTGAAGAGAGGAGGAAGGGAAGTCAGCAAGGAGGCTTTCCTAAATAATCCCTCAGGTACCCTACTTGCTCTCCCTTCTGTGTCACCTTTGCATTTCGATTTGCTCCCCTTTTTTCACCCCTTCCTGAGCCCCACAGCACTTATGTGTATATCTGTATTCATTTATATTGATGTCTGTCTCCCCCTCTAGACTGTAAGCTTGTTGTGGTTGTGGGCAGGGAACATGTCTACCAGCTCGGTTCTATTGTGCTATTCCAAGTGCTTATTACAGTGCTCTGCACTGAGAAAGCCCTCGGTAAATACCTCGATTGATTGATTGATTGACAGAGGCGAGAGTCATTTGCTAACATTATTTGACCTTTGACTCCTGCACCTTGGACTTCATGCTGTTCTCTGCTGAGTAGGTGACACATTCATTCATTCAATCGTATTTATTGAGTGCTTACTGTGTGCAGAGCACTGTACTAAGCACTTGGAAAGTACAATTCAGCAATAAAGAGAGACGATTCCTTGTTTGATAGTCTTTCTGTGCAACTACAGCTGAGCTCCCAGCTCCTCTAGGAGGTCTTTCCTGATTAGTCTCTCATCTTCCTAATGTATTTACGGCCTCACATGCCACTTCAGCACTCCCTCATCACCTAAGCTCCCCGATTAGACCGTAAGCCCGTCAAACGGCAGGGACCGTCTCTATCTGTTGCCGACTTGTTCATCCCAAGCGCTTAGTACAGTGCTCTGCACATAGTAAGCGCTCAATAAATACTATTGAATGAATGAATGAATAAGCTTGGGGGAACTCCCACTACCATCTCTATATCATTTAGGTACAGATTTTTACATTCTATTGCTTCCTCCTACTACTTTCTTTTTGGGCTCTATATCCCCCACTAAATTAAAAGAATAATAATGATAATGGGATCTGTTAAGCGCTTACTATATGCCAGGCACCGTCCTAAGCTCTAGGATAGATACAAGCAAATTGGGTTAGACACCGTCTCTGTCCCACCTGGGGCTCACAGTCTCAATCCCCATTTTACAGATGAGGTAACTGAGGCCCAGAGAAGTGAAGTGACTTGTCCAAGATCACACAGCAGATAAGTGAGAGCTCTCAGGTAACTGAGAGCTCACCTCCTCCAAGAGGCCTTCCCAGACTAAGCTCCCCTTTCCTTCGGCTCCCCCTCCCTTCCCCCCACCCTCTGCTCCTCCCCGCTCCCCTCAGCACTGTGCTCATTTGTATATATTATTTATTGCCTTATTTATTTTCTTAACGAAGTGTACATCCCCTGGATTCTATTTATCTTGATAATATTGTCTTGTTTTTGTTTTGTTCTGTTTTGCTTTGCTGCCTGTCTCCCCCGCTTAGACTGTGAGCCCATCACTGGGCGGGGATTGTCTCTATCTATTGCCGAATTGTACATTCCAAGTGCTTAGTACAGTGCTCTGCACATATTAAGCGCTCAATAAATACTATTGAATGAATGAATGAATTAGAACCTGTTACCTTCTGACTTCCAGGCCCATGCCCTATATAGTACGTCATGCTGTTTGGGATCACATCTGCTGATTTTCTTTTGTACCTTTCCAAGTGCTTAGTACAATGTCCTGGCATCCTGTAGGTGCTCAATAAACACTATTGATTGATTGCTTGAACTTGGACATCCTATCCTTTAAAATGAGAGAAAACAGGCTTCTTCATTTCAGATTCTAATTCTGACTACTGAAATATTGGTTTATGGATCAAAGGAAATAGAGGATCAGGGAGGAGTGATGTACTCCAGTGGGAATTTCTTTACCAGCTGACGAGGCGAGAAGCCGATGAACCGGTGAGGGGGTAATCCCTTCTGACCATCCCTAGGGAGCAGAACAAATCATTTTCTGGTGCCCCAGAATTGAAAGAAACCTGGAGCGTTAAGGAGAGCAGGAAGAAGGAATAGTCAGACAGGGTAGGATAAGGAAATCATGGGGGAAGAAGGTTTCCAAGAGTTGGAAGAATGAGGTGAGGAGAAATTCCTGGTGGGCATCCTCTAGGTAACGTTATCCCCGCACAGCCAGGGGAAAATCTAGAGAGGTCTGTGAAGAAGAGAGAACTGTCAGGCTTTCTTCCCCAGGAGGAATATTCAGCTGTCAGGCCCTGTTAAACAGGGAGTCCTGGGGTACTTCTGTGTAAACATGCTGATGCATCCTTAATTGTCATTTAATTGTTGCACCTGCCCTTTAAAATGCTGCATTTGAATTTGTGTTGGGAAATTCTGTCAGCGTGTATGAATAATATGTCAGGAAGCCGGGTTCAGTATAAACTCCTCTGCCAGGATTGATGCGTGCTAATCTCCTTTACCAGGATGGATGGGAGCTTCATGATCTCTTTAGGCAAAATTCAAGGAAAAGTCTGCTCCATGAGTGGGGCAGCCAGGGACAGATCTTGGATTTACAAGGTCTCCAGCCCGGTCCTTGAGCTGTTGGTGGCAGAAACCACCGAGAGTGCAGATAACAAGGCATGAGGGTGATTGTGTTCTCTTTATAGAAGCTCATCAGAAGTAGGTACAAATAATAAAAATTGTGCTATTTGTTAAGGGTTTATTATGTGTCAAGCACTGGGCTAAATGCTGGGGTAGATACAAGTCATTCGGGTCAGATGTCAGTCCTTGGACCACAGAGAAAAACAGTTTAAATAGTTGGGAAAACATGTATTAGATTATAATAATTGTCATAGTTGTTAAGTGAGTCCTATGTATCAGGAACTGTACTAAGCGCTGGGGTAGATAAAAGGAATTGGGTCGATAATTCCTGTCCCACATTGGGCTTGCAATCTTATTCTCATTTTGCATCAATTATTTTGCAGATGATATCACTGAAGCACAGAGAAGTCAAGTGACTTGTTCAAAGTCACGCAGCAGACAATGGATGGAGTCAGGATTAGAACTCAGGTCCTTCTGAGTTGCAGGCCCTTGCTCTAGATTCCCATTTTACAGCTGAGGAAATTGAGGCCCAGAGAAGTTGTAATTTGCCCAAAATCACACAGTTGACAACTGGCAGAGGCAGGATTAAAACCCAGGTCCTCTAACTGCCAGGCCCATGCTGCTTCTCTAGGGGAACTGGAGAATTAGAGTTCTAGGTCACTAGTACTTCCCAGGGACTGACAGAGGACCACACTGAGCTGACAACATAGTTATGGAGTCGAGGGAAAGGGCCACATCCAGGGATTTCTCTATATTTACACTGCCAGTGACATTAGTGCCAATATATCACTAAATAACTGACTCAAAGACACCTCGCAGCAGCTCAGGACCCTGACCGAAGAGAGTCACTGTGACATGCAAAAATAACCCAATAATAATGATAATAATAATAGCTGTAGTATTCGTTAAGTGCTTAATGTTTGCCAGACATTGTTCTAAGCCATGGGGTAGATACAAGATAATCAGATGGGACACACAGCAGACAAGTGGCATGCCGGGATTGGAACCCAGGTCCTTCTGACTCCCAGGCCCATGCTCTCTACCCACTAGCCATACTGCTCCAAACTAAAACTGTAAGATTGCTGTGAGGAGGGGATTTGTCTGTTTATTGTTGTCTTGTACTCTCCCAAGCACTTACTAAAACTGTAAGCTTCCTGTGAGCAGGGGATGTGTCTGTTCATTGTCATATTGTACTCTCCCAAGCACTTAGTACAGTGTCCTGCACACGGTAAGCACTCAATGAATATGATTGATTGATTTACAGAGGGGGAGACAGACATGGATATAAATAAGTAAATTACAGATATGTACACAAGTGGAGCAGCGGGAGAAACTCCCGAGGATCAAAGAGTGGGGTTGGATTTCACAGAGAAATTGAGGAGGCTTAAGATGCACAGTTGATGATTCAAAAACTAAATGATGCGGGTACATCACTGAGCATCTTTTTTGAGGCACTAATAAAGAGCCAAATCTGGGATACAAAGGTCGTTCTTTGACACTTGTATATTTTCAGCTCCAGAAGTCCTCTAGAGTTGGGACCATATCCTACTTTTGAGAAGCAGCGTGGCTTAGTGGATAGAGCATGGACCTGAAGTCAGAAGTACCTGGCTCTAATCCCAACTCTTCCTCTTGTCTGATGGTTTGACCTTGAGCAAGTCACGTAAATTCTCTGTGCTGCAGTTACCAATCTGTAAAATGGGGATTAAGACTGTGAGCCCCATGTGGGACATGCACTATGTCCAAGCTGATTAACTTGATTTCTACTCCAGAATTTAGTACAGTGCCTGGAACGCAGTAAGCACTTAACAAATACCACTTTAAAAAAAGCAAACTTGAAAGTACTGTTCCCTTAGATGGAAAAAAAAATTAGCTGGTTTCTTTAGCTAAATATACACTAATCCATTCCTCTGCTGGAAGGAGGTCTTTTCTTCTTCTTTTCTTCTCCCTTCACCAGAGTCACAAAGTTACTGGAATACCTGATCTGGAGGTGTTGTTTACTTCAGTGGATGAAGGCCTCCCCTAGAAGCAGTGGGGACTAGTGTGGGCTAGTGTGGGTTACCTTAAATCTGGGAGTGAAGGGACCTGGATTCTACTCCCATCCTGCCAACTTGCCTGCTGTGTGACCTTGGGCAAGTCATTTCATATCTCCGGGACTTAGTTTCCTTATCTGTAAAATAGGGTTGAAGTACCTGTTCTCTGTTCTCCTTAGATTGTGAGCCTCATGTTGGGCAGGGACTGTGTCGTATCCTATTATCTTGCATGTACCCCAGCTCTTAGGCCAGTGCGTGGCACATAATAACCGTGGTATTTCTTAAGCATTTCCCATGTGCCAAGCACTGTACTAAATTCTGGGGTAGATACAAGATAATCAGGTTGGACACAGTCCCTGTTTGAATTGGTGCTCACAGTCTAAGCACTTAGTAAGCACTTCACAAATGTCATTATATTCATTATAAAAGATCAATTAAAAGACATTTCAGAACAATTTGCCTGAGTTATGAGGGAGCAATAATGAGTGATAAACTTTTGGGTCAAAAGAATCTTTTATCCAGAATGAAGTTTCTTAATGATTGGGATATACCGGTTCATCAGCATTGGAGACATGAACAAATGAAATACCAGTATCAACCTTTCAAATTGAGCTGCAAGTCAGAGCACAGATCAAGGCAATGTCTGAATCTAGACTGTCGGGATATCCCAAGAGAAGCCCCTGGTGACGTGGAAATTTAGAATTCCTTCATCATCGTCACCATCATCATCAAAGAGGATTTATTGACGTCCCCATGTGGGTTTTAGTGAGGTGGCAGGAACAGGGCAAAGCAAGTTTTACAAATCTCAACTCAGTGCTTTTCACAAGTTAAACCTTGGACCAAGAAACATTTTCATTTAACTTTATATTAAGAGTTCGATCCGATCGCTTTTCATCCACTGAATCAGATATTCCTCACCACATCCCTGACTGAGTTTTGAGGTAGCTCTTGACAGATGGAAGGAGGCCCAGATTTAAAAGTTTGTTCCTAAGTAGTGGTCTGTTCCAGCTGGGATCAGGAAACACCGGCCTTGTATAAGCTACTAAGACAATGAATGTCTTTCCACTGCCATCTGTGATGCCAAACCCTTTGGTTTGATATGTTGGGTGATGGTAGCTAATATGCATGGTAACCGATGGGCATCGTTCCTGCAGTTTTCAGCGTTCACCAATACAAAGTGGGGAATGTTTAAAGGGCAGAGAAACAATGCAGAACTACTTTGCAGAAGATGCTTAAATGCAAAGAAAATGCTCTGACAACTGTAACCTGCTTTTATACAGGTGAACACACACACACACACACAGAGAGTGGTGATGATCGAGTCTGCTGTCTTGAGGCTTCAGGAGGAAGAATCTGCACACGCTTAAAGAATGTCTTTTGCCGTGCTGGTGCATTTACCATTTGTAGCATGTAGAGCTGTTGACAATTTTTCCTGTAGGACTCATTATCTTTCTGAAACTTCTGCTCAAAGAGACTTCTGCGGCTTATCGAGATTTCAAGCTGCTTTGTAGAACTTGAGGATCAGCAAGGCCTAGTGGTAAGGGCACAGATCTGGGAGTCAGAGGAACTGGGTTTTAATCGGTGCGTGACCTGGGACAAGCCATTTCACTTCTCTGTCCCTCAGTGTCCTCATCTGGAAATGGGGATTTAAAGCCTGTTGTGTCTGCTTAAACTGTGAGCTCTTTGTGGGGTTGGGACTGTGTCTGACCTGATTAACTTGTGTCTACCCCTGCACTTAGGACAGTGCGTAACCCATAGTAAGTGTTTAACAGAATTATTATTATTAATAATAATAATTGCATTTTTGGATCAGACCAGTTCCTCAATACCCAAAGCACTTCTGGTTTCTTCTGGGGCCACTAGTGAAAAGATGCCACATCTCCAGTGGACTCCAAAGGCACCAAATAAATGCCACTGTTTAACTAGGTAATAGGACAGTGGAAATACACTCCTTCATTTTTCCTTTGCTTTACTTAAAGAAGCAGCATGTCCTAGTTAAAAGAGTATGGGCCTGGGAGTCAGAAGGATCTGGGTTCAAATCCCAGCTCCCCACAAGTCTGTTGTGTGATCTTGAGCAAGTCCCTTCATTTATATGTGCCTCAATTTCCTCACTGATAAAATGGGGTTTAAACCTGGAACCCTATGTGGGACAGGGACGGTGTTCAACCCAGTTATCATCTTGAACCTACCTCGGCACTTAGGTCAGTGCGTAGCACATAGTAACTACTTAACAAATACCTCAGCAGTATAGTAAGCACTGAACAAATACTGTAAAAAAATCAGCATCCGCTTATTATTTTAAATTCAAAATTTGTAACGTTGTTTGCGTAGCATCTCATCATTCTTCTGATGACACTTGGTGGCAGAGCTAGCTCGGGGCTATTGTCTGGGCAAAGGAGGAGTGTGACATCAGAATGTCATGCCTTAGTTATTTCACGCATCCTCCGGAGGCACATCATGACTGGTCCCATGCCCCATGGCCTCCAGGAAATACACCATCCTGAGCCCAAGAACAGTTTTTGGACCAAGGAAATTAGTCAACAATGAAAGAAATCTCAGCTTGGTCTAGAAGAGTCTCCGGGAGGTGGGGATGATGAGGAGCTGCTAGACTGCGTTTTCCAGGATCCAGGGGAATCTTCATGACATCACTTTCTGTTCAACTCCTCAGGCCAAGCCCTGGGGTTTCTGCTGCTACTCCACCTCCCTGGATCCCTGAGAAGCACTCAGACTCAAGTTTGAGTCTCCAGTACTGACAGGGGTTCAGAGCCCGATCCCAGCCAGAGAAGGCTTTGTTGTTCTCTCAGTTTCCTTAGCTAGTGCAGAGGCCCGGACTCACCTTTCCCTCACCACACCATCTTCCTCTGGCCCTGCATGGTTCCTTCCTCTAACTGGAATATGTATGTCTGTGAGGCATTTTTCTTAAAAAATATTCTGGTTTTTCCCGGCCTAGGGCAGCCTTAGTGACAGAAGTAACCCAAGATTAGCAGAGATTGTTCCAGACTTTGGACTCAATCAGCTCCCTCTCTGCTACTTAATCCTGGATCGTCTCCCACTACAACCCAATTTACACATTTGGCTCCTCTAATAACACTGTACCTCACTCCCATCTCTCTCATCGTCACCCTATTGCTAATGTCAATCGTTCAGTCATATTCGTGTGCTTACTGTGTGCGGAGTACCGTACTAAGTGCTTGGAAGAGTACAACACAACACTTATGTAAATATCTGTAATTTATTTATATTGATGTCTGTCTCCCCCTCTGGCCTCTAAGCTCACTGTGGACAGGGAATCTGTTTAATGTTGCATTGTACTCTCCCAAGTGCTCAGTACAGTGCTCTGCACCCAGTAAACGCTCAATAAGTACGATTGATCGACTGACTGACAATATAACAGACACATTCTCTGCCCACAGCAAGCTTACAATCTAGAGGGTGAGCTAACAGCCTAGAGGACTGTAATGTCCTCTTACCTGGAGCTCTGCTCTCCTTCACATCCGGCAGGGCATTGCTCTCCCCATCTTCAGAGCTCTTCTGAAATCCCATCCCATCGAAGAGGCTTTCCTTGACTAACCTCTCATCACTCCAACCTATTTCCACCCCTATTGCCACTTCAACACTTCCACATCACCTACTCACTTGAGTCCTCACCTTCTAAACACCTAGACACTCACCCCAACCTCTCCTTCCCCCAAAGCACTAAAGTACATATCTGTAAACTCTGCTGCTCCTTCATCCCCCATCTCCCAATTTATTTCTATGTCTTTCTCCCTGCTGGTTTGCAAACTCCTTGAGGGAAGAGACCGTCTCCCAACTGTTCCACTCTCACAGGCACTTTCATTCATTCATTCAGTAGTATTTATTGAGCGCTTACTGTGTGCAGAGCACTGTACTAAGTGCTTGGAATGTACAAATCGGTAACAGATAGAGACAGTCCCTGCCCTTTGACGGCCTTATTTAGTACAGTACTTTGCACAGAGCAAGTGCTCAGTGCCTGGGGGTTAGGAAACATGGGTCTCCATCTTGGCTCTGTGTGACTTGCCTATGTATGATCTTGGGCAAGTCATTTAACTGCTCTGTACCTCAGTTTCCCCAACTGTAAAATGAGGATTGATACACGTTCTCCCTCCTAATTAGATGGCAAGCATCTCATAGTCACGAGTCCGATTGTCTTGTAACTACTGCAGTGTTTAGTACAGTGTTCGTTACAAAATAGGCACTTACAAATACCATTATTATGATGATTACTCTTAATTGATTGTTTTATTGTTTGAGTTCTGAACCACAAATCCAATCTCAGGAGTCTTCACCAGGATTCTAGAAGCCCTCATCTTTGCCAGACTCACAGACTCCCTGTCCTGCTTTCCCACCCCCAGGCCCTCTCCTTATCTTAATACTACCCTGAAAAATCATGAAAAACCAAAAACTCTTTCAAAGTGATAATGCCAACAGGGCGATTTCAGAATGAGCTGTTTGTTTACAACCTCATTATTATCTGGAGTGTCTGCTGCTTACTTATTAAAATGGTGGGAGGCAGCTGAGTGATAAGCCTCAGGAATGATCTTTCAAAAGTTCACCCCCTGATTGTTCTCAACAAATGAGGAATAACAGATAAGGTACAATTAGCATGCTAGCCTATCAAAAATAAGAGCAGATCGGAGCCCAATAAATCGTCCCCAAGTTTCTAGATCAATCAGAAGTCTGTAGGAAGACCCAAGCCTTACAAGAACCCCAGTCTATTCTGGGAAAAATCACAGTTAAAAAAACAAAACTGTGCACCCTCTTTCCTTTGATTGAAACTGAGCCTGTGAAAATTTGAGCATTAAGAAACAAGTACATTTGGATTTCGTTTTAATGAATATGGATTTTTGACCTGTACAGATAAGGTCAGTGAGCAAGAGAAGGAATTGGGATTCAGGCTAAGATTTTTGGACTCTTCTCTTGCTCATACTAATTGAGAGCTCATACTAAGCTTCTCAAGGGCAGAGACAGTGTTTTTTTTAATCATCTGCTCATATCTACCTCAGTGCTCAGCACATAGCAAGCATTTAATAAATATTATTTAATAAACAATAAAGTGGCTAGTAGAATCTGTACAGTCATCACTCAGTGCAGTGAATTTCTCTGCTTCCTACCAGGTTGACATGGGACTGTTAAATATACATGATCACTTCTCCCTAGTCTCCCCTTAAAGAGAACCTAGCGTGAAACATCACAAACTGTACTTCACCACTTCAAGATTGGATGGAACTCAAGGTGACTCCTATCTTGATTTCTAAAAAGCGCAGTGACAATTCAAAGTGAGCTCAATGTGCCAGTTCATACCAGACTACGTATAAACATATCATACCCAAAGTTGATAACAGCAGATTGTATTTAATACAGTCCCAAACACAAGATGGTGATAAAGTAATCTAGTTGGACCGTGTCTAATAAACATATCTGCTTGCAGTTAACGGCTGAGTAGTCCCATCGAATGATTGTTTGCTTCCACTCCGCTTGTTGGTGTCAGTGTCGCAGTTTCAACCAGTGCCTGAGATGCTGTTAAGGAGCTGTTCCAAACCCAAACACATTGTTTTCTCACCATATGTTGATGCTGAAGCATACCATTTCCCCAACTAATACTGAGCAAAACACAAACAAAATCACCCGTTGCTGACTTCAGTGCCCACGTGCAGCCCTGCCTCCCGCCCAAATATAAACAGCGGATCCGCCCGCTGTCCTGGGAGATGTAGCTAGTTAAGGAACCAGTCATCCGCTACCAATTATTAGTCATCATTGTCAAGTGGCTGTGTGCGAGCCTGGTGCAGTAACTGTAGAATGACCCTAAATCCCGGAAGATGGAAAAATCAGTCCATTTTGGATTTGTTTTAAGTCTCTCTTTCTGAGGCTTCTTGAGGTTAAAGCAAAAATCAATTGCATGAGAAAATTCAAATGCTAATTTTCAAAAGCCTGCGGCTTGTCTTAGGTGGGGCTTTGTGTGTGAGACCTAGAAACACGCAGGATGTTGAATCCTGTTCCCCGAAATGCAAGATGTTATGAAGGATTTGGTCGAGCGTATATCAGAAGTTGGGTGCGTAAGGGTCTTCAGTCAGACTTTGTAACTCGGACATAGGTACATGTGTCTTTATGTATGTATCTTTAAATTGTATATTTTAAATTACTTGTATTAATGTCTGTCTCCCTCTCCAGACCGTAAGCTCCATGTTGTCGGGGAACGTGCCGACCGACTCTGTTGTGGTATACTCTCCCAAGCTCTTAGTTTCGTGCTCTGGGGATGACAATCACCCAGTAAATACCTTGGACTAAAACAATCATCAGTCCTTAGCACACCCTCTAGAAGTTGGCATACCAAATTTTGGGAAAAGCACACTAGCTAGGAGACCTCCACTGCTCCCTTTCCTTCCGACTTCTACTGCCCGTCATATGAGATTAAGGCCGCTCACCCCCATGCCGTCAGTCAATCACATTTATTGAGCGCTTACGGTGGGCAGGGCACTGTGCTAAACACTTGGGAGAGTACAATAGAAAAATAAAACAGACACATTTCCTGCTCACAGTGAGTTTACAGGCTAGAGGCAGAGACAGACATTGATATAAATACATGAATTACAGATATAAGTATATAAGAGCTGTGGGGCTGGGAGAGGGGAACGAATGAAGGGAACAAGTCAGGGCGATGCCGAAGGGAGAGGGAAAAGAGGAAATGAAGGCTTAGGGAAGGCCTCTTGGAGGAGATGTGCCTTCAATAAGGCTTTGAAAGTGGGGGAGAGTTACTGTCTGCTGAATCTGAGGAGGGAGGGCGTTCCAGACCAGAGGCGGCACATGGGAGAGTTCAGCAGCAACATAGATGAGATTAAGATACAGTGAAAAGGCTATCATTAGAGGAGTGAAGTGCGTGGGGCTGGGCCATAGTAGGAGAGCAGTGAGGTGAGGTAGGAGGGGGCAAGGTGATTGAGTGCTTTAAAGCCACAGGTGAGGAGTTTCTGTTGAATCCCACTTGTACCTGCTCCGAGACAGATTCTGGTAGGTTATCTGGCACTCTTCTCTCCCGGTTCTCCTCCTAAATTTCTGGCTGCTCCTTCTCAGTTTCTTTTCCTGGCTCTTCCTCGGCCTCCCATTTCCTAAATGGGAGTGTTCCTCAAGTCTCACTTGTGGGTCCCTGTCTATTCTCAATCTTCGCTCATTCTCTTGAGGAGCTCATCCTCTCAATCAATCATATCAATCATCTTCATTTAGCACTTACTACTTGCACAGCACTGTACTAAGCACTTGAGAGTAGAATACAAGAGAATTAGCAGTCCCGTTCTCATGGCTTCAGTGGCCACCTCTATGCAGATAACTCACAAATCTACTTTTTTAGCTCTGACTTCTCTGCAATCCCACATCTTCTTCTGCCTCCAGGCCCCATACCCATATCTGAACGCCTCATCTTCCCTCCCAAGTCCTCTCCTCCACCTAACTTTCCCATCCCAGATGACAATACTACCATCCTCCCAATCTCTCAAGCCCTCAACCTGAGCATCATCCTTGAATCCTCTCTCTCTTTCAGTCCCCATATTGAGTCCTTCACCAAACCCTCTGGTCTTCTTTCACAACTCCACAGAACTCACCCCTTCCTCTCCTTTGAAGCTGATCTAAGCCGTGGCCTAGTTGAAAGAGTATGGGCTTGAGAGTCAGAGGACTAGGGTTCTAGTCCCAGCTCTGCCACTTGTCTGCTGTGTGCCTTTGGGCAAGCCACTTAACTTCTCTGTGCCTCAGTTACCTCATCTGTAAAGTGGAGATTAAGACCGTGAGCCCCATGTGGGACAACCTGATTACCTTGTATCTACCCCAGGGTTTAGAACAGTACTTGGCACATAGGAAGAGCTTAACAAATACCATAATTATTATCATCATCATTGTCATATCCTAACTCAACTACTGCCTCAACCTCCTCACAGATGTCTCTGCCACCGGTCTCTCCCTTCTACAGCAGCAGCGTGATGTAGTGGTTAGAGTTCGGGCTTGGAAGTCATAAGGACATGGGTTCTAATCCCAGCTCCACCACATGTCTGCTGTGTGACCTTGGACAAGCCACTTAACCTCTCTGGGCCTCAGTTACCTCATCTGTAAAATGGGAATTGAGACTGTGAGCCCCACGTGGGACATCGACAGGGACTGTGTCCATTCTGATTAACTTGTATCTACCCCAGTGCTTAGAACAGTGCTTGGCATACAGGGGAAGCAGCGTGGCTCAGTGGAAAGAGCCTGGGCTTCGGAGTCAGGGGTCTTGGGTTCGACTCCCGGCTCTGCCACTTGTCAGCTGTGTGACTGTGGGCAAGTCACTTCACTTCTCTATGCCTCGGTTACCTCATCTGTAAAATGGGGATTAACCGTGAGCCTCACGTGGGACGACCTGATTACCCTGTATCTCCCCCAGCGCTTAGAACAGTGCTCTGCACATAGTAAGCGCTTAACAAATACCAACATTATTATTACAGTAAGTGCATACCAAATGCCATAATTATTATTATTATTGTTATTATTACCATCCACACTTCCCTCTGCTACTCGGATCATTTTTTCTAAAACATTGCTCTGCATACATCTCCCCGCTCCTCAGAAACCTCCAATGGTTGTCCACTCCTCGCTATATATTCAGAAATTCCTGACCATTTTGTAAAGGCACTCTCCCATCTCTCTCCCATCTATTTATCCTTTCTTCTCCCACTACAACCCAGCTGCCATTCTTCACTCCACTGTCCCTCAATCTCAATCAATCAGTCAATAAATCAATCAGATTTATTGAGCACTTAAGGTGTGCAGATCACTGTACTAAGCGCTTGGGATAGTACAATATAACAGGGTTGGTAGACACGTCCCCAGTCAATCAGTCGCATATATTGAGCACTTAATGTGTTCAGAGCACAGTATTAAGCCTTTGGGAGAAGTCAATGTAAGAGTTGGTGGACCGTTTCCATGCCCATTTCTAGAGAACTCATCTCTTTCTTTCCACATAGACCTCTTTCTCACACCTTCCCTTCCGCGAGGGATTGCAGTGAGGAGAGAGGAGCAGTGTGGCCTAGTGGCAAAACACAGACTTTGGAGCTAGAGGACCTGGGTTCTAATTCCAGCTCCTCCATTTCCCTGCTGTGTCACCTTGGGGAACTCCCTTAGCTTCTGTGTGCCTCAGTTTCCTCATCTGTGAAAGGGGATTCAATCCCTGTTCTTCCTCCGACTTTGACTGTGAACCTTATGTGGGCCGGGATTATGTCTCACGTGATTACCTTGGATCTACCCTAGTGTTTAGAACACTGCCTGACGTAGTAGGTGCGTAACAAATATTTTCATCCTTGGCAAGTAAAACTATGTGTAATCCCGAGAGATCCTGGCCTTGGCTGAGCTGCTCCAAGATTCTCTTGGACCTTAGCATCATCATCTGAGAAATGGGGATGTAGATCTAACTCTATTCCAGATGCACTGAGTCAAGTTAGAGATTGGCTATTACGGTTTTATAGGTGGAACCCAGTGTTTCCGACTCTGTTTGGAGTTGCAAATTTGGAAACCAGGATGCAATTGCTTTGCAGTGTTTTAAGTGTTTACTGCCGGTTGAATTCTTCTGCAAGCAAGTTATCTCAGCTCTGGAATTAGAATAAGGTAGCAGATGGTCCTGAGGTCATTGCGAGGCTTTCCTTGTTTCGTTTTGGCAGTGAAATCTCAATTTACTGCCTGCCACGTGCGAAGTGAACAGGAATCTTCAATGTGAAGACTGGGCTGACTCTTAATCTAGTAGTTGGAATCACTATGCTGGACTAGTCTACCCCATATCCTGTGCTTTATAGCGTGGCTCAGTGGAAGGAGCCCGGGCTTGGGAGTCAGAGATCATGGGTTCAAAACCCGGCTCTGCCACTTGTCAGCTGTGTGACTGTGGGTAAGTCACTTAACTTTTCTGGGCCTAAATTCCCTCATCTGTAAAATGGGGATTAAGAGTGTGAGCCTCACGTGGGACAACCTGATTACCCTGTGTCTACTCCAGCGCTTAGAACAGTGCTCTGCACACAGTAAGCACTTAACAAACACCAAGTTTATTATTTAGCTCCCGAGCAAACGGTTTCCACTGTAGAGTCTTTCGCAGGCCAAGATCCTGGAGTTCAACTTGACTGATCCATATCCAGGAGTGACCAAGCCTGACTTGGCCTGATTCACTCCCAGGACTCTGGTCCTATTTCCAGTCCACATAAGCACGCGAGCCAAGTCCTCTAGACAGTGAGCTCTTTGTGGTCATGGAGTATGTCTATCAACTCTATAGTGGTCTAGAGCTTAGTACAGTGCTCTGCACATAGTAAGCGCTTAACAAATACCAACATTGTTACTCTCCTAAACCCTTACTATAATGCTGTGAGCACAGTAAGCACTCAGTAAATACCACTGATTGATTGAGGACCACCCTTATTCTGGGTTGGAGCACAAATCAATCATATTTTTTGAGCACTTACTGTGTGCAGAGCACTATACTCGGGCTTGGGAGAGTACAATGTAACAATATAACAGAAGCATTCCCTGCTCACAAATGTAGATGTCCCTGAGCGCTTCTAAGGCTTCTGGCAAAGACATGAGGCTACTGGACTTCCCAGGAGCCATTGACACCCCAAACTGCAGGAGGAACCCGATCTGTACATTCCAAGCGCTTAGTACAGTGCTCTGCACATAGTAAGCGCTCAATAAATACTATTGAATGAATGAAGAGAAGGAAGACAACGGGCTGTTCTACTGTTGTCTTGAGTCTAGCCCAAAGCCACCAGAATACTTTTCTGACCCAACTCAACCTGGGAAAGGGTCCATTTGGACCCAAAGTCCAGAGACCCGTGTAGGACTGTGCTTCAGTGGTTTGAAAGGAAGGTGCCTTTCTAAGAGAGAAGCAGTATGGCCTGGTGGAAGAGCTTGGGCCACAGGGACAGAGGATTTGGGTTCTAATCCCAGCTCTGCCATCAGCCTACTGCGTGACCTTGGTCAAGGCACATAACCTTTCTGCACCTTAGGTTTGTAAAATGGAGATTCAATACTGGTTTTCTCCCTCTACTTAGGCTGTGAGCCCCATGTGGGACAGGGACTGTGCCTGACCTATCTTGTATTCAACCCAGTACTTGGTACAGAGTTAGCACTAAAGAAATGCTCTAAAATTACTACTGATCTCTAACGTAATACCAAGGAATGAGTTCCTCAAGTCAGTGTTAGATGTAAATTCATCTTAGGTTTGTGAATTCATTGGATCCTACTATTTTCCCAATGGAATCAAGTCCACGTTGTACCATGTTAGTACAATCACTTACCACATTAGTACAGTCTTTCATCCTATCCCGACTGGATTACCGCATCAACATCCTTTGTGATCTCCCAACCTCCTGTCTCTCAGTTCAGCCTATACTTCACTCTGCTGCCCGGATAATCTTTCTAGAGAAATGTTCAGGGCATGCCACCCCCCTCCTCAAAAATCTCCAGTGGTTGCCTATTAACCTCCGTATCAAACAAAAACTCCTCACTATTGGCTTCAAAGCTGTCCATCCCCTCGGCCCCTCCTAACTCACCTCCCTTCTCGCCTTCTACAGCCCCGCCCAGACGCCCCACTCCTCTGGTGCTGACCTTCTCGCTGTGCTCCGTTCTCTCGTGTCCTGCGGTCGATCCCGGCCCCCGTCCTACCTCTGGCCTGGAATGCCCTCCCTCCTCAAATCCGCCAAACTAGCACACTTCCCTCTTTCAAAGTCCAACTGAAAGTTCACCTCCTCCAGGAGGGCTTCCCAGACTAAGCCCCCCTTTTCCTCTGCTCCCCCTCCTCATCGCCCCCACTCGCTCCCTCTGCTCTACCTCCCTCACCACCCACAGAACTTGTGTGTATATAGGAACTTATTTGTAATTCTATTTATTTTATTAATGATGTGTATATATCTATAATTCTATTTATATTGACCTTATTGATGCCTGTCTACTTGTTTCGATGTCCATCTCCCACCGTCTAGTCTGTGAGCCCGATGTGGGCAGGGATTGTCTCTATTTGTTGCTGAATTGTACTTTCCGAGGGCTTAGTACAGTGCTCTGCACACAGTAAGCGCTCAGCAAATATGATTGAATGACTGCATGAAGTCCAAGTTCTAGTCTTAGCTTCACGTCTGAACAACTGCATGAAATTGAGCAAGACTCTTATCGAGTCTATAAATCTGTAAATTAGAGAAAGTAGTTCTTGTCCCTCATGAGCAAGAGGAATACTGGGAAAAACAAATGGTTGAAAGATGTGGGGAACTTAGGACTCTTCTAAGAAAAGCCATGGTAGAAATTTTAAGTTTGAATATCCTTGTTATTATTATTACCACTTCGATGAGAGAGTTGCATTTTACGGAGCAATTATGCGCTCCCTAAAAAAATTCCAGCTTCACTTTAATTTATCCAGTAGGCAAATTCTTTTTGGCTAATAAAAGTGCTTGCTGAGGAAGCTCAAAACCCAGCAGCAATTAATTATTGACGGAGCATGTGAATTAGAGATAAAAGAAAAGTCATTCTTTCTCACACACAAGATAGTAAATAAATTTAATTATCGTGCGAGAAGCTAAGGGATCTTCTTCTGTATTAAGTTTTATTAGCTGAGACATTTAAAAGCATGTCATCATAACAAAAAGGTCTTGTGTAATCCTAAATGTACCACTTTGGTACAAGGCTCTGAAGTGAATAGACTTAATTGAGCAAATGGTAGCAGATGGCCTGTTATACAGACAGGTATCGTACACGTTTATTGTCAATTAACTTTTGTCTACATGTGCCTATGGCAAATTGACTGTAGAATATGTTCCGAGCCCAGCTCTCCCGCGTGCTGTCTTAGCCTTCCTCGACTGAGGGGCGAACCCTAAAACACCGCTTTGCTTTCTGGAAGCTTCTCCGGTCAGGAAAAGCCACTCTTAGATTCGGCCCAGAAAGCCCTGGGGCAGCTGGTTATTCCTCGTGCTTGGAATCACTGGAGTGCTGGGCTGGCTGAAGGGAGCTCCTGGAACTGTGATAACAGGGACCGCGTCTACCGTCTCCGTTAGAGTGTCCTCTCCCCAGCGCTCAGCACAGTGCTCTACACACAGTAAGCGCTCAATGAATACCTCGATCGAATAAATGACATTTCTCCCTCCTCTCGTTTCCTCCTAGAAATGTAATGCCCAAGACCCTGGAAGGCCAGATCACCATGGAGAAAACCCCGAGCTACTTTGTAACGAATGAGGCCCCGAAACGTATCCACTCCATGGCCAAGGACACCAAGCTGATCGTGGTGGTGAGGAACCCGGTGACCAGGGCCATCTCAGACTACACGCAGACGCTGTCCAAGAAGCCTGAGATCCCCACTTTTGAGGTGTTGGCCTTCAAGAACCGGACCCTGGGGCTGATTGACGCCTCTTGGAGTGCCATCCGCATCGGAATCTACGCTCTCCACCTGGAGAATTGGCTCCAGTATTTCCCCCTTTCCCAGATCCTTTTTGTCAGTGGTGAAAGACTCATAATCGACCCTGCTGGGGAAATGGCCAAAGTCCAGGATTTTCTGGGCCTCAGAAGGGTCGTGACGGAGAAACATTTCTATTTCAACAAAACCAAGGGGTTCCCTTGTTTGAAGAAACCAGAGGACAGCAGCGCCCCTAGGTGCTTAGGGAAAAGCAAGGGGCGGACTCATCCCCAAATAGACCCAGATGTGATCCACAGACTGCGGAAATTTTACAAACCCTTCAATGTCATGTTTTACCAAATGACAGGTCAAGATTTCCAGTGGGAACAGGAAGAAAATGATAAGTGAGGCTAGAAATACAGGGGAAAGCGATCATCTCTCTAGGGGTGAATCATTGTCAAAGCCACTCAACTCCTACAGAGCTGCAGTCTCAATCTGGAAACCGGGGAGGCTCTTAAATTGTCAAGGTGACACCCACCCCCATTAAACGTTGAAACCATCCCACCAGATAGAGCATTTAGGGGGTCTTATCTTTGGGGCTTTTCCCCAAGGTTTCTCAGCCTGATGGGTTCAGTCTGCAAAATCGAGTTGCTTCAGGGAAAGGGAGCAAGCTGAGGATGGATGTCGTGCCAAATTGAAAGGGGATAGATGCCCAGGTCTTCACCCAGATGTCATTATTTCAACTGTAACCGCAACTGGACTTTGGGGTAAACATCAGCTGCCAGCAAAGTAGGAGTTGCATGGATTAAACCCGGTTGCCAGAAGCCAGAAAATTTCATTTATGGTAAATTAGGGAGGAATGATGAGGCGGATGAGGGTGGGAACCTATGTTTGCAATCGCCCAGGGGTGTTGAGCCGTGAATTCGGGAAAAATCCTTTATACGGGAGCTTCTCTCTCTCCGAGTACTGCTTGAACAGATGTGTTTAGCAAAGATCACCTCCCCTTGAGTCCATCCAGGCTCCCACCGGTAGCCGCATTCTACATTTTAGCATAAGATGCTGGGATCTGTAAAGTAGGAGACCAAAGTAGCCTCAGGAATCTCTGCGGGGAGGAGGGCTCAACACTCAGTCGGTGGTCAAAGTCTTTGATTGAAACGTCTCCCGGACCCTTCGTGCACTTCGCTTCTTCGAGGGGAGAAGTAGAGAAGGCCTCCACCCGATACTGAACTAACCTGCCCCACCGCGCTACTTTAAAGGAAGAAAGCCTATATCGGCTACTAAAGCTTCTTGTGGGAGAGTGAGGTTCTCACGGTCAGTAGGAGCAAGAGGGAAAAGGTGAATCAGTCTGTGGCCATTCAGCTACCAGGGGAATGCTGGCTCAGTGCTTTGGAACATGCTGAGAAAGATTTCTCTCCGAATTGGGAAAGTTTCTAAATGCAATGAGGTTTTCCACGCAAAAGCCCAACTGTTGACAGACAGGATTAAATGTTGCTCGGGCTTAGATGGGGGAAATCGGAAGGAGAATGCTCAGGGTTCACAATTGCCTCTTAAGAGCATTTAGGGTGAGCACAGCAGACACAGGATTATCTGCTGCAGTCCCCTTTACTATTCTACCATTTTCCACCAGTAGAGGTTGAGCATGATAAGAACCCACTGGAAAGCAGGTTTCTCTTTTAGACCAAATCCCTTTTCTTGTGTGAAACCCATGTGTTACCCGATGTTAGGACCCTGGTATTTATTTTCTTTCAAAAGCTCTTTCCTTTCTTTATCCAGAAGAAAACGACAGGGATGCTCACGTAGGCACCTACCCTCTGGGAGTGTGTCTTTATGATGTTGGCCGTGGACTAACCGGTATGGCTCCAGAGGAATAAGTATTAGTCACTGTGGGGAAACAGCTGAGGAACAGTGGTGGTCATGTCATTTAGTCTGGCCCCAGCTTGGTTGGTTTTTGTTAGGAAAATAAAGTCATCTTTGTAGCCCCACTCACTGAGAGACATCCGACTCCTTCAGTTTGAGGAGGTGAGATGCTGTGTAGGGTTAGGATGTCCTGGATGGACAATCACATGGTTTGTTAGATAACCTTCTGCTCTGAATTGTCACAGAAAAGCTAAATTCATTTGTCAAATTGAGGTGGTGTGGGCCCAGATCCTGGATCTTCACATTAGTTGCCGCTAAATAAAATGTCAGTTCCCATTAGCCTCACCGGATTAAAAAAACAGCATCTGACGTGAAATACTTTTTCACAGACCTACAAAACCCAGAAATTATTCTACTGAAATTGAAAATATGGAGAAGGGGAGAGTTTAATTTTTTTCAGGTGTTATTAAAATGTCATTTTCCCTGCTAAGTGAAAACTGTGTTGTTATAAAACTTAATCCAACATGATTAATGGATTCAGAATACGTTTTTATTAATCTCCCCAACCTCCAGAGAGCCTGTGATCACCTGACCAGCTGGACGGCCCCAAGCCACTCTGCTCCTCCCTGGTCCTGACCTGTTTTGTAAATTTGGAGCTGGGGGAAGCAGAAGGGAAGGAGGTTCCAGAAATGTTCAATCGTGTACAGGACCTAAAGGCTGCATGGTTTATCGATCCATACCTGTACCAGAAACAGAGGGTATTGGCTCAACCTCATAGTAGCATTACTCCCAATTGAAAAACAGCCTTACAAGTGAGATCTATTTTTTCAGAGAAGCCCCTATTGAGACAAAGACACCTTTATTACCAAAAAAAAAGAAGATATAGATAGCTAGACATATAAATATATATTCTATGAGTTTATTTTAAAAAAATGAAATGAAATGGGATCGTGACATTTGCACTATTTCAGAGCATCTGGCCTGATATGAAGAAAGAGAGCCATGTTTCTCTTCAGCCTTTTCCCTTCTTAGCACTGTTTCCCTCCCCACCCCCCCACCCCTACTCTATCACCCTTATTCTATCACTGGGGGGTACAGTGCTCATAAGCAGAAAAATAGGATTATGGGAGAGCTTGCTTATGTTTCTTGTGCACAGTTGTTCAGCCAGAAAGCTCTCTAGCCTGATTTCCATCACGCTTAGAAGGGCTTGGCTTTTATTGCCCTCTGAAAATTCAGAGTCTTCCTCTGACGTATCAAGGAGGGTGCTAAGGAGGAATTACTGGTTTGCACAGAACCTGCCCTCAAGTGGGACAGGTTCTGTGTCTGATCTGTCAGTATTGCATCTGCCCCAGGGCTTCGTATAGTACGTGGCACATTGCGAGTGCTTAACAAATAGCAAGACTATTGTCGGTGCCCTTCCCTTTGAATCTTCATCCCAGGCAAATGCAGAAACCCCATCTTGCTACCCTGTTTCCAGAATATTAACTTTAACTGTAGGACTCGACCCCACACCCCTTCCTTATCCTGCAACGTGCACATGTGCATGGATACACACACACGTGCACACCCACGTACACACACACACCCCACGGGATTTCTTCCATGCCTGTTTTCTTCCCAATTTTAGGCAAGCGTGCTTTTTTTTTTTTGACATGACAGGAGTAAATGCTGGAGAAGGAAAACATGCTCTGCTAAGTGCCAAGAAAAGAGGGAGCTTGGCTTGTGTATTGATGAAAGTATTACCAGTACATATACAGTTGCTCTCGCTTAAAATTCTTTCTCTTGAAAAAACAGTACATCCATTAGTCACCCTGGATGAGAGGTGTGGCCATATTCGACATGATTCCCAGTAATTCATGAAGGTAACCCGGGTCACTATTCCCTTTCACTTGGGCGATATTCCCATCATGCAGGGATGAAAAAATGCTTAGTGATTCACAAAGACAAATCGCAGGATTTTGAGGAGGTGAGAAAAGTCCCCAGGACTAGTGGATACGGTGCAAAGAGAGTCAGCAGGAGTGAGGGAACTTTTGAGTTTTTGCTTTACAAATCTGTCTTCTAGCCAACTGCTAACAAACATCTCACAGGATCTAGGAGAAAGGAAGTCACCAGCAGTGTTTGCTTAATGTGCCAGCGGGGCCCTGGAAGTCACTACCCTGAGTCTTTGTAGATGCAAAGTATCTGGATAATTCAGGCCTGAGAAATATCCAGGTATTTCCTGTGGGTAGGATTTTATGGACTGAACTATCCAGGCAATTCAGGCACAAGCATAGGCAGGCCTCAATTATCTAGATAGTATTCATGAGCAGCAATCCAGTATCTGTCTAAGCTTTCCTGAGGAGAGTGTTTTGCACCTGTCCTTGTTTCTCATTCTCTGTGGGATAAACGTTGGGGAGGCAGAAGCCATTTTGATCTTTGAGCAATGATGTGAAGAATCTGCGCTTGTGAATGGATGACTGACACCGATTCCGGATTCAGGAAAAAAGACTCAATCGTTTCGTTTTTTTTCAATTCTATTTTCTGAAATGTAAACTTTGGCTGTTCCCTCAATGGCTCCGGAAGGGATCTGCTGAGTCAATCTCCATTTTTTAAATGGGATAACTTGACAAAGGAATTATTTTCTACAGAGACTGGCAGAGGCAACCACTTGAAAGAGATTTGGGTTAATGACATTTTTATTTTCTATTTAAATGTCTGCATTCGACTCACGGGGGACTGGATTTTATATTTGATTTCAATTAGCAAAGCATAAATTACACCAAATTTTCTAAATTCCAAGGTGAAGATTCATTGTCCTGGAAAAGCTGGTACTTTGTGGTTCAGAGACTAGAAGTGGAGATGGTGTAAGCCAAACAGTTCTGCTGTCAGATTTCCCAAACATGTCTCTTTCTGTCTGTATCCTGCTGTACCTGAAAGATATGAAAATCTTGAACTTCAAGTTTGACACCACTCTAGACAATAAAACAATGTAACAGCCACATCTTTCTGCTCCATTTATCTTTAATCGTTGCAGATGAACGGATCTTTTAATAATAATGATGGTATTTGTTGTTAAGCAGTTACTATGTATCAGGCACTCCTCTAAGCGCTGGGTTAGATGCAAGCTAATCAGGTTGGATACAGTATCTGTCCCACATGGGGCTCACAGTTTCAATCCCAGAGAAGTGAAGGGACATGCCCAAGGTCACACAGCAGACAAGTGGCCAAGCTGGGATTAGAACGTATGACTTTCTGACTCCCAGGCCCATGCGGTGTACACTATCCCACACTTTTTCTCGTAATTATAATAATTATAATATTTGTTAAGCATTTACTGTGTGCTAAGCACTATTCTAAACACTGGTGTGGATATAAGGTAATGAGGTTGTCCCCTGTGGGTCTCGCGGTCTTAGTCCCCCCTTTATAGATGAGGTAACTGAGGCACAGAGAAGTTAAGTGGCTTGCCCAAGGTCACACAGCTGACAAGTGAGACAGGATTAGAACCCACATCCTATGACTCCCAAGTCCCTGCTCTTTCCACTAAGCCATGCTTCTAGGCGGTAAATGAGTGGCAGGAAATAGGAGGATTTTCTGCAGTAAACTGGTCCTTGATCTGGTCTACTAGACCCACGTCAACAGCAATGCAGACAGAGCTGGTCAGTCACTTGGGTTTTGGGCAGTGGGTGCTCTTCTTTGGTGTTTGCACCACAAGTATTGGCCCAACTTGATACGAATAACCAGAAGACGCGTGGAAAGTCTTCTGATCCCATGGTCGGTACAACACTTTTCAGCCAGCGAGTCATCAGCACTTTATCGAGCACCTACTGGGGGGAAGCCTTTGTTAGGATCATGCAATAAGAGCGGGGATTGTTCTAAGAAGACAACTGTGTTTCACATAATAGCAGCACTCTAACTGAAGCTTGTCAAGTGCCATTTCACTGTGTCAGTTTATCCAGATGTTAATCTCAACAAGGCTCTGAAAAACTGGTTGTGGGAAGACATAGCTAGCTCTATCTCCCCCCTTCTCTTCCTCCCTCTTCATTTTTTCTTCCCAAAGGAAAGTCCTGGCCAATCTCTATTCACCAAGAATTAGACAGATGACCCAGTTTTCCCATCCACATTATTTATTTATATACATTAAACATCACTGTGGGTACTCACCATATTTAGCATTAATTGAAATACAAATAAAACAATGAATGTTGTTAAACACTGTCTGGTCCCCAACTGTGATTATGGATTTTTTTTCCTGTGAAAAAAGTGCCTACCCTATGGAAATGGTTTCGGGTACAGGGGTTTTCCCCTCTCAGGGTCACACCTGGAGAGTTTCCAGTACTCTACCAGTCTCGACTACGGGACGGAAAGTCAAGCAAAGGCATAACCATTCCATTCCTAGCTTGGGCAGTGGCTAGCGAGTGGAAGGCAATCTGCTACGAGTTAAAACTCACCTGTGCTGGGCAGCAACGGGCACGGGAGGGAGTCGAGGGCAGAAAATCAAGTTTACTGCATGTAACGATGCAATGGCAAACCACTTCCATTGTTTTACCAAGAGAATTCTATGGATACACTACCAGAATGATTTCGGGTGCAAGTGGGGTGTTCTGGGAGAGATGTGTTAATGGTGTCGTTGCTATGGATCAGAGACGACTAGACAGCATAAGACAAGGCAGGAATTTTGCCCCGAGGCTTGGAATGTACAACCTGAGTGCTTCCCAACCTTCTCATTGTCTGATGCTACAAGAGGAACATTCCCTGGATGCCCCTCCTGAGCCTTTTCTCTCCCCTTTTCCTCCCAGCTGGAAGCCCAGGGGAAAAAGGTAAAGAGGGGCAGCCTCCTATTAAACTACTTTCCTTGTGTGGTGAAGTTCTTGTTTAGTTACTCCACCTCCTTTGATTTCGCAGAACTTGTGCAGGTGGCCTCCCAAGTGGGGAAACATGCCTGAGCCCTTAGCAATAAAATGATGGCTCCTTATATCCCTGGGGTCATAAGGAAGAGTCTGGAGTGGAGACAACTAGAATAGCTGATCAGCGTTCCTTCCAGGATGAGAATTCAAAACGAGCTTCCTCTCTGGGAAACTCACAGTCTAAGGAAGCATCTCCTAGGTGGTGGTGACTTTTGGGGAGTGGTTTGATGGAGACAAGTATGTGTATTGGTCCACATGACTCTGGAAAGACCTATGAAGAGTGAGGTCATGAGAGAGCTAGCAGAGGACAAGAGAAGCAGGTTTAAGGAGCATAGAAGAAGAAGAGAGCGTGGAATCTAGGAAAAGAAGAATCAATTAATCAATCAATCGTATTTGCCAAGTGCTCACTGTATGCAGACCACTGTACTAAGCACTTGGGAGATTATAATACAACAGAGTGGGTAGATTTAATCATTTATTCATTCAATCCTATTTAGTGAGTGCTTCCTGTATGTAGAGGACTGTACTAAGCGCTTGGTAGAGTGCAATGCAACAATAAACACGTATTCCCCACCTACAAAGAGCTTACAGTCTAGGCGGGGAGAACGTACTTCGACTAAAAACAAACCAGGAGTCAGGATCCTTACATCAAACTATTAAATCAAAAAAGAGGAGGGGCCCATTCTTGAAAGCCAATGGTGGGCTGATCTGCACTCAGAGAATTGCCCCTGCACTGGGCAAAATCTAAGCCAAAAGCCCTGATGCATTATTTTCATATAGCCAGACTGTAACCCCCAGATGGACCTTGGCTCTCCTGCTTGCCCTGATGAGACTCAATCTGCTTAAGAACCACACTGCCAAATCTACATGTATAATTGCCTCACTTTGCCCCCTTTTCTCAAGATGCAAATTCAGAAAATTCAGAAATTCAGAAAATTCAGAGTTCAGAAAATCAAAAGCAACAAGGATCCTCGTCATTAATTGTGAGCACCTCAAGGGGCAGGATCCTGTCTAATTCCCACAAGCTCGCTTTCCCGATGCTTAGTACAGTGATCTGCACACAGTAAACACATAATAAATACTGCTACTACTGCACTACATCTAAATTTAGAAGGTCAGGAGAAAAACTTCGGTGCGATGATCTAAGTAAATAATGTAAGATTCCCCCCTTAATGGGGGTATTGTTAGGTGCTTACTGTGTGCCAGGTACTGCAAGCAAATTAGGTTGAACAGAGTCCCTGCTCCACATGGGACTAACAGTCTTAATCCCCAGTTTACAGATGAGATAACTGAAGCACAGAGAAGTTAAGTGATTTGCCCTAGGGTCACACAGCACACAGCAAACAAATGGATAGGTGTCCAACCTGATTAACTTGTACCTACTCCAATACTTGGAAAACTGTGTGACAGCAAGCGCTTAACAAACATCATAAAAAATGGATTAGCTCCTTATTTTTTAAAGCTTTCTTGGGATCGTAGTCTCTTTAACTCTCCTCAGTTATCTGCTTTGGGCTTTAATCATCTAAACAGTGAGACACTTCACCCTAATTATTCGTTTTAAAGGGCTGAGTTGGAAAGTGACCTCCCCTTTGGTTGCTTAACAAGAAACAGTAGACCAGCTGGTCTCCCTGCTGGAATTTGAACTTAAGTCTCTCGGGATCGTGGGCAGTAAAAAAGGTTAATGTTGAGAGGCAAACTCTCCAAACCAGTGGGCTGGCTGAACAGGGAGAGCTGATGGAGAGGAGAGAGGCAGAAGTGAGAATCATCAATCTTCTTAGGGGAGAACAGTGGGAGAAAATTTCAAAATCCCAAGATAGGTGACTCACAAGGAGAGTCTCATTTGAAAAAAAAAAAAAATAGATTGTGGCGGGTTTTAATCAGGCCGGAGTCCTAACTAGTAGGGCTCATCATTTGGGCTGGCTCGAGAGTGTTAATAACCAAGATAACCACAATTTCTACTGAAAGGAAGTGTTTATCATTGATTCATGTGCTAAAGATTAGAGCTGCTTTGATTTTGGCATAGTCTGGCCTTTCCAGAAGGGCTGCCAGAACCCAAAATCCCCACTGAACAGACACTTGATGACTTGGCATTAAAAATGTCCAGAGGAAAAGGGAATGTATCCAACATGCCTGCTAAGGACAGCACTCGTGACCACTTTAACTACAAAATCCAAGTAGTCGACACTGCAGAGAAGCATGGGGCCTGTTTGACTCAGTTTTGGCTGGCCATTCCCATCACTTGGGCCAGATCTGGTCACGGGATGAGCAAAAGGTTATCTGGAGACACGGTTAAAGCAATCTGCCAACAGGGTCCTGGGGAATCCATAGAGAAAAGAAGTAGAGAAGTTAGACTTAAATGGAACTGAGAGAGTCGGCGGTCAGCCGTGAGGAAGTAGCACTGGATGCAGGCAAGGGAGCTAGCAGAGATAACCCCTGTGGCCCCTTCCAACATGACAATTTTAAGATTTGGAGAGGCTGTGAATCCTGACATTTCAGAGGAAGTTGTCAAAATCTCTACCTTCCCCCACTTTCCACCCCCAAATTGAAAGTGAAGTAATGAATTGTACTATTTGAGCCCACATCAGTCATTTCTGCTCTATCATTCTTTTGTTAAGAAAATGATTTAAAGCTGACAGAGAGGCACTGCAATTTAATGAGACAGAGGTGCCTTTGTTGGTGATATTGTCAAAGACAAGTGCTTTTTAAAAATGAGGCCCAGAAGCAGTGATGATAAGGGAACTGAGGGGCTGGGGTTTCTCTTTGGCAAGAGAGGTGGTAAAACACCAATCTCCAGTCCATTTCCCCTGGACCTGCTCTGCTCGTGACCTCCTGGTATTCCTTCTCTCCCTAGTCCCTCACTAAGCTGCACCTCTAGCTGGGAATGAGTCCACAGGGAGCTAGGGAACACAGCAGACACAACGGGAGTGGACTAATTACAAAGTGGGACACTGGAATCAGATGAGTAACTTGTCGTTGAATGCAACTAAAAACCCTCTACTCCTAAAGCAACTGTTCCCCTAGGAGCACCAAGCCCATCGAGTAACAGCCTTTTCTACCTTCTCTGTTGCGATTCAGTTATATTCATGAATTTGTAATAAAGAGGATTTTTTTTTTCAACTGTACAATGTCTTCTGCAGCCATGCTTTTGTCACCAGCTTGTTTCTATGAGACCTTTGGGAAAGCTTGGGGTCTATTAAAAGTCCACAATTAATGGTCAAACATGAACATTGCTGTATTTGATTATTCATGAAAAATTCTAATTAGTAAATAAATAGGGATTTTCCAGCCCCAATGTAGTAGGAGCAGAATATTTTAGGTTTCGGGTGACTTGCAAATCCCAACTTTCCCTTGGGGACACTCCCAACCCTTGCTAAGGTTCAGTTAGAATAAAATTCATTCTTCTGTCACCTAAGTCAAAAATTGCCTCCTTCTGCTACCCGTGAAGAGGCCCGTGAGAAGTGCTGATGGAGAAACCCAGCTCTCTGGGAACACCTGGGAAAGGGGTTTGGAAGTGGAGGTTTTCATTAACATTGGCATTTGCGATCCTCATGTTGGTGGGGGATCACTTTGTGGAGAAATAAATAAATAAAATGCGTCTTGTTTATGCCACAGGCACTGGGGGACAGGATCATATCTTGAAGTTATAAAGCTGCACATATCCAGGAGGGAAATTAGCCAGACTCAATTCTTTCCAGCCCCAGTCCTCTTGTAAACTACGGGACCAGTTGTCCACCTTTAATATCGGACGGTTCATTTACCGGTAGCTCTGGCCCCTATCGGGTTCTGAAGCGGTACCGGCCGTCTAAATGTTGGGTACTTTTAAATGCTCCTCCTTGTCTCTGACAGCTGAGTCCAATAGCTCAGGATATTTGCCCGAGTTTCCCGAGTGCTGCAATGCTATGGCTCTGGAGCAAAAAGCTGGGCAGCGGTCTCCTTCCGGGGACACACTCTAGCTGTTCTACCCATGCCTGTAAAAGGCTACGTATGAAGTCATTACATTATTTTGTGTAATCTATGTAACGTTTATAACACAATGTACGCCGGCTACTTCGGTACGCTGGCTGCTTCGGTGTGAGCAGAGGTGTTTGTGCTGTCCGTGAGCCCAGCCAGAATCCCCACCCCTATTGTAAACAGGGAATCATTTCAGCCACGTGGACACTAGCCTGACAACTAACCATCCACTTATATTTCCCCTTATTCCATTACCCCTACGTTTTTTGTTCCTTGTCAGCTGAATGCAGCCTCTTCCTCGAGGTGTTTTTTCACACATTACAATTTCTAGCGACTCGCTTTTGGGTGGTTCCTTCTGGTAGAACTTAGCACATCCCGGATGGTGGGACTTCACTTCATGCATGATGCTTGAAATCAGAGCAGCTACCAACACGCCAGGAGCAGCACGAATGGATGAAATGCATTGAAATTTGACTTACCGCTCTCCTTCTCTGCAGTCTCACGTTTCCTCCTCGCTTCAGGACATCTCCACTTAGAAGTCTCACTAACGCTTCAAACGTAACATGTCCAAAACAGAACTCCTCATCCTCCCCCCCCAACCCTGTCCTACCCCTGATTTTCCTATCAGTGAAGACAGACCACCATCCTCCCTGCCGCCGACGTCCATAGCCTTGACATTATCCTCGACTCTTTTCTATCATTCAGTCCATCAATTCAATCTGTCACTGTTGGTACTCCCTTCGCTACATCTCTAGAATCGTCCCTTTTTCTCTTCATCCAAACTGCTACCATGCTGATGCAAGCACTCATCATTCTCTGCCCTGACTACTGCATCAACCTTCTCACTGACCTCCCTGCACCCTGTCTCTCCTCTCTACCATCAATATTTCACTTTGTTGCCAGGATCATTTTTCTGAAAAACAATTCAATCCATATCACCCCTCTGAACAGAAACCTCCAGTGGTTGCCTATCCACCTCTGCCTCAGACTGAAATTCCCTACCATCAGCTTTAAGACATTCAATCGGCTCTCCCGTTCCTATTCAACCTTGCGGACTGCCAACTACAACCCGATCTGCACACTTCGTTCCACCTACACCAACCTACTACCTATAACCCAATTTTGTCCATCTCATTCATTCCTTCGTTCAATCACTCATATCTATCGAGTGCTTACCGTGTGCAGAGCTACGTACCAAGTGCTTGGGAGAGTACAAGAAGACTGTGAGCCCTACATGGGACAACCCGATTACCCTGTATCTACCCCGGCGCTTAGAACAGTGCTTGGCACATAGTAAGCGCTTAACAATACCAACATTATTATTATTATTGTTCATTCATTCAATAGTATTTATTGAGCGCTTACTAAGTGCAGAGCACTGTACTAAGGGCTTGGAATGTACAGATCGGTAACAGATAGAGACAGTCCCTGCCCTTTGACGGGCTTACGGTCTAATCGGGGGAGACGGGCAGACAAGAACAATAGCGATAAATAGAATCGAGGGGATGAACATCTCATTAAAACATACGACAATAAACAGAGCGCCACAGGTCCCTTGCCAACATTCTCCCACTAGACTAGAATTCCCTCCCTCTCCACATTTGGCAGTCCATCAGTCTCCTAACCTTCAAAACCCTCCTAAAATCACATCTCCTCCATGGGGCCTTCCCAGACTAAGATCTTTACTTCCCCCAACCACCCTCCCATGTACATCAGCTTTGTATTTGGCTGTATATCCTTTAAGCACTTAGTTATTCACCCCAGCCCCACAATACTTAGGGAAATACACTTACACTTTACCATTTCCCTTATCCCTAATCTACTTTAATGTCTGTCTCCCCCAGAAGACTGTAAACTCCTTGTGAGCAGAGATCACATCTTTCAACTCTGTTGTACATTCTTAAGTGTTGAGTACAGTGCTCTGCACGCAGAAAATTCTCAATAAATAGTTGATCAACTGACTGAAAGGTGATAAGCACCAGCTGCTATTATTCCGGGTAAAGAGATGAGTGAAAAGACAATCAATCAATCAATCGTATGTATTGAGGGTTTGCTCTGTGCAGAGTACTGTATTAAGCCCTTGGGAGAATACAATATAACAGTCAGTAGACATGTTCCCTGCCCATAATCAATCACTCCATAGCTTTTTTTTGAGTGCTTACTATGCTCAGAGCGTTCGGGAGAATACAGTATAGTTGGCAGGCAGACTGGAAGCTCGGCTCTAGACTGTAAGCTCGCTGAGGGCAGGGAATGTGTTCATTGTTATATTGTACTCTCTCAAGTGCTTTGCACACAATAAGCACTCAATAAATACTATTGAATAAATTAATGCATGACCCATCCCCACAAGGTATTACAATCTAGTGTAGGAGATACACATTTAAACAATTTAGGGGTAGGGAAAACAACAGTATATAAGAATGAATACATAAGTGCTGTGGGGGGCAGATATTCGGAGGCAAGTTCATAGATGACAGAGACAGGAGGGGGTCTGGTAGCGGGGGAGAGGTGAGACGAGAGGTCATCAGGGAAGGCTTTCTAGGTAAAAAAAACCTATTTATCAATAGTATTTACTGACTGTCTGCCGAGTGCAGAGCATCAGTAGATATGATAGCAAGGACCTTGGACAAGTCACTTCACTTCTCTCTGCCTCAGTTACCTCAGCTGTAAAATGAGGATTAAGACTGTGAGCCCCATGCAGGACACGGATTGTGCCCAGTGTGATTTTCTTGTATCTACCCCAGCTCTTAGTTCAGTGCCTGGCACATAGTACATGCTTAACAAATGGCATAAGGAAAAATAAAAAAGGATAGTGACCAGCTGTTCCATCTCTGCACAGAGAATAATAGAATGTGGAGTTCAACGGAGAAGGAAGGATTTAAGTGTGATAGCAAAATTCCCAGAAGACCATTGTGTTACTGGAGTGAGCCCCCGAGGAAATCTCTGGAACGTCCTTTGCTGAGAACTGTTTTGAAATAAGTTTAAAAAGAGTCTTGCCTGACCGAAACAGTTTAGGGAAAGTCTTTTCTGAAGGCAGGGGGTTGGACTCTATGACTTCTGAAGGTCACTCCCAGCCCATGGATACTCTGATTATTCGAGAAGAAGGAGAAAGAGGAGATTGTACCCCCAGGGCCCCCAGCTGGAATAAGACTATTAATAATTCTATCCCATATCAGACATTAATAAACAATTTCAGACTGAGGTTTCTGCATAAACCAGCTCCTATAAATCCATTTCAATCTTTCTATTCCGTCCTCAAGCTCTCACTCCACTGTGCTTTCAAGAGGGAGAGGTGGGCTAATGTGTTGTAATGAATATTTCTACAAGCTCATTAAGGGAAGATGCATCAGACCTAATGAGGAAACAATTTTCTTCTCTACTCCCACAGCTAAGGTTAAGAACCCCCAAGGTCAGAGCAAACACATCCCCGAGCAGCGCTTCTGCAACTTTCACTCGATGCTGATTAAGGCTAATTTACTGCATAATAAAATGAGAAGGATGGATTCCAAAGAAAGAAATCGTAATAACAGAAAAGGCCCTTCTATATTTATTTATCAGGATCCAGTCTCCCCTCCATTTGGGGAAAAAGCTATTTCACCCCATGGCTGTATTGTGGCATCTGATAAAACCTTAGAAAAATTTTATTCCACAAAATTAGAAAGTAGTGAGCTATAAAATTGCTAATTATTTTCTAGTAAATTTACTTTTAAATAACTTTAGACATCAATTACAGGCACCATTAACCACCATTAAACACGGGGTATATTTACCAAACAAGGACAGAATACTTATGATTCCCATCCAGTCGTTTGGGTGTGATTTCTAATGTTTCAGCCCTGTCCCAGGACTTCCTTCTTCCCATCCCCCACGATCATTTAATAAGCTATCAAAAGCTCAATTAGACCTCATAAATTAACTCAGATTTCTCCCATTTGAAATGTAATTGGACAGGAGAACCCCAGCTGGCTGGAATGAATGTTTGTTCGGGAAAGGTTTCACCCTAATGCATTAAGTTCTGGGATGAGTTTCTAGGTTTGATCTTCTGACTCTCGAGACTAGAGCCAAGGAGAAATCCATGCTGTTTTTGATGACCTGGGAACAGGCACTGTATTTTTAGACAATCAAACAAACTACCTTTAATGATGTGCCACTTTCACCTGCTGAGATCATTAAAAGCTTCTGAAAGAGCCATAAATAAACGTGAAATGAAATTGTATCTTTCCTGGTTGTGTGAGCACAGTAGTGGTATTTGCAGCTTATTCAAGAGAAAAAAAGGAGTCTCCAGAAGAAAGTACCCAGATCTCCCCTAAAAAAAGCAGGAGCTTGATTCTGTTATTCTCTTTAAAGGATAAAAGAAGATTTAGCATGTTTCCCTTTAAATGTCAGTCATAATAATAATATAATCATAATATAATAATAATATTAATGTTGATCATTTATACTCTGTGACAAGCATTGTACTACATGCTGGGATAGATACAAAATAATCAGATTGGATACCTTCCCTGTTCCCCATGGAGCTCAAGGGAGCAGGTATTTAATCTCCCTTTTTTCAGAGGAGGAATTTGAGACTAGAAAAAGGACTTGTCCAAGGTCACCCAGCAGGCAAATAGTTTGGAACTCAGCTCTCCTGACACCCAAGCCTGTGCCCTTTCCACTGAGGCACGCTGCTTCACAAAGAGGAATGGGGAATGCTTGAAACTGTACCAAATGTTGACTAAATAGTTTATTATTGTTACTAATAATAATAATAGGATTTGTAAGCACTTACTCTGTGCCAAGCACTGTATTAAGCACTGGGGTGGATACAAGAGCAACAGGACCCACTTGGGGCTCTCAGCCTACATAGAAGAGAGAACAAGTATTGAATCCCCATTTTACAGATGAGGGAACTGAGGCATAGAGAAGTGAAGTGTCCAAAGTCACACAGCAGGTACGTGGCAGAGCCCAGTTCAAAACCCAGGGCCTCTTTCCTCTAGGCCGTGCTGCTGCTTTAAAAAGCGGAAGGCTCCTTGCCCTCCCAGGGCTTCCAACCTGAACCCAAAAAGCCTTCAAGCTTCAGGAGAGCAGCCGATGAAAACCTGAATCGGCCCAAGTCTTGGAGTCTTGGATCATCTTGATTCAACCCAGGCCGTACTAGCACAAGCCCATCCCCAGCCTAGAGCCCGGTGCAATCAGAAAAGTCCAATTTCATTTCCAGGTACAAATGGCACCTTGCCCCTATTCATGGATGCTGGTGTTTGGAACTTTGGCATACACCATGCCCACCACAGAAAATTAAGTAGATATTGGGCAGGATTTTGAATGATCATTATAACTCTTTATCTTGAATACAAAACCAACCAAAATTCAGACATTTAAAAATGTAACCTCCTATTGGGGAACAAAGAGAAGCCAAAAAGCGTAAGTTCTCAAAGCCTTCAAGGACTGTGGTTTAATAATCAGAGGAGAAGCTGGGTATCCAAAAACTTGAGTGCTCTTCTGGGCCGACTGGGCTTGGGGGAGTCACTTCACCTCTCCACATCTCTATGTCCTTAGTTATAAAATGGTGGATTAAAATTCCCACCCTTTTCTTCCTCATTGGATTTCCATAGAGAGAAGCTGGGTTCTGAATTCTTCTGCCAGACAAGTATTTCCATAGCAAAGCTGTGGATGCCACACCGATTTTTGTAGCTGTTGATAAAATTCAAGTAAAATGCATGGTCTTGTTGGGATGGTAGGGGAATATAGGAGTTGGACGGCGTGATATTAAGAGGGCTGTGAATGCAGCTGAAGTCTCTCCTGGCAATTGCAGTTTAGCTTTGCAAATAAGGTCTTATCAAGATCATTGTTATTATAATGGGTTGCAGTTCTTATTCTGTGATTGTTGCTTCTACAAGGTAACTGTCCTGAACTTCATTTTACTGATGCTTCCTTTCTGGATGAATAAGGATGAGGCTAGGGGTGAATGATCCTTAAAATAAAATAAATTACGGCACTTGTTAAGTGCTTACTATATGCCAGGCACTGTTCTAAGTGCTGAGGTAGATACAAGATAATCAGGTTGGATACAGTCCCTACCCTACCCTGTATCTACCCAGTGCTTAGAACAGTGCTCTGCACATAGTAAGCGCTTAACAAGTACCAACATTATCGACATTATTATCCCCATTATACAGATGAGGGAACTGAGGCAGAGTAGTTAAGTGACTTCCCTAAGGTCACACAGCAGACAGGTGGAGCCGCCGGGATTAGAACCCAGTTCCTTCTGACTCCCAAGCCTGTGCTCCGTCCACTAAGTCACGCTGCTTCTCCTTAATTGTAATCCCTGACAGCGGAAAATGTGTGGTTTTCTTTGTCTTATCTTCCCAAGCACTTAGTAGAGTGCCTTGATGATAATAATAATTGTGGTGATTTTCAAGCACTTACTACGTTCCTGGCACTGTACTAAGCACTGGGGTGGATACAAGCAAACCTGGTTGGACACAGTCTCGGTCCCATTTGGGGCTCAAAGTCTCAATCCCCATTTTGCAGATGAGGTAACCGAGGCACAGAGAAGTGAAGTGACTTTCCCAAAGCTGCACAGCAGACAAGTTTATTCATTCATTCATTCAATAGTATTTATTGAGCGCATGCTAGGTGCAGAGCACTGTACTAAGCGCTTGGAATGAACAAGTCGGCAACAGATAGAGACGGTCCCTGCCGTTTGACGGGCTTACGGTCTGATCGGGGGAGAAGGACAGACGAGAACGATGGCGATAAATAGAGTCGAGGGGGAGAACATCTCGTAAAAACAATGGCAACTAAATACAATCAAGGCGATGTACATTTCATTAACAAAATAAATAGGGTAATGAAAATATATACAGTTGAGCGGACGAGTACAGTGCCGAGGGGATGGGAAGGGAGAGGGGGAGGAGCGGAGGGAGATGGGGGGAAAAGAGGGTTAAGCTGCAGAGAGATGAAGGGGGGGTGGCGGAGGAAGTAGAGGGAGAAGAGGAGCTCAGTCTGGGAAGGCCTCTTGGAGGAGGTGAGTTTTAAGTAGGGCTTTGAAGAGGGGAAGAGAATCAGTTTGGCGGAGGTGAGGAGGGAGGGCGTTCCGGGACCGCGGGAGGACGCGGCCCGGGGGTCGACGGCGGGACGGGCGAGACCGAGGGACGGCGAGGAGGTGGGCGGCGGAGGAGCGGAGCGTGCGGGGTGGGCGGTAGAAAGAGAGAAGGGAGGAGAGGTAGGAAGGGGTAAGGGGATGGAGAGCCTCGAAGCCTAGAGTGAGGAGTTTTTGTTTGGAGCGGAGGTCGATAGGCAACCACTGGAGGTGTTTAAGAAGGGGAGTGACAGGCCCAGATCGTTTCTGCGGGAAGATGAGCCGGGCAGCGGAGTGAAGAATAGACCGGAACGGGGCGAGAGAGGAGGAAGGGAGGTCAGGGAGAAGGCCGACACGGTAGTCTAGCCGGGATATAACGAGAGCCCGTAGCAGTAAGGTAGCCGTCTGGGTGGAGAGGAAAGGGCGGATCTTGGCGATATTGTAAAGGTGAAACCGGCAGGTCTTGGTAACAGATAGCAGAGTCAAGATTAGAACTCATGACCTTCTGACTTTCAGGCCCTTGCTCTATCCACTATGCTATGCTGCTTCTTGGTATTCAGTAAGATGCTCAATAAATAGCATTGATTAACAGAGGGAAAGCTTTTCAAGCATTTTGAGATTCACTGCTGAGCTCATTAAGCAGTCAATGTGGAACTAAGTCAGGGCCAGCTCCCTTCCTAGCTTTAGAAGAGCTTTGCCAATAGTTTTCCAAATTACTGGGCCTCTTAAATTAAGCTTGACCTCCAAAATTTGCAATGACCCCATCCACTCTTGCCAATGTCACCTCTAACATTCCTCATGCTGCTCCCAGTGACATTAGCTTAGAGGAATACACACCTGCTTGCTATAGACAGATCTCCTCCCTTCAACTTGTCCTGTGAGCCATGGGTGAGACATGGATTGGGTCCAACCTGACTGTCTTCTGTCTACCCAAGAACGTAGAAAAGTGTTTGATATATACTGTGCACTTAACAATACCATAAAAAAAAACCCAGAAAGATGAGGCAAAGTATATTCCTTATTGAGTCTTGCCGACTGGGGGTAGGGATCCTACATTGCTAACTCTCTTGAAGGCATATCTTCTCCAGGAAGCATTCCCTGACTAGGGCTCCTCTCCTCTTCTCCCATTCCCTTCTGCACTGCTCATACTTGCCCCTTCATTCATCCTTCCCCAGAGCACCTAAGTATATATCTGTAATTCATTTATTTATTGGTTTATATATCTATCTTTTTATTTATATTAATGTCTGTCTCCCCCTCTAGACTGTGAGCTCGCTGTGGGCAGAGAATGTGTCTGATGTTATGGTCTACTCTCCCAAGTGCTTAGTACAGTGCTTTGCACACCGTCAGCACTCAATAAATGTGATCGAATGGTTGAACCATTTTCAACTGGGTTGCTGCTGGATTTTCTGTAGACCTGGCCTGAATTTTTTCTTAGGCCTGGAACGTAGACCCGTGCTCCTATCCAGGGAACATGGTCATGATCTGTTTGCAACAGCCAGAGACTGAAGTGGATTCTGCATTTGCACACTGCACTGAAGAGCATTGATTGCAGCTGCTAATCGACTCGCCTTGCAAGCTTCAGATTGGTTGTTACCATTTGACTGTCACAAAGTCATTGATAATACGGTTGCCTCTTTCCCAGATCCATGTTATCCTAGATATCCTCATTATTTATTAACTTGCCACAGCAAGCAGGCTGCCCTCAGTGGAGAAACGTTGCCATTCTACAGGTTATGCTTCCTGGCTCACCAATGTCCCATCTTTCAGATCGTCACGTGTAAGACCAACCAGGACTGTACACATCAGGAGTACATCCCACATACACTAGAATCCCCATCTGAGAACCTCCAGAAACAAGACACTCCTGACTTTTAGCTCTTCTCACGCTGCAAACTACACATCCAGATTTAGTCATGCACCTTTGGAAATATAGGTGTCCCTGTTAACATTGGAAGCCTTTTTTGTTAACGGGTATATTTAAGATCTGGAATTATCCCATTATATTGGTACTTTGTACTGGCCATTTGGATGGAAACACCGACTGGGTCTCCTGATTCTAATCATTTCCAAGGTGATTCACAGATCTGTCCATCTGATACCTGCAAGGCCAGGGAATTTGGGAGCAAAATGACTGGAGCTGCAGAGGATACGTGAGCTTGTCTGCTAGACTGTAAGCTCTCTGTGGACAAGGGAACATGCCTACCAACTTCCAAGTGCCGAGTACAGTACTCTGCCTTCAGTGAACACTCAATAAATGTCATTGGTTGAAGGTAATGTTTGCAGTGGAAAAATCTACTTGGGCCTTGAGTATGTATGAGCAAAACTAGGCCAATCTAACCTTGGCTGGACCTGTGTTGGGAAGAGAACAATAATGTTTGGACAACCTTTAGCACAAGTCTCATCTCTGAATCTGTCCTGTTAACTTTAGAATCAGCACATGCTTTTTGATTAATAAACTCTTCAGTCCTGTCTCCCAGACCCTTGCTGTCGACGGCCAGGAAAGGACAAAAAACTGCCCGAGTTTTGCTGGGTTTCTGTTCTTTCTTCTTCTCAATCATTCAGTCAATCAATCAGTGGTATTACTGAGTGCTTACTATGTGCAGAGCCCTGTACTACATGCTTGGGAGAGTACAATACAACAGAATTAGCAGACACTTTCCCTGCCCATGATGAGTTTACAGTCTAGAGGGGGAGACAGGCATTAATCTCCATAAATAATTTTAAAATATACAATTTAAAGACACATACATATGTGCTGCGGGAAATATATGTGGCCCAGGGGAATCCCCACAGTTCAGGAAGGTGCCAAAAGGGAGAGGGAAGAGCCAGAGAGGCCAGCAAGCCTATCAGCAGGAGGGCACTGGAAAGTAAGACCCACCTAATATCTGCAGAATTGCACTGGCCACCCCAGCCTAACCTATCATTTTTTCTGTGACCAAACTAGGCATGAGGAAAGGAGCCTAAGGCTTTCAGGGTGGAGTTGTTGTTTTTGTAAAAGAAAAATGGATTTCCATTCAGGAATCTGATGGAGTGTGGAGAGATTGGGGGTAAGGGTGCAGGAAGGAAGCTTTGGATTGATCAGTGTCTGAGAGCACCAGAATTGAAATGCACTAAAATGGTTTCAACAATTCATTTTGCGACAAAAGTCATTATGCAGAAAGATGTACTAGTAGCTGAAGGACAGAATTAATATACTCAGTAATCCTATCCCTTTAGCAATGTCTTTCTGCATGAAATAATGATTTAATGTCTAACTTTTTCCAGTCTACACATTTCCTCATAACAAACATTTCTATGGTATGTAACTATTTATGTTTCAAGGAAAAAGCACTGAACATAATGGACTCTACTCTGACTATTTGTGCGTAAAGAGAGACTGAGGCCTCATGGGAAACCTGGAAAAACATTCCATTTGGAAACAATTCTGCTGTCATTTGGTATGTTTTCTGCAATCTGCTCTCCTTCATTTTTGTTTATTACCTGGGATAGTGTGCCTGTAAACAGAATCTCTGTGGGCTCAGCCCTTCCTGAAATCATTCTCTTGTACTTGAGTCATCTCAGTCAGTAAACATGGATTGGTTAGGGAGAGAGCACGGGGTTTGGGAAAACACTTTGCTCCTGAAAATCACTTAACCCATCGATCGAAGCTCAATCAATGCGATTGTTGATTTTTTAAAAAATAAAAACTTGTCCCATTTTTAGAGCTTTTGCGGTAGCAGTGTGTTTCTTTCTTGCAACCTAAGACAAATGAGCCTGCTTTTGGGATCTATATTTAGCTCATAAAAACGCTTGCAAGTCCTTAAGGATAAAAAGCACTACAGAAATCTGAGATTATTAAATATCCTGCAGTATATATATATCATTAATTTGTATATTATAAATTATTTCTTTAGATTAATGCCTGTCTCCCTCTCTAGACTACAAGCTCACTGTGGGCAGGGAATGGGTCTGCCATCTCTGTTGCACTGTATTCTCTCAAGAGCTTAGTACAGCGCTGTGCATATAGTAAACATTCAATTAAAACCATTGATGATGATGATTAGTGTTCTTGAAAATACCAAGGCAGAAATAATCAGCAAAGATTTGGAGTGAGAAGCACTACAGAAGCTCTATAAAAAGCACTGCGAAAACCTGAGATTATTACATATTATTATCCCGCAGCACTTATGTATGTATCTTTAAATTGTATATTTTAAAATTATCTATGTAGATTAATGCCTGTCTCCCCCTCTAGACTGTAAACTCATCATGGGCAGGGAATATGTCTGCTAATTCTGTTTCATTGTACTCTCCCAAGCTTGTAGTACAGTGCTCTGCACATAGTAAGCACTCAATAATACCATTGATTGATTGACTGAATGGGAAGAAGAAAGAACAGAAACGCAGCAAAACTCGGGCAGTTTTTTGTCCTTTCCTGGCCGTCGACAGGCAACTATTTAATCGTGCCTGAGTGTGGCATGCATTCTCCCTCCGGAGACACGTTTCCCCTTATCGCTGCATCCAGACCCCGCTGCCCTGTGAGATTCCCTGAGTTGGACCGAGAAAAGGGATTTAAACAGTAATCAGGTTGTAGCTCAATTTGGATGAAGTCCAAAGAACGCCAAGGGCAGCCTCCGAGGCGGGGACAAAGTAGATGCGATACTTCAAGTTTCAGGTTGGCTCAAGTTTTCAGGGCCTTACTGGACCTCCCAGGACTCCTGGTTTTCTTGGAACTTAAGCTACGGATGGATCTTGGGACCTAATTGCCCAAAGGTTCCCTAGGGAATCATAATCTGCATACTTTCCCATTATTCCTCCCACACTCACAGGGACATTAGTCACAACCAGACTCACCTTCATATACCAGAATCTTCCTTGGTCACAACCCCTCTGTGGGGGAAAGGAATGCACTCTTCCAAGCAATTAGAGGGGACATTTACTGGGGGAGAACAAATGTTTTATCCCCATTTTACAGATGAGAAAACAGAGGCACAGAGAATTAGTGACTTGCCCAAGGTCACACAGCAGACAAGGGGTGGCACTGGGATTAAAACCCAGGTTCTCAGATTCCCAGTCACGTAGTTCTTTCCTCTACAACACACTGATTCTCTAGTACCGTAGTTCATATAGCTTGATAACTGACAATAGCCCTGTAGATGGTGTTCCCAACGGAAAGTTTTTCCTCAGTCTTTTCTCTTTCCTTAGGAAGCCTGAAGATGACCCATCATCCCTCCCACAGGGCTCTGATACCCCGAAGAAGGGCAGCACTAGCCTCATGGGTCAATTTTCAACTTCAATTCAAGTTCTTGTCCACTTAGTCCACATTTTTTAAGCTCTAGCCTAATTTCTTTTCAATTTAAGACCTATGTGTGTGTGGGCTTCCATGGCTACTTGAGGATATGGAATTGACACAGATTCAATCTAAATCCAACAGGGAAAACCTAAACCCAGGGAGAAAAGGGGAAAGAAACTCAGGGCAAGCAGGGTGACAGGAGAATCTATCAGAGTGTCAAGCCTATCGCCGGTTGTATTTATTCAAAAGTGCTTAGTGCTTTTCATTTCTTTTCCTGTGAGTTACAGCAACCAAGCAGCATCTCTCGCCAATGGAACTTCAGAAGGCATGAGCAGATATCACTGCCTGCACCTCAGATTAATTTCCTCCCGAATCCAGACAGCAGCAAAGGCCAGCAAAAATTACTCCTCTGTGAATTTAAAGAGTGGGATGCTAATGGAATGATCAATTTACTTCAGAATGAGCAACACATGTGGGGTAAAAGCCCGTTTAACCAAAGTAATGAGGACTTTTCAGCTACGTACCCCTGATTAATTTCACCTCCCCCTTCACCTAATAACTCTGTGATATTAGAACCATTAATTTCATTTGTTTGCCATCATCAGACTGCCATCTGAAGATGGAGTATTTCACCTTACCCTCGTTCCCTTTGCTTTACGCAAAGCCAACACAGTCTATACTGATTCAGGTAATACTCTCCCAGTCTTACAAGGTTTCCTCATTTATTCATTCATTCATTCGTATTTATTGAGCACTTACTGTGTGCAGAACACTGTACTAAGCACTTGGAAAGTACAATTTGGCAACAGATAGAGACAATCTCTACCCAACAACAGGTTCACAGTCTAGAAGGGGGAGACAGGCAACAAAACAAAACAAGTAGACAGGCAATACTCCACTTTGAGGCAAGAAAAGTGATTTCCAAATGAAACACAGAATTTCAGAACACTTGGGACCAGGTGGGAGTACTTTACCAACCAGGAGAGGAAGATTTCATTCCTCAGAGTAACAGACGCATCTGTTAGTGAAAGACCGACGGCCAAACACCATAAAGTCAGCACCAGGAAACTGACAGGCTGGACATTTTATTACAGCCTCACAAATTAGCCTTTGAATGCTCTTCCAGTGTCTGTAGCCATTTATGCAGGACAGGTGAGTCCGATTTTGCAGATTTTATTACCTTTGTAATATTACCTTTGATGGTTTTAAGGAGACAGTGAAACAATGCCTCAAACGATGTTACATCCCAGCTGAAAACCCCGAGTCAGTTGCAAGGACAGACCTGCACAGTACACTGCCATCAAGAAGGAAGTGGGTCTCTTTGAGCAAAGCCTTGGGATGGAAATAGAGACAAGGAGCAAAAGAGGAAGCAGTAAATGGTATTTCATTAAGTGCCACAACAAAATAAGGGACAAACACTTTTTGTTCCTGCTGTGGCTGAGACTGAGGCTCCCTCATTGGCCTCTTCAGCCACACATATTCATAGTGAACTTGACCATCCGCCATGTCCTCTTCAGACACAAAGAATCAATATATATAAATATATATTACTTCTGTAGGTCCTGGGGCAACAAGCTATCGGAGTTAGATAGATCTTTACCTGTAAAGCTATTTCAGGCATAATCTTGGCTGTTCCCGCCTCTTTCTCTCTCTCTCTCTCCCCATTTATGAAGCCACCCCCTGCCCCCCCAGCCACTTTCTCACACATAACTGCCAGCTTCAGCCGGAGAGGAAGAGAAGCAACAGCTTTTCGCGGACACACTCGCTATCTCAAAGGTCTTCATCTGGATGGAGTGATTTGTCTTCATCATTTGAAACGGCCGAAGCAGGAACTCCAAAATCAATAGCGAGCGACAGCTTTTGGGCCGAGATGACAAATTCCGCATCCCCCACATCACCGGCTCCATTGAGGTCTCTGACCCATTGCTCAGGATAACATCTTTTATACTGTGAAAAAGCAGAATCCATCCTCCTGGCTTCTGGGGTTGTTAACTGAAGCTTATTGTGTAGCCTGTTTTTTGACGGTGCCTTTGATCTCTGGCATCCTGAGAGGCTGGAGGAGTGATGCCCCACTTCGGGCAAAGATTTGATTCCAAAGTGAAGGTAAGAGGTCACTAGACTCAAACCGTGACAAAGGATCTTTGAGGAGAAGCAATTCATTCAGAACATTGAGGAAACCTAGATCTGTCTCCTGATTTTCATCATTATCAACAGGAATTACAGAGCACCGAGTTCTCTGGGGAATGTTTTCCTCCTCATCATTTACTCATTATTGGGGGTCGTAATATTATTATGGAGGGAAGGAGAAGATGATATGATATAATCATTAAGATTGATATTTATGAAGTTCACTTTCCAAGTCAGACTGTTTTTATGAACTCTTTATCTTCCCACCCAAACCCCGTCCTCTCCCTGACTTTCCCCATCTCCGTAGATGGCACCACCATCTTTGCTGTCTCACAAGCTCATATCCTTGGAATGACCGTTATTCCTTTCCCTCATTCAACCCACATATTCAATCTATCACTACATCCTGTCAGTTCAGCCTTCACAACATTGCTAAAATCTGCCCTTTCCTTTGCATCCAAACTGCTTCCATGTTAATCCAATCACTTTCCCCATCCTGCTTCGATTACTATATCAGCCTTCTTGCTGACCTCCCGGCGTCCCGGCTCCTCACTCCCACTCCAGTCCATACATCACTCTGATGCTTGGTTCATTTTTCTATAGAAAGGTTCAGGCCATGCTTCCCTATTCATTCATTCATTCATTCAATCATATTTATTGAGCACTTACTTTGTGTAGAGCACTGTACTAAGCACTTGAGAGAGTACACTACAGGAATAAACAGATACATTCCCTGCCCACAAAAGGGCTTCCAGTCTAGAAAATTCTCAAGAGTCTCCAGTGGTTGCCCATCCACCTCCACATCAAACAAAAACTCCTCACCATTGGCTTTAAAGTCCTAAATCACCTTGCTCCTTCCTACCTCACATTACTTCTCTCCTACTACAACTCAGCCCACCCAGTTTCCTTCTCTAAGGCTAGCCTTCTCACTGCACCTCAATCTCACCAATCTCTTGCCCATGATCTGCCTCTGGCCTGCACCTCTCCTTCCTATACAACATCTTCTGGATTTGTCTTTTTCTCTCTAGACATTCTGGCATCACCTTGATAAATCCCATACAGGCAAACTACTGTTATCAACTTCCTTGTTGGTTTCCCAGCCTCCAGCTTCTCCCTTCTCCAATTTATAGTACACACGACCACACAGATCTTTTTCCTGAAGCATTGCCCAGCACGCACCTCATCACTCCTCTAATTCCTTCAATTGCTTTCTGATCCTCAGCATCGAACACTGCTTGCCATTGACTTTAACACTTGCCGCACTTAACCCACTCCTCCTTACATCACTCTTTTTTCATCCTCTACTCCCCAGCTCACTCTCTTTACCTGCCCCCAATAACCTACAGTACCTTGCTCTCAGCTCTGTCCCCTCATTCTTTCCCCTCATTCACGCTGTTCCCATAACCTTGGAACTCCCTCCTTCCCCAAATCAGAAGGACTACTCCCATCTCCATATTCAAATCCCTCTTGAAAGCCCAATTCCTCCACTCGTCTTCCAGATTATTTCCCAGCACTCCAAGTCAAATGAACCCATCGATCATCTTTAGCCCTTATGTACTTACCCATACCCATTTTTGACAGTTTTATGTATATGTTCAGTTAATTAGAAATTCAAATGTTCATTTTGATTACTCTGTAAATACTTTTATGTAAACCTCCTCTAGAGTTTAAGCTCCCTGTGGGCAGGGAAGGTGTCACTTTTTTATTTTGTATTTCCCAAGCATTTATTTAGCATTCACTGGTTGCTCAATTAATGTTATCATTACAGTTAGTACTAATTAGTACTCCTGCTTCTATCTCTATCGCTACCATTACTTAATCATATTTACTGAGCCCTTACTGGGTGCAGAGCACCGTACTAAGCACTTGGGAGAGTACAAAATAACAATAAACAGACACATTCCCTGCCCACAGTGACCAACTACTATTACTAATATTACTAGAGGCAGCGTGGCATAGTGGATAGAGCACGGGCCTGGGAGTCAGAAGGTCATGGGTTCTAATCCTGACTCTGCCACTTGCCTGCTGTGTGACCTTGGGCAAGTCGCTTAACTTCTCTGGGCCTCAGTTACACCGTCTGTAAAATGGGAATTGAGACTGATAGCCCCACAAAGGGCAAGGGACTGCGTCCAATCCGATTTGCTTGTATCCACCCCAGTGATTAGCTCAGTACCTGGCACAGAGTAAGTGCTTAACAAATACTACTATCATTATTATTATTATTATTGCTACTTAACCCTGGGAAATGAAACAGTGGCAAAGGGGACAGTGGGAGGAGGGAAAGCCTAATTACACTTTTCTCTGAACCAAATAAAACCTTAAGCTGGTCTCGCTTCTTCCTGTACATTTCTGGCCCTATCTCTAACTTTTTAAGGTCATGTGGAAGCCACATTCCTTCTCCCCTGAGGGTCCTATACAGCACTGCTGGCCAGGACCATCAAGTTATGCAAAATTCATTTTCAGATTGACAGAGTTAAGGAGCTTCCTCGATCTAGCTTTCTTCTAATTAAACCCTCAGCCTTAATACTGTGAGAATGTAACATTTTGCATAAATAATTTTCCATTAAAAATCTGCTACCAGCAAATTCTTAATTGAAAAACACATCTTTGTATTCGGGTCCAAACTCCAAAAGTGGTCAAAGCAAATTCTCAACCTTTCATAAATAATTCACGTCAAGCTGAAAAATCGAAGTGCTTAATTTATTCTCATTTTCATTGCGTTTTACGTATTGGTGGGTTTGCCCTGATTACCTCAATTACCACAAAGGTTACTAAAGCTATTCAGCATCAGAGATAACAAGGAGAGAGCCTGGTAGAGTGCCAGGAATGCAGAGGGCATTCACTAAATGGTTGGCGATCATGATGATGAAGAAGAAGTGGTAACAGTGAGTAGAAAGAAATCATCAGCCAGGAACAAAGAATTTGAATAAAACTGGAGTGGCTCTTCTTAAGTAGGAACTTCAGATAGATCAGGAAGGCAAGAGCTGCATGAGAAAACAGAGATATAGGCTCTAAGTTCCAAATAAATCTGAGTAGCAAAAGATACTCTCTAACAATAATAATAATAATAATTATGGTTTCTGTTAAGTGCTTACTATGAGTGCTGGGGTAGATAGAAGCAAATCAAGTTGGACACAGTCCCTGTCCCACTTGGGGCTCACAGTTTCAATCCACATTTTTCAGATGAGGTAACTGAGGAACAGAGAAATGAAGTGACTTACCCAAGGTCAACACAGCGGCAAGTGGCGGTCTACTCATCTGTACTATGGAATGAAGAACTGGACCTAGCTTCACTCTTTTTAGTGGCATTTGTTAAGCTCTTACTTTGTGCCAAGGACTGTACTATGCACTGGAGTAGATACAAGATAGACAGGGTGGACACAGTCCATGTTCCACAGGGGACTTCCAGTCTAAGTAAGAAGGAGAGCAGGTATGGAATCCCATATTACAGATGAGGAAACTGAGGTCCAGAGAGGTTAAGCGGCAGAGCAGAAAAGTGGCAGAACTGGGACTGGAACTCAGAGGTGCTCCAACTCCCAGGCCCGTGCTCTTTCTGCTAAGAAACACTGCTTCTCACATGCTTATGACACTACTTGCCATCAAAAAGGAATAATTTTATACTGATCCATTTCTCTGTGTGAAGGCATCAGTGTGTGTGTATGGCCTTATATGATATGGTGAGCCCGCATCAAGCCACTTTACTAGTGAGTGTCTGTGATCCCGCGAACGACAACGAAGAACAAAGAAGAAACTGGTGAAGGCACTGATGCAGTAGGTGAGGACAGGTGGTTGCCAGCTCGTGGAAATGGGAGCATGGAGAGAAGACTGGCCTTCTCCCCCTGCTCTACCCAGGAATGGGCCTGGACCAATCAATGACCGCCCCACAGAGCCACAGCTGCGACACAAGGCGGATAAAAGGCGCTAGTCTTGAATTGCGAGAGAGTAGCGGAAGTAGCAGGAGAGCAGCACTTGAAAGCAGCAGAAGACAACAGCTCTTGGAAGCAGAAAGAAGAAGCACTGGCAGAACAGGCTTCCGTGACCAGAAGGCTGGTAATGGGCCTTGGTGGGGTGGGGTGGAGTGAGTGAATGTGTGCATATGTCACTGCCTTGCAAATTAGTAAAACTAAGTAAAATCTTTCCCCACTAACCTTGGTGATTAGAGGTGTGGTTTGACTTTACCGTGTGTCACTGAGGCTCCCCCAGTGCAGGAAGGTCCCAGTTGGTACGAGCAGCGGGACTCCTGATAGACACACATATGTGTATATATCCATGAACAGCCCCCCTTGACTATGGTGGTCCTTTTACATTTTTTTTTTAGTTGAATTTACTGTTTTTCATTTTACTTTGGTTTTTCATTTATCTCTGCTTCTTCCCTTTTTATTTTTATAAAAAAAGCCTTATAAAACACTCTAATATTGTACCCCAGAATGGCTTATAAAACAGGTTAAGGTTAAATGATGTCCGCTGTTGAAGTTAGAGATATTCTATTTAGTGACCACAGATGGCACCCACATGCTCAGTTCATGCCACGGGGCACAGGGCGCCCCGGAAACAGAGTGTACGTGGGGATCAGGGCAATCCATCACCACTAATGCAAAGACAACTCTACCACATGTTCTATGGGTGATTGGACATATGTTTCCCATCTTATCTATAGGTGGCTGAGTAATAGTAATGATAATGGTACTTGTTAAGCACTTACTATGTGCCAAGCACTTTTCTAAGCTCTGAGGTAGATAAAGGCTAATCAGGTTGGACCCAATCCCTGTCCCAAATGGAGCTCACATTCTTAATCCCCATTTTACAGACAAGGAGAATGAGGTCCAGAGATGTGAAGTGACTTATGCCCAAGGTGCCACAGACATGTGACAGGGTCGGGATTAGAACCCAGGTCCTTCTGACTCCTAAGCCCACTCACTATCTTCTAAGTAAGCTATGCTGTTTCTTAATGCTTACCCCAAAGGCAGGGGTCGGAAAAGGTCATGAGTATGGTGTCCAAGTGTGTGGGAGATTCTCTCTCAGTGAAACGACTCAAGTATACAAACTTACTATCAGCAGTCTCCTCATCTAATGAACAGTCTTAAGGTCGCTCTTTTATTATGAATATCATTCCTTTTGTATTGGTCTAGGTGGGAAGATGGAGTGAGGGAGAGCAGGTTTCAAGACTATAAATGGAAATGAAATTTCCTTCAGATATTTCTCGATCTCTTGTGCAAGTTTCTAGAAACCTTTCAATTTTGCTAGGATAACAAGGCTTTCATCTCAATCACTGGACACTTTGAACGTGCTTTTCATAGGAAGGAAATGCTTAGAGAATAAGAAGCAGATCCTGCCGTGGTTCTCAAGAACTCTCATCTTAAGTCTTAGCCCTGACCCAGACTGCAGCTTCAGATGTTCCAGAGAACTTGCAGAGAAGATCAAAATATTAGTATCCCATTTTCCCTGGATAGCAGCATGGCCTAGTGGAAAGAGTTAGGGCCTGCGTGTTCTGGGTTCTAATCTCTGCTCTGCCACTTGTCTGCTGTGTGACTATGGACAAGGCACTTCACTTCTCTGTGCCTCAGTTATCTCATCTGTATAATGGGGATTAGGATTGTGAGCCCCCCGTGGAATATGGACTGTGTCCAACCTGATTATCTTGTATAATAATTGTGCTATTTGTTAAGTGCATGATAGGTGACAGGCACTGTACTAAACACTGGGGTGGATACAAGCAAATCGGGTTGGACACAGTCCCTATCCCATTTGAGGATCACAATCTCAATCCCCCTTTTACAGAAGAGGTAACTGAGGCACAGAGAAGTGAAATGACTAGCCCAAGACCGCGTGGCTCAGTGGAAAGAACCTGGTCTTGGAAGTTAGAGGTCATGGGTTCTAATCCCGGATCCGCCACTTGTCAGCCGTGTGACTTTGGGCAAGTCACTTTACTTCTCTGGGCCTCAGTTACCTCATCTGTAAAATGGGGATGAAGACTGTGAGCTCCATGAGGGACAACTTGATCACCTTGTATCCTCCCAGTGCTTAGAACAGTGCTTTGCACATAGTAAGCACTTAAATACCAACATTATTATTATAGACAAGTGGTGAAGCTAGGATTAGAACCCATGACCTCCTGACTCCTAGACCCATGCTCTATCCACTAAACTATGATGCTTCTCTATCTACTCCAGCACTTAGTACAATGCCTGACATATGGTAAATGCTTAACAGATACCATTTTTCTTTTTTAAAAAGCCCATGGGCAGGAAATCCAATGAAATTCGACCCATAATTATCAAGAATTGAGCTCAACCAGAAAGATCCAATGAAATAGAGCTGGACCAACTGATGGGTAGAGTCACTAGGGGCTCGTGAACTGTGCCAGAACTTCACATTTGACGATGGTTGCAGCCTGAGGAGTTAGAATCATGGTCAAGCCACCCGTTGTATGAGACTAAAACTCTACTGGGCCATCCACTCCCGCTCCCGGAAAGACTTGCCACTTACAGGCTGCCGTTGCTAGGGAGATGTGCCCTGTGAGAGCAGAACAGACTGAAGACTTGCTCTACGGTCCTCTAGACTCTAAGCTCACTGTGGGCAGGGAACTTGTGCACCAAGTCTGTTGTATTCTTAATAATAATAATATTGGTATTTGTTAAGTGCTTACTATGTGCAGAGCACTGTTCTAAGCACTGGAGGGGATACAGGGTAATCAGGTTGTCCCCCGTGGGGCTCACAGTTAATCTCCATTTTACAGATGAGGTAACTGAGGCACAGAGAAGTGAAGTGACTCGCCCACAGTCACAAAGCTGACAAGTGGCCGAGCTGGGATTCGAACCCACGACCTCTGACTCCCAAGCCCGTGCTCTTTCCACTGAGCCATGCTGCTTCAGTACAGTGCTCTGCACAGAGTAAAGAATCAGTGACTACCATCGATTGAATCCAACTGCAGCTACACAGTCCTGTGCTCTGTAGCACCGGAGATCGAGAAGCGGCATGTTGTAGGGGATAGACCATGGGCCTGGGAGTCAGAAGATCATGGGCTCTAATCCCAGTTCCGCCACTTGTCTGCTGTGTGACCTTGGGCATATCACTTGATTTCTCTGTGCCTCAGTTACCTCATCTGTAAAAATTACTATTATTATTATTATCTGGGGCCTGAAGTCTGCAGGATAGTGATTGAGGCTGCAGTGGCCCTCCTGTCCCCCGCCCCCACCCCTCCACATACATACACGCACACTTTTCTTGCCCCTGTCCTCCTGTCAACCCTGGAGAAAAGACTCCATAACAATCATCCAAATGGTGAGAAAGTTATGGCTGTTTAGACCAGGGTGGTGCCAAAGAATATTCCCTCCCAGCAATAACATACTACTCCCTTTCTTGTTCTTGTAATGTTTAGACTCGGGTTAAGACTGTTTTTAGCCTCCTGATGTTTTCTGTCCTCCCGCAAAGATCGCCTCTGATTCAGTGTCCTGTGACTTTCTCCATTATAGGGCTTGACACAAAGTAAGCCAATCAATGAGAACTCACCTCCTCCAGGAGGCCTTCCCAGACTGAGCCCCCCTTTCCCTCTGCTCCTCCTCCCCTCCCCATTCCTCACTGTCCCGCTCTCTGCTCTTCCCCCTTCTCCTCCCCTCAGCACTGTGCATTTTTTGTATACGTCATTTATTACGCTATTTATTTTGTTAATGAGGTGTATATTTCTAGGATTTATCGTGATGACATCTGAGCCAGACCGCTTACGTTTTGTTCTGTTTCGCTTTGCTGTCGGTCTCCCCCATTTAGACTGTGAACCCATTACTGGGAAAAGATTGTCTCTTTCTGTTGCCAAATTGTACATTCCAAGTGCTTAATACAGTGCTCTGCACATAGTAAGCGCTCAAATACTATTGAATGAATTTGAGCGCTTACTGTGTACAGAGCACCGTACTAAGTACTTGGGACAGTAGAATATAACAGAGATGATAGACACATTCCCTGCACACAACAAGCTTACAGACTAGATCTTAACAAACCTCTGAAATAAGCAACGAACAGAGTCCTGAACCAAAATTAGCATTCCGCCCCACGTCGGCTCCGAACCTGACCTATTTGGATTTTATGGAGGGGTATGGGCTCAGTGCTGAGAGACCATCCAACGTCTCCCCCATGTTGGCCACCGTCTCCCTTTGGCATCATGTGAATACCTCGGTGGCGTAGCCGTGACAGTGATGGGTTTAATTCAACCACTTAATAATATCTTGCCGCTTTTTAATAATCAACCTGAAGAGGCTTTTCAGTGTGAGCTAATTTTATGATGTCCTGGTGTAGGCTTTATGTTATGGAACAGGGAATCTGTTGAATTAATGAACATCCAGCTCTTGAGTGAGTCAGTTAATGTGGGTATTTGACTTCTTCGATGAGGGAAATTTACCGATGGTGCCACTAGACCTCTTTAGTGCCAACTCTCTAACGGCACATCTACCTCAGACATTAGAAAGGGTATGGAGCAATGTCAGGAGAGACTCCGAAGGGATCGCACAGCCCAGGCCTGACCTTCCGACGGGGTATGTGCCTCGGGTATCCGAGAGAAGAGTCTGAAACCCTTGGGAGGAAGGGAAGCTTGTGAGGCCTTCCCTATGCAAGGGCAAAAGGACTTATTTTTCTGTTACCCTCACCCTTCCCACCCCACAACGTGCCCAGCTAGACAGGAGCCAAGCCGAAGAGATGCCAAGGCAGCACGGGCAGTCTCTGGTCACCAGCAATTCTTCCTGAGGCGACGTAACTGTTGTTCTGCTTCCAGACAGCGGCTTTTCATCCCTTTCGGAGCGGGGAATGGAAGCTACTTTTCCAGAGACCGGGCAGACTGCCAGCACCAGAGAAATGATCCTGTCCTCTTGAAGGGAACCCACAAGGGAAGACTGGGGCAATGTCCACACACACACACACACACTATTGTCCTTCATATTGGAAGTAAATGCTATTGATGGGGAAAGATCAATGTGGACCTGACTGCCTTTCACATTGCACACATGCCAGTCAATACCAGCCCCTGATTGGTATCCACGGCCGGCTCATGCAGCAGCTGGTTCTGTTCCTGATTCCCTCTCCTCGATTTGGGATCTGACTGAAACCTCTCCTCAAGTAGGGTGACTCTAATCTTTATTTCCCTGCATTGCAGGTTGTAACGGCCCCTGCATAATCTGCTGAAATGGGTTGGGGCTTGCAGATCATGTACTAAAGCAATTCTGTCACCAGTAATAATAACTGTGGTATTTGATAAGCATTTAATACATGCCAGGCACTGTACTAAGCCCTGGAGTGGATACAAATAAATCGAGCTGGACACAGTCCCTGTGCCACATGGGGCTCACAGCCTCAATCCCCATTTTACAGATAAGGTAACTGAGGCCCAGAGAAGTTACGTGACTTGCCCAAGGTCACAGAGCAGACTTAGAACCCATGGCCGCCTGACTGACGGGCCTGTGCTCTAACCGCTACACTATGCCATGCTGCTTCTCAACAGCACAACCAGCTCCATTATCCTCTTCCATTTACCTTGAGGAAAGAGCATCTCCACACAGCTCCTTTCATCCCTCAGAGTGAAAGGGTAGCTACTGCAAGCAGAGTAGCCCGGAGGAAGGAACACGGGAGTCAGAGAAGCTAGGTTCTAATCCTAGCTCCTACCTGCTATGTGACTTTGGGCAAGTTGCTTAACTTCTCTGGGCCTCAGTTTAAAAATCTTTAAAATGGGGATTAAATACGTGGGGGTTTTTTTTAGACTGCGAACCCCAGGTGGGACAGGGACTGCATCCAATCTGATTTATGATAATAATGGTATTTAAGTGCTTACGATATGCCAAGCATTGTTCTAAGCACTGGGGTAGATACAAAGGTAATCAGGTTGTCCCACCTGGAGCTCACAGTCTTAATCTCCATTTTGCAGCTGAGGTGACTGAGGCACAGAGAAGTTGTGACTTGCCCAAAGTCACACAGCTGATAAATCACGATGTCGGGATCAAGCCTGTGCTCTTTCCACTAAGCCACGCTGCTTCTCTGTACTTGTATCTACTCTAGTGCTTGACAAATAGTAAGTGCTTAATAAATACCACAATTATTATTAAATACCTGTTTTCCCTCCTCCTTAGACTTTGAGCCCTTTGTGGTCCTTCCTAGACCCAGCTCCATTTTCTGCATTTTCTCTCTATCCTGGAGCCTGCACGTATGCTAGCAAAATAAAATGAGAGCCTGAGTAAATTGTCACAGACCCCACCGCTTTCAGCATTTCTCCTTTCCAGTCCACACTTCATTTTGCTGCCCAGGTTGTTTTTCTAAAACATCATTCTGCATGTATCTCCCCACTCTTCAAAACCGCCATCCATCTTCATATCAAGCAGAAACTCCTCTCTATTAGATCTAAGGTGCTCAGTCAGCTCTCTCCCCTCTACTTCTTCTATGGTATTTGTCAAGTGCTTACTATGTGCCAGGTGCTGTACTAAGTACTGGCTAGGTACAAGGTAGTCAGGTTGGACATAGTCCCTGTCCCAATATGGGACTCACAGTCTTAGTCCCCATTTTACAGATGGGGTAACCGTGGCACAGAGAAGCAAAGTGACCTGCTCAAGGTCACACACCAAACCGTGGAGCCGGGACCGGAAAACTAATCCTCGTAACTCTCCCGACTACAACCCGGCTCGCGCTCTTCACTCCTTCCAAGTTAACCAGTTCTCTGTGCCTTGTTTTTTTCTCTCTTGCTGTCAAACTCTTGTTCACACCCTCCTTCTTGATTGGAGACCGCTGCTCTCCCCATCCTCAGAGCCCTAACTAAAATCAATCTCCTCAGGGAGGATTTCTGCGATGAATCTCTCACCTCCCCACCTTGTTTCCTCCTAATGCCACTCCAGAATTTCCATGCCACCTAATCACTTGGATACTCCCCTTACTTCCCCTTCATCACAATTGTGCCCAACTATCCCAGATAATGCACATGATATGCCTTTAATTTTGTCACTTTAACTTAACATCTATCTCCCCTGTTAGAATGAAAATTCCTCCAAGGCAAGGATCATATTCTATTACCTCTACTGAACTTGCTCAAACACTTATTACATTGATGTGCAGAGTAAGTGGGGGAAGCAGCATGGCTCAGTGGAAAGAGCCTGGGCTTCGGAGTCAGAGGTCATGAGTTCGACTCCCGGCTCTGCCACTTGCCAGCTGTGTGACTGTGGGCGAGTCACTTCACTTCTCAGTGCCTCAGTTACCTCATCTGTAAAATGGGGATTAACTGTGACCCTCACGTGGGATGACCTGATGACCCTGTATCTCCCCCAGCGCTTAGAACAGTGCTCTGCACATAGTAAGCGCTTAACAAATACCAACATTATTATTAAATGCAATTGAGTGATTAATTGATTGAATCGTCTGGATGATTCAACCCTCCAAATCAATTACTAGGAGAAAAGAGAAGGCTCGGGCCAGAACTGGCCCAATCATATGTCTCCTTGGACCGGCCATCTTGCAGTCTACAACCCTCCTGTCTTAAACCCTCTCTAAAACCTTAATCTTCAATTCCTCCAGATGGTATTCCCCAAATATTTTTCACCATCCCTGCTGTGTCATCCCAACAGCCACCCTTAGAACTTTTGTATACATCAGTTTACAAATATAATTTGCTTATTCATTCATCCCTCGCTGTCTTTTCTGGACCGTAAACTTATTGTGAAAGGGATCACGCCTATCAACTCTGTTGTATTTTACTCTCCCAAGTGCTTAGAACAGTGCTGTGTACACAGTAAGCGCTCAATGAATGCCATTGATTATGATGTTGATGATGAAACCCCATTTTCCTCTGCTCCCCCACTCCTCCCCATTGCCCCAAATCACTCCCTTTGCTCTACCTCCCTCCCCCTCACAGCACTTTTGCATATATTTACATATAATTCTATTTATTTTAATTGTATATGTATATTTATAATTCTATTTTTTTATATTGACGCTATTGATGTCTGTTTACTTGTTTTGATGCCCATCTCCCCCATTCTATAATGTGAGCCCATTATGGACAGGGATTGTCTGTATCTGTTCCTGAATTGTACTTTCCAAGCACTTAGTACAGTGCTCTGCACAAAGTAAGTGCTTAGCAAATACAATTGAATGAATGAATGATCAGGTATTCCTATATTGTTTTTCCTGGTTTCAGTGTACGAAATGCCAAGTTGTGACGTCCTGTCTGCTTCAGTAGACTGAAAGCTCTCGGAGGGCAAGGACCATTTCTATTTTTTGTACTCTCATATATCTAGGACACTATACCCCCTGGAAGCACTCAGAAAATGTTACAGAATGAAGGAATGTCTTGAATCATTGAACAGTTGTATATATCTTCACTTCATATTGCTGGAAAATCAGTCTTCTTTTCCCAGTTCTGGAATGGAGTAAGAAAAAAGGAAGTGCTCAAGAGACAGGGGGGAGGAACATAAATGTTGAATCTTAGCATTTATTCTTTTTGGCATCAAATCATGTTAAAGTTGTTAATTTGAAAGATGAGTCAGTGAAAAACAACAGGGAATACATCCTTAACTTCTTCCAGAAATAAGGCAAAGTGACCTGCATTCATTTGCAGCCAATGACTTCAGTTCACTGGTGTTTCTTCTAAATACATGTCTCATTTTGGCCCCAGAAAATTATTTCCCAGGGAAACTTTCTTATTTTTCTAAATGTAAGAAGTCTTTGGGATTACAGTTTTTTGACTGTAAGCACTTTGTGGGCAAGGAGCATTTCTGCCAATTCTGTTGTACTGTACTCTTCTACACATAGCAAGCACTCAAATACCACTGAAGGATTGATCAGGCACACCCCATGAGGGGAAAAACAGTGATTGTGGACACAAATATCTACATAACCACCTGGTTTATTGCTTTCACTAAGGAAAACATCTCTATTTGGGCTAGAGCTTCTCTAGTTCTATTGAATTCAAAAGAAATAGTTTGGAAAATTAAAGAAACATTTATTTGCTTTTTTCAGATCTACAAAGTGAGAAAAATGCATCGTTTTGGATGCAAAGGCAATTTAAGATGTGGGCATATGTATAGTTTCACTTAGACACAAAAATATTTTTGAAGTAACCAAACAAGATAAGTGCTCCATTCTAATTGTCATGAAAAGCACATCTGGTAAAGAAGGTTGGGGAGGAGAATTGAAACTATAGCAACATTATGAACAGAGGTACCAGTAGGGATTCTAGTTCAGTGTTTGAAAAGAGGTATGGAGCTCAGGAATAGCCTATCTATTCCTGGTGATTGCAACTCCCCCCCGGCCCCGGCACCCACCTCCTTTCTGGTATTTAAGCACTTACTATGTGTCAAACACTGTTCTAAGCACTGGGGTGGTTATAAGTAAATTAGGCTAGACACAGTCCCTGCCTCACCTGGGGTTTATAGTCTAAGTAGGAGGGAGAATAGGGGAACTGAGGCACAGAAAAGTTAAGTGACTTGCCCAAACTCACACATCAAGCAATTGACAGAGTTGGCAAACCCAGATCCTTTGCTCCCAAGCCCATGCTTCTTTCCATTAGGCTGCTCTGCTTCCCCTTCAGACCGTAAGCTTGCTGGGGGAAGAGATTGTGCCTCTTGCTTCTGGTTTACTTGTCTAAGTCCTCAATACAGTGCTCTGCACAAGGTAGGTGCTCAATAAATGCCAATGATGGATTCCCCAGTTCCTCTTTTTCCCCTTCTTGGCTCGCTGTGCTCTGTCTCTTTTCCATTTCAGGCTCTTTACTGCTTTTCCCACTTGACAGTGATCTTAAGCTTGGGCTTAAGCCACCACAAGGACTGGAAAAATTGCCCTTTGCCCAAACCTGCTGACGACACTGCATTTCCCAGCTCCATTGCCAGCCCTGCCCCATGTCAAGGGAGAAAGAGAAAGAGAGAAAGCAGAGAGAGAGCTTCCCTGCAAGAAGTCATGCTGGGCACCAAGAACAGCGCTATCAGCCTTTTTGCCAGCCTGCAGGCTAAGATAGAAATAAATTGATTCATCACAATACCGTGGGTAATTCGTATACAACAGGAATGAGTAAATGTTAAGTTCCTCATTCTTCAGACTGTGTAAATACAAGATGCTATTACTTTAATGGCATTATTCATTTTCTCCCATTCCTGATTTGTGTTCATCAAAATCAAATTTGTAACCTTAAGAATACTGTCATTATCAATCTGGGTCATTTATTCACCATTAACATTGCATTAAATAGATGCTGCATTTGGTGAAACCTTATTCTTCTACTTTTTCTCCACTAACACAGTTTGAATGCCGCATATGAGAAAACGCCATATGGGCAGCATCACAGTACAGACTCTTGGTCAACCTTCTAAACCTTAATAGTATATGGCCTAACACATTCCCTGTACATTTCAAAGCAGTCATTGCTTTATGCCCTTGCCATCTTGTGTATAAATATTACCAACAAGACATTCCTAGACTGTGACTTTTCTCATCCTTGTAGGACTTCAGCAGGGTTCTCTCCTTTTGGAACATGAAATATCAAATTTTGAGGCTGAGAAAAGAGATAAGGTGCTTCCTGCTAGAGGAGGAGATTGAGTAGGCTGTTTGGGGTTCGTGCAGTAGCTGATAAATATGAGGCAGTGAAAGGCAATATCTGTTCTGATGGAGAGAAGACCATGTCGTCTCCTGACCACTAAAGGATAAACTTGATGTAGTCATGGAGCCGGACACACCATGCCATGGAAGTCATTGTACTTAAAACAACCTACTATTTGTGTGCTCTCACCCTCTTGCCCGGAACCTCCTTTTCCTTCACATCTGACATACCACTGCTGTCTCAATTTTCTAAGTGTTTCTGGAATCACATTTCCAACAGGAGGACTTCCCCATTTAATTTCTAAATTTTTTAATCAATCAGTCAGTGGCATTTATTAAGCATATACTGTGTGTAGAGTACTGTACTAAGCACTTGGGAGAGTAAAATACATTATAATTGGCAACTATAACTCCTGTTCCCAAGGAGTATCTAGACTGTATCATATCTAGACTGTAAGCTTAATATGGCAGGGAACATGTCTCCTAGTTTCATTTTATTGTACTCTCCTAAGCCCTTAGTACAGTGCTCTGCACATAGTAAGTGCTCAATAAATATCATTGATTACTTTCTCAGCACTTAGTAGAGAGGTTTCCACCTAGTAAGTGCTGAATAAATAGTATTACTATCTGTATAGCGTACTACTACTTTTACTTCCTTCTATCTATAATTTACTTTACTGTCTGTCTTCCCCATTATGACTGTAAACTGCTAGAAGGCAGAACTCATATCTGCTAATTATAATATATTCTGCCAAGTGTTTTGTCCAGTGAACTACACATAGAAAGATTTTAATAAATACTAAAGACCAATTGATTAATTGACTTGTGCTTCATCAGTGCTCAAATGGCAGGTTTAGCTTTCCCTTATTCTGGGTACCAATGTTAGGGACTTTTATCCATCCATCAATCAATTGTATTTATTTAGCTCTTACTGTATGCAGAGCCCTGTATTAAGCACTTGAGAGAGTACCAAATAACAGTGGGTAGATATATTCCCTGCTCACAATGAGCTTACAATCTAGAGGAGGAGACAGATGTTAGTATAAATAAATAAATTACAGATATGTATATAAATGTTTTGAGACCAACGGAGGGGTGAATGAAGGGAACAAATTAGGTTGATGCAGAAGGGAGTGGGAGAAGAGGAAATGAGCATTTAGTCAGGAAAGCCCTATTGAAGGAGTTGGGCGTTCAGTAAGGCTTTGACAGTGGGGACAGTAATGGTTTGTCAGATATGAAGAGGGTGGGGGTTCCAGGCCTGAGGGAGGATGTGGGCGAAAGGTCGACAGCGAAATAGAGGAGATTAAGGAGCAATGAGTAGGTTGGCATTAGAGGAGCAGAGTTTGTGAGCAGGGTTGTACTATGATATTGTGGCATATTGGATTAGTATATTGTAGCCTCCCAGGCACTTAGTACAGTCGTCTGCAAATGTGAACCCTCAATAAATATGACTGATTGACTCATTGAGAGCAGCGAGATGAGGTGGTGGGGGCAAGGTGATAGAGTGCTTTAAAGCCAATGGTAAAGAGTTTCTGTTTGATGTGGAGCATAGATAGGCACCACTGGAGGTTCTTTAGGAGTGGGAAAACATGGACTGAATGTTTTTGTAGAAAAATGATCGGGGGAGCAGAGTGACATATGGAAAGGAGTGGGAGAGACAGGAGTCAGGGTGGTCAGCAAGGAGGCTGATTTAGTAATCCAGGCGGGATAGTTTAAGTGCCTGGATTAACATGGTAGCAGTTTGGATGGATGAAAGGGTGGATTTTAGTGATGCTGTGAAGGTTGAACTAGCAGTACTCAGTGCTAGATTGAATGAGATAGAGGAGTCAAGGATACCACTAAAATTATGGGCTTGTGAGACAGGAAGGATGGTGGGAAAATCACTACACTGATGGGAAAATCATGGGGAGGACAGGATATGGGAGGAAACATAAGAAGTTCTCTTTTGGACATGTTGAGTGAGGTGACAACAGGACATCCAAGTAGAGATGTCCTGAAGATAGAAGGAAATGGGAAACTGCAGAGAGGGAGAGAGATCCGGGCTGCAGTTGGGGATTTGAGAATAGAGTTGGAGAACATAGAGTTAGTAGTTGAAGTCAGTGGAGCCAATTAGCTCTCCAAGGGAGTGGGTGTAGATAGAGAATAGAAGGGTACCCAGAAGTGAACCATGAGGGGGTTAGGGGGTGGGAGACAGATGAGGAGCCCACAAAAGAGACTGACAATGAGCGGCTGGAGAGACAGGAGGAGAACCGGGAGAGGACAGTCTCAGTGAAGCCGAGGTTGGATAATATTTCCAGGAAAAGAGGGTGGTCGACAAAGCTGAAGGCAGCTGAGAGGTCAAGGAGGATTAGAAGAGCATAGAGGCCTTTGGAATTTGCAAGAACGAGATCATTTGTGTCCTCTCAGAGGGTGGTTTCTGTGTAGTTAAGGGGAAAGAAGCCAGAACGGAGGCAGTCAAGGAGAGAAGTGGAGGAGTGAAAATTGAGACAGTAGGTATAGATAACTTGCCCAAGATGTTGGGAGGGGAATGGTAGGAAGCATGGAATTAGAGTATGAATTCAGAGAACTCAAAATTGAAAATGTGAAATTCAATTGCTCCACCAGGAAGTAATATTATGCCCTATGAATTTTCCAGGGGCATTTCCACTCCAGCCACGATTTTAAACAGGGCAGGCCTAACCCTATTTGTGCTAGCCCAGCTTTGGAAGGCTTCGACCCATTTAGACTCAACTCCAAGCTAGCCCAGGGTCCTGAGATTGCCACATCTCCTTGGCTGACCTAGAGGATTTCAGATGCCTCTCCCTTCCTAACCACCAGCCTGGAGGCACCTGGAATCCATAGGAAAGGATGGGACTCACAGCAAATCCAGACTTGTGTTCTCAATCTTCCATGTTCAAGATCCAATCCGGAGACAGGCTCAGAGGTGGACTCACCAGAGAATTGTCGTCTTGCCTGTCAGACTGTTCTGGTAAAACCAGGCCAGTCTTGCTTGAATTGCTATAGAAATATCACTTTACTAAGTAGAAGACAAGTCTGAAGCCATGATAGCTTTAAACCTGGTGTTAGCTGCTCAGATTCACTTCATTTTTTCCAAACTGCTGCATTGTTTCCCAGGCGTAGTCATGATATGTCTATCAGTGGCAGAGCTCTAAGGACACTAAAGGTGATTTAAGAGCAGGACTCTAGGTAGTAGCCTGTGATAGAAGCTTCTCTCCCCTGGGTTCCTGTCCCAAAGAGAGCCCTTCTTCTCCACTGATGGGTTATTTCCAATCTGTTCCTCTTAGAGTAACCACTCATTTTTCTGAAAAGATGGGATCTCCAACATATCTGCAAGGACATCACTTCAATCTAACTCTTTTGCTTTTTTTTTACCTTTAAAAGCTCTAACTAAATAAGCCTTTTTCATTACTAACATAGAATGCTTGCTGCAACCTCTAATTTTCTTCTTGAGCATCCCTCAAAATAACTGTATTTCAGTTCGGTCTAGATCTTTCTCACAACAAGAGAAAGGCACATATTTCCTCCAAGTTGTACTCAAATCATTCCTAACCTTTTCAGGTTACTGCAACAATTACAGGAGACATACCCAATTTTACAGATTGCAGTTTTTGAAAAAAAAATTCCCAGAAGTATTTAATGGGAAATTACTCCTGGATCCATTTTATGTAGAAAGTGGCTTTGAGTTAGTAGGTTTATATTGCTCCTATACATTGTGATATAGGAGCGGACTGAATGTTTGAATGTAGTCTTTGTGACTCCTCTATTTTCTTGGTGTTCATCACTCGGTGGTCTTCTCTTTGCTGGTGCTTTAACATCTTTTTTGGTAGTCATATAGTCTTGCACTTCATTTTCAAAATTTCTTAAAATTCCAGGCTGTTCAAGTTTATGGTGAAATGGAAACTGTAAATGATGCTAAATAATATAGCATCCATGAAGGAAAGGCACAAGGAGAATAATAATAATTCTGGTATTTGTTAAGCACTCACTATTAACTAACCACTGTGCAAGATAATCTGGTCCTACATAGGGCTGAAAGTCTAAGGACGAGGGATAACAGATATGGAATCCCCATTTTACAGCTGAGGAAACTGAAGCATAAATAAATGACTTGCTCTAGGTCTCACAGCACACTTGTGGCAGAACCAGGATTAGAACTCATGTTCTCTGATTCTCAGGCTCATGCTCTTTCCACTAAGCCATGTTGTTTCCTACATGCCTCTACTTTCCCTTATATAAGTTTTCAGTGGAGCTCCTCTGGGTGTTTGCATAAATCAATTACCTCACCCTACAGTGAGAGGAAAGTCCTACAGTTTCCCCACAGTGTAGTAAGAGAGAGGGCTGCCTAAATATAATATTAAGAATAATAGCAATTATTATTATGGCATTTATTAAGCACTTACTACATGCCAGTCACTGTACTAAGCTCCGGGGTGGATACAAGCAAATGGGGTTGGATATAGTCCCTGTCCCGCAAAGCACTCACAGTCTTAATCCGCATTTTATGGATGAAGTAACTGAGGCACAGAAAAGTGAAGTGATTTGCCCAGCAGACAAGTGGAAGAGCTGGGCTTAGAACCCATGACTTTCTCACTCCCAGGCTTGTGCTCTGTCCCCTACACCATGCTGTTTCCCATAATGGTAGGACAGTTCCAGAGACTCAAGAAGGGAGGTGAGGAAATACAAACCCCTGCTCTACTGTGAGCGAGAAATGGGGATTTGTAAATGATGTGGACTGAAAAACACTTTAAAAACTCAGTGAAGCCGAATCTGAATCCACTTTATGGAGACAGTTGGGAAACAACAGTGAAAGATCAGTCTAACCCATTATTATCAACATCATCAGTGGTATTTATTGAGCACTTGCTATGTGCAGAACTAAGTGGTAAACCCTTGGGAGAGTACACTATAACGGAGTTGGCAGTCATGTTCCCTTGCCACAATGAGTTTACAGTCTAGAGGGGGAGACAGACATTAATATAAACAAATAATTTATAATATATAATTTAAAGATATGTACATAAGTGATGTGCGGTTAAGGGTGGGGAAGTGGGGAAACTGCCTCAGAAAAGGAAGTCCGGGAAGAATTTGACACCAAGCTGGAAAACCAAAATTAGATTATGAGCCCCTGTGGGACAAGGACTTGCCTGATCTGACTCTCTAGTGTCTAACCCAGTGCTTAACATAGTGCTTCACCTCGTAAGTGTTAAATACCAAAATTACAATAGTGCAGTATGGAGAAATTCTTCAGTGCACATAACTAGGAAGGGATTGTCAAGAAGGCATTGGTCTTCTCAGATGATGGAAAACTGGCTGTCAAAAGCATCATCTCTGAGTGCAAAGGATATATATTCATTCATTCAATAGCATTTATTGAGCGCTTACTGTGTACAGAGTATTGTACTAAGTGCTTGGGAAGTACAATTTGGCAACAGAGAGAGACAATCTCTACCCAACAATGGGCTCACAGTCTAGAATGGATAGACTGGATGGATAGATTGATTACATAGATGATTGATTGATGAATCCCAGCTCTGTCACTTGTCAACTGTGTGACTGTGGGCAAGTCACTTCACTTCTCTGTGCCTCAGTTACCTCATCTGTAAAATGGGGATTAACTGTGAGCCTCACGTGGGACAACCTGATGACCCTGTATCTACCCCAGCGCTTAGAACAGTGCTCTGCACATAGTAAGTGCTTAACAAATACCAACATTATTATGATAGCTTGTTCAGATAGACTTGATAGGTAGTTTGATTGATGGATAGATTGGATAGTCAGGTGACAGATAGACATAGAATGGATAGAGAAAGAGATAGAAGATAACTAGTTAAGATCGATAGGTAGATAGATAGAATGAAGAGAAAGAGATAGAAGATAAGTAGACAAATAGGTAAATATATAGATAGGTTGGATAAATGGAGAAAGCATGAGAGAGAAGGAGAGAGTGAGAGAGAAATGAAATAGAAAACTTCCACTCTTATTTAATTCTTAGGCATCTGGCATATTTCCATTTTATTTTCAATCCATTTCCTTTTTATCTACTATGTGAAAATGAAGACACAATTCCAAGGTACTTCCTTAGGGTTCCTCCCTTCACCAGATTGGTAAGAATGAAACTAACTTTGGGAGAAAGCTGTCTCTTCCCAGACAAGATACTAGGCACTTGACTTAAAGAGAATTCATTTTGCTGCAGTAAAATAATGATCAGCAAGCCACAGGCTACTTCCTTATAGTTCTCTAGGAGCAGGCTCCCACCCACACAAACACACACACACAAACACAGTATGCGCGCTGCTGCTATCGCATGAAAGATGGCTGGGCCTGGCATTAACAACAATCATGTGGTATTTTGTTAAAGTACATCTTTTTGCCAAGTACTGTACTCCCTCCTGGGACAGATAGAAGATCATCAGGTCAGACCAGTTCCTGTCCTTCATGGAGGCCACAATCTAAATAACGGGAGGAGGAAGCAGCGTGGCTTAGTGGAAGGAGGACGGGCCTGGAAGTGAGAGGACGTGGCTTCTAATCCCTATTCCACCCCTGTCTGCTGTGTGACCTTGGGCAAGCCACATAACTTCTATGTGCTTCCATTGCATCATCTGTAAAATGGACTTTAAGACAGTGAGCCCTCCGTGGGGCAACCTGATGACCTTGTATCTACCCCAGCGCTTAGAACAGTGCTTGACACATAGTAAACATTTAACAAATACCATCATTATTCTTATTAACAAGTGTTTGATTCCCAGTTTACACATGATGAAACTGAAGCACAGAGACGTTCAGTGATTTGCCCAAGGTGTCACAGAAGACAAGTGGAAGAGCTGGGATTAGAGCCCGGGTGCTCTGACTTTCAGGCCTGTGATCTTTTCGCTATTTTTTCCAAGTCCTGAATTTATGGTTGTGGAGACTGGGAAAAACAGCAATGGGGATGAAGGTTTATAAGCAGGTCCTCTCCAAGGACTCTCTGTTGTTTTCACCTAATGACCCTGGGTAAAGCTCTCATAATGATAATAATGATCAAAGCATTTGTTAATTGCTATGAGCTAAGCAATGTGCTAAGCTTGGAACACTGTGATACACTATTTTCTCACCTACTCTCCCATCCACCCAAAGCATTTAGGTCCTCAAAATTACCTGATCCCCCTTAGGTATGTAATAACAGTGTTGGTATTTGTTAAGCCCTTACTAGGTGCTGGAGTAGATACAGGGTAATCAAGTTGTGCCATGTGAGGCCCACCGTCTTCATCCCCATTTTACAGATGGGGTAACTGAGGCACAGAGAAGTGAAGTGACTTGCCCAGAGTCACACAGCTGACAAGTGGCAGAGCCGGGAGTCGAACCCATGACCTCTGACTCCGAAGCCCGGGCTCTTTCCATTGAGCCACGCTACTTCCCGCAACGTATCCTTAAACGCTGTTGCTTCCCCCTACCTGTAATTTATTTTAGTGTCTGTTTCCCCAGTCAGATTGTAAGGTCTTTGAAAGCAGGGTTCATGTCTACTCATTCTACTGAATTCTCCCAAGCACATTCTACAGTGCTCTACACACGTTAAATACTGGATAAATATTATTACTACTACTATGAATTGATTCTTCTAGGTCTTCCTAGTGGTTGTGACCTCCTAAAGTAAGCAAAGGCTGCCCTAGCCTAGTTAGCTTTAAGCAAGTTACTTCCTAAAGAATATTTGTTTTGTTCTAGTTTCTCCCCATGTCCCTTCCCAGAGGGGAGACAGGAAAGGCAGGTAGAGAGAGCATTTTTGTGGGTAGATCAATTTCTGTAAGACGGATGTAGACACTAAAAGTTGTCCCTGACTAATTCCCGACCCCCCAGGTATTGAATCTTCATTTTACAGATGGAGAAACTGAGGCACAGAAAAATTAAGTGACTTGCCCAAGTTCACACAGTAGACAAGTGATAAACCTGAGATTAGAACCCAGGTCCTCTGACTCCCGGGCTTGTATTCATTCAATTACTCCGCGCTGCTTCATGCCGTTTCCCAGCTGGGAAGTCCCTCCTTTCCCCCTTATCTGTCCGACAGCTCTCCTTATATCCCCAGCCTTCCCCTTTCATATTTATTGAGCGCTTACTGTGTGCAAAGCCTCCTTCTCCAATAAGACTTTCCTGCTTAATCCCCAACACCTTGAGCTGTATAAACCCTCCCGGCATTTCTAACACTGTTGCATTAACATTTTATCCTTAGTATTTATGTACATCTGTTTATTAAAATGTACATTCAGTTATTCATTTTGATTATTCTAGTGGTAAATATCTTGAGGTCTGTCTTCTCCCATTAGCATGTAAGCCTCTGCGATCAGGGAACTTTTTTTTTCTTTTTGTTGTAGTTTCCCAAGTGCTTCCTACAGTGCATTTCTCCCACTGGGCGCTCAAAAAATACTTTTTCTACTGTTCCCACCATGTCCCCTCCAGACTCCCTTGCCTTAAAATGAGGAAAAATCCCACTAGGACCAACGTCTGAATTCACTTTATGAGATATAAGATAGATCATGCTTGGGAGGTGCTTTTTCTTCCTCCAGGAGAGAGAGTACCTTAATTTCAGGTGACGACAAGATTCCGAATAACCCTTTTGAAATGATTGGAAGATGTTAAGGAGATCTGGGAGGAAGCGTCTATCAGTTATCGGTTTTTCCTTTCTGTCCGTTAAATTATTCACGAAGATGCAGACTGCACATGAATGTCACTCAACATTCTACTGTATTTGAGCATGGACAGATTGTCCGGGGTGTTACAGAGCTCTAAAAAGTGAGGGTCTCCAGAGGAATGGAAGGCTAAATTTATCATGAACGACATGAGCTGGCAGAGATGGAAGCCAGGATCAGAAGGGCAGTTCTCCATTACCACAAACGTGGGGGTTTTAGGTCCAGTCTACTCCTACCTTAGGTGATGTGCCACTTGCAGACTTTCTGTGGAAGATTCTATTTCCATATCAGTCAGTGAGAGGAAAGACCAGAAAATGGTGCATTGGCTGTTTGAAGCATCATGATAAGAGGTGCTTCTAGACAGATTGAAGAGAAGAAACAGAAATATTGATCCCGGCACCTGACAGGTTTTACCATTGGATCCAACAGCGGGAAGTGGTCCAGAGAGCAGATTGAAAAGTTTCAATTTTTGCTGTTGAATAAAATGAGATTTTGTGAAACTTCTAAGGAGCCAAGGCAATAAAAATTTGATTTCTCTTTGTCTGGAATTAAAATTGAAATTAACTCATGGTCCATATCTCATGCAAGAACAATATTCTGTATCTTGTCTGGG